>NC_059331.1:110623368-111246940 GCF_018350155.1 Leopardus geoffroyi | reverse complement strand
ATTCTGTGTACAATAAAATTGAAGAAAACAGTTTCATATATGTAGCAGACTTTGTTGTTAGGCTCAAATAATAATAGACAGGCGTTTCACGCATATGACTATCCAAAGAAATATTTGAAATGCATGGCTTAAGAAAAATTTTTCTAGGTGTAGCAGTGTTCCTCACATTATAAGACCCCTCACGACCATGAGACTGGCCCACTAAATACCAGAAGCACCACCTGAACATTGTGGCATCCAGAAAACATTCTCACAATTTTCCAATCCTTGCCTTGGAGGTCAGCACAGCCTCATGAAGAGCCACCACCCAAGACAATCCATGACCCTTGGCAAATTGAGCTGCTTCGGTAGTCAGGCAGGAACATCAAGAAGTGAAGGAAACCAGGGGAGGGTTACACGAAATGAAGGACACGGCCCTCGGCTCACGTGAGCCACCATTAGCAGCCACCATGGGCTCCTACCCACTGTAACCTACAGATTATGAGCAGAGCAGAACCTTCCGTCTTTCAAGGGAAAGGAAGGAGACATCTAGATTTTTATGCAAAATTTCACTTTTCAAAAGATTGGCAAACACTCTTGGGATCAAACACAATTTTTCTGTAGGCTAACATGATCTCTAACATGAACTATTTGGTCAATTACAAAAAGAAGCTGTAATAACATTTATAAAATATGCAATGCCAAAATATGATATTTAGTGCAAAAAGCAGGTGACCCAGCACTCTGATCTCATTTTGTAAAAACAATTATATATAAATTATATACGATCAACCCTGGAGTATCTGCCAACATGTTCACAGGAATTCTCTAATGATAGATATTTCTTTTTCCTTTTCAGCATTTTCTCATCTTTCTAAGATGGGCACATAGGTTTTACAATAAGAAATAAGCAACAGAAAGTATATTTAGTTTTAAAACATTAGAGAGAGAGGACAGTAGCTATAAAAAGCTCTTTGAACACAGAAAGGACCACGGTTAAAATGTACAAACAAATAAAATTCGTCTCAAATACCAAATTCTGCTCCATGTCAAGCACTGGCTAAAGACCAGATGTAAAAATCAAGCATTCTGCAAACCAGAAGAAGGCTGTGCCCAAATACTAGGATTCACTACATTGGGTTTCAGATAATGGGTCATTACTTTATCTCCTTTATTAGCCAGCCAGAGCCCACACAGGCAGAATTGAAGACTGAGTGCATGACAAAGAAATACTCAAGTAACTGTCGATTAAAAAAGATCTAGTCCTTTAAAAAGGTGAAAAAGTAAGTTTTTCTATGAGCTTAATAATAATAAGAAAATTAATCTTTAAAATGAAAGTGTCTTAATAATTTAATTACCTTTTTCCTATTTACAACATCAACAGAAGCTGGGTCATGTTTGAGTTCAATAATTTAGTTTATTAATCTCCTCTAAGGCTTAAGAAATACTTCATAAAACCTCTCTTTTTTGCAAGCCAGTTTTATCCTTCTATCTGCTGAAGACTTGGACCACATTTTACTCCTATAAAAGCTTATTTTCTCCCAAATTAGAAATATTTAATTAGAAACGTTTCAGAGCTGATCCTCCTAGGGACCAAACATGACATCCTAGAAAAATAAGCTAAGATCTTAAAAAATCATACATAATAAGATGATTTAAAATGCCCAGGTATACACACTAAAAATTCTGCAATCGCTACTGATTTTTTGGGAATTAATAAAAATGTACTACCAGACTGTATAGAAAGGAACTTTAGAACCACAGAAATTGGTGTGGAAATGATGTTACCATTTCTAGAGATGTTACTTTTTCCTGTTAGAGAGTACAGTCATGCCACTGCTTACTTTGAAAGGAATTCACCCTTTCTCCAGGCTTCAGCTATATGCTGACTAGAGCGTCAGTCCCTAAATACGTTTTCAAGTTTGTTCATTTCCATTCTGCAGAATCAGAAGATTATACAGTCTGTGAACTAAAACTTTCCTTTCAGTTATGTCTTTCAATTTTGATGACAAAAGCAGATGTTTGCAGGTCTGAAAGTTGCTAGTTCGACATTGTTGGGGAACCTAGGGTGAATGCAACAAACTTACCAATTGCCCAGCATAAAATGCGATATGAAAATCTCATAAACACAGTATCATGCAGCATGTCTTTCTGAGAAAAGCATCCCAAATATAGTTTCTTTAAAATGCTTTAGGCATCTGGATTAAATTTGCTGCTAAGGTGATTATTTTTAGGCAAGATCCTGCGTATTGCCATATATTCAAATAAAACTTTTAAAATTGCCATTGAATACAATACATCTAATACTTGTTGAAAGGAAAGGAATATCATTCATGTGTGTGTGTGTGTGTGTGTGTGTGTGTGTGTGTAACACATAGTATTCAAATACACTAGTTATCAAATAAGTGTAAATTATGAAAGATTAACATTTGAGGCTATCAACTGAGACTAATCAATTGAGGCTAATAGAAGATGATGACAAGCTCATGATGTGAAAAGCACTCTCATATACTACTGATAGGAGTGTAAATTGGTACACCATTCCTGGAGAAATAATTGTCACAGTGTATCAAGAATCTTTTTAAAAGTTCATGCTCTTTGAGAGCGACTCTTTTTCCAGGCATCATTTCTAAAGGAAAAAAAAAAAATAAAAGATGTAAAATGATGATTTGTGTAAATGAACTTCCATTACACTGTTATTTTAAAAAGTTGTTAAACACCTGCAAATCATCTATCTGCCCAACATAAGGGGGATAATAAAAGAAATTATGGTGTAATTATATGAAAAAGTATAACACAACTTCTACAAATCATGGTATTAAAAATATGTAATGACACTAAAAAATGTTTATAATACAACGTTAGGTAAAAAAGTTACAAAATGTGTATGTATTATTATCCATATCTTGGAACACAAACATGCTCCATTCATAACCTTACATGTCGCAAATAAAATGTATCTGCATATTCAATAGAAAAAGACCAAAAGCCCAGGATGTGAAGAATAATTATCTCTGGATGGTACAATTATAGATAAATTTTATATTCTTCTTTTTACCTTTTCTTTTTGACCAAGTTTTCTACCTTGAGTATCAGGAAAAAAAATACTTCATAAATCTGAAGACATCAAAAAGTTGTGAAGCACTCTTCATGGATGTCAGAATCTTCTTCATTATCACAGCACCCTCTACTTGGTCTTTAGTCTTCAAAAGTACATATTATTGTTACTTTGGCTTTGTGGACTTCTCATTTTACTCCTTGATAAAGTGAAGCTTGCCTAGAAACTCAGACAATTTAGGGTGAAATCAACCTTAAGTTGATGTGTTATGTTATGTTAATGTGTCAGCTGGTCATCGTAGTTACTCCATAAGATTTAGTTACTCTTAAAAACAAACTGCTGGGCCGCCTGGGTGGCTCAGTTGGTTAAACGTCTGACTTGGGCTCCAGTCATGCTCTTGCAGTCCCTGAGTTTGAACCCCGTGTTGGGCTCTGTGCTGACAGCTCAGAGCCTGGAGCCTGCTTCAGATTCTGTGTCTCCCTCTTTCTCTGCCCCTCCCCACTCACACTCTGTCTCTCTCTCACTCTCTCTCTCTCAAAAATAAGTAAACATTAAAAAAAACTGCTAAAATCCACACCCAATTAATTGCAAAATAAATAAGCAAATTTTTACCTGGGACAATAGTAACAGTGAGTGTTGGATTTAAATCAAGCGAAGGAGAAAGAAATTCATTTTCATCTAGTTTCCATAATACCACACACTTGAAAATTGTAACTTATTTAATTATCTCAACAATGCTGAGAGTTAAGTTTTCTTCCATCTATTTTACAGATGAGGGGATTAATTTTCTCAAAGACTAGGTAAATTGACGAAGGTCTCATATTTCATAAATGGAGAACCAGAACTGACTACAGATAATTCTGGCTACGAAACCACTGTCTCGCATATAAAAAGAGGTGTTTCTTTGGAATCCAGGGAGTGCACCCGGACAACTTAAAGAATAAAGTCTTAGAAGATTATGAAATAAATCAGATTATTAATAAGAATAAAACATACATTTTTCCTCTGGAGTTACTATTATGGAAGATGAAACAACTAACAGAAAATTGGGGGAGGAGGGGGAAACACACAGTTGAATTAATAATTGAGGTCATGTTTTCTGAGCCCAAAATCAGAACACATGATCTGGACACAGGACATAGACGTGGTACCAGTCTCCTGTTTTGTGTAGCCATCCTATGTCCAATGTTTAATGGGGGAGGGGGGGTGGGGAGGGGGTTTAAATCGGCATCTTATATACTATTTGTAAATACTAAATAAAAGTCACATTTTTTACTTCAAAGGGAAAATTTCAATTACAAGTAATATATGTTCCTCAAATCAAGTAACAGAAAAAAAATTTATAAGGGTAGAAGTAAAAACTATCTCATCACGCTACACTACAAAAAATAGCCATTGTTGACGTGGTAACCTCCCAGATTTCTATTCACATACAAAACAGCATAGTAGGAATTAGGAAAATGAAGGCTGGTTAAATTGGCCAAGTAGTATAGTTGGTGACATGAGGCAAGGCTTGAACAGAGATGTGTCTGACTCCCACAGGAATGTTTTTTCTACCTCCCATTTTGCCAAAGGTAGGGGGATGGGTGGAATACTTCACAAACACAGAAACTGAAGGGGAGTATTCAATTGTCTGTTTTTAATACTTTCATAAAATGCAAAATATTAGATGGTTGACTCTGTCATTTACTACTATTTCCCTTTGAGTAAATCACTGAATTTCCCCAGGCAGAATGTTCTCACCTATAAATAATGGTGATAACTTCCAGAGTTCTGAAAGAGTCAATGACTCAGTAACTAAATGGAATTAAATTTTAGTACTTAAGAATCTCTGTTTGAGAACAACACAACACTCTTGGGCATCAAAATGCAATGCTAACCTTTGGGATTTTAAATGAATTAATTAAGATACCATTTGGGCCACGTATACTGACAACCCATTCTGCAAAGAGGAATGATAATCAGTTCAACAAATAATAGCCTGCTGTTCTATTTTCTGCGACATGACTTGGTATTCCACCAAGTTTAAAAATAAATCTTTTACTCACCTTTGATTGACTCTCTCTCCCTCTCCTTACATTATTACTATGCCCTACTATGGAATGCCTCCCTCTGCTGGGTTAAAGTGTGCTTTGAGTATTAGAAACGGAGGATCAGAAAAGGGTCAGAGTTCCATGTATCCTTTCTTTCTCTCTAAACAGTGCCTAAAATCACCCAGAATTTCCAACATTTCTTTCAGGCCCCAGTTCCAAGGGTGAGAAACTTCGATCACTAAAACAGTCCTGGGTTCCAGCTGTTCATGTAGAGACTGGGTTGTACTAAGTGAAGATCATACCCTGCACGAGGCAGCAAAGAGGAAGGAGTACCCAGACCCATTCAGTTATGGTGCCCATTGTGAAATGCCATTACAACATTCTTTTGTCTCCCAAAGGGATAAGTACCTCACCAAGTCACACACAGTCCAAATGAGCTGCATTCTTCTAAAGTAGTTTCCACTAACTGATAATCACTTTCACTCTGTGCAAATATGTGACTTCCCTTTCTGGAAAAGGTCTTGAGACCTTGCAATGTTTTGTTTAACAATAATAATCTTGTTGTTTCACTCTCATCTATTCCCCTAAGAATTAAAATGTTTTTATTTCTCAATACTAGGGATTCTCAGGGACCATTCTGGGATTTTCCTAAAAAGTTTGCCTACTGTACTACCACTCACTAACTAGATAGTCTTAGAAATGTTATTAAATGTTCTGGCCTTTATTTTCTCATTTACAAAATGGGGCTAATAATGTCTATTTCATAGAATTGCTGTACATATTAAATAAGATCAATTATATAAAGGGCCTTCACACAATGACCAGCACATTTTAAATGGTTAATAACTGATAACTACAATTTCTATAAGTCATCATAAACAATATTTATATAGTTTTCTCCTCTCCACTCTGAGAAGGATATTATAATGACTGTGTAACTGTATGTATATTCTTTCCATATTTTTTAAGGTGGCTAAAGGCCCATTTAGGCCCTTTTCCCACAAGTTTACTATACAGTTCTTTAAATCCTTTTAAGATCCATAATCCTACTGAATCAGGAATAAAATGTATACTTAGTTTCAGGCAAACAATAGTTCAACAGAAGCCCCTTCAATTTTTAATTACTCCCTCTTCCTTCTTCAAGTTCACTGCTATTCTCTGATTTTTTTAATCTTGAAAGCCAGTCAGGGTACATTATTTATGTTATATTCAATAGGGAGGAAAAGAAGAAAAGGAATTTTATTCAGGACACTAACTCTAACCTTGAAATGTTATTTTCTGAACATTTGTTCTGCTCACTGAGCAATTTTTGTCTTCAAGTCAGATGTCTAAATACAGTGCTTGAGCTCTGCTTAAAGGCTAAAAATATAGACTTCTGCACAAGGTGATGGTTACAAAAGAAGGTATTTAGAATATGGTTCAATAGAAGCTAAGGTAATTGAGCATTAGCTAGCTATATAGTTCAACCTGAAGAATTTCTGATCTACACTGAAGCTTTGGAGTCAACTCTTGGGCCATTATCCTTTGAAATACATTTTACTTGAAAAGAGAGTCAATTAAATAAGTGGTTTCCTGAAATCCTTCACCAGGTCCTCAATTTTCATCATTTCAAGACTGGAAGTCCTGGAAGCCTTTGTCGGCCTTTTTCCCTCTCTAAATAGAGTACTTATAAAAACATGCTCCACAAAACATACTGAGTATGAACAGGAAGAATGGCCACAAAGCTTATGAAACATTTCCCTCCTCTTGAGAAAAAGCTTTGAATAGAAGTCAATGAATAATTATGATGCTCACTAGTACCACGTAAAACATAGCGATCATATAGAAAGTTTTTTATCTTCCAGAATACATTGATCATTGCTGGCTCTGTTTCAGATTCGAAGTTCTGCTCTCGAACCTCACACTTGGTCTTCCTCAGGCACACTTTCCTAAAAGTAAAGTTTCCAGGTTGGGATGGAAATAGAAAAATAGAACAAAGGATTATCCTGGAGTGGATAATCTTGACTTTATTTTCCAATAACAATGAAGTCCATTTAATTTTTAAACTTTTATTCCTTTTGAGAACCTGGAAAAAAATAACATTGGATGAAAAAAGGGAGATAGGGTACATAATAAAAATTGTGATGTGCTCATAAGGCAAATATTGCCTGAATGAATGAATGGAAGGAGTCATAACAACACTGGAAAATCTCAATAGGCTATATTATTATCAGATCCCTCTTTAAATATTTATTATAAGTAAATTGCATGAGGCCATCCTGTCTTTTTTAATACTTTATCTCCAGTGCCTAGAAACATACCCAACAGAAGTAGCTCCTTAACAAGTATTTGCTGAATGGATAAATACACTTTCATTTTCCTTTTATTTCCTTTTCTACTTTTCCACCATTTTTAAGGCTAACACACAATTATTTTCTTAAACCTCTGAGAATTCCCCTTTCAACAGTAGACAGAATAGATAAGTAAAATGGAATCATAATTCCTTAATAAAATTTTCATGTGAAAAATAATATTTGGCCAATTTATACATAGTATGTGAATTAAGCCTTTGAGAAAAGTAGTTTCTAGGCAACATCTGTCCTTATTAAGTGGGTAAAATGCAAACACACATACATACTGGATATACATTTGACCAATTTTTTTGCATCGTCCTCATCATGAAGTCATTAGGTAGAAAACATCAGAACAGAAAAATTCCCCTAATCATTTCATTTATTCATCCCCCATAACAGTCAAAATTGCCTAAACACTACTTTTTAGTAATAATAAGTATAAAATTGGTGGTATGAAATCCAGGTAGGCAGGTAGCGAGACAAAGTAGCTAACACAGGGACAACAAAAATTGCATTCTAAAGGAGGTCTCTATCTGGACTATGTTGTGTCAATTATGTCTAATAAAATGTAGTTTGCTACACTCCAACATTTTTTGTAAATATGTTTTTATTGTGTATTGGAACATTTTTGGTGGAGGTTTAGGTGTGCTTTATTTTAGGGTGAATTAAATTTTATACATATCTGAGACTGGAGTTCGATACCTTAAATTTATTTCTAAAATGACATAAAGTTTACTTTAAAACTTCCAAACTTCCACATCCATGTTTTTGAATTTCCAGATTGGGACTCTCAGAATAAAATTATACACATTTCTATAGCAGAGGTAGCTCCTGTCATGGGGTTAAAATGTTCAACAGGAAAGAATCGTTTTTCTTTCTGGAGTTACCAAACACCTCCTCATACCTTTCAAAGTGACCTTTTAAAATTGAATATGAAATGCATAAAAGATTCTGTCTCTCTCCATATGCATGTATTCACAATGTCCTAAGGCATTTATTTCAGCAGAATTCCTGATGTTTTAAAGTTGATTTAAAAACAAATAAACAAAAATATTTAAGAAATAACTGCACCTTATAGCATTTTAAGAACTTCTCTTTTACCATGTTACACATAAAAGGCATATCTAAATTTAGATGTACGTAGATAAACATGCCAATCCCTGAAAAACCCTAGACCACAGAAGTTCTAGGGAAAAGTCTGTATTATATTAAACATGAGGCTCCATTTCCTTGTTTTGAATTATTGGTGCTGCTGTGGCAACAGCACAATAGAGAACTGTGTTGCACTCTCAGCAGAGCTATTTATATTATTTAACCTCTTCCCTGGGAGTTCTTCCTCTACTGAGTTCTTCCATTATTTTAATAAAGCAGCCCATTCAAAGTTTTTTTAAAAAATCGTTGCTACATGTGAACAAACAACAGTTACCTTTAAGCTCTTTAGGTCAAACATTCTGGACACGAAGCTAATCTTTTGACAAGGTTTAAGACAGAATACCCATTTAACAGATCATTTTACCAAAATATTCTTTTTAATTTTACCAAAACATCCAGAAATGGGAAATAGCTAGTTAAGTCCTAATTAAAACACTTCAAAGGAGAAGAGATTTCTACAAAATAAAAGTTCAAGGTGGTGTTCCTTCCTGAGTATAGGATGTTGCAAGTGGAAGGTGAAGCGTGTGCAGTGACATCGACTGGGAAAAAGACTAAGAGTAAACTAATTCCATAAAGGTACACGTCATAAAAATTTCTTTAATACTCACCCTCTAGAACAGTTATATTAACCAAAGAGAAAATTAATCAATTAGATTTATACTGGTGACTTGTTAAACTATGAACATTTCCTTTAGTTAGGATAAATTGGCTAGCCATGTAGTTGATTCAAAGGTAGGACCTTTTAATAAACTCTTTTGAACATAGTAAATGACGTTAATTCCCATATTTGGAAATCAACCAAGACAGCTGGAAGAAATTGTTAGGACATGAGAAAACGAGGTAGGACAAAAAATGAAAAGTCGGTCTTCTCCGATGACTAGGAAATGTTTGGGGAGGGAGTAGTACAAGGCAAAATATTAAGGGTCAGGCAGAAACTATCAAAATGGAAGCAAAGGACTATAAACACTTTTGTAAATGAAAACTGCACCTCTCTAGATTTATCTGTCACTTCTCCCATAGACCTGCTCTTCATGTACAAGGAAGTTCTCATTTTCCATTCAACTGGCCAATACCTTTCCCTCTTCCATCCACTTGGGTTTGCTGTTCCACTTGCCTGCCCTTCTCCCCTCTTTTTTTTTGCTGGCAAAGGCACTTGTTTAGACTTAGATCAGGTGTCTTGTCTGTCAGCTTGCTTGGTGACCCCCCACTCAAGCAGAGATTGTCACTGCTTCTTCAGTGTCACAGGCCACCATCCCTACTTCTGCCTGAATGCTCACATCTTCTTACTATGAAGGTGTTTTTATCTAGTTCTCTCACTAAACTGGGACCTCCTCAAGGGCAGAGTCCACAGAAAACTCATTCTTTTTTTTTTGCCTCTTTTTTTTTTAAATTGTGCTATGATTACTGAATGACTTAAATGATAGTATCGAAATGGATTTAAAATTAGTAATAAAAACCATAACATGTTTTTAAAAGTTACAATGTTCTGACATGTTTTAAAATATAAGTTTGCTCATGTAATAGAATGCAAGAAGATATTTAGGGTATAAAAGAAAAATACCAAGGATACAAAAAGAAAAAATTAGGAGAAACGGACCAGGGAGCCACTTTTGTCACTGCCTGCTATGACTATGAGCAAACTTAGTAAATATTCTATTAAAAATTTTTGAAGTGAATACTATAAAGGCTAAAATGAATAAGCATTATTTCTAGTTTTATATTTGGCTCCCGAAAAAAGTAAATTGGATAAGGTGTCATTCCAACTATTCATTATTTCTTTATAAAATGTAACACCACCCACTTTCTATGGAAGAAAAAAAATCACATATTCTTTCTTATTAAAACCTATGCCCTATAGAGGTGCTCTGTCAAGCTGAGAAATGGCATGTCAGGAGACAAAATATGCTGCAGAGACAGATGTCCCTATTCAAAATGCATGTACAATGATCAATCACAATTCAGAACATTCTTGAAAACTCAAGTACCACACTTAAAAAACAATTACAGAAAGACATGTTAAAATAACATCAAGAAGCTTGATACGTGCTGAATGCATTACCCAAGAAATTCAAAAGAGTATTTGTAGAACTTGAGAGGATTTTGTATTTTGTTAAGGTTCCATATAAGAATTTGAACAGTACTGTTAAAGGAAATACTGTGCCAAGGTCCACACCTGCTCTTGGGTGAGCTCACCCTTGCCTTATGCTACAAGCTAGCCATTCAATACCCATACCTGGCCTATCATTAATGTCATTCCAAGTTTCATGAAGAATTTAGTATTTGTTGCTCCTAAGCATGCCTTTGATTTCATTTCATGTGTGTAACCCTAAACAATATATAGCAGGTAAACATATTTTTGAGATTTCATATATGATTATATATGCCTAGCTTTTTACTATCAAAGCCACATACTATTCCACTGCATGAAAATATCTCAAATTATTTATCCATTTTCCTATTGAAGGATATTTGGTTTGTGAATAATGCTGAAAAAACATTTCTGTACATGTCACTTTGTGTACATGTGAGTATCTATCCCCATGGGATTACACCTCCCAGTGGAATTGCTGACTGGGCCTTTACGAGATGCACAACTTGACTACATATGTATGAATATATTGCTTTCTGACGTGGTACTAATTTAAACTTCCCAGTATGGTGAAATTTCCTACTGCTCCATATCCTCACCACCTGTTGGTGTTGTTGAACTTTATTATTTTGTCAAACTTATGGCTGATGGGTGTATGGAATTGTATAACCTAGTAGCTTTAATTTGCATCTCCCTGATCTTGATTTTAGCTGTTTAGTGGCCATTTCGATTTCATTTGATCAAAATTGACTATTCTTATTTGTCCTGTTTTTCCTGGGTTCTTTTCTTTTCTTTTCTTTCTTTCTTTTTTTTTTTTTGATATCCTGAATGCTAATACTTGGTCATATTTATGTCACACATACCTTTTCCCAGTCTTTGACTTGTTTCTTTTTTCTTTTATCTTATAAATTTTAAATTTAATAATAATTATTGTTCATAATTATCAATCCCTTCCTTCGAATTAGTGCTTTTTTGTATTTTGCTCAGAAAATTCTTCCACCCGCTATATCATAATCTCCAATTTGCATTTCAAATTTAAATCCTTAAAATTCATCTGAAATTGCTTTTGTGCTTTTATGAAGTAGGGATACATATTCAATTTTTTGTCCCAGTGCCATTTATTGAATAACTCATTTATTTGATGATCAGCAAGGCCATCTCTGTCATATATCTGGTTTCCACGTATAAATTGGTGCTTTCTGGGTGATTCCGTCTAATCCATTTGACATAATGTACAATATTATGGTTTTATAAGAAGTCTAGGTATGTTATAAGCCATTCTTGCCACTTTGTTCTTTTTATTCAAGATTGCCTTTCCTTTCCTTTCACATAAATTTGACAGTTAGCTTGTTGAATTCCATAAAAAATTCTGTTGGGTACTTGATTAGAATTTCATTGAATCCATAGCTCAGTTTGAGAATTAACAACTTAATAATACTGAATATTTCAATTCATGAGAATAGTATCTTTCTCTATTTACTTGAATTATTTTCAAATGACTTTCATTAAAGATCATCTTTGTACATGATGATATTTTGTGTCTTTTATTAGATTTATTCCTAGGTTCCTTTTTTGTGTGTGGCAAATGTTATAGATATTGTGAGTTGTATTTTCTAACTATGGAAATATATCTTCTTGATCTTTGTATCCAGAGCTCATTATACATTTAGGGCTCCTTATATGCATTTTGATTATGAATAAATGAATGACAAAATGTTGTGACATTTACATGAGAAATAAAATTTTATAATGATGGTAAACCAGAAACATATTATTGGGCATTATTTTGTTTTCATTTTAACTAAGGTAAGATTAAAATAGAAGAAAAATTAAAGCCAGAATTAACCAAAATATTAGAAATCAATTTCAAAAAGAAAAACTAGGAAAGGGCAGAAAATTTTGTAGAAGGCAACATTTCAGAGGAAGCTAAAACCAAGGAAGAAAAATTTTAAAACAATTGAAAAAATGATTCACAAAAAGGATCTAGAATTATTTATCGTAAAAAAATTATCCCTACATCTTACTGACTCTGAGGGATTTTTATTATCACACACACTTAATATTTAATATTTTAAATATATTGCATATGTATTTAATATTTTAAACATATCTATATATCTATATCTGTATCTATATCTATATCTATATACACACACTACATTATCTGAGAACTGTTTCTCATGCATCTTACTCTTTCCTCCCACAAAGTTTAGAATTAAGATTTTTCTCCTTCATTCAGCCACACAATCATTTATCAAATATTTATTAAACTCAGTCCATATGCTGGGCACTTTATTTAAAAAAATTTTTTTTAATGTTTTTATTTATTTCTGAGACAGAGAGAGACAGAGCATGAGCAGGGGAGGGGCAGAAAGAGAGGGAGACACAGAATCCAAAGCAGGCTCCAGGCTCTGAGCTGTCAGCACAGAGCCTGACACGGGGCTCAAATTCATGGACTGTGAGACCATGATCTGAGCTGAAGGCCGACGCTTAACCGAATGAGCCACCCAGGCGCCCCCTGGGCACTTTAATAGATAGTAAATGGAATGTGCCTAACTTCCACCCTCACAGAAGCTTATGGGCTCCTGGAGAAGACAGATATTAAATAAGGACTCACCATTCTGTATTAAAATGTTGTGACAAGGGAAATACAGGGCGCTATGCGTACAGTTGAGGACCCGAGAGAGAAGACATCATGGAATGCCCATCTTGAGGAAGTGCTGTTAAAACTAATACTTGAAGAAAACTTAGGAATTAGAGACAAAACAGGTGTTCAGGCTGGGCGAAAGGCATGGGGTGCACAACATGTAAGATCACAGCATTGAAAGATCCAGGAAACAAAGGGGGAAACTGATGCCAAATATTTGTTCTTTGATTTCTTACTCAAACACATGACAGCCTGAAATACTTGGACTTTCTGCCTCCAAGACACGGAGGCAGAAATGGGAACGCCTAATGTTCTAAGCTGTGGATCTTCTCTAAGACAATATGTATGTACCTAAAATGTACTTAGACAGAATAGCTGGGATTAATTCACAAATAGTTCATATACAATTTCACTTCAATATACACATCTACGGAGTGCCTGGATGGCTCAGTGGGTTAAGTGTCTGACTTTGGCTCAGGTCATGATCTCACGGTTCGTGGATTCAAGCCCCGCGTCGGGCTCTGTGCTGACAGCTCAGAGCCTGGAGCCTGCTTCGGATTCTGTGTGTTGTCTCTCTCTGTTTCTCCCCCGCTCACATTCATTCATTCTCTCTCTCTCTCTCTCTCTCTCTCATTCTCAAAAATAAATAAAGCTTAAAAATTAAAAAAAATATATACATATCTACACAGAGTATACCATGCAGGTATACAGTCACATATGCGAAACTAGTAACTCAAAATATACAATTATTTTTTTAATGTACAGTTCTTTTAAAATCATACACCATACACCTTCAGCATCTACATTTCCTTCCCTAATTATAATTTCTACAAGAAAATTTTACCATAAGATATTGACAAACAATAATGGTGACAGATGATCAGTATTACATAGGGATATTTGTAATTCAGACAAACTTTGTAGAAATTATTTGTTGAACATTTGAAGAATTTCCACATAATTGTTAAATATACTAAATATTCTTTCCATAGTATGTTTAGTATACCAAATCAATGTTAATAGTACATTAGTTCTTGCCAAATAACAATATCACAACAAAAATCAAACAATGTAATTACCAGATAATTTGGCTAACTTAAATTCAAAAATAGTAAAGCTTATAATTTATGTCATTTCATTAAAAATGGAACAAAATTCCAGTTTGAATCATGATACAAAATCCATGCAGATTTAGCTATTTTCTATTTTATTTGGCTTTTCCAAAGACCAAAGGAAAGGAAGGCATTTTTCAGTCATGATTCAGAAGGTAAACATAAAATCTAATCATAATTCCAGAAGCAACCATGACTTATATTTTAGCATTTCCCTTCTTGTTCTTTTTGCCTAAAAATAATGCATTTATGTATACATGTTGTGTGTATGTGTATATATATATGTATATATGTATATATATGTATATATATATGTATATATGTGTATATATATGTATATATATGTATATATATGTATATATATACACATACACACACATATATATGTATATTTATATTCAAGACAAATATATATATGTATTCAAAATAAATCATTATTTAGGTTTATAACCTACTTTTTACAAAAACAATATCATTTAAAAGACTTATTTTATGACTGTGTAATATTCCACAGGAAAAATGCACCATATTAAACTTGGCTGTTTTCTATCATTAGTAGGCATTCAGATATGTTTCTGACTTTATTTGTTCTTTATAAATAAAAAGCATCATCTTTTTACTTTATGCCTGTTATACTAACAACGTGGGAACTTAATGGCAGAAAAAGTGACAGAAAAATAAACCACCTTTCTTCTCTAAGTCACCTGTCTTAAAAAACATATGCAAACATTTACTGAAGACCAATTCTATTCCAGGCCCTTTCATAAGCACAGAGGATACAGAGATGAGTGAAAAACACTTGTCAGGAGCTCATTGTCTACCATAGTTATTTCCAACTGGGACAACTCTGCCTTGCAGAGGACATCTGACAATGCTCGGAGACATTTCTGGTTGTTACAGTGTGGGAGGATAGCGTTACTGGCCTGTAGAGGCCAGAGATGTTGGTGAACACCCTCCAGTGTACACAACTAGCCACCACAACAATTATGGAGCCCAAAAGTTCAATAAGAAAAGTGCCAAGGTTCAGAAACCCTGGTCTAGTCCTTTTGTGCAGTCTCCAACTCCATCACACTCAAGAGTTCATCTCTCCTCAATGATAACATTTAATAAGTTATAAGAATGATTAGGCGCACCAAAAATCTCCATGAAGCTACATATTTAGGTTAACAGAATGGCCCAACTAGAAGGAGTCCATCCCAGTTTCCATACTCATATTTCAAATACAGTGACTCCAGATACTGATCAATGAACCCCAAAGCCTGGCAGGATTTTAAATCTGGGGCATAGACTTCAGACTCTGTTTAATGCGGCTTCTTCTACTCTCTTTCAGACTGTTCGAGTTTAGGATTGTCTCAGGCAAGAAAATGAAAACAAGGTATTTTTAACTACCTGCTCAATTGCTTGGAAAATTACCTCTTAAAACATTTAAACACCCACTTCTCATTTTTTCCAAAGTCCTTGAGTAGCCAAATGATATTAATCACTGGAAATCCTTGAAGAAAGATGTAATTTTTCAGAGTTTGGAGGGTTCGTTTTATTTTTCAAGCTATTTATTTTGGAATATATGTAGACGTATGTGTGTATGTAGTATGGGTATATGTAATTACTATAAACATGCTATGCATGTTTTATAGAATATGTACATATATATAGTACAGTATGTATATATTATATATACTATGTATAGATATATACATTCATCTGCAAGACAATCATGAAGTTGCTACAAACCCGGCAGCAGTACCTTCTCTGAAATTCTAGAAGATTCAATTTTGATAGACCCACATGAGCCTTCAAAGAGTAGCAAACTCATCATGGCAATTGAAATCCAAGTAATTATAAGTTCTTCAACTACAAATGCAATATTTATTAGGCAAAAGAATCCTGATTTTGTGTAATGCTGTATATAATGAGATTGTACATTTCCTTTAATCTTCCATTTGTTCAAATAACCACAGCACAGCTGGTGGCAACAAAAGCTACTCAATTGTTTTTTCACTGTCTAAACTTGGAATAAATGGACCAGCTCTAGAAAAGAAGTTGTCCTTTTGTCTGATAAGTTCCTTTCAAGTGGTTATCAATTTAAGTAAAGAAGTCAAAGCAGCCCATCAGCAAATACCTCATCAGATAAAACATCAAATACCAACCACCCCCATTACTGAAAACACTGGTTTGGAAAATAAACAAGGGCAAAATGGCTCACTGCTTTTAATCAGTGTAATGAATACCATTAACTCAAACTGCAAACTCCCTATTCACCAGAAGTGAATTATTTAGTTCCAATATCTTTCCAATGGTTTCTTTTTCTCTTTAAACTTTAATTAAAATCAACCACATTTGAAAACTGTGGAGCTTGAGACTAAGAAAAGATTTTCAGCAACAAAAGTGTTTTTAAAACTTTGGTTCTGGGAACCTCTCTGACATTTGAAAATTCTTCAACTTAACTGGAAATGCAATTTGTGTAACTTAAACATCAGTAAAGAGAGATATAAAATTCAAGCTATTCAACCAACTTTTGTGAAGAAAATTCCACGTGCTGAATACCATGAGTACATGACAAATAGGGCATCATGAGAGAAAGTATTTTATGGCTCAAGCAATTCATGTATCAATTAGATGTTTGTCAATGAACATGGATACTGAAAGTTTTCATAAAGTATACAACAATCAATATTTTGGAAGTATCTTATAAAAGCTTTTCTACTGTTCTCCTTGATTTCTGAATATTCTAATAGGTTTAGTGTTTTTATTAGCTCTATTAAATATCTGAGTTCTCATGAAAATATTAATTGATCAAAAATGTACATTTTAAATTGTTCCAATAGCTGTGAGAAGTATCAACATCAATTAAAATTAGCACGTGGGCACCTGGGTAGCTCAGTTGGTTGAGAATCGGACTTCTGCTCAGGTACTGGTCTCAAAGTTTGTGAGTTGGAGCCCCGTGTCAGACTCTATAACTGACAGCTCAGAGCCTGGAGCCTGCTTCCGATTCTGTTTCCTCTCTCTGCCCCTCCCATGCTCATGCACTCTTCTCTCTCTCTCTCTCTCAGAAATAAACATTAAAAAAATTAAAAACAAAAGATTAGCTGTGTTCAGCATTCTACCAAGTACTATGAAAAGAAATAGTAACATTGGAAATAGACTATAAGAATGGTTTTATGGGTTTCGGTTGACATTTTCACAGTATTTATGTATCCACCTAATATGTATCATCTACCACATACAAAGCTATGTAAAAATTAAAAAAAGAAGCAGAAAATATTTCCAGTTGAGGAAACATGATAGAAAAGCCCTTTACAGGAATATATTGAATACCATGGGGGAAACAAACCCCAGACTAAAGGAATGTGCATAGATTCTCTTCCTTTCCTTTTTAAATACTTTTTTAATGTTTATTTACTTTTGAGAGTGAGAGAAACAGAGCACATGCAGGGGAGGGGCAGAGAGAGAGAGGGAAGATACAGAATCCTAAGCAGGATCCAGGCTCTGAGCTGTCAGCATAGAGCCTGATGAGGGGCTCAACCCAACAGACCATGAGATCGTGACCTGAGCCAAAGTCAGATGCTTAACCAACTGAGCCACCCAGGCACCCTGATTCTCTTTCTGACCCAACTCCCATCCCTGCGTGTTGACTAGCCACACTATAATAGTTCAGAAAACAACTATTGGTGAACTGATAAAATATTATTCCTAGGTAGTTTGATTTTTTTTTAATAAATGATTTCCAAACATAAAATTTTATGAAAGAAAATACCATGAACAGGTCACCTAGGTGGCTCAATCAGTTGAGCTCAGGTCATGAAGTCAGTCTGACTTCAGCTCAGGTCATGATCTCACAGTCTATGAGATGGAGCTTCGTGTTGGACTCTGTGCTGACACCTCTGAGTTAGAGCCTGCTTCAGATTCTGCATCTACCTCTCTCCCTGGCCCTCCCCTCATACTCATTCTCTCTCTCAAAAATAAATAAACATTTAAAAAAAAAAGGAAAATAGTATGAACGGATAGCTTATAAGATACTGCTTCTAGCGACAATTTTGTGCATATATTATTTTTTGCTTTGGTCTCCCTTCAACATTCATGGATACTATTATAAGTGAAATTGTATCCATGCACCTGAAATACCTAGTATTGACTCCTCCTTAATCTGAAGAAAAGGACAAGTTTTCTTTGAATGTTCTCAGGATCTATTTTTCTCACCACCTAACATAGACTGAAATTAAATCAAATTCACCATTTATAATAAACCCTCATTGAGATGCCTGGGTAGCTCAGTTGGCTGAGCGTCTCTTGATTACTGTTCACATCATGATTCCAGGGTAGTACAATCCAGCCCCGTTCTGGGCTCATTGCTGAGTGTGGAGCCTGCTTAAGACTTTCTCTCTCTCTCTCCCTTTGCCACTGTCTCCCAATTGCATGCTCCCTCTCTCCTAAAATAATTTGTGTTTTTTTTAAAGTCCTTGCTGTTCTTCAGTAAGCACCACCTCTTAAACAGATGTGCTCTAAACTTAACAATACATCATGATGGACATACACAGACACTCCTGGGCACAATGTTTAAATACCCCTATAGTAACTAAATAGTTTTTCCTCAATGGCACTAAAGTATATAACAAAAAGTAAATGAAAAAGTTGTGGCCTAACACCATTTAGATGCAGTCAATATTTTTAAAGAATATATAGCTAAATTTCTAAATTCACTTATATAAACAGATTTCTCTTACAACTGGAAAATCTGTCTAATTGAAGCCTAAATTTGAAGAAGGGCTTCAAGATATCATTAAGAGAATAAATTAATTAATCTTCCCCATAAGAACTAAAATTCACATAGTAGCAATACACGAGTAAGACTGTCTTAACAAGAATCACCCTTTCTAAAATAGGAATGTGTTAATCCCTCAAAATGAATTGCTGGCCTCTATATTCATGTCTGTCTTACATAATGAGTATATAGTCAATGATTTTTAGCTTGCTAAAATCTTCCACACCTAATTTCATGATGGCTATGAAGCAAATACTTTGCTTGTATAATTGCACAGTATTTTTTAAAATGATGATATGTCTATGACTTCTTTAAATTAAATCATTAATAGTTATATATGTATGTAAACTCTATTTTGTTCTTCCTTGATACACTGGTTAAAGAGAGTGTTGCTTAATTCCTATATACCTGTGGATTTGCCAAATTCCCTTCTGCTTTTTATTTCTAATCTCATTCTATTGTGGTTGGACAATATACTATGCATATTTTCAATCCTTTTAAATTTATTGAAATGTGTTCAGTGGTCTAGCATATATGGTTTATCTTAGAGAATAGACCTTACACACTTCAGAACAATGTATATTACATGTTGCTGTTGGCTGGAGCAGATGTTCTGCTAACATTCCACAGATGTTTGTTAGGTCTAGTTGGTTTAGAGTGTTATTGTTACTAAAGTCTGCTATTTTCTTCTGTGTCATCTGTCTAGTTTTTGTATTCATTAATAAAGTGGGATGGATGGTAAAGTCTCCTACTGTTATTGGTGAATTTTCTATTTATCCCTTTATTCTGTCAGTGTTTGTTTCCTATTTTTTGTGCTTCTGTTACTAGGTGCATTAGTGTTTATAACTACTATGTCTTCTTCATTGGTTGATCATTTGATCATTACAAAAAGTCCTCTTTTGCCCCTAGTAAAAATTTTTGTTTTAAGGTCTATTATGTCTGACATTAGTATCTTTTTTTGGTTACTACTAGCATGGTATACATATCTTTTTCCATCCTTTAACTTTCAAAATGTTCGTTTCTTTGAATCTAACATGCTTCTTGTATACAGAAGATAGATGCTTTCTTATCCATTCTGTCAGCATCTGCCTTTGATTGGGTTATTCAACCCATTTATATTAAATAAATTACTGATAAAATAGAATTTATGTCTACCATTTCTATGTCATGTCTCTTTTGTTCCTCTATTCTTCTCACTGCCTTATGTTGTGTTACACAGATATCTTATGCTGTACAATGTTAATTCCCATGTCATCTTTTTAAATATATTTTAGGGGCGCCTGGGTGGCTCAGTTGGTTAAGCGTCTGACTTCAGCTCAGGTCATGATCTCGCGGTTTGTGAGTTTGAGCCCCGCATTAGGCTCCATGTTGACAGCTCAGAGCCTGGAGCCTGCTTCAGATTCTGTGTCTCCCTCTCTCTCCCTGCTCACACTTTGTCTCTCTCTCAATCTCTCTCTCTCTCAAAAATAAATAAACATTAAAAAATTTTAAAAAGATAAATATATTTTAATTATTTTATTAGTCCCTGGAGATTAAAATTATCTTAATTTGCAACAACTTAGTTCAGATTAATACTAACTTAATTTCACTAAGACACACAATATTACTACTATATAGTTTTGTTCCCTCTTCTCTCCTTTGTGTTATTATTGTCATACAAATTACTTTTAATACATTATTATCCTATTAACATAGTTTTATAGTTATTGCTTTATACAGTTGTCTTTTAAATCAAGAGAAAAAAAGTTATAAACAAAAATACATTTATACTTTTATATTTACCTACGTAGTTACCTCTACCAGTATTCTTTATTTCTTCATGTGGAGTTGAATTGTGGTTTTGTATTCCTTCATTTCAGCCTGCAGAAATTTCTTTAGTATATCTAGTAGGGCAAGTTTGCTAGCAACAAAATCTCTGTTATTGTTTATCTTTCATTATCTTAATTTGTTCTTAAAATTGAAGGACACCTTTGCTGGATGTAATATTTTTGGATGAGAATCTTTCAGCACTTTGAATATGTCATCTCACTGCCTTCTCTAGCCTTCATGGTTTCTGAAGACTAGTCATCTGTCAATCATATTGAGGACTGCTTGATTTGATGTGTTTTTTTTTTGTTTGTTTGTTTTTGTTTTTTTGGCTGCTTTCAAGATCTCTTTGTTCTTTGCATCACCAGTTTGACTATGAGGTGTCTGGGTGTGGTTTATTTATTTGGCATTTTCCTCATAACATTTATTGGGGTTTGTTGAGCTTCTTCAACACATAGACTTATACTTATCTTCAAATCTGGGGAGTTTTCAGCTATGATTTCTTGAAATATTCTTTCTGCTTCTTTCCTTCTGGAACTTCCATTATACACATATTGGTACTCTTGATGTCTCACAGGTCTCTGTGGCCCTGTTCATTTTTCCTCATTCTTTTACTTCTTGTTACTCAGATGAAATAATTTCAATTGACCTATCATCAAGTTCGCTAATTTTTTTCCTTCAGCCAGTTCAAATCTGTTGAGCTCCCCTAGTAAATTTTTCAATTTCATTTATTGTGCTTTTCAACCCCAGAATTTCTATTTGATTCTTTTTTTTACAATGTCCAACTCTTCATGGATATTGTATATTTAGTTGACAACACACTATTCTCATACTTCCCTTTAGTTTTGTAAACATGGTTTCCTTTAGATTTTTGGACATATTTATCATAGCTGATTTAATTCCTTTGTCTAGTAGGTCTAATGTCTGGGCTTCCTCAAAGACAGTTTTTATTGATTTTGTTTTTTCTATGTATGACCAAGACCTTTCTTTCTTCTTTCTATTTTTGGCATATATTGCACATTTTTTTGTTGAAAACTAGACATGTTAAGCAATATAATGTAGCAATTCTGGAAAACAGATGCTCTCTCATCCCCAAAGTTTCTGGTTTGTCTGTTTGACGTTGTTATTGCTTCTCTTGCTGGTTTTGCTGCTGTTTGCTTAGTGACTTTTCTGAATTCTCTAAAGTTTGTAGTTTTGTCATTTGTAACCACTGAAGCCTCTGCTCAGTTAAATCTGTGATGAGCTAATGATTAGACAAAGATTTCCTTAAATACCTTGAACCAATATGTCTCCCAGACTTTGACAAGGGGCCCTATATGCATCTTGGGACAAAAATGCAATGTTCTGGTGAACAGTTTACAACTCTGACTCAGCCTTGACTTCCTCCTTGTGAAGAAGCTCAAGGTCAGACAAAGGTAAAGGTTAGGGCTCTCTCAGGTCTTTCCTGGGCATGTGCACATCTCTGCCTGTATCTCTTAAGCAAAAACTGAAAAAAGTTTCCTTGTTATATAAAACAAGACACTGAAGCATCATCAGTATAAATTCTTACATGACCCAGAACTTAATTCACTGTGGATATGCCCTTTACCATTAGCTAATATTTCTCTGCCTGGCTCTGAATAAATCATGGTTTTAGGCTCATCAGAACAAACTTCTCTGCATATTTTGTAGATGATTTAAAAACACAGAACCTGATCCAAGCATTACAAGCCAAGATATTACAAAGGTTGCATATTTCAATAAAACCTTGAAGATGATAGGGTCCAGGAGATGCCAAAGTGCTTCCATCTTCAAATTAAAATTCTAAACAGTTGTACAAAAGTTCCTGAGTTCAGCATCTTCTGTAGCCCACTCCCCAGAGAGAGGTTTCATGGTTTTCACACATACTCAGCACATACAGCTCATTTAGAGAAGGGCTTACATAACCAAACATTTTGACTTCATAGGCTTGTTCAGGGACCTTTCTGTGAGATGATAATTGAATCTTTCCAGTGCTGGTTATGCTGAGATCATCTTATAGATGTTCTTCATGAGGGTGACAGAGAGCACAGCATTATATCAAACACACCCAATTCTTTCACATAAAAGTCATCAGAGACTCTGTACCAGTACATTTATGGGATCAATCAGTTATCTTTCCATTCTGTCCTTAGACAGAGCTTGGTAAAAAGGAATTGGCCAAATAAAACAGCTATGCTTGGAAATTTACATATCAAAATCAATGCATACATTTTTAAAAGTTCCACTTGACTAAATTTCCCACAAATTGAGAATCTGCTCTTAAGATAAATCATTGCATTTCATGTTTGCTCATAAAAATTAAGGAGTTGGTATTTTGTATGTGGAAGCTTTTAGTTCATAAATAATAGCTGGCTTAAAATTAGCTGACTGATGATTACAGGTGGATACCATAGATCTTTCTAAAATATTTTATTTAACTGACAACAGGTTTAATTTCTTAAATAAATAAATTGACTCATCAAAATGATACATAGTTATAGAAAGAGGTCATTATGATACTTCACTATTTTTAACTCTTTGGAAAGGAAAAAAAGTATCCTAAGTGGGAAAATCTATTAAAGAAATTTAAAGTGCGCATTTAAGCAAAAAAGAGCAAAGAAGACAAAAGTTAAGGTTCTCAGGTTAACGACCATTTAGTTATGTTAAACTTAATATGTGTTTAATTAGGCTATTAAATGTGTACTTTAATGTAACACAGGTGAAATGCAGAGTAGTTAATGTTTCCATGAGAATTTAATTTCTACACTTCCTTACTCTCCCATGTTGAAACAGGCAACCTTTGAGTTGGGTTAATATAGCCCTTTGCAGTTAATTGCTTTGTTTTGGATTTATTTTAAAAAGAAAAGAATAAAGCAACTGACAGTATTTAGTATTATTCATGTTTAAATGGTCCTTGTTGGTTTTAAAAATAATACCTTAGTAAAAGGAATAGATTAGAGGATATGTTTATATCTTTGCTAGAGCCAACCTTCTTGACTTGACATATTTTTTTAGCCAGACTTTATTAATAAGCAGTGAACCACTATATTAAAATAAATCAAAAGAAATGATTATTTAAATGTATTTTAATTATAGAACAAGTAGCCACAATTCACACACGAAATCCTTATTGTCCTCGCTAACTGACTTTAGCAATAAGAACAACAACAAAAACTAAGGCAGCATGCCTTTGACTTCACTGATTCTACTTCATAACTTATAAACACTATCAGAAAAAGGCAACAAAATTTACCTTCTTGGTGTTATTGAAGAGTATGCCCCAGAAACCCTATCTTAATCCTGTGCTTGTTTTCTTTACAAGCCACCAACCTTTTTGTTGGTGCTCTCTGTTGCATCTTAAATACAGAGTGTAAACCTTATTTCGTAGTGGGAATGAAGGAGAGAATACTTCCCATTAGTCCCATGCAGTTATAGCATGACGGTTTCTGGACTTGTGTGATTACCCTACAATATACTGCCCCAGTAGACTGGACTGTGACACATATCTTGGGATCCTTAAGAATCTATTCCCAAATAACTGGGAGAGAATGGTAGTGCTGGCGTCAGAAGAGCCAACAGGGTTCCCATTAGAATACATTTTGTTAAATCAGAAACAGCTCCAGAGTTGTCTAACATGCCCACTCCATGTTTTAGAACCCTAAAGTATCTGTCCTAAGACTGGTTCAGTGGATTTAACACACTGACCCTTACCTTCTCTGCACACAGCTGTTGATCTAGCTCTGGATGACTTCCCAAGCATAAGCCTAGCCACCCCAGAAAAGTCAATTTCCAGTAAGAGAGGACTATAATGTTCCAGATCAACATACTTTGTACAGCTATGCTCTTTGAGAATAAATGGCCTGGTAATTCATTACCTCCTAGTTACTCATTTACTCCTATCCTTATGTAGTAGGCAGAGCTTTAAAAGCAAATCTAAATCCCAGATACACTACTTAGTAGCTTCATGACTTTGCATAAATAGTTAATTCCTATACACCTCAGTTTTCTTATCTCCAAAGTAGAGAAATTAGGAATTTCTCCTAAAACTGTCATGCTGACTAAATGAGATAATGTTTTTAAGTGTCTAAAAATAGTGCCTGGCAAAGAATAAGCACTCAGTAAATGTGAGCCTTCTCAACAGCAGTACTGTAAATACTAAGAAACATTATCAAAGAACACATCTGATTAGCAATGTTTTGACTAAGTTTAGAAGGCAAGCATTGGGAACTGATTAAAGGTACAGGTTGCTAGACTAGATGTGACTTACAATTATTAGAGTAATCATCATTCATTGTTCATTCAGATATTTATTAAGCATCTGAATGCTCACTAGATTCTATACAGGGAAAAAAAAGTTGACAATTCTCTAAAAGACTCACAATACTAGGGGAATATAAGACAAATATACACATCGGTATGATTGGGGGAAATTATAGCCAATGCCAACTGAAGTAAAAGTGCTTAAAGGTGGGGAACTCCTATCTGGTAAGAGGGATTATTACACTATGAAATATTTCTAAATAAAGTAACATTTTTTTATTCTGGATATATTCTTTTGATAAAACTAGGCTCTGAAGGAGATCTCAGGGGTAAATATCAAATTCCTTTATTCAATAATATTTATTGATAACTGATTATGTGCTAAATACCTCATTCCACTAAACCTCAAACAGCATTCAGGGATAAAAATGGCTTGTGTTCATATATCAATAAAATCTTATTTGTTTTAGGAAAAAATGCAACTGGGGTGCCGGGGTGGCTCAGTCAGTTAAGTGTCCTACTTTAGCTCAAGTCATGATCTCATAGTTCATGGGTTTGAGCCCCACATCAGGCTTTGCACTGGCAGGACGAAGCCTGCTTCTGATTCCTTGCCTCCCTCTCTCTCCACCCCTTTCCCACTCTCGTGTTCTTTCTCTCACTCTCTCTCTCTCTCTCAAAAATAAACATTAAATTAAAAAATTCAATCATTCTATTTTGACAAAATTTTAATACCTGCTTAAATATTTCCTGAAAAAAACTGCAGGATTCACCTGCAGAGAAGTCTACTGATTTATAAGATTATTTCTGTCACTTTTTAAATGGCTTTCAGGGGCACCTGGGTGGCTCAGTCGATTGAGTGTCCGACTTCGGCTCAGGTCATGATCTCATGGCTCGTGAGTTCGAGCCCCGCGTCGGGCTCTGCACTGACGGCTCAGAGCCTGGAGCCTGCTTCGGATTCTGTGTCTCCCTCTCTTTCTGCCCCTAACCCACTCACATTCTGTCTCTGTCTCTCTCAAAAATAAACATTAAAATTTTTTTTTAAATAAATAAATTAATTAAATAAATGGCTTTCCTTTTTATTTTCTTTCCTTTAAGAACCTGTAACATGTAAACTGGATCCAGGATCACAGAGACCTTGAATTAAAACTGTTAGCCAAAGCAAATTATTTCTCTGAGCCAAGTTTCCTCCTTTGTAAAAATCCGTAAAATAGAAATAAATTTCAGCATTTTGCTTGTACTCTGTGGTTTTTATTTCCTTGTGCCAACTTGTTTACAACTAAACCTCCTTTGCTAGATTGCTTCTTAGAAACAGCTACCGCATCTTGTTCATTTTTACATGCCCAAAGTACTTATCATAGTGCTTGCTTCACACAGATAACAACTATAAATTACCTATGTCTAACACCTTTCCCCCTGCTTGGATGATAGCAAAAGCATCAAATCTACTCTTAACCAATAAACTAATATATTTTTATTTCATGTACTTTTCCAGGGAGACAATCTCCAAACCCAATGTTATATAAGGTTTAGCTAAAACTCATTAAGAGAATAATATTTGCATTTTTATTTATTTTTGACAGATAAAAATAGTATATCTTTAAGGCGCAGAGCACGATGATTTGATATACATATAAGGGACCACCACAATGAAATTATTTAACCTATCACCTCCCATACTTAACACTTCTGTGTGTGTGTGGTGTATGTTACTATTGTTTACTACAGTCACCATGCCGTACATTAGATCTCCAGAACTCACTCCTCTCATAGCTGACAGTTTGTACCCTCTGATCGATAAAAGATCATCTAAATGTGCAATAAGTCATACTTGAAATCAGTGCTCCGCGATAATCCCCTGAAGATTCTGATGCAGTATGTCTGAGATGGAGTCTGAGAGTCTAGATTTCTAACAAGCCCCCAGGTGATGCTGAAGCTGCTGGTCAGCAAACCTCACTCTGTTGGTCGGCTCTAAATCACTCTTAAAGTTTGTGCCTGGTGTTCATTTTTTGTTCTCTATAGAAGTGTTTTCCTGGACGATGCTTAAGCATTAAACTACTAGCCAAAAGCATTTTAGAAGCATACTTTTAAAAGTCCTAAGATGAGCTTTGTCCTATATACTTGGGTGCTTTTGAGTACTCTCATTATTTATTATATTTTGTGGGGCTTGTCTCAGAGGACGTATCACAAAGAATTCTCTCGAGACTTGGTATTAGAAAGAGTGGTGCTCCTTCTGCACAGCTGGCTTGTTCTTCTAGGACACACAGTATTAATCTTTTAAACTGTTGGTCTTTCCCTTTTTTCTGTGGCTGCTTGAAAACCTACAGACAGCTGTGTCGGCCCTTTCCCTACAGAAAATGAGCAGTACCTTAGCACCTGGATTATATGTACAACTTCATCTTAAATCATTAAATAATTCATCTACCTTTTGCTTCCCTTATTTTTTGCTGGCTTTTATTTTGCTACATTTTTGATTTTGCAGTATTATATTTATATATTATAAACAGACTTAAAATCCTGTTTGAAATGGACTGGAATGGAAATTGAAAGAAAAACTGACAGATTTTAAGAAGAAAACACATGTATCACGGTTCTCAAACATTCCATCATCTTTTATAAAAACTACAATGCAGCTTGCTAAAATTTTTATTAACTGACTTAAAGTTATTTTTATAGTTTTTTTTTAAGTTATTTATTTTGGGGGAGAGAGACAGAGAGAGAGAGAGAACTCAGAGGAGGCGCAGAGAGGGGGAGAGAGAGAGAGAGAGAGAGAGAGAGAGAGAGAGAATCCCAAGCAGGCTCTACGCTGTCAGCATTGACTGTCAGCATACAGCCTGAACCCACAAACCATGAGATCATGACCTGAGCCAAAATCAAGAGTCAGATGCCTAACCGACTAAGCCACCCAGGCACCCCTGACTTAAATTTATTTTTAAGAAAATTAGGGTTCCAAAAGCCTTTGCTATCATTTCCATTACTGATGACAATGAATTGTCTCAGAGCAGTAAGACAGAACCCAAAGTGGAAGGTAGGAATGGCTGGCCATTGGCTGCCTGATTTGTTTCCAGCTCTCTGATGATATGCTGTGGATCTCATCACTCAGTCTGGGGGTTCAGAGCTCTTTCAACTCTTCCACCAACTTCCCTGAAATCCAATTACCACTACGAACAGAATTTATTTTCTCTACTATTTTTTGCTCTCTCCTAAATGCTATATATACAGTGCTGTTATAACATTCATATTTTTATATTTCTGTGTCCCTCAATTTACCTAGCACCCAACTTTCCACGTAGTCAGCATCAATATTACTTTCTGCTTATTAAGTAACAACATTACTATTGTAGGAACCCTACAATAGGGGGCACTGCATAATAATCCTGGACACTCAATACAGAGGTAAGAAATTAAAAACTAACCATCTGGGACAAACAAAATTATCTCTTCAAGTTATTAAGAAAAGCCCTAGGTCTGCTAGGATGGCAAGGTTACTGAAGAGCACCTATAACTATGAAGTCACCTTGGCAATTAAGATGTTTTAAATAATGCTTTCAAAGTCCTCTTAATCATTTCACTCCATTGTAGAAACTCATCAATGTCTCATCAAAGCTGTCTATAAAGCTGCTTGAATTTTAAGGCTAACAAAGGTATGGTCACAACCTATTTTTCCAAGTTGAATTATTTCCCATTTTTCTTTTATATATTTAATTCTCCAGGCAAATCAATCCATTTACTTATCTCAAATGGCTCTTCTATCATCCCCTTGCCTTAATATCGTGAATTCTGCCTGAAGTACTATTCATGTCTGTCACACAACTAAATCCTATCCATCCTCCAGAAACCAATAAAAATGTTCCTCCTTCATGATGGTGTCTTTCCCTATTTTCCAATTTGAAAGGAATCTCAGTCTGCCACATTTATGTATCACCTATCATCTGTCTCCTGTCTCCTTACAAAATACTGCTTTTGACTACATTTTGGGTTTTGTTGTTGTTGTTGTTGTTGTTGTTGTTGTTGTTGTTATTTCTTGGTTTTTTGGTTGTTTGTGTTTGTTTTTGCATATGATATCTGCCAACTGGTTAGCCCTCTGAAGAAAGTTATGGCTACTTTTTGTTAATATTCAGAAAACACTTACCTTACTCTCTTCAATCTAGTCTTTAAAGGTCTACTGAAGGAAACCATCAACAAAATCCTGTTAGGGGCGCCTAGGTGGCTCAGTTCGTTAAGTGTCTGACTTCGGCTCAGGTCATGATCGAACAGTTAGTGGGTTTGAGCCCCGCGTGTGGCTCTGTGCTAACAGCTTGGAGCCTGGAGCCCGCTTCACACTCTGTGTCTTCCTCGCTCCCTGCCCCTCCCCAGCTCATGCTCTGTCTTTGCCTCTCAAAAATGAATAAACGCTAAAAAAAAAAATTAAAGAAAATCCTTGTAGACATGCATCAGCAGGTCATTATAAAGCAAAGAAAGTGTTATTTGTTTACCTGTTTTTCCTATGAAACAAGCCTCTTAATCACACCTCCCATTTATGTGTGTGTATGAAGTATACATTCATAATTTTGCAAAACACAATAAATATATAAAATGTTTAGTTTGCATATTCCAGTTTTGATTAATCATGGAATAGTTTTCCTTCACAGAGATTGATAAGGGCTACTACTCATAAAATGCAACTCTACATAATAGTACTCTCCTTGGAGAGTGTTATGCTAAGTGAAATAAGCCATACAGAGAAAGACACATACCATATGTTTTCACTCTTATATGGATCCTGAGAAACTTAACAGAAACCCATGGGGGAGGGGAAGGGGAAAAAAAAAAAAAAAGAGGTTAGAGTGGGAGAGAGCCAAAGCATAAAAAACCTTAAAAACTGAGAACAAACTGAGGGTTGATGGGGGGTGGGAGGGAGGGGTGGGTGGGTGATGGGTATTGAGGAGGGCACCTTTTGGGATGAGCACTGGGTGTTGTATGGAAACCAATTTGACAATAAATTTCATATATTGAAAAAAAATAAATAAAACAATAAATATGAATTTTCTCATAAAAAAAAATAGTACTCTCCTTGGTACTTCAACACTTAACAAAGCACCTAAAACTTCATAACAAAGTAGAGAGTGCTCTGAATTACAGGAGTCAAATTATTTCAAATGTATGATTAAATATGCTATAAAATTATTCTTCTGAACACTTATTTTATTTGTTAAAGACCATATGTTCTTCCTCAAAATAACTTGCTATTTTTGAACTATTACTCAGCCACACACTTCCTACAAGCAGCAAAGGTTACTTCAGCGAAACCTTGATTTTACAATATTTGAAAGACTTTCCTCTGCTACTCTATGCCAACTGAAAATTCATGAGTCATAGGTGAATGACAGGGGCAGTCCTGGAGGTAACTGTTCCTTAATGCAACTGGTCTGAAATAAAATTTATTTAGCAATTACTATTTTATAAACCCTTTCATACACACGATTTTTTTTTTTTTTTTTTTTTTTGCTTTAAAGCAATGATGAAAACAAATATCAGTATTACTTCCACTTTTCAGAGGATGCAATCAGGTCTTAGAGGAGTTAGGTGAACAGCCCAAGGACACAAAGCTAACTAATGGCAATACCCAGATGCCTAACTCTTTTTTTTTACATGAAATTTAAACAACATGTTGTTTCCATACAACAGCCAGTGCTCATCCCAACCGATGCCCTCCTCAATGCCCATCACCCACTTTCCCCTCCCTCTCACCCCCCCCCATCAACCCTCAGTTTATTCTCAGTTTTTAAGAGTCTCTTACGGTTTGGCTCCCTCCCTCTCTAACTTTTTCCAGATACCTAACTCTTTACACTATCATATTTAGTTTAAGATTTGAAGCATTTTTTAGTCGCCTTTCATTTCAGTTTGAACTGTCTTTAGATGGCTACTTCTTTAAATACAGCTGCTTCCAAATTGGCCAGTGAATTTGATATTGTCTTTTTTCTCATGATGTTTTTGGTCATTCCTTTTTCATTTGATCCACTAACTTTGTGTTAAGTTGGAAACTTTTGAAGTACATCAAAAGTCAGAAAATTTGGGGGGCACCTGGGTGGTTCAGTCAGTTAAGCATCCGACTTCAGCTCAGGTCATGATCTCACAATTCGTGAATTCCCCTTGCATTGAGCTCTGTACTGAGAGTTCGGAGCCTGGAGCCTGCTTCGCATTCTGTGTCTCCCTCTCTCTACTCCTCCCCTGCTTACACTCTGTCTCTCTCTCTCCCTCAAAAATAAATAAAATCATTAAAAAAAAAAGTCAGAAAAGTTTAAGTCAAGGTAGCATGTTTAAACATTGGCAGAGACAGTGCTGTATATTTCTAAACCTTGTTTCCTTTTCTTCCAGGGCTTAAGGCTAGATAACACTTCCTAGGCTCCCTTAAATTAAGTGGAATCATGTGACTACCTATAACCAAGGAAAGGCAGTCAGAAGTGATGGCTAACACTTCCAGGTCTGAACCAAAATAATACTCTTCAATGCAATCTTTCACACTCTCCTCTCTTGTTTATAGGCCGGATACAGAGGATCCAATGACAGTGAAGCCAGTCAATGGAAAGGGCTGGAACTCCTAAATAACTGGAAAGAGCAAAGGCTCCCAACACTTGCCCCACTACCACCAACACTAACCTCTCTCTGGATGGTGACATGGTGATAAACAATCCTTGACTGTACTAAAGCCATCAAGATTTGGGTCTTGTTAGTTATATTCACCTACCACAATTTAAACATCAATGAATAACTTCTCTTTCAATAAACATTCTATAAACAAAAGTATATGATTTCAAGTATAGATTCCTCAACCATTATTACCTTTCATAATCAATTCAATGCTTTTATGAGTGTGCTTTGGTGTTAAGTAGGCTTAAAACAAAGAAACAGGTTCAGAGTGTTAAGTAGTGGATTATACACAGCTCCTTCAAAACATGACAATAGTATTCTTATGCTTAGTATTTTAGTATTTTTAAAGATACCATATGTTTTCACTCTTATGTGGATCCTGAGAAACTTAACAGAAACCCATGGGGGAGGGGAAGGGAAAAAAAAAAAAAGAGGTTAGAGTGGGAGAGAGCCAAAGCATAAGAGACTCTGAAAAACTGAGAACAAACTGAGGGCAGATGGGGGGTGGGAGGGAGGGGAAGGTGGGTGATGGGTATTGAGGAGGGCACCTTTTGGGATGAGCACTGGGTGTTGTATGGAAACCAATTTGACAATAAATTTCATATATTGAAAAAAAATAAAATAAAGTCATTCCTGGCTATGTTTCATGTACTTTAGGATGTACAGAACATACATACATGATAGATACATGGATATATCCTATATATAGGATAGAATAAGTTCATTATGTAGAATATATAATTAGATTATTCTTGTACAGTTATAAAAGTATTAAAAACCTAATATTTATATAGATAGTGCTCATATTTTAATGACACAGCAAATACTATTTGTCACTCATGAAGAGAGGAGAATGGGGACATACTCCCCAGCTTTCTGATAGATGACCTATGGTTCTCCACACCATTCCTGGAATTAGTTGGCTGCACTGACTCGAGCCACTCCTCTGGATCTGAATTATCACTGCAACTGGTTGTAGTTACATTAAAATAATTTACAACCTCTCATCTTAGTTTTCTCCCCACAAAGGGAATATAACCTATTCATTTTTTAAAAAAGTTAACGGGTATTAAAAAGAAATGTTAAGGCACTAGGTATCTAGATGCCTAATAACTTAACTGGTGTTTTCTCCCAGAAAAGAGAAAGATCATTCACTGATAACAAAGAGTTAATTTGGGGTAGGTGGGTAGATGGCTGTAGGCAGCAGTAAACCCTGAAAGGTTTGCCAACTTGCAGTTTATTAAATTTTCTTTTTTTTTAATTTGTTTAATGTTTATCAATTTTTGAGAGAGATAGAAATGAGTAGGGGATGAGTAGAGAGAGTGGGAGGCACAGATTCTGTGTCATCAGCTCAGAGCCCAATGTGGGGCTTGAACTCATGAAACACAAGATCATGACCTGAGTCAAAGATGGATGCTAAACCAACTGAGCCACCCAGGTGACCCTAGATTTTCTTTTAGAAAAGGGTTAGTCCTTTTCTTTTTCAAAAGTTTGTTTGTTTTTTGTTTATGTAATCTCTATACCCAACATGGGGCTCAAACTCATGATCCCAAGATCAAGAGTTGTGTGCTTCCCTGACTGAGACAGCTAGGTGCTCCTACTTTTTTAAAAAATTTTTAATGTTTATTTATTTGGGGGAGACAGAGAGACAGAGTAGGGGAGGGGCAAAGAGAGAGGGAGATACAGAATCTGAAGCAGCCTCCAGGTTCTGAGCCATCAGCGCAGAGCCCAACAGAGGGCTCGAACGCACAAAGCGCAGAATCGTGACCTGGGCTAATGTCAGACGCTCAACAGACTGAGCCACCCAGGGGTCCCCATCAACAGTGTATAAGGGTTCCTTTTTTCCACATCCTCACCAACACTATTGTTTTTTTTTTTTTTTTTAGCCATTCCAACAGGTGTGAGGTGATATTTCTTGTAGTTTTGATTTGCATTTCCCTGATGATGAGTGATATTGAGCATATTTTCATGTGTCTGTTGGCCATCTGTATGTCTTTTTGGATAAATGTCCATTCATGTATTCACCCATTTTTAATTGGATTATTTGTTTGCTGGGTTTTGAGTTGGATAAGTTCTTTATTTTAAATACTAACCCTTTATTCGATACATCATTGGTAAATATCTTCTCCTATTCAGTAGGTTATCTTTTAGTCTTGTTGATTGTTTGTCGTGAAGTAGCTATTTATTTGGATGTAGGCCCAATAGTTTATTTTTGCTTTGTTTCCCTTGCCTCAGGAGACATATCTAGAAAGATGTTGCTCTGGCTGATGTCACAGAAATTATTGCCTGTGTGCTCTTCTAGGATTTTTATGGTTTCATGTCTCACATTTAAGATCTTAATCCATTTTGAGTTCAGTTTTGTGTGTGGTATAAGAAAGTGCTCCAGTTTCATTCTTTTGCATGTAGCTGTCCAACTTCCCCAGCACCATTTGTTGAAGAAACTGTATTTTTCTCATTGCATATTCTTTCCTCCTTTGTCAAAGACTGATCATATAATTGTGGGTTTATTAAATTTTTTGCATGTTTTAAAAAATGCATCCTGAAAGAGGGAAATATGAAGAATATGAAATACTAAAAACACAAATGAAGATTTTTCTAGGAGTTTTGTGAAAACAGATATAACAGCTTTTTACCCAATTGAATCTCTAAGATTCCAGCTGCAAGAAGTCTGAGTCTTAAAGTCAAAACTAGAAATGTAGGTGATATTGGATAGCATAGTAATTGAGTTAATTACAAAGCAAAAAATAAGTCATTTCTATATTCAGTTGCTGCAGAATAACTGACTTTCGATGTTTGAATACTCTAAATGATTCTAGACAAATGTTGACTGAATGAATAAGTTAATTATTGAATGAATTAATCTAGCTCTTTGAATCACATCATTTAACACAATGGCACACAGTAGGGACCCAACAAATGTTCAGTGAGATTGATTTTCCTTTCCACAGCCTGGTAAGAAGAGGTCTTCAGAACCAATTCTTATAGAGTTCTCTTGAATCTCATATTTCACACCCATTCATCTCATGTAGTGCATGAGAGAAACTCACCTTCGTTAGAAATATTCAACTTATAAAACAATTATCAAATGAGAGTAGAGTAGCATGCCTCAAACCACTGAAATCCTCCATTTTCAAGCACCCTTCAAATTATCCATTAGTGTTTACAAGCATTCATTTGGTACTTACCAAGGTAAAGAAATGAGCTAAGCATGAAAGAATGTTACAGAAAATGTTTCGGAAGGTGCTGCTCAAAAACTGCAAACAAAATTAACCAAGTTTCACGTCAATATACCATATCCAGTGAATGCAAGGCTTCCCTCCTCTTTAATGCACAGCTACTTTGCAAAAAACTCTTCTCTAAAACTTTTTAATGTTGTAAGAGCACAAAACTAGTTAAAACAGACTCTGTCTATTCATAACACGAATATTAATGGCCTGGTGTTTATATGTTTCTCCATTACTAGAACATGTAAGAAAAGTTAAATTCTTTTCACTTCAGCAACTTTAGAACCTATTTGTGATTTAAAAAAAATTAAAAACATCAAATAGAAAATTCAATTAGTAAATTTGCAATTGCCTTTTTAATCTTCCATATTTTAAAAATTTAATTATCCCAGACAAAACTTTATTAGCTAAGTTATACATAATACATTTTTATGAATCTAAATAAATTAAGCATTGTAAAGGCCTTAAAATAAGCACTGCATACAATTTCCTGTTTTTTCAAAGGTCTGGAAAGAAAGACTATTCAAATTCCCTATCTTCAAAATTTCCAAAAAAATTAAACTTTCAAAACTTTATTAGTTTGTGTAGAAATCAACTAACCTATAAGAAGTACATGAACAAACCCTTTACTGGAGAGTTTTTTAAAGTACTTGCATTTTAAAACGTTAGGTTTATTACTAGTGGTTTAGAAAAAGAATCTTCAGATCAGTCTCAACTTCTTCACTATCTTGCTTATTTTTTTTTAATGATAGGGATTGTCCTACAAATCTATGGTGAAGAAAATGAAACAATGTTTTGCAAAGAAACGTATCACTCACATGAATTAACTATATAATTATGTTATAAAATGGGAGATAGCAAGATTTCTAATGAAAGTGAAAGTCTAAAGAACATGCTACTGCCCCCATTTCTTTCAGCCCTTTTGCAAGAAAATCTCCCAAACATTGGTCTCTGCTCATGATTCCCAATTCTTCTCGTCCCATCTTCCCTTACCCATTCCAGTCTGATTTACAAGCTAATCATTCCACTTAAGCTGACCACAACCTGCTAGATCAATAGTCAATTCGGTAGTACCATTCTCATGAGCAACTCTCCCCTCCTTGGTTCAATTTTTTTCACTTGGCTTTCAAATCACTACACGCTCATGATTTTCTTCCTGCTTTGGTTCCTCCTTTTCTGGTTCCTTCTGTATCCCTCAGCATTTGAGGAGGGTATGTCCCAGTGCTCAAGACTTGGCCTCTTCTCATTATCTGTTTACCTTTAATCTCTCAGTGACTCTCCCTGCTCTCGTGGCATCAAATACCATCTCTCTACTAATGGCTTCTAAAATTTTTATCTCTACTCCAGGCCACTTTTAAGAACCCCAGATACATACATCTAACTAGTAGACATTTTCATTTGGATGAACAGATTATCTCAAACTCCATCTGCCCAAATTGTATTCCTCATCTCAGCTGATGGCAATTTTATCCTTCTGGTCCCTAAAGCCAGAACCAAAGGAACAACACTTGACTTCACGTTTCTATTACACCCCAAATCCAGGTTGTTCACAAGTCCTGTTGGATCTGGCTTCAAAATATTCCTGGAATCCAACCCCTTCTAAGTACTTCCACAATTGCCAACCTTGTCTGAGCCATCATCTTCTTTTACCTCTTTTTTTTAACGTTTTAATTTGAATACACACATACATACATAAATGTTTTAGACTGAATATAGTTGCCAGAAAATGTTATAATAGTTTCAGGTGTACAATACAGTGATTCAAGATCTCTGTATGTTATGCTATGCTTGCAAGTGTAGCTACTGTCTGTCACCATACAACACTATTACAGTACCAGTGAGTATATTCCCTATGTGGTAGCTTTCATCCCTATGACTTATTCATTCCACAACTGGATCAGTCTTCTTCCTTCCACCCTTATCTCACACTCTTCCAGTCTAGTCTTCCAATTTAGTCCATGGAGCAATTCATTCTTGAGTTTAAAACCCTGGAATGGTCCTCAACTTCACTCAGAATAAAAGCCATAGTCCCTACAATGGCTTAAAAGGGACTCAGCTCCCCATTACTTCAATGACTTTCTTCCCTACCAACCTGGTTCACTTGCTATGCTCCTGCCTACAAGAGGTTCTTGGTCTTCCTCAAAAGGCCAAGCACATCTACAAAAGCAGAAAGCAGATTCATAGTTGTCAGGGTCTGGTGGGGAAAGGAAAATTGTGGAAGAATAACTGCTTAATGGTATAGGGTCTCCTTTTGGGATGATGAAAATGTTTTAGAACTAGATAGTTGTTATGGTTGCACAACATTGTGAATGCACTAAGTGTCACTGAACTATATAGTTTAAAATGGTTAAAACGGTAAATTTTATGTGTATTGTACCAGTTGAGAAAATTGCCAAGTACCCTTCCAATCTTTGCTGTAGCTGTTTGCTCTGTCCAGAGAGTGCTATTGTCCCAAATATCCACTTGCCTAACTCCCTTCCACCTGTGTCTTTGTTTAATATAACATTCCCAATGAGGCCAACTCTGATCACCCTATTTAATACTTCAAACTACTCCTTACTCTGCACCTCCCTTACCGTGCTCAACCCTTTTTTTTTTCCCACAACACTTATTTTCTAGCATAGTAGATAACATACTTACTCAATATATACACATCTTATTGTCTCCTTTGTTAGGATAAGAGCTCTAAGAGGCAGGGGTCTTTGTGTATTATTTTTAGGAAGAAAAAAACAATGATATGTATTTAGCCTGATTTATTAAAAATATATACATTAGGCCTACTAGAAGCAAGGCAATTTTCTAGATGTTAGAAATTCAATGGCAAACAAACAGGCACAATACTCCCTTTTCTCAAGTATAGCAGGGGAATTACGGTGGCAGAATACCCTTCTGAGAAATTAAGTTAGTCTTGGTTTTCACAAATTTAGCTTCACCTAGGAGGAAAAAAGAATTTTTTTTTTCATCTCCGCAACCCTCAGAAGTTAACCTTAAAAGCCACCTCAGTATCCTGAAAGTTGGCCTTTTTGAGTGATGGGTCTAAAAAGAAGTTTCAGCTGGGTGAGGGCCCAGAAGGCAAATCCTAACTGGGCCTCTGCACTGGAAGGCCAAAGCCCGTGAGGCTCTTGAACCAGATTTTTTTGGAGGAGCAGCTGAGATCTCAGGGTTAGAAGTGGCCCCTTCCCTTGGGAGGTTCTAATAGTTTCCAGACACTCTGAAAAGATAGGGATTACAATTTTACAGGGTGTCTGATACATGAGACCACTTGACAGTACGGCTTCTAAGGAGAAAGTACCACAAGGCGATGCCTGCTGGCGGCCAAGAGAGACAAAGAATTAGTACTAAGCACCAAAGTTTTGAAAGTTGAAGCGAAATTTTCCTAGCTGTCCCTGAGTGAAACCAGCTGCCAGTGGAGCTACCCAAACTGAACTGACACCACATGACTAAGTAAGAGCCCAGGAGAAGTGACCAACATGACTGAGGACTGAGTCTCATCCGGCCTCCATTTCCTGGAAGCAAATAAGCCTTCAGATGCTTAAATACCTGTATGAAGAAGGAGGCATCTCCAAGATTGAGGGATATTTGCTTTCTGGTCAGCCTTGGTTACAAAAGAAAGACTGAAGACAGAGCTCTTTCAACAACTTACTAAGCAATAAGAAGGCAAGGATATTACACCATTTGTCTGTAAGTGCTGTTGTAACTAATGCACATAGTAACTTGTGAAAAAAATGAATGAACAGTGACTTAAAATAAGATGAATGGAAATCTGTTTGTATTTTGCAGTATTTAATACTTTTCTAGGAAAACGCCACTTCATTTCAGTTGCCAGTATGTATGGTGGTGGGGTTTTGTTTTTGTTTTCGGTTCTGGAAGTTTTTTTTTTTGTTTGTTTTGTTTTGTTTTTTTTTTTTTTTCTATTACTAGCACTGCAGTTTCTGTTGCATAAAAGGAAATCCAGCTCCACTTCTCTAGCAACCCTTCCCCCACCCCCACCCCCACTGCCCTCACACTATGCATTTTTTTTTCACCCTTGCTTAGCAGTTCACTTGCTCCTATTTGGGAAGTTACTTATCTTATATTAAAACTTACTTTTAACCTCTTGCATCAAAACAGAAGAAGCCATACTGTCATGCTGGGTTATTCAACAACAATCTATTCCCCTCCATGGGATAAACTCAGCCTTCACCCCCATAGTTTATCTTCTCTGGGAGCTGGATTACTGCCTCATAAAACAGCACAACAGTACTATTATCACATAATCATTATCATTACCTCACTTGCAGCCATACAGATCCTTCTAATCCTGAACATCCTGCCTCTCTAATCTTGCTATATCTATCCTCTCCTGCTGTGAAACTGGTGGTGTGTTCCATTTTCACAGAAGCTTAATGTAATCACAAATGAAAAAATAAAATATATTTTTTAACTAGGCTGCATTTTATTGATACCATCGTGTTATATAGCAATTTAAAATAGCTCCATATTTCATCCAAGTAAACAAAACAAATGTGTGGGTGGCAGGGAAATTTGATCTTCAGCCTAGGTCCATGTTTTCTCCTCCAATCTTCTCTTTCTGGCTTTTGTCGTGTCATTTAGGGCAGATTCAATATGACACTTCTGCGTGGGGACTACTCAGTCAGCAAATGAATTGTCTCCACCTTGAGTGGAGTTTGGAAGAAGCACTGCCATTCTACCTAGGTTTATCCAGAGGCTACAAGTCATCACTGTTTAGTTGGGCTTTTTCCGTGCCCAACTAAAGTTACAAGGGATACCCAAAGTGGGTTCCTTCCCTGATCATTTTGACAAAAAAATGAATCATTCTAACTCTGCGAGGATGACATATCCATGCCCTCCAAAGCCTAAAAGAAACAGGCACTGAACTTTAGTCCTCACAAACTAAAGTTAAGAAAAACAAAGTTAAGAAAACAAAGTTAAGAAAAACTTTATAGCACCAATAGTAAAATCAGATCATCAAAGGGTTCACATTTATTTCTTTATGTACATAGAATGTTTTTATGTATGTTTTCCTACCTAGTGTTTGTTTTTGACACTGATAACACAGAAAATTAAGAAAACAGATATATGTATCTATATATCTATATATATAGGCATAGATATAGATATATAGATACATATATCTATGGGTCTCCTGACATGGGAGATCATGACCTGAGCCATCATCAAGAGCCAGACACTCAACGGATTGAGCCACCAAGGCAACCCAAGGTCTTCTTTACCAATTGGCGGGATGCCTGGGTAGCTCAGTTGGTTCAGCGTCCCACTCTTGGTTTTGGCTCAGGTCATGATCTCATGGTTTCCTGAGTTCGAGCCCCACATCTGGCACTGTGCTGACAGCATGAAGCCTGCTCGGGATTCTTTCTCTTTCCTTCTCTCTCTGCCCATCCCCTGCTCACATTGTCTCGGTCTCTCTCATAAACAAACAAACAAACAAACAAACAAACTTTATTAAAACCTGGCATTATATAAGAGAAGCAATCCAATCTCCTGACAGACGCATACTCTGTCTTACCCTCCTCCATATTATAGCACCTCTTTATGGCATATATTTATAAAAGCTACTGGATTTTAAGAAGCAAGTTCTACTCTTCTATCAGGTGTGACATGTGCAACCAGCAATAGCACCCAGTCAGATGTATAACCACTATGGTACTCATGCAATTCAATGTCAGGGAACTCCAAGAGTGGGCATGTAGCCATGAGTGAGCCAAGGGACCATAACACTTCTAGAAAATTATACCAAAATGGTGTTGACTTGGCCTTTTAATCGAATGATAATATTGCCTTTAAAATCATTAATAAAATAGAAAATAATTTTTCTTTATTCTTTTGTCTTACTGTGTAACTGAGTCATACCTATAGTAGAAACTACAAAGAAGCAAACCCCAGAACTAGACCCACAAACGTATGGCCAACTCATCTTTCACAAAGCAGGAAAGAACATCCAATGGAAAAAAAGACAGTCTCTTTAACAAATGGTGCTGGGAGAACTGGGCAGCAACATGCAGAAGGTTGAAACTAGACCACTTTCTCACACCATTCACAAAAATAAACTCAAAATGGATAAAGGACCTGAATGTGAGACAGGAAACCATCAAAACCTTAGAGGAGAAAGCAGGAAAAGACCTCTCTGACCTCAGCCGTAGCAATCTCTTACTCGACACATCCCCAAAGGCAAGGGAATTAAAAGCAAAAATGAATTACTGGGACCTTATGAAGATAAAAAGCTTCTGCACAGCAAAGGAAACAACCAACAAAACTAAAAGGCAACCAACGGAATGGGAAAAGATATTTGCAAATGACATATCAGACAAAGGGCTAGTATCCAAAATCTATAAAGAGCTCACCAAACTCCACACCCGAAAAACAAATAACCCAGTGAAGAAATAGGCAGAAAACATGAATAGACGCTTCTCTAAAGAAGACATCCAGATGGCCAACAGGCACATGAAAAGATGCTCAACGTCGCTCCTCATCAGGGAAATACAAATCAAAACCACACTCAGATATCACCTCACGCCAGTCAGAGGGGCCAAAATGAACAAATCAGGAGACTATAGATGCTGGAGAGGATGTGGAGAAACGGGAACCCTCTTGCACTATCGGTGGGAATGCAAACTGGTGCAGACACTCTGGAAAACAGTGTGGAGGTTCCTCAGAAAATTAAAAATAGACCTACCCTATGACCCAGCAATAGCACTGCTAGGAATTTACCCAAGGGATACAGGAGTACTGATGCATAGGGGCACTTGTACCCCAATGTTTATAGCAGCACTCTCAACAATAGCCAAATTGTGGAAAGAGCCTAAATGTCCATCAACTGATGAATGGATAAAGAAATTGTGGTTTATATACACAATGGAGTACTACATGGCAATGAGAAAGAACGAAATATGGCCCTTTGTAACAACGTGGATGGAACTGGAGAGTGTGATGCTAAGTGAAATAAGCCATACAGAGAAAAACACATACCATATGTTTTCACTCCTATGTGGATCCTGAGAAACTTAACAGAAACCCATGGGGGAGGGGAAGGAAAAAAAAAAGAGGTTAGAGTGGGAGAGAGCCAAAGCATAAGAGACTCTTAAAAACTGAGAACAAATGAGGGTTGATGGGGGGTGGGAGGGAGGGGAGGGTGGGTGATGGGTATTGAGGAGGGCACCTTTTGGGATGAGCACTGGGTGTTGTATGGAAACCAATTTGACAATAAATTTCATATATTGAAAAAAAAAAAACTACAAAGAAGTAGCAATGTGAGAAGGTCATAGTTTACTTCATAGAAACAGCTATAAACAATACCTGAACCAGCGAAGGGTCAGAGAGAACACAATACAGAAAAAAAAAGAGCTCTAAGCAATGAAAGGAGAAGATACCTTTTCTCTGTTTAATACCAGGGAAGGCTATATAAACCCATCTATGGCAATGACAAGGGATTCCCCGGAAGGAATCCCCAAAGAGAACATTAGTAGCTCACATTTTCATTTGAGAAGCAACATGATCTCTCTGAATTTTCAGAATACTCTTAGTTTTGTAGAGTAGCAATTAACAAACTAAATAGCTAAAGAAACATAGTTGCTAAACAGTACAGCTCCAGCAGAAAGTATTTGTATATCTAGAGGAAGACGGAAAAAGAAACATGCAAAGGTCCTGAAGTAGGTCTGTGTTTACTGTATGTAAGGGCCAACAAGGAGGCCAGTGTAGAGTAAAACGAGCAATGGACAGGGTTTATGAGATGAAATCAGAAAGAGGGTGGAGAGATGGAGTGCATATCATTTACAGCACTATAGAAAAAGAGGAAGATTCTAGATTTTGTTTTGATAACATGAAAAGCCATTGGATAGTTATGAGCACAGAAATAACATGAGAGGACTTTTAGCAAGACCAATCTGGTTATTGTGTGAGAAATTAACCATATGGGGCAAAGGTAGAAGCAGAAAGTTAATGCAAGAGTCCAGGCAATATTTCTTCCTCAGAGAAATTCTCCCACCAGCTGTTCAGAGAATGAAATAAAATATTCTTCATATTTTTACAGTAAAAATAGCAACTTGAATAATGTACATTATACATTACAAATAACTGCAATCTTTTAATACGTTTCAATACAAAGAAGGGTCTTTTTCAGTAGCGGAACATGCAGCACACCCAGCACAACAGAAGATAATACCCAAATTACAACCGAAATCCAAGATTCTAACCTAGCCACTTTCAGTTAAGGCTTCCATCGATAGCCAAGTAGGAAGCTCAGTGAGGAATACCATGGTAGTTTTGACTGTATAGTATTTGCAGTTATAAATCAAAGAAATAGGTCAACATTATTAAAATGATTTACTCCAAAGTGCCCAATTTAGATGCCAGACAGTGCTCTCCTTTACTTTCACAAAGTTCCAAGCAGATCTCTTGTGACACTATTAAGGAGATGAGACCAGCAACATGGACTTTAGAAAACTGGAATTTGCTGTCTTGGAAGATGTCCAAACTATCCAGAGAATATATGCAGCACATCTCATAGGAAAGGCAAACTGTAGAAGGGTTACTTCTTCTAAAAACGTCATCTCTTACATTTTGTGCAATATTCCTTTAAGCGTTGTCTGTCTTTATTTACCTTGGAACTTTCACCCTGTATTATGATAAAAGGAGATTAAAATTCCGGGAACTATTAACTGTTCCCAAAAGGCACTCCCATTCTCCTGTGGCAACTTAATATATTTGAAGCTGAGCCCATTTTTGATTAAACTATAGGAAGACTCTGCCAGGTCTCTACTAAAATTTATCACTCTATTTCTCTTTCCTATCATCTGAAATGTTTTTTGAAGAAAATCAAAGGTACATCTAAAATAGAACTTTATTTTTAACCTCTTTAACCACTTGAAAAGAACAGGGTTGTCAATGACGCTGATCTATGGGTGAAGGAAAGAAACCAAGGTGGTCAGGAAGGCAGCTCAAAGTTTTCACAAAGTCCTTGGTCAGCTTTTATGTACATCAAAATGAAACGTATGGCCCCTGGTGACTGAAAGCCTTCACGGGCTTGCAGCCTCTTTCTAACCTCTCTTCATGCTGTGTGGTTGCAGGGGCTCTTCCTTTCCGAGTCAGAATTCATATTCCTCCTTTGTGACAGTACGGTCTGTTCAAAGTAACCCAGATAAAATGGGGTTCCTTCTAGTTCTTATGGCAGTTTAAACTATTTTAAAATGATGTTACCCTTCTGTTTGCAATAATCTTCATTTTCCTCCACTGTGCTGGGGATATTCTGTCACCTTTTATTTTAGTCATTGTCTTTCGGGGGGAAAAAAAAAACAACAAGTGCCAAATTTGACATTTGGAAGTATTTTTGATAAATGAGCAATTTCCAAACTCTAAGTGAAAGGCTAGTGAAAAATCTTTAAGATACACTTAAAATACCCATTAGCAGGAGAAGGATTGTACCCAGGGTTAAAAATTACGGGGAAAACAACTTGTAAGCATTACCACTTAAGAAGCTGAGTGCCTAAGGCAATGTTCCTGACCACCACACAAGTCAGCGATTTGCCTCTGGAGTCTGTTCCACACCTCTCTAATAGGCCCAGAAGCTACAGACAATTAAGTATTAGACTATGTGACTCCCACTGCTAAAAGTTAGCGGAACATTCTATGGCTTTACCGAAAGTGTGCTGCTTTTCAGCTAGGGGTGCAATTTCACCAGCTCACTCACCTGCATCTATGTGCTACTTAATCCCGGCTTCCTAGCGTTTTCCTTTAATTGGTTCAGCCATCTTCTGCCCTCAATCAGCCTGATTTTATTCTTGGGTTCCTGGTGAAGACGATTGAATCTGAAAATTGTGGTGCCAAAGTCTTACAGCAGTGTCAGACATATTTATCCATCTAAAACTTCTATATTTAGAGGTGCTGTCTTTCTGTGGTTAATGAAGCCACATCTTTGCAAGTATCTAAAGTCTACACTACGCTGGGGAAATACTAGAGGAACTACTCACAACACGAGAGTTAAGGTATGGCAGCCAGCATGTCAGCATGTATGGAGGTATGGAAAACACACTGGCCAAAGAACCAAAAGACCTGACTTGGTTGCAATTTATTTGACCACGTCTTTGTAGGCAATGCCATCATTCTGTGCCTCCCTCAGTTGACTCATCTATAAACTGGGGATTAAGCCACCTACTTCAAATGGTTTTAGTCAGAGAGAAATGAAATAAGAAGTGGTAAAATGATGTGCAAATTACAAACGCTATAGAAATTGAGGGATTAGAGTATTATTGGTATTCTCAAATTCTAATTTCCTTATCATGGAGGCAGTAAATAGCTCTTAAGAACTTGATGATGTTTTTATATTAAAAAGTTAATTAAGAAGACCTTCATTAGCATGTGTAATCAAGTTCACTGTTCTAATTGGTTCACTGAAATTTCTATTGCTAAAATAACACAGAAGAAGCCACAATAAAATCCTGAACACATGTTAATTACACAAAGCATCAAAATGTATCAAGGAATAACCAAAAGATTTATGGCCATTGACACTACTCAACTCAGCTGTCTGCTCTTGATGATTTTCTGCCACACTGACTCAAGGATCCTATGCAACCTTCAACCATCACCTTTGATAAAAGAACACAGAAGAGCATACACTATCCACTCTTTTCTCCTAGGTCTTAACTCAAATATCAAACTGCTTGGCATCGTCTGAGTTCCTGACACTGAACAGTTCTAAAACTGAGTTCACTTCAATTGTCTATACTTAGAATTGCCTGTTCTTTCATCGGTGACATCATTCATCTCTCAGTCACCCAGGTTAGTACCTCATCCATTCTTTCTTCAAAATATTTCCATGAATTTTGTTCTTTTATCTGACCATTAACTCCTAGTGTACCTTTATCATCTCAAGTCTAGGCTAACAGACCGATTTCCTTCCTCTTCATCTCAGAACTCCCATACCCTATTCCATAAGCAGAGGATTGATTTTCTTAGAACCCCCACTTCCAGGTATCACACAAGTAATCAATGCCCAGTGCCATGTGAAGCTTTTAAATCCCACTCTAAGTGACTGTCCTTAATTGAAGTCACTCAAGAGCAAGATGTTTCCAAGCTTTAATAAAGTGCAGTTAGACTATGTCAGTAATATGTAACTAGATATCTCCAAATCAGTAAGAAATACTTAACATGGCGCTAAAAATAACTGCTAATCATGGCTTCTACAAATATGACTTATGTGTACAAGATGTAAGTGACTGTTTCACAGGGACTCGTAGCAGTCAGGTGCCCTGGAGATCCCCAGGAGCAGCATAAACTGAGACTGCCAGCCTGTCAGAGATGTGGGATCAACATGTGCCAGCGAAAGAAGCAAAGGAAATACCTGGTAGAGTCTTAAGTGAGTCAAGATTAGGGTGACCAACTATTCCAGTATGCACAGGACTAAGAGGTTCCCAGGACATGAGACTTTCACCTTTAAAACTGGAGGAATCTCAGGCAAACTGGGATAAGTTGGTCACCCTGGTTAAGACCATGGTGAGGTACACACCAAGGGGAAGGAGAAACACAAAGCACAATCAGTCAAGTCAGGGAAGTCAAAGCCAAGGGGCAGGGAGCCAAGGTTACAGCACAAAGGCCTAGGGCCACTTACATGGACCACATTTGGCCATACCTTCTTATCTCAAATGTTTTACCTTCCCAGCTCACAGCTGCACATGAGGAATCTTAATTCAGTCAAGTGTGTGAACTGCCATCTGACACTACATGGGGTTCCAAGTCTGTGTGTTCACTTCATCTGTTTGGTTCATTCCAGGACAAAATTCCAAGTGCATCCAAAGTGCACACAGAAAATTTGATTTTATAAGCCACAAACCCAGGTGTGTATACAATGTAACCATCTTAATTTCCCTTAAACTAAACTAAATTTCTACTTTAAATCCCTAATTCCAGTTAATGGCAGACAACTTAATCGAGTCACTTCAAGTAAATGCAATCAAATTAGTGATTACTCAGTTATTTCTAATTTAAAGTCTGTCAACTTGGAATGAGACAGCCAGATCTTCTCTTCTTTAAGATCCTCTGACCCTTCTAGGATTTCTGGGTTTGGAGGGTAAGACCTAGACCTTTTCTCAAACTTTAGCAAGACAAAGAATCACTTGGAGGGCCTGTTGATTACAGATCTCTGGGAACAGCCCCACAGTTTCAGATTCAGTATGTCTGGGGTGGGATGCTCAAGAATTTGCATTTCTAACAAGCTCCTAGGTGATGCTGATGCGGTTGGTCTCAGGGACCATACTTCGAGAGCTACTGGCATATATTCAGAGGCCTTCTGGGTGATTTCAGCTCCTCGTTAGTTTTCTTCCATTCTCTGAATTGTCTCCCTGGAGCTTTGGATCATTCCATGTGACAAGAAAACAAATGCCAATGAGGGTGGAATGAATGCCTTATATGTCTAGACTTGGGGATAGGTCAAATAGTGTAACAAAAAGAAACATGGTGTTGTAGGAGCACTTCAACTAGTATCTCAAAAATTATCATTTTGCTACATCTGTAAGTGTTATATTGTCAGTACTGTGTATATAGCTGCCCTCAGATATATCCTACAGCTTGTTAAATGTTAGTGTAGAATGAAGGAAAATGACTTCACCAGAGTCTAAAAACTTCTAAGTCAGGCTTTACCTCTTAATAGCTATGTGTCCTTGGTTAAGTTTTTTTAAATTTACCAGCTCTGTTTTCTCAACTATTAAGTAAGGCTGATTCTATCTTCCCTACCATGGTGATCTCACAGAATATTTTCAAGACTCAAAGGTAATGTTTGAAAACATGCTTTGAAAATAATTAATGGTTATATTTAAGGTGAAATATCTGTTATCATCCACATACTTCTCAGTCTAAATAGTTAACTCTATAAAAATTAGATATATATGGCAAAACTATAGATATATATATACATTATACATATGTATATGTATAATATATATTTTTCATAAATATGAATACAATAAATATATATCATATATTACATTGTAGTATATATAACATAATATATAATGACTATATATGTAATACACACATATACAATTTTTAAAAAATATTTTTAATGTCTATTTTTGAGAGACAGAGAGAGCACATGCAGAAGGGCAGAGAGAAAGGGAGACACAGAATCCAAAGCAGTCTCCAAGCTCCCAGCTTTCAGCACTGGGCCCCATATGGGACTCAAACCCACAAACCGTGAGATCACGACCTGAGCCGAAGTCAGATGCTTAACCGAATGAGCCAGCCAGGCACGCCTACACACATACAATTTTAACATTCACCAATATTACCAATATTATCAGGCACTTACTAGTTAAACTCATGGGCAGTAGGGAACTGGAACAAATTGTGTACATGTCTTCCCAACTCCTCATTTAATGACATTAAGTTGGTGGCTTAAAATCAACAAATGCTACAAATCAGGACTTGTGTGTGGCCTGTTTATTTTCAGAGAGCTAGTTGTTAAACACTTACCAGCATAGCACTTCTTTAAAGGACATACTGGGCCTTTGAGAGGTATATTTCCAGTGTCTGTTTTGATAAAGCAATGAGCATGTATTTTTTTTTTTAATTTTTTTTTCCAACGTTTATTTATTTTTGGGACAGAGAGAGACAGAGCATGAACGGGGGAGGGGCAGAGAGAGAGGGAGACACAGAATCGGAAACAGGCTCCAGGCTCTGAGCCATCAGCCCAGAGCCCGATGCGGGGCTCGAACTCACAGACTGTGAGATCGTGACCTGGCTGAAGTCGGACGCTTAACCGACTGCGCCACCCAGGCGCCCCGAGCATGTATTTTTCTTTTCCCTTTTATACCACATAAAAAAGTTACAATTTGGAAAAAAAAAAAAGCATGTTAAAATACATACAAATATGTTTTACCAAATTCTTAACCTGCAGCAGTGATTTTCAGTCTAAAGTGGGACAAGAATCATCTGGGATATTTGTTTACAATGCACATTTGAGAGGCACCTGGGTGGCTTGGTCAGTTAAGCTTCCAGCTCTTGATTTCAGCTCAGGTCATGACGTCCCGGTTGGTGGGCTCAAGCCCTATGTCAGGCTCCATGCTGAGAGCGCAGAGCCTGCTTGGGATTCTCTCTTTCTCCCTCTCTGTCTGCCCCTGCCCTCACTTACACGCTCACTATCTCTCTCAAAATAAATGAAAAAACTTTTAAAAGGAAATAAAATAGGGGTGCCTGGGTAGCTCAGTCGGGTAACGTCCAACTTGGTCTAGTTATGATCTTAAGGTTTGTGGATTCGAGCCCAGCATCAGGCTCTGTGCCTGGAGCCTGCTTTGGATTCTGTGCTTCCCTTGCTCTCTGTCCCTCCCCCACTCAACACTCTGTCTCTCTCTCAAACACAAATAAACATTTAATGGGGCGCCCGGGTAGCTCAGTTGGTTGAGCATCCGACTTTGGCTCAGGTCATGATCTCACAGTTCATGAGTTCGAGCCCCGTGTCAGGCTCTGTGCTGACAGCTCAGAACCTAGAGCCTGCTTCGGATTCTGTGTCTCCCTCTCTCTCTGCCCCATCCCCACTCATGCTCTGTCTCTTTCTGTCTTAAAAATAAATAAAACATTTAAAAACATTTTTAAAAATAAATAAACATTTTAAAAAAATGAAATTAAAAAATGCCAATTTCAGAGCCTTCCCCCCTCAGTAATGTGAACAGTATGTCTGAAAAAGGAACCCAAAGTTCTGGGGGTATCCCAAATCAGTGGTCCTGCAACAACATGTAGATCTATGGATAAAACCCCACATTCTGGCTTTCAAAGCCATCTACCACCTTGTCACAAAATTCCTTCTCCTCATTTCCCTAGTGTATGCCTGTCCTGAATGGAAAAGGTACTATCACTCTCCTACAACACAATCTTTGGAATTTTGCTTTACACTATTTACCAAGTTTCCTACAATTGAAAGCTCTCCAATGTGAACCCTGAGTTGACAAGATAAAAAAAGATTTCATAGCCTTTTATACTAGCAAACTTAGCAACTGTTTCAAGGGCACATGCTGGCAATGAGTCAGGACCAATTGAAATCTTTCATAAAGTGGCAGGAAAGGGGTCAAGAGAGAAGGATGAAGGTCTCTGCATGCATCATTCCCCCACACACTACAGAATAATGCTGAGCATTTTGCCTAAGCAATTTTACTTTAGTCACAAAATCTTACTATATAAAAATAACTTGTTTTATAAATTAGCTGTCAAATCCTTGGAGAAGCCAACCATGAACAATTTGTTGTTGGTTATATTTCCATTATTGTCACCATTTAATCCATAGTTTAGTGATTAATGGTTTTCTAAGAAAACTTGTTTGAAGTATAAAGAATGAAATACGTTAAACCAAGTATGACCCGACAAGATTCATTTGTCTTGAGGGTCTCATCAGTACTGAAGCTGTCATGACATAATTAATGGCCTAAAAGATGAAACAGGACTTCTGTTCTGTCATGTCTCCTCTATTTAAGTCTTTAAAAATGAAAAATAATGAGTAAAGGTGTAAAACAAATTGTTTGATATGCCAAGAAGCAAAATAATCCCATTAAAATAATTAGAATTTCATCACATATTATTAGATACTGCTGTTTCATTGGAGAAAAAGCTCAGTCTGGGATGATCCTCTGATATATGTGGGCATCATTTATAACACTGCCATTAGGAAGGATATACTTTCTGAAACCTGATAAGAAGCCTCCCCAGACATGCTTCTCTCAGAATTAAAAGGCTGCTTTGGGCAACAATCCTTCAAAAGTTCTCAACTATTGAAAAAAATTTATTGTTTCTTTAGTTTAATTAAGAGCCTCCCACATATCTGAAAGAAGAGTAGAGAACTCAAAACTGAATCTATACTATGGGTCTATGATCATAGAAATTATATGTGCAAATAAACCAGGCTAGAAAAGGCAACAGAAAATGATAATAGTTGATTTGTTCAGAGATAGGAGATTGGGCATTAAATTTTCCACTGTGCAACAAATATAAATTAAGAATGCTAACAATAACTCAACCTGACTCTACAGCTCACTGGGTCAACAATCTGTGCCCCTGCATGGCTAACCATTATTTTAATCCAATCTGATTTAATGCAACATACTACTTTTGAGCACCAACTATAAGAAAGGGATTTTGCTAATAGCATGAAGAGAGACTCAAGAATTCACTAGAATCCATGCCATCAGGGACCTTGAAATCTAGTGGGGAATAAAAACATGAATGTAAATGACTATGATAAAAAAGTAAAACATGGAGTGATCTGGAAAACACTAGGGAAGAAGTGCTTAGCAAATAGGGAGATTGGTGAAGATTTTACAGAAAAGATAGACAGAGAGAGAAGCCTAAAATTTCCCTAAGATGTGGAAGCTTGCAACAGTAGTTGAAAAGTGATCAGAGGAAATATTAGAGACTATAGTAACAGGGGGAGAAATAATGAAGAGAGAGTAAAATCATACTGTGTACTAACTGTACCACAACCCTGGAGTCTTTTGGCTTTATAACCTCTTAGCGGCATGTTTGCAAATAGCAGGCACTCAACATGTTTTGGTGGAAGGCAGTCAAGCCCCAGAGTAACTAGGAGGAATAATACTCCAACTAGGACAGCCATGCACGTGTAAGATTCTACTTAGAAGACAACTAGTGTTTTAAGTGTGAAAGTGCAGTCTAAGTCTCAATTTATATGAAGTTAAATGTCGTATCTCATAATTATGATAAGCAAGCGGCACAAATCACAAACTTGCTCGTTATTTTGTATTTAATGGAAATTAACTTGTTCTCATTTTGCTATTATAAAAATGTTATCTAATTTATCAATGTGTATCTTTCTATGTGTTTATATATGATTTTACATGTTTCCATCAGTTTTAAGAAGGGAATAAAAGTATTTCCTTGAACACCTAAAGGATAAGAAAAACTTAGAGAATATTACATTCATGTCAAATAGTACTTCAATTTACACCTATAAGTAATAGTTCACTTAACAAATACCTTTGGAAGAGGGTACCTAAATAAAAACCAACAGAGTGAAAAATACTGTATTTCCTTCTGCATCCACTTCTCCCATTCTCTAGCTTCTAATTCATACACAGAAGCTCTGGGTCCTAACCTACCACGTACCTATCGAAAACTGAAGAATCACTACTCTTATCATCCCATTTTAACCAGTACCCATTCACACTGAAATTAACTCAAAATGTCCTGATTTTTAAAGGTCGTTAATTGGAAAAAATTCTTTATTCCTAATAAGGAAAGGCATTTTCTCATTCTGAAGGATGCCTGAATACTTAGACTGTCTACTAAGCCTACTTTTGGCTGATTCTTAAGTGGTCCTAAACACTAGCTTATAGGGGGAGAGGGGCACAGCTTGTAGGGGATACAGTTAAAGTAGGGAGAAATTCAGATGCCATTTGCCTATTACCCAATGCATCAGTGCAGTGAAAAACCTTACACAACTGAACATAGCAGCCCTACTTGAAGCACAACCCACTTTAATTCTTGTGGGGTGACTTGGGGAGGGAGGCACAGAGCACATCTCCATCAGTCACAATGGCTCCTTGCTCTTCTGGGACCCTGGCTAAGGAGGTCAGAAACTTTGGAGAATAGAAGAGTATATGTTACATCTGAAGTGAGCCTACATCACCCCAGCAAAGGGCTGTCTGCCAGCAGGTCTCTTCCCTCTTCGCTTGTTCCCAATGGATTTTCCTTTGCAGAGTATAAACCAAGCCCCAGCCTTCATCTCCTTTAACCTTAACTGCTGAAGCTTTTGCTCAAGACTAAGATATTTTTAATGTTATTTAAAATTTCTGTCCTGCACTCTTTCTTATCTGGAATGCTTCCTTCTGCTTCCCAGATTATTTCTGCTTGAGGTTATGAGGTGTCTAACAAATAACTATGTTGTTGGAAGGCACTGATTTCATCAATGGAGCTATTACTGCACACAGTAAAAATGTTGATGACTATAGCCCTTTTGATTCAACTTTTAAAACCACTTCTATGAGTTTTGTTTATTTACGGTCTTTACTTATGTTCAAGAGAAAATTTGAGATGGCTTAAAACACAAAAGACCAAAACTCATTAACAATGCTTACAAAACTAATGTAAAATAATAAAGAAGAAATAAATACGAAAACCCAGACTGCAGAACCCCTTTTGGGCATAACACTTAACTGTGGTAGCTCAAAAAACCTATTAGGTCATTGAGAGTGATAAACACTATTCTGGTGCTATGATCAAAGAGGAATTTATTGCCTAAGTCTTTCTGTATAATTTACCAGGCAAAATAATGAATAAGGTCTTTAACGGCAGTTTTCATAAACCATGCAAAGACATCTTGCAGGATAAGCTTCATGGGCATGCAACCCATGCAGCTGTACAGCACCCCAAGACTGGAAGAGCCCCACATTTGGTTTCATGCTCTGCTGTTGCTGTCTTGAAATTCTCAACTTTTTTAACAAGGGGTCTCATATCTTCATTGTACACTGACTGGGCACTGAAAATTACATAGCCCATCTTGACATCTTTCACACAGCTATCAACCCCTAAAGTTCTTGTTTGAGGGTATTTCTCCTTTGGCAATTTAAGTACAGCATTTGTGGAACTGATTCTATATTTTTCTGAGTATTAAAAATAAATCACATGGATATATGAAGACCCCCCCCAGCAAACTCCCAAACTTAAGTCTTATAAATACTAAACATAAGCAATAGAATTATTTTATGTGGGGGAGGGGAGAGAAAAAAGTCATTATTTCTCCTTTCATATGTTAAGCTCAAGACACTTGTCAACAGAAATAATGTATTTACTGTGATGTTTTTTAGATATAGTAAGATGTGTTAGCTGTAAAATCTGTAAATAGACTTTTGATTTAAAATCAATCACCCAAGTATATATAACTTCATCAAATTAAAAATTGTGATCTCTGAATTGTGCCTTCCATTATTTTCCCTTGATCTTATTGTCTCAGGAAATACATTTTTAATGTGTTCATAGAGAAGTAAAATATCCTCAGGTGGCATTTTGTATTTTACTATGCCTTCAGATCTGTTCTAATTACTGCTTCCTACCAGGGATGGACTCTTAGACTGTTCTTTATGAATTTTTGTGTATAGTTGAAAGCCATCTTTCCCATATACAACACATCAGGTAAAATGAAACTTGGAAGCTGCTGTTCACATGACTGATGAAAACTGCTTCTGCCGTAATAGCACATTAAGTCCAGCACCAGAACTGCTGCTGGAAGGTGCTCAACGGTACCCATGATCCCAGCATCCCTCCATTCCAGTTTAAACTGCCACAGTCTTCCAAGCACAGAGGCACCTGTGTGCCTGAGGTTTAGAATCTAGGGGGCAGTACGTGCAATGGCATCACCACTTCACCACATACACGTGACATGGTGAAATGATAAAGGAAAGGACCAGGGACGGATTCAAGGACGTGACATTCAAACTTATTGAAAACTATTTAGTTTTATTATCAATTCAGAATGTGATTTAATAGGTGCAGGTCTATGCATGAAGCTAGAGATGGATTTACTGTGAGTTAATGAAGCTTAATTAAGCTCAGGGCTCTGTACTTGCACAGTCACCTTTCAACGCTTTTCACTCATTTTGTTATTTGTAATTTTGTATCCCTTTTCTTTAAAAGGACCCCGAAACTTTTAAGATCCACAACCCACAAAACTTGGGTCCTCCTCTGCATGGGTCATACTGACTTTTGGCTCTCCCCAGAGTTCTTCTCAAGAATGACAGGCTCACACAACTAGATGCAGTTAGTTAGCATTAATTCCATTTTACTAACTCATGGACTTACAACAGGACTAGTTTAGTAGGCAACAAAATTGATCCTATTCAGCCTGATTTTCTCAGACTACATTCTCCTCCTGAACTCAAAGTCTTAGTGATAGTTCCAGCCTTCCTTCTAGAAAAAGCATAAAGATAGGAGCTGTAGGGCACAGGCATTTTCATATCTATCCCAGAACTAAAGAGACACAGAGGGTCAAAAAAGAAGGTGCGTTAAGAAGGAAGAGGTCATCAGACTGCAGCTCCTTTTTTGAACCAGAACTTCTCACTTCTTGGTCCCACCCCACAGCCTGCTTGAGCTTTCTAGACAACCTCGCTGGAGGGAAGGAAATATAATTTGCCTTTTTTTCTCTAGAAGTATTTCCTTCTAATGTCACGGGTTTCCTTTATAGCTGTGACAGAGAACATCAGGATTGTTGTATGGGTGAAACTGTATTTTAGGGGATGTGATGTTACCAGATGGTTTTTAATCAAAGAAGTTTTACACCTATCACAAGAATGCAATTTTAAGCTTCATATTCATAAGTTCATCTGTTTTATTTAACAATGAATTTGTCCATAAATTACAATGAAAGTACTTATGAGGATAATTGTTCTTTGTAAAAATCACTCGGAAACAATAAAAATCACAAAATCAGAATAGAAACAGTGAAATCTTTGAGTATTAAGCAGCCACTTTTATTCTATGAAAGTATATGTGACTAAAGGTGGGTGTAAAGGTGTTTGCAATTCCTTTTCCACCAAACATTAACATTTCTACCAGATAAAGCATGGTGATTAGGAACTGCAAGCTAAAGAGATTCAATTCACATGGTGCCACTTCTGGCAAAATTTATTTTGATTTATTCTGGATAGAAATGCAAATAAATCTTTTGAGCCCATATAGACTAAAGAAGATTGCTATGAGACTTAAATATAATTATTATATCACAAGAGAAAGTGAATAAAATGTATTAGCACAGTGGCTCAGAAAAAGAGACATTCAAAGCATATAATTCATCCAGTAAGCACTAACAGGTCACACTGTTTCATATCAAGAATGCAAACAAAAGTTCTTGAAATATTAGGAAAAATTCTTTGGAAGCTATTATAACATTACACAAAAGTTGTAAAAGTAATAATATGATAATATTTCTAATAAAAGAAAAATGACAGCAGGTAGCAGGCTGCATTGTTAGTTGATGCTGAGGGACCTTCGGCTGGGTAGTACAAGATTATCTTTGCAAAGAACTTTCTCACACAGATTTAGAAGTTTATCAGATACAGTCCCAGGCTCTTTATTTGTGCCTAAGAACAAAGTTGATACAAATTATTATCTTTTGAAATAGTGCAGCCTTTACATAGTTGTATGTTGACAGCATCTAAGAAAAACTGGTTATACAATGCATTTGGGTATGACTAGTATTTGTAGCATGTTCACTTTCAGTGAAAATGTGTCTTCTCAAAAATAAATTTTCGGGGCGCCTGGGTGGCGCAGTCGGTTAAGCGTCCGACTTCAGCCAGGTCACGATCTCGCGGTCCGCGAGTTCGAGCCCCGCATCGGGCTCTGGGCTGATGGCTCAGAGCCTGGAGCCTGTTTCCGATTCTGTGTCTCCCTCTCTCTCTGCCCTTCCCCCGTTCATGCTCTGTCTCTCTCTGTCCCAAAAGTAAATAAAAACGTTGGAAAAAAAATTTTTTTTAAATAAATAAAAAAAATAAATTTTCCTGTGTTCTCCCATATACCAGAACACCTGTAAGATATCAACAGTATCTTATAGTAAACAGTGAATTTTTACATGTTCTTTCAAAAACTTTTAAGTCATTGAAATGATTAGATTCACCAGAAAACTAAAGAAAATATTTAAGAGTATTAAAAAGTTTCTATCAGAAGCTAATAAGTCTAAATTTGCAGCTGCCCCAGCTTAACACAAATTTATTGATCAATAATTCAAATATAAGGTATTCATCACAGCTTTACATGTATGCACTCAAGTAACCTTCTAAATATCTTTACTTGAATATCTTGCCCTCTAAGGGCAAAAGGCACAAAATTAGACTATTCTATGCATTCCCAACCTTAAACCTCCTTCCCTAACAGGTGTCTCCTTCTGTCCAGTTTTGCTTCCCTCCAAATTACAACCAGAATGATATTCATGATACACAAATCTGATTGTGTTATTGCTCTGCTTAAAACTTTCACAATGTGTGGGGCGCCTGGGTGGCGCAGTCGGTTAAGCGTCCGACTTCAGCCAGGTCACGATCTCGCGGTCCGTGAGTTCGAGCCCCGTGTCAGGCTCTGGGCTGATGGCTCAGAGCCTGGAGCCTGTTTCCGATTCTGTGTCTCCCTCTCTCTCTGCCCCTCCCCCGTTTGTGCTCTGTCTCTCTCTGTCCCAAAAATAAATAAATGTTGAAAAAAAAATTAAAAAAAAAAACTTTCACAATGTGTCCAACTGCCCTTCATTCACCTGAATTTGGTTCACAACATTCTCTGAGATTTGCTCGCAGCTCACATACCTGCAGCATTGCTCTCCACTCTTGGTCTCATAATCTAGGCTGTGACTGACCATGCCAAATTGCTCTTAATTCTATAGACGTTATCAATACAAGTCTGTCATCCTGACCCCAAAATCTTTCCCCAGTCCTACACCCGACTCCTGCAGCTTAAACCTCACTACCACTGACACCCAAAACTAGCTTATGATCCCATAGCATTCCATACTTCCTTTCTCATAAACCCTAGCTTACCACACACTATTATTATCCAGAGGGCGAATGCTCTTTCCCACTTTTGAAGTTTCTCTCACGTGGGAGGAACACTACCTACTAGTGTGACACTCTTAGTCTTCCCCAAAAGGAGTGACTATGTCATGGTGAATTTTAAAAGGGAAACACAGTGTCTTTCTCCCGGGAAAAAAGAACCATTCTGCCCAGAGAGAGCATGTGCTTTGCTTCTCAATGCTATTCATGTCACAGGGGCCAGATGCTTCTCTTCAGAGGAGCATGTAGTTGCCCAGCCCTCCCAGAACATTATGAGTGTATTTCTCATAGTATGAGAAGGGGTTTAGTATCAGAAAGCCCACTTGGCCCTTGATACAAGCTACTTAGTCTAACACTATCTGTATCAGTATAAACATGTTAATTTTGTTTCCCATCCACCGTACTCTTCTTTCACTTCTCACTTTGCTCAGAAATCATATAGGAACAAGGAGTGATTTCTCTTGGGAACACTCAATCCCCCAAATCATAATACCTATGTACTGTTTTTGGTAAGTCTATAAGCTCTGAAAGATGGGGAAGAGATGTCTGGTTTACCGTTACAGTCCTTGTAACCTAGCAAGCGCCTCGCCAAGAGCAGGTGCTCTGAAATTGTTGTTTATTAAATAAACAAGTAAGTGCTTAGATGCCATCCTGCCATCTTATCCACTATTCAGGCACAACTATTACCTCCAGTTAAGTTGTAGCTACTCTTAAAATATTTCTTACTTTCAAATTCCATCTAACATGTTTTCTATCTAATGAATTTTAGACTCTTGACATCAATCTTTTTAAAATACACTTTTAAAAATTTTATTAATAGCACTCTATTGAAATAAATCCTAAATTGGAAACATATGAGCTAGCACATTAGGAATTCACTAATTTGCAGATCATTTTTATCCATTAGTTCACTGCAGAAAAATCACACATTTAAAAAACAGTTCAAACAGGAATTTCACCAGCATCTTAGCCTTAAACTTCACATACTCTAAATTTATCTTATCCAGGAACATACAATAAAATGTAGACCTGTATGGTTAAATATAGTTCAAGGTAGTTAAAAAAAGAGGCATGTTGGTATTTTGGAAAGTAGATTAATGGGTTAAAGAATTGTATTACGAGTCAAATTAGGGTAGATTAATAATTATATTTTGAGAGTTTCTAAAACTCTCATCTTTAACATTTTTATTGAGCATAAGACATCTATTAATATTCTAAATGTGTTTGCTAATAAACTTTATAATATTATTTTACGTTTAAATATATTATTTTAAAAGGACTGATACATTGCTGAATATGATTTCATATTTAAAATCAAGGGACAAGTTTTCCCTTTGATAAAACAAATCTATAATTTTTTAATGAAACTTATCAGAAAAATATAAATCACATAATAGAATTATAATCTGTTGAGAATGTTTCTTCTTGTAAAGTATCTGTTATTTTAAGTGAAGACTGCCTGCATAAACTAATTTGTGGCAACTTCATTTTTATTCATTCAATTATATTTAAAAGTCCATGTATATGCATGAATACATAATTAAACGTTCTTGTAAGATTTGTCTCTAGACTTGAAGGAAAAAATATATATGTTCTCAAACTTTGAGAATTAGGATGCTACTGCATAAAACATAATGAAGGATTATATGTCAATATCCTTTTGTATTTGTGACAAAAGGGAAAACATTCCAAAAAGAATTGTAAAGGAAGATCTAAGTTGTACAGGACAGGAACAAAATGTGCAATAAGCAGAAGTCTTTGGCATGTATTTTTAAACAGGAGGTTTTGAAAACTCCAAATTTAGCTTCATAAAAAGAGGTAGTGCAAGTGTGAAGCATGTGGTCATTTTGGCATCCTCTGTGTGTAACTTCTCTCTTTACCTATATAAGGATATAATAAAGCTTCAGAAATGTGCAAAGCAGAAATCCTCCAGTTCTGTTTATTCACTTTCAGTCAGGTAGTAAAATATCCTAATGTTCCATGAAGAAATCTCCAAAATGCACTACTAAAATAGCCTGCTAAAGAGAAATCAACAACTTCTTTATTTAGATACTGAACAGTTTAAAGGAAAAGATTGGTGGGGCTTTTTGTTTTTTGTTTTTTAAGCCAACTATATCTGCAAGGATCTGTCAGCTTTACTAAATGTTCCTTGTCTTTATTTTGTTGCATGGTTTTCATGCTGTCATGCCCCTTCCTTCCTTTTCAATCCCCCATATTCTCCAACTTCCTTTCAAGCCTTTTGGGGGGAAAGTGTCTCAATACCCTTAATCTTTTCCCATTTCATCCCCTCTTCATGATCCTTTCTCCCTTTTCTGACTCCTTCTGGCCTTCTTTCGCTATAATAATTACTTTATATTATACTTACATAGCCTCATATTTCTTTTAGAAATTCAATTTCTAAAACATTTTCCATTCACTTCTTCTTCTATAATCCTTGGCCACACTTTGTAAAGAAAATGTAAACTAAGGCCTCCTTTCCCTTGGTTATCTAAGACACAGCAGCAATGTAAGGAATAGAAAAGAGTTTCTGCATGTGATGTGTGTGTGTGATGTTCCTGTGGCCCTCAATCTCGAGGGAATACCAAACTCTTCCCATAACCTACATGTATGGCAAAAGGATCGACAACTGGGGAAAAAAAATCAAACTTGTTTGGACAGAACGATTTGTGCTGACAATTTAAATGTGAAATTCTGCCTATTTCAATGGTGCTACATGACTCTCAGTTCAGTTTTGAAAAACTTTGTTTTCTAAAATCATTATGGTTTCAAATACAATTTAAAAAATTTTTTAATGTTTTTTATTCATTTTTGAGAGACAGACACAGAGCGTGAGTGGGGGAGGGGCAGAGAGAGGAAGACACAGAATCTGAAGCAGGCCCCAGGCTCTGAGCTGTAAGCACAGAGCCAGGCACAGGACTCAAACCCATGGACCGTGAGTTCCTGACCTGAGCCAAAGTCAGACGTTTACCCAACTGAGCGACCCAGGCACCCCTCAAATATAATTTTAAATGGTTTTCCAGAATCCAATCAACTAATACCTATGAGCGTGTGAATGAAACTGGATTTTCAGATAGTAATAGTTCATTAAAAAGAATCTTTGGCCACCAACAAACTGAAACCATTCCTTCTTTTCTGACAATGGTATACAAAAAGAGGATATGAACTAACATAATAATCATAAAATGGAAATCAACATGGTAAATATCAATGACAAGTAGCATATACCACTGCCAAAATGGCACGCAGTTATAAATTTGAATAACCAACACAATCAAGATTTAACCTAGGGATGTACCTAAATAAAAATGTCTGAGACCTAAATGAAGTTAACTGTACAACAACTAAAAAGGCTAATTAAAAGATGTACTATTTTCCTGATAGGATGATTAATACTCTAAAGATGTTAATAGGGCAATTGCAAACTATTTTGAAGAGAGATTTTATAAACCTAATTTAACATACTGGCTCTCAAAGAAAAAGTATGTAAGAAGAGCTAAGGGGAGTTTTAAAGAGAAAAAATAAAGTAGAGTAATTTAAACAGCATGATACTAATAGAGAAATTACAGGTGATAATAAAAAAGTCTACAGACACATGTGTATATACATTTAGTGTAAGATTAAAATAAAATTAAACAGTTCTATTGCTCCTCACACTGTTAAAATGAAGAATTCCACAGGATTTATTATATATAAAAATTTATTTAAAAAACAAAAAGTAGAAACAATAGAGGAGGTTTTGTTATTTGTTTGCATCAGAAATCTTGGGGTTTGGGAGGTATCTGCCTATATTGAATTGTGGTGCTATCATTTAAAACTATAAACCTTGGATAAGTTGTTTATTCGCCATCTATAAAAAAAAGGATTAATAGTATCTTATTCATTGGGTTGTTATGAGGATTGAATGACAGCATGCTCATAAAGTGTTTAGGTGTCTAACAAACTTTACTTGTGGTTTTTATGCTTAGCATAGAAACAAAAGCCAGAAAACATAAGGAAAAAGAATGACATATGTGAGTATATCAAATTTTTAAGGTTTTGTGCAACAGATATTGCAGTAAAGGCAAAATTCAAAGTATGTAATGATTTACAATATGTATTGAGGATATATTAATAAGCTCTTAATTCATTTGAAAAATAAGCACCTTAAGAAAAATGTGGCAAATATCACAAGCAAACTGCTCCCCAAGAGAAATACAAAGGCCCCACAAACATAGGACATTTCTTTCAATCTCACTAATAATCAAAGAAATATTTTTTTTCTTTTCTGATTAGCAAAAAATGATTATTCACAGTACTGTAAAACAGTAAGGTCAAATAACTTTCTCATGCAATATTGATGAGATAATAAATTGGTAAAACCTTTTGGGGAGCAGTTTATGAAGGTATATGGAAATTTAAACATGCATTACCTTTCCCTAACAGTTCTACTCTATGAACATAGCCTAAGGAAATAGAGAAGTACAAAAACAAACAAAACAGATATTTTTCACACTGTTATTAAAATAGCAAAACAAACAAGTTAACAACCCACGAGGTAAATCTGTAATTACTAATGCAGAAATAGATCAATAGGTCAATATTCAGTAAGAAAAGACAAATTAAATAGCATATGCAAGGCACATGGGTGGCTCAGTCAGTTAAGCATCTGACTTCAGCCCAGTTCACAATCTTGTGGTTTGTGAGTTCGAACCCCAGGGCGGGGTGCTCTGTGCTGTCTGACAGCTCAGAGCCTGGAGCCCACTTCAGATTCTGTCTCCCTCTCTCTCTGCCCCTCCCCCACTCACACACTCTCTCTGTCTCTGTCTCTTTCTCAAAAATAAATAAACATTTTAAAAAATTAAAAAAAAATAGCATATGCAGTATGAATCAGTCCTATTTCAAACATATGTAGTGGCAATATAGGTTTGTAATTGCAAAGAAAAGTTCTGGAAGAATATATTTTAAACTGTAATCAGTGGTCATTTCAGTGGGATAAGATTATAAGAAGCTTTCACTTTTTAATTTATACTGTTAAGTATAGTTTGGATACTTTCTTATATTTGAGAATTCCTTTCATAAGGAAAAAAAGAGACCTTTCCATTTTGGAAAAAATAAGAGATTAAGAAACTCCTAATAATTACTCTGCTAGTTTCAGATTCTCACATAATTCTAACAGCTACCTGACTTTTTAAAACATTTTTTGCTTAGGTTCAATAAGGTCCTTGTCAAGAATTAATATATACTTAAGTGTTAACTTCCTCTTTAAAAGAACTGCAATTAAAAGAGATACTTACAATAGAATTCACAAGCATGTTTCTCAGAGTTTAACTTGCAAGTAACATCTCCATTAGTACTTGAAACCAAGAATTATAACCCATAGCAGGCAGAGCATTTAAAGAAATTTTAATAATAAGAAGGTGTCCAATTTAATTTGACTTTCAAAATGTTTTTTACACTTTAGAAACTAAGAACTTCCCTACAGCCTATAAAACTTGTGCTATGCATCATAATTTTTAGGAGGAGAAAAAGTAATTTCTTCTCATTAATGGTAAACAAATTCGTTTCTTTCAGAAGCTAGAGTTATACGGAAAATTCATAATTAGTATAGTAGAAACAAGATATTCTTTTTCATCATTGAAGAGTATTAGAATCTTCTGGAGAGCAAATATTTTACATTTTCCATGGTTTTGAACAGTTTTACTAAAACAAGCTCTAACTATATTTAAATATGGAAGGCCACCACCCAATTTAGTGAACAATTTCACTTCCTCAGGAAGCAGAGGAACAGCCATATGACTGGATATTATACCCCTGAGAAAGACTTAAACTGGATTCCTGCAAGAGAGACTAACTTCCCTATCTATCTCTCTATGGCATAAAAAAATGAACATTACTGTTCTTAGTTTAGAACTCATTCCTCCTGCCAAAAATTGTGCATCCCCCAGATTCTCTTAGGAAGCATCATGTTATACAGCAGAGCATTCTACACCAACACTCACCAACAGATGTCTAATTTTGAGAAAGTTTAGTGTACATATCTGTAAAATGGGAAAACATCACCTGCTTTACAAGGATGTGGGAATATTAAATGGGATGCTGAGGCTAATATTAATGCAAAATACAAAAAAAAGGGGGCTCAAAATATGCTCAGAAGCCAGGATAACTAATAGTGAGCAGCCCAGAAAAGAAAAAAAAATGTGAAACAATAGAGTAAATGTAATTGTATAATTGTAGTTACATGATTTTAAAAGCATGCATTTTCTTGGCCTACTTGAAAAATAAGGTGCTAAGATAAAAACAACAACAACAAGAACAACAAAGGAAAGCCACACAAAGGTAAATAACCATTAACCAACCACCTCACATTTAAAAAATTTTTTTTTAATGTTTATTTATTTCTGAGAGAGAGGGAGAGAGAGAGAGAGAGAGAGAGCAGGGCAGGGGCAGAGAGGGAGACATACAATCTGAAGCAGGCTCTAGGCTGCGAGCTGTCAGCACAGAGCCCCACATGGAGCTCAAACTCATGAACCAAGCCTATCATGACCTGAGCCAAAGTCAGATGTTTAAATAACTGAGCCACCCAGGCGCCCCTAACCACCTCACATTTTAATTTCCCTTTTTTTATAACAATAAATTCATAAAGGAACAAGAACACACCACTAGAAGTTCTTGAGCAAGAGAGAAGTGACAGATGCAGTGTTTGGACTCTGAACACCTCATTGCTGGGTTATCAAATTGACTTTCAGCATGCATCTTCATATCTGGATTGTGACAGGGGCACTGAATCACTTCTAGATTAAAGACTCTCAAACATGAGAATCATGACTTCTCTCCTGCTCCAGGAGCTTCAAGTGATGATCTACTATCTGCTTAATTTCTTCTGCCTGATAATCAAGGTTCTCAGTATTCTGATTACACTTTCCCTATTCATACTGAATCTCAAATACAGATTCTCTAGGCAAGGTTATGTCAGTTTACTCCCAGCAAAATACCAGGTGGATGCCAGTCTGTGCGGGTGTTCATACCATCCCCAGATTTAGAACACTGCCTCTCCCTTAGTCTTGTGCAAGCCAATCCACTCTTCAAATCCACTTCAAGATCTAACCCTCCCCCAACAAAATCATGAATGTGTATGTATTATACATTTAGAGCCAGTTCCACAGAATCTATCACATCTATTCGTTTCCTTTTTATGTTCATATGATTTGTCTATGACTTGTTTTGTCTGGCATGGTCACTTTGGGATAGAAAGTCATGGCTAATATTATTCTACTTTGAATCCTTTAGAAAACTTTTATAAGTATAATAACAGCAAATTTCTTCACTGGTGCAAAAAAAAACAAGTATTTGCCCATGCCTCCCCCCTCCCCCATCCATCACATACATTCTTTTTTTAAAAAATATAATTTACTGTCAAATTGGCTTACATACAACACCCAGTGCTCACCCCAACAAGTGCCCTCCTCAGTTCCCATCACCCATTTCCCCCTCCCGCCCCCCCTTATCCACCCTCAGTTTGTTCTCTGTATTTAAGAGTCTCTTGTGGTTTGCCTCCCTCCCTCCCTGTTTGTAACTATTTTTTCCCCTTCTCTTCCCCCATGGTCTTCTGTTAAATTTCTCAAGATCCACATACAACATCACATACATTCTTGATCGAAATTATGGCATAGATTTAATATTCACCTGAAAATCCCTGAATTTTCCATTTTGTTTAGGTCTTGTGAAAATATCACTTTCCAAGAAGATTATGCATTTCTGTAGTTATTCTTGTTGCTTCATCCATGTACCGTGCATGCCAGGCATTATGTGTATAGCATATAATTTTGAAAACAATGAAGGAAAGGAGACTTTTTGCTTCTTTTATTTTATACAGGTGAGAAAATGGAAATTAAAAGGGCCAACATCATAAAGCAAGTAAGGAACAGATTTGCCTGTCAAAAAGCCCTTCAGACTCCCAAGGTCTCCCTGCTATACTCTGCTTCTGCCTCGTCAGACGTGTGCTCATGTTCCACAGCAGCTTACTGTCTCAGCCTCTTAATGACATTTGAAGTTTAAAATCAATTATTATCAAAAGGAAAATTTTTTGAGATCCAGAAACCTGTCCAGGAGGTTAATTTTTTTGTACGTCACTGGGAACACCAGTGATCCGAAAGTGCTGGGCAGGAAGACTTTTCAAGTAAAAACAGCCATGAGAATGCTGAGAGTGCCTTTCCTTTTTCTTTCTTTCTTTTCTTTTCTTTCTTTTTTTTTTTAAAGACTAGGCAACTCTCAATTATGCTTTTATCCCTGGACAAATGTTCCTTAACACTCACCAAATTTTGGCAGATGGCTGACAACAAAAGTAAAAAAAAAAGTATCTTTTCTTACTTTTAACCGATTATTCTAGCAAATGTTCAAACAATAAAATATAAGCAAGCGATACTTTAGTAGCCATCAAACTAAGTGATCAGTACCTTGAAAGTGCTTCAGTCATTTAATTATTTCCCAACATTTTCAAGCTCACTGCAGAACAGTCCCACTGTGTAGCCCTGAAGGAAAAGTCCAATAAAATACATTTTCAAAGAAAACCATAATATTTTTTAATGAGAATTACTTGCACCTTTAAAAGTAATTACAAGAAAGATATACTCTTAAACATCAAGAAAAAGAATATGCAGATTCAGAGATAAGGCTGTCAGAGTAATTCTCCTACCTTAATAGTAGTCCAAAAGTAATAATTAAAACTACAGTTAGATACCATGTTCCCTATAAGGCCCTTTTATTTTTCAAATATACTACGTAGTATTGATAAGCATAAAAGAAGCCAGACTTTTTTTTTATTATGTCAAGAGGACCATAACTTTAATACAAATTTCCAGAGAATATTTTGGCAGTATATGTATAAAGCCTTCAAATGTTTATATGCCTCATCCCAGCAATGACATCTTTAGGAATTTATGGTACAATATTAGAGGCAAAAAAATTAATAAACAATTTACATTAGTCAAATACCCAAAATGACCTAATTAAAAACAATATTAGTAGATTGGTAGAAATAAATTATGGCATGCTCACAGAATGGATGTCAACCAAGCAAATAAAAATCCTATTTTAGAACACTATTTCATAACATGACAATTGTTTGTGATGTGCCATTATGTGAGAAAAGGTTAAAAACAACATATATTCTAATTTGTTTTTGCAAATGCTCAAGGTCATATCTGCATTGGGAGGGGAAAAATATAAAACACTGGAAGATCCACTATGTGTGGATGGTAGGCTGAAGACAATTTTTATAACCTGAGATAAGTGTGTTGACTAAACTCAATGACCTCCACCTCTGGCATTCACTTCCTTGTGCTGTCAACTCCCACTTTGTATCAAGGTTGGTAAGGTGGGATCAAGGAGAAGGGACCTTATGTCACTTCTAAGGATAGTTCATAAAAGATATTAGAACTTCTATCTTACTCTCTGGGATCACTCACTCTGGGGAAAGCAATCAGCTCTGTGGAGAAGTCTACATGGCAAGGAACTGAGACCTTCTGCCAACAGCCAGAGAGGAACTGAGGACTGTAACCAATAGCCATGTGAGTGAACCATCTTGGAAATGGATCCTCCAGCTTTGTTCAAGCCTTCAGATGACAACAGCACTCACCAACAGCTTGACTGCAACTTCCTAAAACACTGAGCCAGAAAAGCCCAGATAAGCCACTCCCAGATTTTTGACTCTCAGAAACTGTGAGAAAATAAATATTTTAAGGCTATGATTGTCTTAAATTATGAAATTTTGGAGTAATTTGTTATACAGTAGTTATACAGTTATAAAGTGTGTTTCTCTATATGTATTCCAATTTTTTTTTGGATAACTAGTACTGCTTTGAAAATTAGAGAACAAAATGCCACCTCAGACCTGCTCCATTTCTGACCTGGGCTGGTTCACCCCTCCTTAGGAAAGCTGGTAGTCCCGCACTCCCAGAAGGTTACCATATTGATGCTGAACTTAATGTGGACACCCAATCAGTGTAGCACACTACAGTCCAGAACTTCTGGGCTGAAATAACCCTTCTACCTCAGCATCTCGAGTAACTGGGACTAGAGGCGCGTGCCACCACGCCTGGCCAAGATGCCACTTTAGAACACTAGACATTGTCAGTATAATCCTGATACAGATTTTAGATTAAGTCCCAGTGTCAATTTTTCAAGCTAAATATTTCCAAAGGATCCTCACGCAGGTAACATACCTGTACTAATCCAGCAGCAGAGAGGTCCTACAAATGGAATGCTCCAGTTACAGTTAAGTTAGAAAGCTTAAAACGTACCTTGAAAGGCCCTTTGCAAATAAAGAACAAAAATAAATTAACTAAATATTCAATACAAATATGCAAATAATTTTTTAAGAAGAGAGTAAACTATACCTAAGGAAAGCAAGAGGAAAGTAACACTAAAGATATAAACAATTATTTCTTTTTTAAAATATTTTTTTTTTAATTTTTTTTTTTTCAACGTTTATTTATTTGTTTTTTGGGACAGAGAGAGACAGAGCATGAACGGGGGAGGGGCAGAGAGAGAGGGAGACACAGAATCGGAAACAGGCTCCAGGCTCCGAGCCATCAGCCCAGAGCCCGACGCGGGGCTCGAACTCACGGACCGCGAGATCGTGACCTGGCTGAAGTCGGACGCTTAACCGACTGCGCCACCCAGGCGCCCCAACAATTATTTCTTAAAAATAGTAAAATATGTACAATTCTAGTAAGTAAAGGGATTTGGAGAGAGAAAGCAGAAAGAGCTAATCTTTGCTCTCAAAAGAAAGACCCAAAAATAAAATGAGAGGTAAAAATCACTACTTCAGAAAAGATTTAAAAAATTATATAGATTCCTATATACAGTCTGTTGCTAAAAATTTTTTAAAGTAGAATATATGTCAAAACAGACCAACAATTCTAGAAAAAATTGAAGTAAACAACTATTGCCAAATAAAGTTTCCAGGCCATGATGATTTTAATATGTTACTTCTTTAAACAGTGAAGGAATAGAAAAATACGGGGATATACATATTTTTTAATCTGTTGTAGGATGTTCAAGTAACCCTCACCTTTCTGCTAGGTGATATGGTAGCCTGTGTGTTTTAAAAAGGTCTCTTTCTCAAGACACCATACTACCTTCATCTGTAAAAGTACTGTAGCTAGGCAAAGAATGATAGGATAGGTGATGACGTGCAGGTTGTTCAATCATAAATGACGAGCCTACTAACACTTAACCCTGAAACTTGAAAAAGAGCTGACAAAACAGAAAACTACAGGTATTATTTATGAACATGGAGGCAAAAATGTTAGATGAAACATACATCAAACACAGCAGCATATTAAAATCATGATAAAACATGTCCAGTTGAGTTTATTTCAGGAAATCCAGAATGATTTAATATTGGGAAAGCTATTAATAAATTTGTGACATCAATAAGTCAAAAGCAATTAAAACAGAACACTCCCTCAAAAAAATGTAACTATCTGGATACATGTTCATGGGTTAGTAAACCAGGATAGTTTAATGTAGAGTTATCACCCTATTAAGCATTAAACAGAGTTGTTTTCAATAAAGTCAGATGTATATATGATGCCCATCACTAACATGAGAATGAAAGCCTGACATTCTTACCAATACAATAAAAAAAGAATTAAGATTTATAAATATTGGAAAGGCAACTTATATGCGTATATAATATTGTTGCTTATCTTTTTACAAGATTTAACTGAAAACCGTAAGAAATTATGAGATTTGGATGAACTTTTCAGTAGGCCAACAACAGCTGGAAAATTTTCAGGAAAAGCCACATTCACATACAACCAACCAATCACTCAATCATTCCATTACTTTCCTCTCTTTTGCTTCTCTCTTTCCCTCTTCCCATTCTTTCCTCTTGCTCTCTCTCTCTCTCTTTCCCTGTCTCTCTCTCACACCTATACACATGCATACATACATCCCTATATCTCATACTGTTTCACACCTAGAAATAAAATTATGTTTATCTAATGCAAAAAGAAAGGGAGGGAAAAAAAAGGCCTTCTGAAGAGGTACAAGATAAGAGAAGCCATAATGAAGAAATGACACAATTCTAGAGAGCCATCTTATAGAATTGATACACCAAGATGAGTGACTTCTCTATTTTCAAGGAACAAGACGTGTTTCAGAAGTTGTCTAAACATGTATTTATACGATTGACAATAACAGCTTGAAATATGCCAATGGAGCCCAAGGGTCGATAACATTTTCAGCCGAACACTCGTCTTCTCTTCAAGAAGACAAAAGCAAAAAAAGTCCCTTATGGGATAAAGAGAATAAAAGATCTCCCTTCATCTATCTTACCTTCATTGGAGTCACTAACCTCCAAGAATCACATTGTTCTGGGACCACGTTTTAAGTCACATAACATTGTACCCTTTTGGTGCCAAATGCCAAAAGCTCTTTGAGGACAAGGATAAAGTCATTTCTTTAGATGCTCAATACTTCCTTATTAAATCATTTAAACAAACCAGACTACTTACTAACCTACTAAACCCTCATACAGTGAAAAAGGAACAATTTACCCACTTAGGATAAACACAGATAAATTTGGAAGAGATCGTTTTTCATGCATCCTTTTCCTTTCCATAGCACCACCTCACATGTTAATGGAAAACTGATACATATGGACTAAAGCAGCCTTGTTGGGTCATTCCAAGTTATATCTCTCCACGTAAAGAAAGGACTGAAACTCTCTCTAGGTCATTTATGTCTCCCATCTAATGACATTAAACGTTTTCTTCAACTGGGTCAAGCACTATCAGATTTCACATTTGAATCTATATGTTAATTGAGTGTACTGTGTGAGATATGAAAAACAGGTTAATAATTATTTATATAATACTATTTTAAATGAGAAGAGAAATAATCAATTTACTAAAAAGTAATATTTTTTGACCCATATCCCCCTTTCATTTCCAGGAAACAACAAATAATATCAACTATTTGCTAATAGATAGCATAAGTCCATTATTAAACCATAGTACTTAAGTACAAGCTTTTCTATCATTTTATATTATCTTTCAAGAAAGTATTTTATGGTTCCATATGTAAATAATTATAACAGTATAATAAAATACTTCCATGATCCTCAGTTTGTTTTGAGTGGACAGTACTACAACTAAGATGTCTTTATAAATAACACTTTGCTTTATCTCCTGCTGCCTGGGACACAACATACAGTTATGAACTGCTCTACTCATTACTGAATTTCTTTATCTTATTAGTCTGTTAAAGACATAAAAGTAGGGTATCACTTTGGTAAATTTGGTAAACACTTGCTTCCTATGCCGTTTCATATCACACAAGTGTTTACCAGTTTCTCAAAGCACTACGTATCAATATAATTCTTAACTACATATTGGAAAAGCACCAAAATGAGATTTTCCCCAGTGATATGACTTTTAGGTTTAAAGTACCTTAGTTACAATATATCTAATGAAGCGGAGTGAGAGAGATTAGGCCTTTTCACATATTAATCTGAGCTTAAAATAAATTCTAAGAAGATCACTGCTATACAAGAATGGACAGAGGCATCTGTTTATCTCTGAGAAAACAGCTATGGCTAAGTCAAATGCCACTTTTCATAGCTTAATGGGTGGAATTAAAGAGCATGAGTCAGAGAAACCATTAAAACAACAGTAGCTTCAAATTCTGACTCGGACATTTTCGATATGATGTTGAAAAATTATACTCCAAAGCCATTGCTTCCTTATCTGTAAAACAGGATACAAATATATACCCTGTAATGCTATGTTATTGGGAGGCTTAGATGCAGTAATGTATAAAGTGATTAGCAGAGTTCCTGGTACTACAGTAACAGTAAATAAACCTGAAGCTACTATTATAGTGAAATTTATGTTCTAACATCACTAATCCTATAGATGAAATACCCTCTCCTTTTTAAACTGGGTAAGGAAGAAAGACCACTGGGGGAATGCTAAACTCACAAGGCTGGAAGGCTTGCAACTACAGAAAAATTATGACACGAGAGATCCTTCAGAGGTGCTCAGCAATCTATTATTTGCTGCCTGGTAGATGTCTCAAGAAATAGAGAATACTTCATCACATGTAATGGATGATCAAGGCTTCAAAATGCTTTTCCAAGAAGTGGTGCCACTAGTGGAAAATGGAACTGATAATTTCACATCTCTTAAAAGCAGGCTGTATCTGAGCTTATGTCTTACAGTGTGAATAGCCCAAACATTTAGCTTTGTGGTTTTATCAGAGCTGAACAAGAACTAGACAAAATTAGAATTCAGCTAATATTAGTGACTAGGTTTACAGTTATCTTCAGTCAGTGGAAATCACTCATGGTTGTATCAATTACTAGAGAAAATTCCTTCTTAATAGATCACAGTCATAAACGCAAAATCCCAGAAATACCACATTAATGATGGTTTGTGGGTACAAACAATAATTCAATAACTATTATCAGAGTTTATAGTAATTAGCTTCGTATCGAAGAAAGTTAAAACTAGCCAAACCATCTTTCCACAGGTAAAACAAATATAGTTATTAAATATAGAAAATCATGGTTCCTCACATATACACTAAATTTTAAGAAAAAAACTGGAAGGGTAGGTCATGAATACTCCTCATCATTATTTAAATGCCAAACCTAAAAATTAACCACTGGCATACAAGAAACCTTCAACAGTACTCTCTCCTGTGAACAGGCATTTCTGTTAAAAGTATTCCTTGTCTTACCCCAGAGGGAAAAATTATTAAAATAAATTAACATTTTACTGGGTCTCTAATTGGAAGTGGCTGTTCTCAACAAATATGTTTATCAAACAGTGTGACTGGCAAAATGTATTACTGTAGCTGTAGTTATCCAAATTACATGCTGTCTAAAGCAAAAAGGGCAAAAGCCATCTGGCTCATATAACTTGCATTTTCTAGACAGCTTGCAGCTGGTTCTGATTAAGCAGCATCTCAGAACTCCAAGAGATCTATTTTTATCCCTGGAAGTATATTTTTAGGGCTCACACACCCAAGGCACAAGGCATTTGCATTAATAAATGAACAACTACCTTCAATAAGGAAAAGGTTTATGTAAAACTGTGGTTTGGTCTTCAGCTATGCAGGATGGACTACAACTTGAATATGATAGTCTGACACCTAATTTTGAGAATGCGCTCTTCTCTGGATGTTCCAAGAGAGGGACACAGAAAAGACACTTCTTCTGTCTTATGAAATAACCAACAAGAAACTCAATTGCGTTGCCTGATCCAGCCTAGCAGGCTGGTACAATTATCATCCCATTGTACAAATGAGGAAATAAAAGTTTGGAGAGGCTAAGTAACATGCTCAGAGTAAAAAAGACAGTGAATAAGGCAACCAGGATTCACACCTATTTCTTCTGACCCCACAGCCTGAGCTCACCACTGACAGGGCTAATAATGCATTTCAACAATTCACTTCTTTATATTGCTTTAAATATTGTTTATTTGTGTCCTTCCAAATGGACTTCAATGTCTATCATTATAGGGGCCAGGTCTTCACTGCACAGTTTTCATCCTCAGAGCTTAGCACAATAACCTGCACTCAAAAGCACTTGCTGAACGCATGACCACAAAACTCATTCTTTCAGGCACAGGTTTAAAATACCCATTATCAAGTAGGTCTTTCTTTCTGTTTGTCATCAGTAGATTCCAGCAGACATCTGTATGTCACAGAGACCAAGTCAATTAATAGCCATATATACTATGACTGTGTCAGAAGGAAATCATGAGGATACCAACACTTTCATCAAAGCTCATCATTCTCACATGCAGGGGCAAAAGTCAAATCATTTCATATGCCCTTGACACTGGGCTTCCCTCAAGATCTGACAGCACTGCCAGACCCAAAACAAATATAAGAAACTCATCCACTAAGTACTATATTTGTATTCAAGATACACTATCAGGGCCTGAAAATCGACATTTTAAATATCTTAGATTTCTAATATTGGCAGTGTGAGTTAGTGGGCTTCTCTGGTGGGTGGATTTTTACAGTCACAAAGGTGGTGAAACATGGCAAGAGCTTGTAAGTTGCTTTAAAATGTCCATGAAATGTTGTGTAGATGGTTACTGATGGGGTTTCTGAAACATTAATCCAAGGCCGACATCTTCTTCTTTTATCATTAGATGTTCTCCTTCCACACCTATAGTTACATGCTTTTGTATTTTACAGGGGACTCTGCCTGTATTTTAAGTAATTATGGTCATATTTACCATCATGACTCCAAAGGAAAGGCCGCCCTGTATAAAAATGTCAGGGAGTATTTCATTCCTATCCTTTACGTCATTGCCATGCTCTCGTTACAAATAAATACTTTCTGATGGTAAAAACAGATAATAATAAAGGGTTGCCAAGTTTCCCCTCCTCCAGACTGTCACGGAGGATTAAGTGTTAAAATGATGAACTTGTCTATAAATAAAAAGGATCATTTCATTATGAATAAATAAAAATTGTCAATTTATAACATGACTCCTTCAGGCCCAAATTTAGAAGGGAAAAAGAAAATTTCAATGTCACTTACTACCTTGAGCTTAAAAGCACTACTCATATTAACTTGGTTTTGGTTCCACATAATATAGCAAATCCCAAAAAACAAAAACAATGCTTTCCTGATTCTGCAAGTCCATGTCTCATAGGCCACAAAGAAAGAAAAGGAAGTGACTGGTTTAAAATAGGCCTTCTAAGTGACTCAATTACATTACATTGAACTCTTTTCAACATCCTTTAATTCTAAAGCTAAAATGCAGGTTATATTTGAAAAAGGTTTAAAATCATGGTACAAACTGATTTACCTTACATTGCCTGAAATAAGAAACTCTCTTAAACAGAACTTACATTCTTTATTAGATAAGTGATAAATGCAAGAGAGAGAGAGCCATTCAAGAAGAGGAGAGGGACAGAGGGAGACAGAGAGAGATCTTAAGCAGGCTCCCTGTTCAGCAAAGAGCCTGATGTGGGGCTTGATCTCATGACCCTGGGACCATGACCTAAGCTGAAATCAAGAGTCAGATGCTCAACTGACTGAGCCACCCAGGCACTCCCAGAGGTGATGATTCTAGTAAGAAATTTACTAGATTTGAATTGTTTGAAAAATAGCTACTTTATTACAAATTGAAAGTCTCACTAGACCGTAGGTTCCTGGAGAGTCAGATCTATGTCTTATTCAAGGATGGAGCAATGAATACAGTAGAATATCTGGATTTTATGAGGTGCTCAATAAATGTCAAGTTTGAAAGAATTCCTACTATGCAACTCACAATTTCCTCATTATATCAGATACAATGTTTACAGTACATAGTGTTTGCAGTTGTCCTTAGTAGGCAAAAAGAAAACTAACATCAGTGTCAAAAAAACAAACAAACAAAAAACCCACTACACACTCCTTTTCCCTTAAAAAACTGTCCCTCTTTCTGATTTGAACCAATGGAAATTTGAACCAACTCTTCTGACCACTGTATAGTCAACAGAGCTCCATCTCCATGATTCAATTCCTCAACTTGGCCCAGATAACAATAGCAGCCTTACTGTATCTACTTAAGAGAAGACTACATTTTACACAAACATGATTAATCACAGAGAGTACAGGGTATCTTAAGTAAAAGTCAGGAGTACTCAGCAAGAGATAGGGCTATGGAAAGAACATTGGTTTCAAGGTCAAAGACGGGTTTGAGCCAAAATGCAGCTCTTATTAGCAATGTGACCTTGGGCTAGTCTCTCCCTAAAATAAGTCTTCACCTGTATTAAATTAGGACCATAAAGTACTTACCTCATGAAGTTATTATGAGAAGTAATGTATGATAAGATATGAAAAAGCTCTTCACATAGTGCCTATTACATAAGTAGGTTATCAATAAAGTTTTATTGAATCAGAATATAAAAGATCACAAAACCAAAAAGTTACTACCTGTCTCTTCCAATTAAAATATCCATACCTACAGCGGTATAAGGGTGATAACAGACCAAAGGGACTAATGGGAGTTTGGAAATAATGACATAATAAATAAGGAAAATAAGATTTAAGGGAAAGGGAAAACAGCTAAGGTAGGTTGATAATTATTTTTGTTTATTTGATGGATTAGGACTTAACTAACAGGCAATGAAGTTGTATATAATAAAAAACAAATGCAGAAATTGCAGGTCTGATTTTCAGACTCAATATTTCAAAACTGTTACTCAGGATTTACACACTACATAATTTTCATGGTAAATTCTACTCTTTCATTGTTTTTTTATTAACTCATGCTATTTTATTATTCAACTCTCTTTCCTTTATCATTGACAACTAGACGAAATTTTTCTCTAAATTTTCTTTCCATATTCTATGTTATCAATGATGACTTCATGACAATTTAGAATGGATGTGCTAGGATATTTTGGATACAAATGTTTAGGCCCCACACAAAAATGATTTCAGATTAGGGGAGTTATTTTTTGTTTTTTGTTTGTTTGGTTGGTTTTTGTTTTGTTTTGTTTTGGCTGCAGGTGATGGTAAGGTAGAAAAGGGAGATAGATATTAAGATAGAAAACGTGAAAGGTTGTGATCTGGATAACTATTAAGAAATATTTGAAACTCTCTCTCAAGTGGAGAATTCAGTAACTTTTATACATCTTGTTTATTATGGCTGCTGTTCTCTTCCCAACATTTTTAATCCATCTACTCTTAAATTAGGTACTGAAAAGGTTTGATCTGAAATCACCCACAGGTAAATCAATTCTTTTAAAGGGAATCACTTAAAAATACTACAAAGCTAAATGGTACTACTAAAAACTGTTTTTTGTTGTTGTTGTTTTTTTTTTTTTTTTATAAATTTTTTTTTTTCCAACGTTTATTTATTTTTGGGACAGAGAGAGACAGAGCATGAACGGGGGAGGGGCAGAGAGAGAGGGAGACACAGAATCGGAAACAGGCTCCAGGCTCCGAGCCATCAGCCCAGAGCCTGACGCGGGGCTCGAACTCACGGACCGCGAGATCGTGACCTGGCTGAAGTCGGACGCTCAACCGACTGCGCCACCCAGGCGCCCCTAAAAACTGTTTTTAAAACACAAATGTAAAGACTTAATATATAAAAAACAAGTGCATGTGTATATGTAATAAGAGACATAATATGAATAATAAATATAAATATATTTACTTTCTTTTTTGTGGTTAAGACTCCCCACTTATTTATATTTTCCTGATAGTGAATCTTTACTTCTCTGTGCTTTTTCTCATTATTAAGTCAAATATATTCTTATAAGATGTCCCAAATCATTTTTTTGAATGACGAAGTACATAAATTAAACACTTGGACTAAATTTATTATCAAGTGCCTGCCATGCTTCTCCCTACACTTGAACTTACTCTGAGGTCACAGAACTTGGACCACTAAAATAATTTTAGTGTACCTCCCCAAAGAGAATTTTTATAAGGCATCTATTTATTCACGTAAATGGCCCTGTGTATATCCAAATTATTTTTTATGACTCAGGAAACCAAGTCCTCATTATCCTTTCATCTCCTGTAACCACAAGAATAATCATGTAACTGAAAGGTCTGAAATTCAAGGAGTCTCTCTGGGAATATTTATCCCCCCACATCCCCACCTTTCTTTTCTTTTTTATAATGGGAACTTGCCAAGAGATGTGCTCTTATACATAAAAAGAATTACACAAAAGAGGAAGTCCAAAGAAAGTCATCCATTGGGATTTATTTATTTACGTCACTGAGGTCCTGCTTATTCCTGACCTAATTTGCCAATACAAAACTATTTTTAAATAAAGAATACCTTATAAAACTTAAATAATGAAATGAGTTTTAGTGTGCATTTAAAAAGGAGGGTTTAAACACCTTATGTATACAGAATTCCAGAAATAATTACTATTTGATATGTATTTATGTTTTATTTTCCAAAACTCCTTAATACACTTTATCCCTCCTTGTCACCAATTAACAGCTGCAGTGATAGAAACTATAATTCACATGTCAAAGATGATCCGTCTAAAGTTTCCACAGCTATAGAACACAGATTGTTTTCTATAATTTCAATCACATTTTCATAGGAATATGGTTTCCTTGGCTCAGGAATTTCTCATTGACCTACCATTGGTTTCAAAAATTAACATCGATAACACTTCCACATTTGTGTCTTGTATGTGTATCAAATCCTATCAAACCCAGAAGTATTATCAATGAATGTTTGAGTGCCCCCCCAAAAAAGATGAAGGAGTATGTGCTCTAATTTTTCATTTAAGAGCAAACCCAAAAGATAGGCCTTTTTAAAAGAAATAAATCGAATGTAGAATTACCTGGAGACTGTCACAAATAATATTCATAACATGTACATGTTTAACTTGAAATTCTTCTAACAAGTATTTCATATTCAAGAAAACTATAGAACTTAACTTAGAAATAAGATACAATAATCCTAAATGAGATTACAAGATTAAAAAACCAAACGTTCTCAAAGTATTTTGTAGACATAAAATAGCAATTATAGTTAAAACAAAACTTTCATTAGAACTAGAAAAAATAAAGAGGTGAAAACATACTATTTTCCTTTGTGCTACCACAGTTCTGTATTCACCTCTCTATCATGATTTTTATCATATTATACATGTATCCAGTTTTTGGGTTTTTTTCATATCTGTTTTCCTGGCAAGACTTTGATTACCAGGGGTGGGGAAACTGGCAATTTTCATTTTTCTATCCTCACTTTTTCTGGTACATAATAGAAGTTCAAGGATTTTTTAAAAGAAGGGCTGAGCCCACTAGATTTTAAAACGTATTATAAAGCAATAATAATTTAAATAATGTGTTTTTGACATGTATTTTGAAATACATCAACAAATAACAATAGAAAGTCCAGTAAAATATCTAATTATATGTAAGAATGTAATGATATAATAAAAATTCAAAACGATCAGGGAGGAAAGCTATTTAATAAATTATATTGAGATAACCAGTGATCTGAGGGGAAAATGGGTCAAAATTTATATTGCATAATATAATTACAATACTAATGCCTCCTTATTCTCTGTCTTTCTGTGTGTGTGTGTGTCTGTGTATACTTGTATATATAATACATATATGATTTAGCTCATAAAAATGAGCATAAAATTGAGTATTTTTGAAACAATGGTAGCTTTCTAAACCTTGAGTTAATAAAAGAAACAAAAAGATGTAAATTTTACAGTTTAATCTTTAACTTCTACTAAGAAAAGTAATAGTCATGGTAAAAGGAAAACAACATATTGCAGAAATGTTTATCAAATACAAGAGATCAAAGGTTGTTACAAAAGGGGATAAACTGACAGAAAAATAAGATGCAGAAGAAATTTAAGGCAGTAACATGGACATGCACATAGGGATCAAATTATTAGGTACACATCGGAAAAAAAGAGCATTAAAGCATTTTATTTACCAAGGTGAGGCAAATTAAGGCAACACTGAAGTACCATTTTACATTTAACTAACAAATACAAAATTCTAAGACACAATATCCAACAATACCCAGGTTCTTAGAAAAATAAAATTGATAAAGCCAAGACATTATTGTTGGCAATTTATAGTAGAAAGCCATCTGACAAAGCACTTCAAAAATCATTTCTTAAAAATCACATCCTTTGACCCATAAAAATATTCAAAACTTTTAACTTAATAAGATCAGGCCAGAAAGTTTAAACTGAGTGAATAATGACCCATAATAATAATACTAATAATAATAACTTTAAAAATTAAAAAAAAGAAAGGCCATATTCAAACAGATTTTTGTTGTGATGCAATTTATAATAGCAAAACATTATAAATCTAAATCTTCAACATCAGAGGAATGATTAAGTAAACTAATGATTACCAAACAACTGCTCCTGGAAACCACTCATTAAAGAGTATAATACCTGAAAACGGCAATATAAGTTGAAACCAAATACGACTTGAAACCAAAAGGAAACAAACTGCACAGGTTGGTAAGGTAAGGAACAGTTCCTGTCTGTTTTTAATATTATTTATTCTATAATTAAAAATTGAGAAAAAAATGGTTCTATAAATTATTGCTAGATATTCAAAACTAGAGACCCACAAACGGATCACATATGAAGCCAAAGCTAAAAACAAAATTAATTTCTTTGAAAGAAAATTACAGCTTCTGAAATATAGTACATGCCCTGGCATTTAAATGGAGAAAAGGCTAAGTAAGAATAATGGGGAAATTACTACAGTAAAGAAATGAAAGACAAAATAAAAATGCCTATGGAAAGTATCTTCTCCATGGAGATCAAGAACTAAAGCTGGTTTTAAGCTAAGAAAACAGGAGTGAATTGGTCCATTCAAAGAAGCTAGAAAACAGAAAATAGAGTATTATAAAAATAAAAAAAAACTTTGCCTGTGAGTAATTTTTTTTCACTTTCCCCCACCAGTCATCCCTCTTCACTTCTGTGCACCAAGAGTAGCCCATTGGTGCCTAACTATGAAAAGCAAGGTTACAATGAGCCTTGTTTGTGTACATTCATCATTTGCATACAAACTTTAATATTAGCTTAAAAAAAGGCACATTGATGCAGAGGTCTGGAAAAAGGGCAAGTTACCCCTTATGTCTCTATAACACTATTTGCCACATGCACTGCTCCTTCCAATTTTAGTTTCATTAAATGTAATGAAAATGAGAAAATTTGTTATGCCACGGGTGTTCACACAACTCTACCCGGATCAGCTACTGTGTTGAGACACATCTGGTGTGCCAGAAACAAACTAGGAAGTGGTGTGTAGGAGGAAAGAAAATTAAAAGTTGTCAAACATATTTCTTTAGGCACTCAACATAATCTGGTATTCTAATTATTTTCCAGATATTGATGTACTCAAGTTTATTACACAAGCTAAAGTAAAACTTTTAGGTTCCCCTAAAACTTTTCCTTCGCAATTCTTTACATGATAAAATTGGTATACCCACATTAATACTCCATACACCCAAAACACACATTAGGAAATTTTCTCCTTGGGATATTATGCCCCTGGGTATTAGGTTATCCTACATTCCTCAAAAATATCCAACTATTTTATGCTCGTTAATCTGTTAATAACTGGAGGACGACTTCTTCAATATTTCCCTTCTAATCTGAGCAATTATGACTATACGACAATTTTAGTGCCAAAACCAATGACAACAATGAAGACAATTAAATACAGTTTGGCAGTGGGAAATAAATTCCCTGAAATCATCAAATAATTTCACACAGACAACCCAAAACCCAACTTTATTTATTAGTATTAAATTATACACAATTGAGGCTCCTAGTCTTCTGATACACAATTCACCTTTAAAAATGCAAACCAGCGGGCACCTGGTGGTTTAGTCGGTTAGGCGTCGGACTTTTAATTTTGGCTCAGGTCATGATCTTGGGGTTCTAGGGTTCGAGCCCCAAGTCGGGCTCGGTGCTGACAGTATGGAACCTGCCTGGGATTTTTTCTCTCCCTCTCTCTGCTCTCCCCCACTTGTGTTTGTAGGCTCTCTCTCTCAAAATGAATAAACATTAAAACAATTTTTTTTTTTTAATTTTTAACAAATGCAAGCCAGGAATACCTCAGAAATCTTTCTAATCCAGCTTTCCTAAATAATAATGTACTAAGAAAAACACTTAAAAATACAGATAAACATTGATCCATTAACCCAATTAGAATATATAGACTATTTTTTTATTATTTTTTAAATTTTATTTTAGAAAGAGAGGGAGAGAGCAAGCAGGGGAGGGGGGCAGAGGGAGAGAGGGAGAAGGAGAGGGAGAGGGAGAGAATCTCATGCAGGCTCCATGCTCAGCACAGAGCCTGAAGCCGGGCTTGATCCCATGAACCTGGGATCATGACCTGAGCCGAAATCAAGAGTCATACATTCAACCAACTAAGCCACCCTGGTGCCCCAGGAATGTTAAGACTGTTTAACAGCTAAGATTTATAATGCTCATATGATATTTCAGACACTGCTCTAAAAGGCTTTCCAGGTATTAATTCACTTAATCCTCACAAGACTTTTGAAGTAGAAGACATTAATTGGTATGCCCATTGTTCAGATGAGCAAACTGAACCAGAGAGATTATGAAAGTCAGTTGATAGAACTGAGTTTCAACCCAGGTCTATAGGACTCCACCACTACTCTCTACTGCCCCCATGCCTTCCACTGTGTACCATGTCTACCTCTGTGTTATTTCCTGTGTGCCACATCTCAGCTTTCACTGTAACAGACACTTGACATGCACACTAAGCAAAAACACGATGATTCAAGAGATGTCAGTGAAACCAATTCTTCAGAAACAATTAATCTAAAAGGTGATGGTTTCAATTCAAGAATGCACTGAAACATCTTAAATCTTAACATCTTAAACCATAACATTTGAAACCTACTGTACAATTCAGTATTTTTATCTAAATGGCCTTAAACCTACTAAAAGGAAGCAAACTCTGAGTAAGCATAACAGTGGGGAAGAATCCGTGATTGTCCAGAACATTATAATTTTTGATTACTTTTAATTTACCTCTGAATTAAGTAAAAGTGTCTATACACAGGTGCAACAAGTTCCACAAGGCAAGAAATCCTAAAGAAAACAAGTCTCTTAATAGGAAGGATACTGTTAAATCTTCTCTAGGTTGTCGTAGGTAACTATCTTCAACTGTTAATGCAGAAGGTAAAGAAACAAGATGATCACTCAGAAAACATCTGGAAAATAAAACGAAGTCATGAAACCCAGTAGATACCTACCTACATAAAAGTGAAAATCAACTAAAAATTCCAAGACAGTTCTATGACCTGAAATTTTACTTAATTCAGGTCCAGAAGGAGACAAAAGCAAAACAAAACAAGATAATTTGACACTGTCTACAGATACCTGGGAATATATTTATTAAACTATAACAGTGAGCTCTGGCCAAGCTTACATAAAGACAGCAGATAAAGAGGAAAAGTCTTCCCCCAGCTTACTCTTAAAAATGACAGAAGAATGCCCTGGTGATGACGGAGTAGAAGAGTTCTTCATTTCCTGTTATTGTGAATGTTCTGAGCACATGTTCAAGGCGTTCTCATCACCACTGCCTAATTTTCATTTATTTTCCTCAAATGCAAACGGTCAGTTGCCTAGGCTGACTTTACTGTACTTGTCTTTTCAACTCTATTCAGGAGAATAACAGGAAAATAACTCATCATGCAGGGGGAGGGGGGGGAATGTAAATGACGCTGGTGTCATAAGGCTTACAGGAAGCAAGAATAGTAAGGTAAGAACAAAAAGAATAAAAAACAAAGACTCACCAGAACATGGCCTACTTGAAAGGAGCTGCTTCCTATGGGTGGTAGAGGGCTGCTACAGTTTGCCAGAGTCCTTGTAAAGTGCTCTGGTGGGAGGCCCCTAGCCTTCCATTGGGGTCTCTCAGAGGTGCTAGTCTGACAGCCCTTCCTGAGAGTGGTCTTACACGGGGGTCAGATGGGGACACTTCTCCATCTATCAGTGGGTGGCTACATTCTGTAGGAGGCACAGGAAGCCTGCTTTAGCCTTGAGTCTACCATGTGGTCCCAAACCCAACATTATTTGTAAGAAGGCAGTAATTTTGATCCCTTTCACTTTCCTACATTTATTTCTTGATGGCTCAAAACATGAAGAGAATGGTATCATACGTAACACTCTGAAATCCCAACCAAACATAAAACAAATTTTTTCCTGCTGGTTTTCCAAATTCATAGGAAGTATGGAGAATTATTTAATTTTTTTTTCAACATTTATTTATTTTTTTTGGGACAGAGAGAGACAAAGCATGAACGGGGGAGGGGCAGAGAGAGAGGGAGACACAGAATCGGAAACAGGCTCCAGGCTCTGAGCCATCAGCCCAGAGCCTGACGCGGGGCTCGAACTCACGGACCGCGAGATCGTGACCTGGCTGAAGTCGGACACTTAACCGACTGCGCCACCCAGGCGCCCCTATGGAGAATTATTTAAAAAGCATTAGGGAAAACTAAGATTTAAGATTTAAGATACAAAACCTGAGACAGGGAATAGGGGTGGATCTTAAGCATTCTGGTAGGGGATGAGGGGGTGCTCCTATAGACCAGTTCTGTTGTGAAGTGGCCACAGGTTCCACCCTAAGCTTGCAGTGCGAGCTAAGGAACTGGGCCTGGCTCCCCTGATGTGTAAAACAAGAGGGCTAGACAAGGCCATCTTCAGGGCACCTACGGGCACCAACTTTCTATGATGTTATAACTAAAAGTAACTAGCTGTGGCAGTACTTTTAATGTGAAAAATGAAAACCCACATCACAAGACTGAAGTCAGCCCAGAGCCAGAGCACTCTCTAAGAAAGATGAAAATGTTGTTGATCTGCAGTAATTTTAGAAACTGGTGAAGAGAGCAAAAAATACACTGAGAAATTAAAACAGGACATTGACTTCTGTGAAAAGATCAGATACAAAAGAATAATTACTGGACTAAGGGAAAAGTAGTTTTTCCCTGTATTATTTTTAAAGTAGGTATGTCCTTGAAAATATTATTAAAAATATTGAATCCTCAATTGCCCAATGGTATTAGGCCACTTCCAAAACCCAATAAAATCCCAAATTAGCTTGCAGATGAATGATGGCTTTAAGAATTTATCCAGAATCTAGTGTGATCCTATAGATGGGATGGGACAAACTCCTCAGAAAATGCCAAGAAACATTTGAGCCAGGCCAAAAAGCACTGAAACGTTCCACTGACATAGAACCCACAAGTCAACACGAAGCTTTCACTGGAAGATACAGCCTTTGCGTGCAGTTTTCCAGGGATCCAGCCAAAACTCAGAGATTATTGAAAAAAGCTCTCAAAACCAAAATGACTCCAAATAGAGGTTTCTATGACAGGGGAATTCTGAATGGAAATTTATCATTCACAACCAATGGCTTCAATAGCTGATCCCATTACATCAAAGGATTTTAATTCTTTCCTGGAAATTCTTTACAAATTACAGGTAACCGCAGTCTGAACAGAACTTCTGTGTATTTTTAAACAAGTCAATTGTTTCAATGAGATAAATACATTTATTTCCACCAGACAGATAATTGTTTTCTTGTTCAATTGCATTACATTTGTGTATCCAGGTATAAAATGTTACAAATGGAAAATTACTGAGAAGCAAAGCAGTCATTAGTGTGACTTATAAACGGAGCAGAAATGTTAAAAAAGTTTTTCTAATGCTTTTTTATGTTCCCAAATATGTATTTTTATTTTTTAATCTCTTCTATATCTTTAAAATTTTTTTTAATGTTTATTTATTTCTGGGACAGAGAGAGACAGAGCATGAATGGGGGAGGGGCAGAGAGCGTGGGAGACACAGAATCCGAAGCAGGCTCCAGGCTCTGAGCTGTCAGCACAGAGCCCGACTCGGGGCTCGAACTCACAAACGTCACAAACCGTGAGATCATGCCCTGAGCCGAAGTAGGTCGCTCAACCGACTGAGCCACCCAGGTGCCCCTAATCTCTTCTATATCTGATTGCAGAGCAAATCCTCATGCCCAAACACAACACAAACAGAACTAAGATGTTGGCTGACCAACAAGAATGGCGAAATGACTTGAATATAAATAGACACAAAAGTAAAATAAATTCAAGGATAAATTACTCACCTTCATAAGAAATCCAGAAATTTGGGAAACTCTGGGAAGTAAAAATAAATCATTTTCAAGTATCAATACTGGAAATACACTATTTCTAGATATCATTTTGTAGATAGAAGAATTGTGTCATAAAAGCACGTATCTGATTACCTTCCCAAGAGATTTCTCACCTATCAACTGTCCTCAATTAAAGACAGCCTCAAAGCAAACAAAAGAGACATTAAATGACAAAAAAAGTCAGCACCTTGTTGTTGAAGGCAGATTATTTCCTTATGGAATTTGCACATAAATGGTCAATAAGAAAGAATGGCCAAAGACAGTCTCCCCTTATTTACCAGAAAGTAGGAAGGCACACAATTAGAATTACAATACCTAACACACAATATCCTGGAGGCACAAGTGCCATTCAATAAAAAAAATGTTGGTTTTGTTAATATTAGTATTTTAATGGCTTCGGATTAAAGCTGATGGCACCTATTCTCCATCTGTTCAATAGTTTTTGTGTCACATATTATATCAACATATACACTGTACATTTTTTAAATAGAAGGTTTTCCAAATAGAAAACCAAATAGATGGTTTTCCAAACTTCTTAGAAATTCATCATGTTTCACATTGTACAATCAAAAGATTGTTAAAGGGTATTGACTACAGTTTAAATATCACACATTGATCAAATACTCAAAACTGATTAAAAATGGATATTGTGATGTTAACACAGATCTAGAAACACATTAGGAGGTACAATATAATTTTGAATAAGGCATAGTAAACATATATGATCATTTTAACAAATGATTCTTCTCTTTTTTTTCTTTGTGTAAGTTGATTGTATGAGATTTTAAGACTTAGAAGACTTAGTAATAGAATAAAAATACCATAAGAACTTGAAATTTCTTTACAGTGTTGGAATTAAAGAAAAAATAATGCTAGTATGTTTTTGTTTTCTGAATACTTTTTACAGTTATATTAACTTAAAGCTATATAAAATAGGGGTAGGCCCCCTGTAAAGAATTTCTTTTAATGTTTATTTATTTATTTTTGAGAGAGAGAGAGAGAGAGAGAGCACAAGCAAGGGAGGGGCAGAGAGAAAGACAGAATGTGAATCAGGCTCCAGGCTCTGAGCTGTCAGCACAGAGCCCAACATGGGGCTCAAACCCATGAACTGTGAGATCATGACCTGAATCTAAGTGAAACACTCAACTAACTGATCCACCCAGGCACCCCAAGAATTTTTTAATCACATCTTTAAAATTTAGGAGGAAATCTGTTGGTCCAAAGATGCTTTTAGACAAGATTATACACTTTGAATTATTTAATATATTATAATAATCTAATTAATAGTAAATCAATAAAAACTTCCAAAATAGCAATGAGGAAGTTTTGCTGTAAAATTTATTTTCTGAATTCACCCAAGGCCACTTTTGCAGCTTAGAACATTTTTTTGACATATAGATATTTTTCCCCAGTATTTTTCAGCTGTAAAAAAAAAATCCTAAAATTTCTTAAACCAATCCTCACATTCTTGGAAAAGGAAATCAAAGTCCTAGGAATTAAAATGTGAAACCGGATTCTATACACCTACTTAAATGCCAAGTCAAAATTACAGCAAAGAAATCCTAATTCCTGTTTCATTTTTCATTTAAGGTGAAAAATAAAGGTACAAGTAATGGTCTGGAGATCTCACAAAGCACAATATTTAAAATGGGAGAAACAGGAGTGGGGGAAACCACCAGCTTCATGGAGCTTACATTCTCATGCACATACAGACAAACCAATGTCAAGAGCGAACTCTGTCCCCAACCAAGTTTTTGTGTACTGACTCATCTTTCTTCTCTAAGCCCTTAATTCCCGCCTGGAGAGCCTGAATCACATTCTTACCCTCTGTTCCTCTCTCACTCCCCTATGGGGTTTGTTCTGTCAGATGACTTCTGTTCACTTACACAGGATTCCAAGATGCCTTACTCAGCCTAACCCACACGAGCTACCTACCTTACTATACCTGCGTGTAACAATTTCACTCGAATTTCCAATATCACTTCAGAGTCAACAGAAACAAAACCAAACATATTCTCTCTCAGAACTGACTGCCTATTTGAACTTCCCCTATTGCTACCATTATTATTCTCCAGAATTCTCAGTCCTAAATTTTAGTCAGCTTTAATTCCTCCCTCACCTGTAGCATCCATATCTAGTCAGTCTCCACACCCCACATGTATTAGTCAGAGTTCTCCAGAGAAACAGAGACATATTATAAGGAATTGGCTCACAGAATATGGAGGCTGATAAGTCCAAAATCTGCACAACTGGTGTTTCAGTTTGAGTCTGAAGGTCAACAAGGCTTCTGTGGAACCGGGAGGAACCAATGTTCCAGTTCAGAGGCTGTCAGGCAGAATTCTCTCTTATTTGGGGGAGGTCAGCCTTTTGTTCTATTCAGGCCTTCACCTAATTGGATGAGGCCCACCCACATTATGGAGACTCAGCCTGCTTTACTCAGTCGACAAATTAAAATGTTAATCTCACTCTTACAGAAACACCCAGAATAACGTTTGACCAAATATCTTGACACCCAGTGGCCTAGTCAAATTGATGCAAAAAATTCACCATCACACCACAGTTTTACTTTTCAAAAGTCACACTTGTTTTCTCTATTCTTGGTCTCACCACCATCATCTCATATCAGGTCCTTAGGATCCCCTACTGGTTTTAGCAAAAGGATGTAAACCAGCCCCCTCACCTTCCTTTAGTTCACGCATCAGTGAACATGCTGTGGATACGTTTATTTTCGGAAATGTTTTTGTCATATCATCCCTGTTCTATATACCTTAATTCACAATGACATCTTACTCTAAAAAGATCCATTCTTTTTCTTACAATATATTGCCCTATATAATCCAGCCCTACTTTGCCTACTGACCTGTTTCTTCTATCAATCTCCTAATTTAGAACTTACATTATAACTGGCCAACAGCTTAAATATCTTCTTCTCTCATCCACACTCATTCCCTCCGCAACATACTTCCCCTTCTCTGGAAAGCATTGCGAACTCTTCTTTGCCTACCTCAATCCCATCCACCTGCCAAGCTTTGTCTCCAGTTTCAACTCCTTTTTGAAGTTTTCCTAATTCTCCAAACCACATGAATCTTTTAGTTTCTAGTCCTCATGTACATTTAAAATAAACAAAACCACTGCTATTCCAAACTACTCTGTCTTGTTCATGAATTTATTTATTTTTTTAAATGTTTATTTATTTGGAGAGAAAGAAAGAGAGAGAGAGCATGAGTGGATGAGGGGCAGAGAGAGAGAGAGAGAGAGGGAAAAAGAGAATCCCAAGCAGGCACCACACCACCAGTGCAGAGGCGGACACAGGGCTCCATCCCACGACCTGAGCCAAAATCAAGAGTCAGACACTTAACCAACTGAGCCACCCAGGTGTTCCCATGAATTTATTTCTATTGCACATCCCTCTTTCCCTGGTTCCCAATATCACCCTATCACTTCCAAACACACACCTTCTACTTATGCTGGGTTGAAAATCTTGGAAACTCTGCTGTGCCAAGCACTGTTTAAGGCAATAAACATACAAAGAAGCGCTACTCTAAAAGCCTTACAGTCTAATATGAGAGAGAGATAATTACTATAATAATTAAGGAACGATGTACTGCATGCTGTAACAAAGGTAGATACAGTGCTCTAAGGGAATATAGAGAATATAACAGAGGATGAAACTAAATATCCCTAGTAGAATAATGTGGTTGGAGATAAATTTAACAGGAGGAAAAGGCATTTCAAGTACTGAAAATAACCAGTGCAAAAGAACAGAAACAGTGAACATACACATACACACACACACACACATATATATATACATTCTTATATACATACATACATAGTTATATACATATGCATATATACATATAGATACATATATACACACATATACATTTATATTCATATATATTCATATGAGATATGATGAGACATTTACCACATTGGCAAACTAACTGGGTGTTAAGGATCAGAATCCAGGCACAAAATGGCTTAAAAGCAAGAGATTAAATTCAGTAAAAGTATCATTGAGTAATAGGAACAGAGCCCTAGAAACAAAAGTATCTGTCATATTGAGAATAGTAAGTCCAGAACTTGAGTGTGGAGCTGAGGAGAAGCAAACATGGCTGGAGCATGGAGCCACACCACTTCTAACTGAGAGACTAGGAAATCCCTAAAATACAGGTAGATTTTTATTCGTCCCTTATCGATGACCATAAGGAACAAAGAATTTTCATTACTCATTTGGTGACAAATCTAAGCTCATCTGGCAATAAAAACTGGCCTAAACAGACAGGAGATTATTTATTATTTTAACCTCATTTAGTATTAATAGCTATGAATTTCACTGCAGAAATAAATATTAAATGTTTTTATTATGAGGAACTGTCCCAGACCCCATTAAAAGTGACATGACACCAAAAACAATAAGATACCCAGGAATAAACCTAACTAAAGAAGGAAAAGATCTACACTCTGAAAACTGTAGAACATTTATGAAAGAAACTCAAGAGGACACTAAGCAATGGAAAAGCATTCCATGCTCATGGATTAGAAGAACAAACATTGGTAAAATGTCCATACTACCCAAATCAATCTACACATATAATGAATTCTTACCAAAATATCACCAGTATTTTTCTCAGAGCTAGAACAGACAATCCTAAAATTTGTATGGAACCACAAAAGAACCTGAATAGCCAAAGCAATTCTTAAAAAGAAACACAAAACCAGAGGCATCATGATTCCAGATTTCAAGTTACATTACAAAGCTGTAGTCATCAAGACAGTATGCTACTGGAACAAAAACAGACATATAGATCAATGGAACAGAAGAGAAAACCCAGAAATGGACCCAGAATTAAATGGCCAACTCATCTTCGACAAAGCGGGAAAGAATATCCCATGGAAAAAATGGCAGTCTCTTCAACAATGTCGTTGGAAAAATCCTGTGTCTTTCAGGAACACACTGAAGGATAAAAGTGGACAACTTTCTTACACCATATGCAAAAATAAATTGAAAAAGAATGAGAGACCTAAATGTGACACAGGAAACCATCAAAATACTTCAGGACAAAACAGGCAGCAATCTCTTTGACCTTGGCTGTAGAAAGTTTTTACTAGAACACATCACCAAAGGCAAAGGAAACAAAAGCAAAGATGAACTATTGGGATTTCATCAAGAAAAAAAGCTTCTGCACACTGAAGGAAACAACAAAACCAAAAGGCAGCCTACTTAATGGGAGAAGATATTTGCAAACAACATATAAAGGGTTAGTATCTAAATAGTATCTTATAAAGGGTTAGTATCTTATAAAGGGTTATAATAGTATCTTATAAAGGATTAGTATCTAAAATCTATAAGGATTTATCAAACTCAACACCCCAAATATAAATAGTTAAGAAATGGTCAGAAGACATGAATAGACACTTTTCCAAATTACATCAAAATTACTAACAGACACATGAAAAGATGCTCAATATCACTTACCATCAAAGAAATACAAATCAAAACCACAATGAGATACCACCTCACACCTATCAGAATGGCTAAAATTAACAACAAACAAACAACAGGTGTTGGCAAGGATGAGGAGAAAGGGGAACCCTCTTGCATTGTTGGTAGGATTGCAAACTGGTGCAGCCATTCTGGACAACAGCATGGAGGTTCCTCAAGAAACTAAAAAAAAGGAACTACCCTATGACCCATCGTTTGCACTATTAGGCATTTACCCAAAGGATACAAAAATACAGATTCAAAGAGGTATGTGCACCCCAATGTTAATAGCAGCATGATCACTAATAGCCAAATTATGGAGACAGCCCAAATGTCCCTCGACTAATGAATGGATAAAGAAGATGTGGTGTATATATACAATGGAATATTACTCAGCCATCAAAAAGAATGAAGTCTTGCCATTTGCAATGACATGGATGGAACTAGAATGTATTATGCTAAGTGAAATAAGTCAGAGAAACACAAATATTGTACCATTTTACTCATATGTGGAATTTAAGAAACAAAACAGAGGAACATATAAGAAGGAGGAAAAAGAGAAGAAAGGGAAACAAACCACAAGAGACTCTTAATGATAGAGAACAAAGTGTGGGTTCACAGAGGGAGGTGGGTGGGCGATGGTCTGGATGGGTGATGGGTACTAAGGAGGGCACTTGTGATAAGTACTAGGTGTTGCATGTAAGTGATTAATCACTAAATTCTACTCCTGAAACCAATATTGCACCGAATGTTAACAAAAATGTAAATTGAAGAAAAAGGAAAAGATTTTTTAAAAGGCTAAATAAATTTTTAAAAATAAAAATAAATAAAAATAAAAAATAAAAGTGACATGCCATGTAACACAGGATTTATGTCCCATGCTACCTTTTAAAAAACTGATAAAATCTCTTAGCTTTAAACCCTCTGGATCCTTCCATGTTGTTGCAAATGGCAAGATCTCTTTCTTTTCATGGCTGAATAATACTAAGTGAAACACATCAGTCAGAGAAAGACAAATACCATATGATTTCACTTACATGTGGAATTTAAGAAACAAAGAAAAAAAGAGACAAACTAAAAATCAGACTCTTAACTACAGAGAAGAAACTAATGGTTACCAGAGGGGAGGTGGATGGGGAGAAGGGTGAAGTAGGTGAAGGGAATGTTTTTGTCATGAGGAGCACTGAGTAATGTACAGAACTGTTGAATCACTATGCTGTATACCGGAAACAACTATTAACACTGTATGTTAAGTATACTGGAATTAAAAATTTTTTAAATCCAAAGCTGGTAAATGTTAAAATTAAAAAAAAAAAAAACACAACTGATAAAATCTCAATTCTAAAACATACCTGGCTCCTGGGGTTTTGGAATATTCTATGGACCTTAGATTTTGAGATTTCACAGAACCAGTCAGATACAGAAGGGGATCTATTGCCCAAGAAAGGTTTTAGAGTCCATGGAAGATCCATTTAGGATTGTTTTGTTAAATGGAGGGTGAGTTCTCATTGCCAAACACATTCTATTTTTGACCATCTTTGTGATCCATGGCAAAGTTTATTTTACTTATGTAGTATTAGTTAAAAACAAAAAATAAACTGCCAATCATGGACTCTTATATCAACCTTTTTACTCCCCTTATAATGCCAAGAATACCAGGAAAAAATTGTAAAAGAACATTCTCTTTGCCTACTATAAACTTAATAGATAGTTTCCTGGAATTGTCTATTCAAATAGAAAATTAATTTCCATGCACAGCTGGAAATACCACATTGGCAAGCAAAGAAAACATCAAACACCAGTATATTAAAGTGTAGGAACTATAAAGACTCAACAAAACAGAATCTGCTCAGTAAGATGGTCATATGAGAACATATTTTCACCTGTTTATTTAATGTATAAGTACATCTCTTAAAGTGAAGTAGCAATAATCAAGGAAGCTTTGGATTCGGAAAAACAATGAGAGGATTACATCATTCAAGCCGTTTTTCTATCGTTGTATGAAAGGAGAAGAGGTTAGCACATTCCTTGCCAAGGATAAAAGATGTCCTCAGGCCTGCACAATACATGTATGGGTAAGACACTGCCACCTACTTTGTGGCATGGTTGCTTTTTTATTTTTCACTTTGGGATGATGTAGAAGTTCTAAAGATAGTGGTGACAGCTGTGCAATAATGTAAAAATACTTCAGGCCAAGGAAGTACACACTCTAAGAGGGTTAAAGGGTAAATTTCATGTTATGTGTATTTTACTGTTATATAAAATATAATTTCAATAATATACAAAAAGCTCTTTAAAATCAATAAAAAATAGTCTAAAAGAAACATATGCAAAGGGTACAAACAAATTGAAAACAGGGGAAGAAAATCCAATAAATACATGGAAAAATGTTCAAAACCACTAATAAGAATGCAAGTAAAAATGACTACAAACTATCATATTCAATCTTTCAAATTAGTGAAGATTAAAAATATTGAGAATTTAAAAAAGAAAAAAGGCAGCTTTTCTAGACCCACCAAAAAGATCAGGTTCTGTTTATACATCATCCTTCATTTGCTTAGGCCTAATGGGTATTCGTCTTTGTACTGACCCATCAAGAAAAAGCAGGCTCATGGTGCCATTGGGGGACTCCTCCCCGATGCTGTACCTGCATCAGGCAATGACTTATATGGTCAATACTCAACTAATAACCAAACTAAACAAAACAATACACTTCATACACTTCAGAGAAGAAGAAGAAGAAGAAGAAGAAGAAGAAGAAGAAGAAGAAGAAGAAGAAAGGAAAAGAAAAGAAAAGAAAAGAACAAAAGAAAGAAAGGCAGAAACCAGAACATCACCTTCAGTAACTGCCATACAGAAAGGCCAGTAAAAAGGAGTAACAAGGTGAACATGAGAAAACCTCATATGGCATCCAGGCAGTTGGTCCCCTTGGTCCTGCTGCCTTAATTCTCAAGTTATCAGAATACAAATTAAGAGTCTCCAGCACTGACATTTTGTATATAACAACAAGGAGAAATTTCAATAAAAATCAATGTGTTATGAAAGTAAGACAGAGAAAAACAGTCTGTGTGAACTTTATTCATCGTGGAACCTCTGAATGAGTGAAAGGTTGACTTCAGGAGCATTTCTAGACCAAACACAACAGAGTCCCAAAGTGTAACATTGTGTTAAAAACCTGGAGCTACATCTCTATGATCTTTGACAAAGAACCCCAAAACACCATGTACTTCGGTAAATCTGCTGGGATATCCCACAAGCAAAGTGAGGGATCAATTTAATTAACTACATATAGGAGGCAGTAAGTGGATGGGAAAATACATGGGACAAAGTAGGAGGTGAAGAAATACTTGTTGAACTGAACTGAGCAAGTGGTAGAAGCTAATACACAGTACCTGTATGTACTGATGAAATTTATTATTGTTCCAACTTTCCACCATACTTAACCTATGGAAAATATAGAAAATATCTATAGAGCCAGCTGTAAAGGTTTATTCTTTTCCACTTGGCATCCCCAGTAACAACCAACCCGCAGCATGGTGCTCAGAGGCTAAGTGAAGATTCATTTCCCCAGAATCAACATCTTTGACTCAAATCCTATTGACAAAAATACAGCAAGTTTTAAGTATGGGGGTGAAATGTAAATGATGAGAAGGTGATCAAAACAAAGATTCTAACAGAAGACAGGCCAGATGATATAGATAAGTCACCTCAGTGAGACCTACTCAAATAAACCAGAAGTAGTCTCTTTTAGTATCCTATCAGAGAAATGTGAGGATTCAATCAGTAACTTGCAACTTCCTCATTTGCTACTCACACTAAAACTTCATTTCATATTAAATGAAATATATGTATATGTATATATAGAAACATATTTGTCCATAGAAAACTCAATTTCAATTTTCACAAATTAATACTTGATCTTATAATGCATGTGCACTCTGGTATCTTGTAATATGGTCTGTTCTATTGAACCATTTAATTGCAAATACAAAACTGATTCCATGGCCTGATAAGAGCCTGTGACATGCAGAAAACACAGGACTATATGATTTCTTTCTAGCTCATTAAAGGAAAGATCATGATTTTATGTAGACGCAGTCTAAAAATATCCACAACTCCTAAATACTAGGTCCTCAATGACCTTTCCAAAGCTAATTACTGAATGAAATGACATAACCCCTGTAACATCTTTGCTTTCCCTTCTTCCTCACAATAAATACCCACAATACTTTCCATTCAACAGGCTTTAGAAGTGATTTTCCCAGGGTGTACAACTATTGCCCCACCTGACAGCAGAGGTGAACACAGGGGATTTTGCAATAAAAAGTTAAACATTTACCAAAGGAACTCCCTTAACCCGTAATAAAGTACATTTGAATCTCTGTAAGCCACCCAGCAATAACTAAACAAAAGTCAAAATGGTACTCACGCAGCAGCAGCAAACCACATAAACCTTGGTTTTAATTAAATGAAAGATATTTCATAGTAGTTGTATTCTCCCTTCGAAACTACACAATTTGTTCCCTGAAATAAAATTATTCTAAGTTTCTAGAATAGCATCTTTGTCACTTTTGTAGATTTTCTTAATTGGATGCCGTCTGTTGCAGACCCCCCTCTTCATCCCACCTCATCTTCACCATCTTTAGTAATGGCCCAAACTTGTGGGTGTGCAGGAGTCTCTGGTGAAAAATGAGCTGGCTTTGAGTCAAACAATACTTCCCAATCACAATCGGGGTTTTTTCAGTACATAGCTAGGGAAAGGTCTTGTTTACTTCTTCCCATTATAGCTTAAAAACCATCTAAAACATTGTTTCCTCAAAGGCATTACCATCGAGACATGGAATCCTAACAGCATCATCTGTGCTTGTCAAGTGATTTCAAATTGCTTTACTTTGTAAACCTTCTCTTGCTTTCTAAGTCTGCCGGGTAAAGAAGTAAATTCCACATGTATTTAACAGCATTTGGATATTTTATTCATGACAGTTTATAAAATAAAATGTAAAGCCTCAAAGTTTTAACTTTAAAAAGCACTTTGAATTATAAACGTGAAAGAAATATTAATGTCAAAAAATTAGGTCCATTGTAATCCTGTAATCAAAGCATTCTGTGCATTTCCCAAACTTGGCAAGCCACATTTTTATTTTTAATTTTTGAACTACTAATTCTGGAGGAAAAACAAACACCATTAACTTCCTCTTCAGTCACTAGCCGTCAGTGCCATGTGTTTTTATCGCTTCCTGCCACAAGGAAATACGTTTGAAACAAAGAATGATATTCAAAAGAGAATTCTCTGGGTGTTTAAAGTCATTCTTTCAGGAATTGAGAAACACTGTAAACATATTTAAATAATGGTACAGAATGATAAAACTATTCAGAAAACCTTCACGTTTCTTTTATTACGTGATAATGCTCAAAACAAGCCTGTCAAGATTATTTAAAAATAAACTGAGTTGGTCAAGTTAAATAAGTTCCCTTCCTAACACAGCTAATAAATGACAGAGCTTGAATCCAAATCCACTCAGTTTTATACCCAACCTCATAGTGGAAACTATATTCCACTGTTTTCCCTATGAACCTTTTGATCAAACTGTAGGTTTTTATATTAGCCTATTTGTCTAAACCATCACGGGTTTTTGTGGATGAGTCGTGGGGAGAGCCTTCGCTGAGGCTAAGGATGATAAGAACATGAAGATGAAGAAGTATTCAACACCTTCCTTATTAAGTCCTATGTACTAGATAGTACACTAAATACTGGGAATCCTCAGCAAAGATGTAAACTATACCTCTTACTCTGAGGAGTTGGTAAGAAATTGAAAAAAAGGGTGGTCTTAGTTTGTTTGGGTTGCTATGCCAAAATACCACAGCCTGGGTGGTTGAAACAACATAAATGTTTTTCTCACAGTTCTAAAAGCTGGGAAGTCGAAGATCAAGGTGCTGGCAGATTCAGCGTCTGGTGAGACTCCTCTTCCTCATTTGTAGATAACCACCTTCCGGCCGCATGCTCACATGGCCCCTCTTGGTACATGCTCATGGAAGAAGATCTTTCTCTCTTCTTCTTATAAGAGCACTAATCCCATCGTGAGGGTCCTACTCTTATGACCTAATCTAAACCTGATTATCTCGGGGCGCCTGGGTGGCTCAGTCGGTTAAGCGTCCGACTTCAGCTCTGGTCATGATCTCGCGGTTTGTGGGTTTGAGCCCCACGTCAGGCTCTGTGGTGACAGCTCAGAGCCTGGAGCCTGTTTCGGATTCTGTGTCTCCGTCTCTCTCTGCCCCTCCCCTGCTCATGCTCTGTCTCTGTCTCAAAAATAAATAAACGTTAAAAAAAATTAAAAAATTAAATTAAATTAAAAAAAACTGATTATCTCCCAAATGCCCCACTTCCAAAAACCAACACATTGAGAGCCAGGGCTTCAACATACAAATTTGGAGGTGCCATAAACATTGGGCCTATAACAGGAAACTGACAGGTAAAACAAGTGATCGCAATTAGTTTGATATATGAAATACCACAAATATTATCACTTAATTATACTCGACAAATATTTCTTGATAGTGAAAGGGAAGTAAATTTTTTACCATCAATGAAATCCATGAGATAAACAATAATCTCCATGTTTTACAAATGAGAAAACTGTGGCTCAGATGATAATTTGTCCAAGATCAAAAAGTGAGCAAGTGAGGGAGACTGGTTTTAAACATGAATCTACCTAGCTTCAAAGCCCAGCCTCTTTTTACTAGAGAGCTGTAACCAAGGGCAACAACAGCCTTCCTCACTGCCTCTTCTAGGGTGTATATAGCATGGCTCTTCCTAGCAAGAAAGAGTAGCTCCAAGAGCCAAGTACAAACACACATAGCATGTAAAAACCCTCTGAATAAGAGATGACTAAGGCCTGAATGCTGATACAATAAAAGCAGGTCAGGAAACTAATTAAAAGCACAGATCCTAAACTAGCCTGTCCCACTTGCAAAAGAGAACACTCTACCTAGTAAAATGGTAGACACTGGTTTCATGGCAGACATAGTACGACTGTAATTCTCAAAAAATATTTCATAAGCTATCAAAAGAACAAAGATACATACATATTTGAAATAGAAAACCAATATAAAAAAAGTATTTTAATGTTGAAGCAAATTAACCTGGAATGGAGATACAGATTTGATTTACTTTTCTTCAGCTCTGAGAAAGTCATTGTGACTCAGTGAGTACTAAGGCTGTAGCAAAGTTTCTGTTTAACTTTTTTTAACTTTTTTTTTCTTTGAGGGAGAGAGAGAGACAGTGTGAGCAGGGGGAGGGGCAGAGAGAAAGGGAGACACAGAATGTGAAGTGGACTCCAGACTCTGAGCTGTCAGCACAAAGCCTGACACAGGTCTCAAACTCACCAGCCGAGCTGTGAGATCACGACCTAAGCCAAAGTCGGATGCTTCACTGACTAAGCCACCCAGGCTCTCCAAGGCTGTAGCAAAATTTTAAAAGTATACATCTTTTCCAGCACTTTGCATAGTAGGTACTTAATAAACATGCTGTGAATGAATGGATGCAGGCAAGAAAAAATGAATTAGGATTCAGATTAAATGGTCACATTCACAGTATATAATTAAATATCTCATTTTATGTAGGGGTTTTGAAATGATTTCTTCAATTTCCAGTTAAATGTCTACCCATATTTATTTTCAAGCCTAACTTGTATGATAGCCAAAAGATCTAGATATTTTTGTGTTCCAAAACAAAATAATTGCATGCTATTTTACTCACAATTTTGAAATTTGCAGTTCATAAAAATACTATGTTTAAAAGGAATTTGGGGAAAATGGATATTACTGAGAATAAAGAAATGTGTTTATATGTAGTGTTTATATTACTGAGAATAAAGAAATGTGTTTATATGTAGGGGAGATTTTTAAAACTAGGTAATTTTGCTTATTAGTGGTACAAATTGGGAAGGATAAAGAAAAAAAGAAAAGCAATGATCTTTATTTCAATATACTATTTAGTAGCCATTTCAATGGTAATGTAGAGGTGTTACAGAATAATACCTCTACTCCATCTTACTTTCTGGTCATCATTTTTCTCTTATTTCATAATCTTATTGTTAATGTCTTTTATTTTGCAATACTGAAGATCTTTTTCTAAGCCAGTTTATGTCCTTTTTTGAAAGAAAAGCCATATATGTGTATGTGTGTATCTATATACAAACACATATATTCATATACATTATATATAAATGCCCATAATCATTTATGCATATACATAATTATATACAATTATATATGTATATGTCTCTTTCCTGGGTGCATTCTGTCTCTTTCACATATATGAAATTGTATGTTATATAATATATGTCATATATTATATATCAATAAATATATTTATATATTTATAATTTATATTTTTATGGATTATATATTATTTATTTTATATGCTTATATAAAATACAAATATTTATATGTTATTTATTTGTATATACTTATATATACAAATACCTAATTTATATCCAGAAACTACATATAATTATATATAAATTAGAAATTATATATAATAAAACTATATACATAAATTATATATGCATAATTTAGAAATGAGACAATCCTTATATTAACTCAACATTTACAAGTTAATCTTTATGTATTCCATATGAGCGCACATAAAAATATCTCATGCTCACACAAATATGAGAAAATCACTTCTCTCAAGATCTCACTTTAATTAACGTTTGGGTTTGGGGGCACTTGGTTTACACCTCAGTGACGTGTGTAAAACGTGTGGTCAGGAGACCTCAAGTATGACTAAGTGTCATAATGTCAGACAGTACTGGCTGATTTCCTCAACACTCAGTGGTAGCAAGAGTCTCAGGGTGGTCACAACTGTGTCCCTGTGCTCAGAGCCTATCAGAGTACCAGCAGGTTTTACCACAAGGACTTGGAAATCCCTAAGGATTCTATCTAGGTAGGTTCAAGGGGGGCCTGAGAATTTGTGTATTGATAAGCCCCATGTGATTCCTATCAGACAAGCCTGAAAAACACTGTTAGCATGTATGGGAAGGAGCACATTGAAGGAGAAGGCCAGGAATGTGGTTCGCCCTATACCATGGACAGTAGAAACGTCTCATAAGTACTGCCAGTTTTTATAGACCATGGCAAGCCATGGAGAGTTTTGATAAAGGAAATAATTAGATTTGTGCTTTAGCAGCAGTGCTTTACTAGGCAGCATTGTACAATTAGGCTGAATGCAGGAGAGACTAAAAATAGAAAGATTAGCTGGAAGCCTATGACAATAGTTGTGGCCAGAAGTAATGAATGTTAAAGGCTAGCAACAAAAACGGAAAATAGAGTCAATCAAAATCCAAGCCAACTTGATGTGCAGGGGAGCAGAATAAGAGTTTCAAAAGTGGCACCATTGTTTTAAGCAAAAGTGGCTGAGGAGATATCTGTGATGTTCATAGAAAGAAAGAAGGTCAAAAGAATTTAGACTAGGTACAGTATAAGTAAATGAATTCATAAATGAATGGTTAAAAGAAAGATCATTTGTAAGGACAGGAAATAGGGTTTTAACCCCAGTACTACCATCTTCTTGCTAGCACATGCTAGACACATCTTTTAAGCTCTCTAATCCTAGTATATTTATTTATAAATTATGCTAGTAAAAAATTTTGCAGGATTGCTGTAAGGCTTAAATGAAATGATCTGTAACACCTGATCCATAGTAGGTGACTAACAGGACAATTTCATTGTTTTTCTGCTTTTCTTTTCACCAACTTTTATGTTCAATGATTAAAACCATTCCAGACACACAGTAGGCACTCAACATACACTGGTTGAATGAGTGAATTACTACTGCTATGACAATTCTATTGAAGACTGAAAAAAGATCATGGGATTTGGCCATTAAAGAGTAATTGGTGCACTTAGAGACTGCTTAAATGCCTAGGGGTTTTGAACATTTGTGTGAAGATAAAGTCCAAGTGTTCTGGTAGAGGACATTCAAAATCAAGTGGTATTGTAGAATTAAAGTTTCTTCGAGTTTCACTGTTTTGTTGTTTTGTTTTGTTTTTTCTATTCTGCCCATTAAATAAAGGCTTCCAGCTAGAAAAGAAAAATCTTCTTTATTAACTTTAACAGTATTAAAAACACCTTATCCCTTAGAGTTTTTACAGTATATTGTCTCATTCAGCGGCTTGAGTCAAGGAATTCGGTTACTACTATCATTTCTATTTTAAAGATGAGAAAACTAAGATTCAGGAAAGTTGAGGTACTTTCACGGCATGAGTGTCAGAGCCAGGGGAATTTAACTGAGGTCTTCTGACCGCAAGTTTGTTGAGCTTTCCACCACCCACACTCATCAAGCCCATTCATGTTATTCCAGATGAGCTCTCTTCCATGCTTGCCCTCACACAGAGTTTTCCCTCCTACGATTCGGAAGTGAAGAGTGGGGAAGAGTCTCATGGGCCTGAGGAAGTTTGGAAAATACTGCTCCTTCCTCAAAACGCAGCCAGCACCACAGAGCACCCATCCTCCTGCTAGTCCAGTGCCAGTCATGAATGCTAACACCACAGCACACCTGTTTCTTGTTAGCTACAACTGAAAAATCTGCTGTCCTTTGGGAAGTATCAGAACTGTCTTTTTGGAAAGCGTTTCTATAAAGATGATACAAGCTTTAAATTCTGATCTTAACCAACTGGTTAAACAGAAAAATTTGTCTTTATATTGAGTTACTGTTACTTTGTACCACTGCCCATGGTGTTGACTGCTTGAATTCACACCCTGACCCTAAGCAGATGCACAACCTTGGACATCTTATCTATCTCTGAAAGGGGTTTCTCATCTTTAAAATGGGGATTCTAGAAAATAGCCCTTACCCTATAGGGTTTTCACTTTAATAAATGAAATACCACATACAAAGTATTTGGCACATTTAGAATGTGAAATATAAGGAACACTCAATACGTGGTCTTTGCTATTCAGCAATGTGTGGTACCTTAGTCTTGCGGAGAAAGCAATTCAGGCCCAGAATGATCAAGATACTTTGCACAAAGTGACCAAACATCATTTTGAAACAGTAACTTTCCTTATGAAGAAAGAAATGCCCAAGAAAATCAATGAATTTGTCATTGACTGAAACTGCCACATTCATTCCTCTGACTTTAAATTATTCATTTGTAAATTAATGTACATTTTCAGTTAATAAATCAGATGATTTATGATGGGGGGAGCAGCTAGACCCACAGTTGAGTTTCAAAAATCTTAAACATAAAAAAGTACATTTAGAAACACAGGAAAAGGGCTTTTTTAAACACATCAATATGTATTCTCACATATCCTTGTAACAATATCTAAATGAAATTAATTTGCATGCTTTCAAAATAGGAGAACAAGTGTTTAATTTTCATAACTAATAAAACAACATTGCCTTTTTGTAGAAAGTAAACGTTATCTCCTAAAGAACAAGAATTTTATATTTATTTACTTTCTCCTGCTTTTTTGTACTTCCCTGATGTTTCTTGTCATAGTGGCTCTGGACACTGGTTACACATTATAATCACTTTGGAGGTTTAAATGAATACCCGGGCATAGACCTATAAGGAGTCCAGTTAAATCAAAATTGTTGAGGTTGGTGGTTCCAGTTCAGGTTCTGTCTTTGTTTCCTTTAAGGGCTACAGATGACTTTAAGGCAGAGCCCAAACCAAGAATCACTGGCTTACCCAACGTCTTTCAAACAGAATGATGGATTTTTTTTTTTTTGCCTTGTTGATTGCTGTCTATAAATATAAAGTTGTTTTACTTCGAACCATAAAACTGCTTACTCTGAAAGGCAGTCTTGACCTTCAATGCAAGTTAGATTTCCCTTGATTCTAATCAAATGATTTTATGAGAGTCCCATTCCATTAATTTTCCTCATAAAGTTAGGTGGGATGAGTTATATAAGAAGACCACATTATACACAGCATTCAAATTACAGCACTAGAAAAAAAATAGGTCAGGCAGGTTACAGATTAGTGCTCTGTGGTATTTTTTTAAGAGTTTAGGTATCATGCTAATTTTGTAATAGTTGAAGTTATAAATCATTGACAAAAATGTCATTCTGAAAATACCAGCAAAAGAAATACAACATTATAGCATTAAAATATCTGACACGACCATACAGCTATTCTGAAATCCTTTTCATTCAATTCCTAAAACCCTTCGAATAAATAATGCTGGACCCAGATTGCGGAACAATGGGGGTTAAAAAGAACCAGACAAGCATAGGAAGCTGATCTGCTTATACTGGCAGGTAACAAAAAAGAAGGTAATTTATGTATTTCAACAGCAATAACTTTATTTTCCTGGGTTATTCAATAGTGCTGTCTCCTGTGTGCTATGTAGCAATAGGGAATGAAATGAAGTTGCAGGAACTCCAAAAGAAGCAGAAGGAGAAAGACATCCAACGGCCAAGACACATCACCATTTATGTATTATTTATCCTTTCAATAATTTAGTTTACCAATGGTTTAAAAGGATAAAAATACTGAACCACTCTGCAAATCCTCTTATACTGGCATAACCTCTCTACAAAGTAGCCTTCTTCCACTGGGGAAAACATGGGGTAAGGTGGAAAAAATGGGATCCAACAAAGACCCCAAGGATCTGAAACTAAATCAGGTTCACAAATACAGGCAAGGGAATTTAAGAAAGTGTTTAGGATTGTTTCCTTCGAGTAAGTGAAGTTAGGAAGTAGAACCTTAAGCATAGGTTGAAAATTTTAGAATGGAAAGATGGGTTCAGTTGCTTACTTAACTATTCAAGAACTTTTTTTTTTTTTTTTTTTTTTTAATGAATCATGCGTTAAGTTAGCAGCAGCCTTAAAGAGGGATAAGACACTGTCCCTGAAAGTTTCAGTGTGACTTAGTCCTTGGCCCTCTCCTCTTTTTCTCTTTTTTCTTTATTTCCATCTTTTAATTGATAAGGTCATGCTTGCTAATTTTAAGCTACCCATGTTTTTAACTATGACCTTTATTCAGATGATTCTTAAATTTCTAGCTCTAGGACAAATTTCTCTTCATCAACTCTACGTCTCAAGCTATTCCTGACAACTAGCAGAACTATGGTCAAGAATACACACTACTGAATTAGAGTTCCTAGATCTGAGTCCTAGATCTGTTCCACTCAATTTACTGTGAGACCTTGACAGAGCAAGATATTTAACCTCTCAAAACCTCAAGATCCGTATCTGTAAAACAGGGATAAGAACAGTACCTACACCTCAAGAGTTATGAAGAGTTCCATGAAATGAAGACAATATAGTAATGAAGCCCCTAGCTTGTGGGAAAAATTCAGCAAAAGTTAACTATCTTTTCTATCAATATCACTTACTCCCACTAATTCTATTATCATTTTTGAACTTCATAATTACTTTTGTTGCTTCCTACTGTGCTTTTCTGTTTTCCAGTCTTCTTTTGAAACATTTAAAATAAAACTTTCCCCTCTATTTCTGTTTTTCTCACTGAAGCCTGCTCCTAATATTTACAGGTCCTAGATTAAAATTTCAGAGGTCCACCTACCCTGTTTCTAAATTTTTTTAATGTATAAATCAACCTATTAGCTGTTAAATAAAATTTTTTCTACCCTACTGCCTTTGAAATGGATTAGAAGATCAGGTTTAAAGTTATATTTTTCAGATGCTTCTGGATTCCAGGACAGAAAATCTAAGCAAAAGGAAATTTAATGCCTAGATGTGAGCCCCTAGCCCTTGCCTCCAGCCATGACCACCCACCTCCCCTATTCCTACACACCAAATCTTTTGAAATCTTACCCATCTGTGAAGGACATTTTGTGTACTTCCTTCTCCAAATTTCCCTTGAGACAGATATGATCTCATCCTCCTCTAAGTATACAAATTATTTTGTTTCTTTTTATCTTAATGGAACTTACGGCATTCTGACTTACATTTTTAACAGTACCTATGCCTTTGTTTTCCTAGTTACAGGTCACTTCTACTTGACCAAAGATTCTTTGTGCTCAATACTAGCAGCATGTAAGAATTTCCTGATGAGCTTAAAAAAAAAAAAAAAGACCTCTAGGGTCCACCCAAAATCAAAATCAAGCATGATATGTAGTGGGGAACAGGCAGGGATATCTTTCTAAAGCTCTATTGTTGATGTTGACATGCAGCAAAGGTTGATAAGAATTGTATAAGATTATAAATTCCTTAGAGGGCAAGGTCTATATTTTGTACTCAACACATTTTTTGAAATTGAATTTAAGCTGATATATGTTTTCCCTCCTGTAAAATACTTTCTGGCCCATAGGCTACACATAACCTCTATAGTTACTGAACTAATTTATGAGCACTGAGGCATGATGGTGACTTAAGCTCTAGAATTAGGTAAAAGGAGACATATAAAGAATTAATCTTACAGTCTGGATCAAACTGTCTCTTTTGCCTGTATCTCTGTTTACTCTGTATGGTACATCTTATCGACAAAATAATCAAGTAATTAAAAGTATGGTCAGGGTGTTATTCCTAACATCTCGGACAGTGTTTGGCATACAGTGGGCATGAAATAAAAGTCTGGTGAATGGGTGAGTGAATGAGCAAATTCATGAACAGAAATTATGAAATGGAAGGATTTGAGACATTATTTCAGTCAGGTGTGTAGGGTAGGTTGAATAATGACCCCTCAAAAGATACCCACATTTTCATCCCTGGAACCTGTGAATTTTATCTCATATGTTAAAAAAAAAAGGACTTTGCAATTGTGATTAATGATTTTGAGATGGAAAGATTATCCTGGATTACCCAGGTGGGCCCTAAATGCAATCATATACATCCTTATTAAAGGGAGATTAGACATACACAGAGAAGGCAATGTGAACAGAAAGGCAGAGATTGGAGTGATAATTGCACAAACTAAGGCACCAGAAGTTAGAAGAGGCAAAGAACAGATTCAGAGGGAGGCACACAAGAATGCCAGCATGGCAAATGGTGTAAAAACACACCAAAAGGTGAAGCAAGGCAACACAATCATTTATTGGAGGTGGGACAGAGTAGGAGGCCAATATATAATAAAAAAGAGGGATGGCATAATTCCATTTGCTCAAAAGTGAACAAGCTTTTGAGCAAGTGACAGACACAACTAGAAATTGTGATAGAATGTGGAAATGATGGTTTTGTCACCAGTGTGAAAAGACCTACAGACGTGGGTATTTAGAGTGACATTCACAAAAGGATAGTTACAGGTCACAGTTGAGACAAAAGCACAAATTTGTATATACTAACTCTAAATGAACACTAAATGCTTTAGTATCTCTTTTACAATTATATCTTTTATATATTGATATAACAAATTCATTACATATCTTCCAAATAAAGAAACTGGGACAAAGGGAGATCTAGTGAACAGCAGATAGATGACAGGTAACACTTGTTTCCAGAGCTTATGTTTTAAGCCCGTGGGCTTTTACTAATAATCTCAAATATGCATTTGTATAATTTCTCAGTAACAGATAAGGTAACAAAGTATTCAAAGCAAAAGATATAGATTCCCTTAGATCTGATGAGTGTGGACACTTTTTTTATGGGGTGGAGGTAGGATGACAAAGAACAGAAGGAAAGCAGAAGCAAAAAGACTAAACCTCTTTACCTCGTATATTGGTTAAGAACATACAACGACAGCAGGATGTAAACATATCCATAATGATCCTACAGTTATAACAAGCAAAATAAACAATCCAACCTTAACATGTCCCAATTCCCCAAGGACCTCAGGTTTGCCGTGTAGTTTAAGAATTAGTCACTCATTTAGACTGGGGCAAATCCCTATGGATTCAGGGAGTTTGCAATCAACTAATGGGTTATGGCGTTATTGTCAGTGGATGTTACCCCACAGGAGGTTGGACCATTGCATCACTCAGGGTAAAGACATACTTCTTTTGTGCGTGACAAACAAGAGCCTACCCAAAGAGGTTCCCCAGAGAGCTGTGAGTGAAAGATATGCAGTACTTGCCTATTCCACATCTGTTCTTTCCATGAGCTTTAGAGTAATGAACTTCCTGGGCAGATATCAAAGGAACCCCATATGACTACATATATGCCAGTGGAAGAGATCACCCCATCTATCCAATATCATGCTGCAACAGTGGCAAATAATAAAGCCAAAACACAACTTTAATGGGGACACACAGAAAATTTAGGAACCTAATTTAATTTTTATGAAGACTTCAACTATCATATTAAAGTGCTTATGAGTTCATCAATTTAAATGAGAAGAAATGAAAACACAGAGATCAAAATGTCATAAATTTTAAACCAGCTGTTTTCCTTTATACATATTTCATGGAAGTTCCTCAGAAAAATGTTACTACTGTTAATAATACAGTCTGCAAAGAATGCATCCATTTTTTAAATTTTTTAATTCTTACTTATTTTTGAGATAAAGAGAGACAGACGGAACATGAGCAGGGCAGGGGCACAGAGAAAAGGAGACAGAGAATCTGAAGCTGGCTAAAGGCTCCGAGCTGTCAGCACAGAGCAGGATGTGGGGCTCAAATCCATGAACCGTGAAATCGTGACCTGAGCCAAAGTTGGATGCTTAACTAAGCCACCCAGGCACCTCAAAAATGCATTAATTTTTAAAAGTTTGGGGCACCTGGGTGGCTCAGTCAGTTAAGCATCTGACTCTTGGTTTCAGCTCAGGTCATGATCTCACAGTTTTGTTCCTTTGAGCTACACATTGGGCTCTGCGCTGGCAGTGCAGAGCCTGCTTGGGATTCTCTCTCTCTCTCTCTCTCTCTCTGTCTCTCTCTCTCTCTCTTTCTCTCTCTCTCCCTTTTGGGATTTCTCTCTCTCTCTCTCCCTCTCTCTCTGCCCCTTCCCAACTTGCACTGTCCCTCTCTCAAAATAAATAAACAAATAAAACTTTAAAGGTTTAAATGGTGTTGGACCAATGAATTCAACTTAAAACAATTTGCTGCTTAACCACAATTGAAAATACTTTTACTCCTTCCTCTGTTCTTACCTACAGTGTGCATTTTTTTAATGGGGTGGGAGGTAGCTTGTAAGTATTGAAACAGGGAGAGTTCAAGTTACCAAAAGGCAAAAGGCTGGTAGGTCGGCTTTCTACTACTAGCTACAGCAGCTCCAAACTTGGACTTAACATTTAGGGAACTCAGTATGTGGCCACAGTTCTTGCAAAGGATAACCACCCTCTTGCACCGTTTATTGTTTAAGGAATAGACAAGACACCCTAGAGGGACACAAAAAATTTCAATGGGTAGCACCTAAACAGAGGCAAAAGAACAGCTCAAAACCGTCATGAAGAAGTTAAAAGAACAGAAAGTCAACAAAAGAATAAATAAGAAGAAACAAAGGTAGGGGGCATGATTTACCACAGAGATCAAGCACCTTGGTTTTGCTGAGATATTTTCAACTGTTTCCCCTCACTCCACAGATAGTTTATCAGCCTCCTCACAAAATATCCTTTTTCTTCACTTATTTGGCTCCTTTTATGTGCTAGGCAACATATTAGCTAATCAAGGAACCATGAGTCAAATAACCAATTGTTTTACATTTAAAAAAAAACTTAGAAAGATGTCTCTTGCTTTCAAAGAGCTTAGTTTATTACTAAGCTATGACTAAGAAAACCCCCCAGCTATAGGAGATAAGTTCCTTTTCCAATGAGGTAACAGGTATCAGAGAAGCCCAGGATCACCAAGGAAGGCTTTACAGAAGAATGAAACAGAGGCATGCCTTGAATAATAAATAAAGAAATTTCCCAAGGACTGGAGGTGTGTTGGTATGAAGGGGAGGGCACTCCCAACAGTGAGAAAGTCACACCCAAAGGTCTACAGGCAGAAAAGCAGGAACCGGGGAAGGCACATAGCTTCATGTGGTGACCAAAACAGGCTCGTGGTGCATGGAGGAGGAAAAGAAAGACTAACAAGAAAAGGGTGTGGGGTCCTTGTGTCCCTCAGGTAGAGGCTATAGACAGTCTCTGACATTTTTCAAACAGGGAGGTGACTTAATCAGTTTGGCTGAAGGAGAGTCATCTCATAGTAGAAAAAAGACTTGCTACCAAGAAGTTCAAAGCCAAATCTACTTCTCTAGCAACTTTACAGAACTTGAGTATATATACCAAGGACATTTGCTTTATCTAATCTCCCTTCTTTTCTTTCATTTCCTCGTCATGTATTTTATTTTTTAAAACATATTATATAAATCCCAAATCCTTCTTGGGAGTTAGGCAGGAGAAAAGAATATGAAAGAAAGACAACTAAGAAAGGTAAGAAGGCAGATGGGGAGGCGGATTATCAGTTCTCCCAACAGAAGGGAAAATGAACTCTACTTTGACATATTTTATTGAAATTCAGAAATCCAGTAGCACACATTATCCAACACAAGTTATCATATGTATTATTTTTCTTCTTTCTATAATTGGCTTCCTGACTTTTTCTAATTTTCAGCTCCTTTCACTGAAATACTAATACCTTTAAAATCTGTTTTCCAATAGATTGTTTCACTTTAAACATAAAGCCAAAATAAGATATATTAAATTCTCCATTAAAAATGAAGCACCATATTATAGGCACAAAGATACAGATACGTTCAAAAATAACATAAAAACCACCTAAAAACAATTTTCATAGCTGTGTGCTTTTATTTTCTTAAAGTAGTTTTCAAAATATCCCTAATTATAATATTTCTTTTAATACAACATATAAGCAGAGAAGACAGGTTTTCAGGAAGAATTACTTCATAATCACTGGGTTAATAATTTACTACAAAAGACAATATTCGCTGAATGACAGTAACATTCCCCATAAGTCCCCATCCATGAACACACTGGGCAGATATTGGGGGATCCCAGTGACAAACCAAACAAGTAACTACAATGACTTTCTATATTTTTTCCAACCAGATAGAGATTCCAAAAGAGGAGTTCTAGATACCGTTCTGTCTTTGCCCATTTGTACAGCAGTCTTAGCTCTGCAAAAAGATTCTGAGTCTCAGAATCTCAAAACCAGAAAAACATAGGCGAGGTAATCAAGTAACCTTTTCAGTAACAACAGATCCAGGTGTCACCACCAGCTTTTGTTAAACTCGCTTACATTCTCAGAAAATCCAAACATGCTCAGTGTTTCTTTCTGAAGAACAATCTCCTCTGAGGTGAAGGTTACAGGATGAATGCCTGCATATGTGCCCCTATGATTATCTGCCCTCTCTTAGGACTCACAGAATTCCAAAGTGGGAAAAATTATTAGGCCAAATTCCAACTTCAAAGGAAATTCCCCAGTTAGGCCAGTTGCCAGTGGAACTATGAAACCAATATAAAGTCTTCTTAGAAGTTAAGAGCCTGGAAGGAAAGGTTAATTATGCAGTGCTAACTACGGAGCAACCCATCCATCATAAGAGCAAAGAGTCTTACACAATCAAATGTCAGAAAGTTAGCATGAAAAAAGACTCACAACAATTTCACAGACTATCTCAGAATTCTTCTATTCTCAGTAAATCGATTTAAGAGTTTAAGGAAATACTCACCGATAGTATGTCATGAGTCTCTCCTTTGGGGTATTTAAGTAACTCTGAAGCAACTTAAAATCAACACATGAGACATGTGTGGATAAAAGGTATTGATCATAATTTGCAAGGATAAACATGACAAAATCAAAGCCATAATAATGGCTCACCTATTAGAAACTTAGAATTTGTAAAAAACTATATAGCAAAGGCAGAAAGAAAACAAGAAAATAAGGGGGATGGGAGACAATTAAAATGTAATTACAGTATGTAAGAAAAAACAAACATATATATTTTGCTCATAACAAAGAATTTTTTAATTTCTTCAGAACTTATTCTTAGCTCACTAACATTTTATTTGACACAATTCTTTGCTTTCTAATCCTATAACAAATTATAAGTAATAAATTACAAGTGGAGAAGACTGTTATACATTAACATTCTCAAAAGATAACAGATAAAAATTAAATATATATAAAACCATAGAAACTAAAGCATTTGAGTATTTTTAGTGGAGTTTAGATGGTTCTACATACCTCTGTATTTCCTGACACTTATTACAATATTGCAAAACAATCACACTCACACACACGCACACACACATGTACACACCCACAACTTTGATATTATTAACAGCAAACCCTAACGGATATAGAAAAAAAATCTGCAAAGGTCCACATACAGTTATAAACAAAAGGCTGCCCATTTGTTTTGCCAAGGTACTAAAATTTGCCACTGGATCTTCAATAAAATGAAGCCTAGCAATTTTATAATTGCATTCACTGTAAAACAAGTGTTTATCAACCACTGTCTATTTGACCTAGATTTTCAACATAATGTGTGAAATCCTGAAGGTGTTTAAAAATGTTATGCTGGACACCTGGTGGCTCAGTCAGTTAAGTGTCTGACCTAGGCTCAGGTCATGATCTCGCAGTTTGTGAGTTCGAGCCACACGTCAGACTCTGTGCTGACAGCTCAGAGCCTGGAGCCTGCTTTGGATTCTGGGTCTCCCTCTCTTTCTCTGTCTCTCCTCTGCTCAAGCTCTGTCTCCATCTCTCAAAAAATAAGTAAATGTTAAAAAAAATTTTTAATGTGATGCCAATATGCAATAGACAGCAAACATAAGAATTGTGAATATTAAGTTACTTCTTCCTCAGTAGATGTAACTGTAATTTCAGATAAGCTGACATGACTTTTATTTACTTACTTATTTATTTATTTATTTATTTATTTATTTATTTATTTATTTATTTATTTTTGGCAGACAGCCTTCAACTGCCACTGATACGACTTTTGTATACTAATTAAGGACACATAATATTCTATATTATACATATTATTCCCACTTTCTGGGAAGTTTCCACTAATCAGAACTTGAATTTACTAATAGCTACACTGCTTCACTATTTCACATGATTCCTAATGAAAGGCTTACTGAAGAATCTCTTAGAAAATGATTTGCCCTGATTTCAATATGTTTCTACCTCTTTGAAAGAACCTTATTTAACTCTTTAATAATTGGTATAATCAAGAGTACATTATGAAATACTCCTACCTCTTATAAGCACTACCATATTTTTACTCCCAGCTATAAATGCTCACAATAAATGTGGGAGAGACTGACCAGCTATTCACCGAACTTGTTTCCTACTCTTCCTGGACCACTGCTAGCCTGCTTTTCTCAGCCTCCTTTGCAGTTAGGTATGGTCATGTAACTAAATTATATCCAAAGAAATGTGGGTGTGCCTATGGAAACGTCCCACATAAACCCACCTCTTCCATTTTCCTTCCATCAGCTTGACGGAGAGATGTATACTAACCTTGGAATCCACAAGGAGAAGAAAGAAAAGTCACAAGACAGCAACCATCTGGGGCCTCCATAGCCACTACAAAAGAAGAGCCTACCACTCAGGAAAGTCTTTTTAGTCTTTGAGTGAGGAAGAAACAGCCTTCTTTTCTGTTTGAACTACATTATGAGGAGTTTTTTGGTAGTGTTATAGTAATGAACACAATAAATATATAAACTGAATTACCTATCAAAAGTAATTGTGAAAAGTAAAGTTGAGAAGAAATACATGTGCAAAATAAATTTAAACTGAATATTTTGGTAAAAGATTTGTGCCTCACGTTTCAAGCACTGTCCCTCAGGAACTGAAGAATAAATAAAATCTATCTGGTTTGTTTCAAACTTGAATATCAGATTGAGAAGTTTAGACTTAGCAATAGCAAAAGAATGAGTCACATAACTGTGAAGTTAAAGTAGTAAAAGAAAATCCAAAATAATATTTAACAAATTTAACGTTCATTATCTCCTATCAATACTGTACTCTAATCAAATTCTGCTACAAAACTTGAAGAGACTGATTTGATTATCTTAGAATATTTATCTTGATCACAACTTTGAAATAAATAATTAGCTGGGCGCCTGAAAATATTTTAGTTACACAGAGTTTATTGTAATGAGATTTCACCTGTATTTCATTAAAAAGCTTATCAGACTTATCAGGGGAAGCCTTAACCTACTTGATTTGTCCTATGACTCTATTTCATTTACCATTCATTTTTTATGGTAACATATTGTGAACAAACTGAAGAAAAAAATACCCACTTGGACATTTTGATATTTGTTTGCAGCTTTGTCCTGGTTTTAGTTTCCTACTTAATGACTAAATGGCACCACAGTGGGTGATACACTAGAGTAAAAGTGGTGAATCATTAAAGAGTTCGTAAATTTTAAAAACAGGGGCAGGCCTTCTGGGCCCCATATGCTTCTAGAAAACCCAATGTTGTGCTGTATTAATTGAACCGTGAAACTTTTATTAGTCCTCTTTAAAAATGCTTGCAGTGAAGCTTTTATTAATGCTTGCCCTCAAATTGTTTATACTACTTAGCATTTCCATAACAATTTATATTTCAAAGAACTTTTTGATCATTAGTTAAACCCACCACATTTCTATAAGAGAATTCAGCTCTTTAGCAAAACAGAGGCAGGCAGGGAAAACTCAGCTAATTTTTGCCTAAGATATGCCAATCAGAAAAGGAATAGAATATAAGATCTTTCCACAAAACCTTTAACTTCTGTTTAGACAATCCTGGCCCTCTCACTCCATATGCATTAGAAGTGTCTTCACAATGGTGAAGAAAAGAGAAATTACCTACCTTTATGCAATGGGCTTTGAAAACTAAGGTTATAGGATGCTGCAATACAGCTAGAGTATCTCTACTATCCAGGCTCACCTAGATGCCCATCAGGCCACAGCATTGCCCAATATAAAGAGGCATCATGTATGTTGTGTTCTTTGTTTCAAAACTTCTTTGGGTACATTTTCATCAAAACTGCATTATACAAAATAGATCCATCAAAAGTAAAAGGTAGAATCATTCTAGGGTTGATTCAGCCTATCTTATTTACTCTTAAAAATGTCCAGGCTAGGGGGCGCCTGGGTGGCGCAGTCGGTTAAGCGTCCGACTTCAGCCAGGTCACGATCTCGGGGTCCGTGAGTTGGAGCCCCGCGTCAGGCTCTGGGCTGATGGCTCAGAGCCTGGAGCCTGTTTCCGATTCTGTGTCTCCCTCTCTCTCTGCCCCTCCCCCGTTCATACTCTGTCTCTCTCTGTCCCAAAAATAAATAAACGTTGAAAAAAAAAAAATTAAAAAAAAAAAAAAATGTCCAGGCTCACATCATGTCTTCTGTATTCTTGAGATCATCCTGAAAATATGATCTGGTTTAAAATAGGTAGAAATATGATGGGTGGGGGGGAAATGCACTCTCTCTATAAGAATATCTTTGCTTCACCTCCACATAAAAACAGGATGGCCTAGAGAGCAGAGAATGCATAGAAGCCTTCAGAATTTCTCCACAAATGATTACCTCCTCTAATTTTCAATAGCACTAGCTTTTCATTTGGCAGAAAGCAAAATAACTGAGTTATATATTAGCTCACAAGAGAAATACCTCTATTGAGATAGGATTTAATGATGTATTTTTTGTTTTTCTAGAGTCTCAAAATGAGAATTACTAGTGCTTGTTAGACAGATTAAAAAACATTCCTGGGGGGCGTCTGGGTGGCCCAATAGGTCAAGTGTCCGACTCTTGGTTTCGGCTCAGGTCATGAACTCTCAGTTTGTGAGTTCAAGCCCCATGTTGAGCTCTGTGCTTACAGTGCAGAACCTACTTGGAATTCTTTCTCCCCTCTCTCTCTCTGCCCTTCCCCTGCTCACTTTCCCTCTCAAATTAAATAAATAAACTTAAAAAAAAAAAACATTTCTGCATTTTGCCAAGTCACAGTGAAGAGCACTATGAAATCTGTTATCTGGTACCCTCCCCGCAAGCTGACTACATAATTCTCTTTAGGGGAGGAGTCTGAGAATCCATATTTATAACAAGAGCCCCATGTGACTTTTACTACCTGACATGGTTGGGAAACTCTAGATTGGATGAGACCTAAAGTCTTTCCTTCTGAGATTTGGCAATCCTGATGAAAAATAAATTACTATAAATGGCATCCATACTGCTATACAGAAGAAATTAATTTCTGATCCTACATTTATTAAAATACTTTAACACACTGAACGGACCCAAACTACTCATTCTTCTGTCTCTCCACTAAAGGATGCTGTCTATAAGGGTAGAAACCATAATTTAGTACTCTTTGCGTCCCTAGTGAAGAACACACCACTTGGCACAAAATGGATGCTTAATGAAATGTGAATGATTGACTATCCCAAGTGCAGCAGCTAGCTGCCAATCTTATCCAGTCTGCCCTCCCTGCAGGCTCCTCAGTGCCCAAAAGCAATACACACTGCTCTAACTTAGAACATTATTGAGGCACCAGGATTAAAATAAAAGCTAGCGAATTCTATATTCAAAAATCAGCACTTATTGTTTGACTGAATACATGATCAAGACAGTAATATTTAGTACTTGATATCAACTATAATTGAACATGGATGGAGAAGTTTTACGGGGAAAACAAGAATGCATACTATCCCAGAACCAATTTTCAAGACAAACATAAATACTTTGTCCAAAACACTGACTATTAAAGAATTTCTAGAATAACCAGAGTGAGGCTATTTTTCTGGTGCACAATAACTCCTTAGAGCCCTTTGCAGAACAAAAGCAAAACAAATGGATGGTGATTGCCTCAGGCCAATTTAAGTCTCTTTTTAGATAGCGCTTTTTTTTTTTTTAATGAGATGTAAGAAAAACACTTTTTCTAAGTCAAAAGATTAGGTTATTTCTCACCAGCAGAATATATATGGCACCAAAAGATACAGGCTAATGATAGCAGGAGAATTTTTTCATGTCTGTGGCCAGAACATTTTCCTTATATACGCAAAGTGCATTTCAGGTCTCTGATCATAGTTTGCATTTGTAACAAATAGAAAAGACTCCAACCCACCTGGCCCACTTGCTATGACTTTCCTCAATTCAGATTTCATTCATAAAAATTTCCCAAACAGAACTGACCGAGGCCTCTCGATAGTGCTGCTCTCAACAGAGCAGAGCATTTATAAGAAAAGTACACAAGGAAATTTTAATGAGCTTCAGTCAATAGTTGTCTTATTTATCACCCACTTTTTCCCTTCTCCTAACTGAACAATTACCATGGCTGGCAAGAACTTCCTCATTCAAACAGCAGTCTCAAAGGATATTTTCATATTATAAAACCAATATTCTTGGCGGGGGGGAAGGGTATGCTGATTTCAGTTGTCAAATATTACCAGTTATAAGCTGTATCAGGTATATATGGAATTAATCAAAGTATTTGGTATTATTTTACTTTATGTTTTTTGAAAGAGAGCCCAATGTATTTGCCCATATTATGTATTACAGTACCTTTACACATAGAAGCTCTGAATTAAAAAAAAAAAAATGTTACAAGTTGTTATCATCTTGAGCAGAAAAAAGTTGACCTACACATACTATTCCCTCCTTCTCCATATGCACCTTGAAGCAAGGATTCATATCCACTTTCTATGAAACAAACACCTATGCTGGGTGTACAGTAAGACTTCTATTTAACCTCAAATCCCCTTTAATCATGTTTCTTCTCCCTCAGGAGGAGTTAGGTACAAGCACTCTACGTTTTACTTCTCTCTTTTACCACACAAAGTTCAGTAAATGTTACTTCTGGCCATCAGCTCCTACATATAAATACCATTTCTATAGCTTTCTTGCCCAATATACTTTATCTCTTAAGCAGTTATCTCAAAAGCAACAAAAATCTCACCCTGTTCCACATAAGGTGAGAAAACTAAGACTATTATCACCCTTACACCAACCTTCCAAAAAAAAAACATTACTTTTAGAACAAAATTAGATGTAATATGGACCTACCTGAGAAATTCTCTAAGGTACCCATAGTTCACATTAAGCATAAAATTTCCCACCTGTTTATCTTCCTGTTATGTGGTCTACTTTCCTTTAGGCTTGGAAAAATTTTAAATATTTCTTATTGTATTGATTCTCTTCTTTAACTAAGGTTGTCAAGATATTTCTGTATTCACTGCAAGCTAGTTACCTTTAAATAGCCTTTGATGGCCTAAACTGGGAATTTAACCACTTAAAATAGTGCTGTTAATGGGATTATGTGTTTCTCATTAAAAATAAGTGGGTCCAGGTCTAAATGTGTTAGAAAGATGCTAAATAAAAACCACACAGACACTGAAATTGCACTATTTAAAAGTGAGTGAGTTTCATACATTGAATTTAATTATAATTTGGATCCAAATTTGTCCTATATAGTTTATCCTTCATTAGCCATGATGGCATCTGCATTTTGTGCCCATTTCAAGATTACATATCCTGGTAAAGTTGCTGTTTCAAATGTTTCATGTGGATACAGTTGTAGTCACTGCCATAAATTCTATTTTCTCATCATTCAATCTTACCCATCACTCTTCCCAGTCAGAGTGAGAGGTGACAATAGGGGGAGCATATGACCGAGGTGGTGGATAATAAAGGGACAGGACAATTTTTTTAATATATAAAAAGTCTACTTTCTGGTCTAGAGAATTAAAGACAAACCCCTATATAAATTCTAGACAATAATTTCCAGAAACAGAAGAAGTTTTCTGCCACTTCTGTACTTAGCCAATTTGTCCCTATCGATTTTAGTATGGTTTTTAATGACATCAAAACATCCCATCACAAGAAAAAAATATTTAACTATCGTGGTTCTAAATTAAATGACTTTTTGTAAGTTATGCAATTGTGACACATTAAATTTATACATACACGATATATAATACATTTAAAATATAATGTATACATATATAAAATGCAAACATGATTTTAAGTTCATCTTAATAGAAAGGATAATACAGTATACCAGAACTGTGATAAGCAATGTAGCTCACACACAGGGCTGTCTGTGGGGTGGGGGTGGAGCAGGAAGGAACGAGTACAGCAGGCTAGACCAGAGCTTCCCAAAGCGTAGTCTCCAGGCCAATACTAACATCACCTGGGGCAACCTATAATACTTGCAAGGGTTGGGCCCCACCTCAGACCTGCTGAATCGTATACTAAGGGGATGGGTGAATTTTTAACAAGCCCTCCCAGTGATGCTAATGCATGCTAATGTTTGAGAACCACTGGAGCACAAAGACTCAGAGGTAAGAGGCCTTAGGTAACTCTTCATCTGTGTATCCAGAAGACAAGGCCAATTATAAATAATGATTGTAACTAAAAACTCTGGAATACCTTTACTACGTCACTTAGAATCAACAGTCATGGATATACCCTCCAATAATGTTCAGTTCCAAATTCAACATACAAGTTGGCAGCTTGTTGAGGATGTGGGGAAAGTTGGTGAGACAGTGGAATATCACAGTAGCTGATCTGGGTGTGGCACACCACAGAGTGAAAATCTTGGCAAAAGATCTCCTTTTGTAAATCCTGAAAGTAATATTATATTAGCTTCAACCTCAAGAGTTGGATAGCTCAAGGACATCAATATGAGGAAAGGGTGTTTTTTTTTTAAGAATATACAATTATCCAAGCAGAAAATTCTTTTACAATGTGTCTATGATTAACATGTAGTATCTGACCCTACTCCATCATTCTCGAGACTTAGATTATGTTTGTTCCAAAAGTGACACCCAGTTCCTGTAGGAATGGGTGTTGGCTCTGCTGATCACAACTATATGAGCAACGTATTACACTAGACTCAGAGGAAGCAGGTGCTGAGATTATAATTAAATATGTATATAGGAAACAGGAGTGGCAGCAAAGAAGGGCAGGGAGGAGAAATATCCTTCCTGTGTGTCAAAGAGATGGAGAACTGTAAATCCACAAGCTGATTTCCCAAGCCCACAGCACAATTTAATAGCATACAGACATGTATTAGGTCAGAAAGACTATGGGTGTGAAGTAGATGCCAACATCATATGTAATAAATATTAATAACGTCATAAAATGCAATCCAAATGCTACATTAGGAGCAGAAGGATTAAAGCCTAGTGCTCAGATAACAATGCAAATGAAATTACTGCCTGGAAAGCAAACTGGGTTATGTAATAGAGGATTAGCTGTAGAATACAACATTCAAAATTCATTATATTAACCAATCTTTGTCAGAAAGAAAAAAAAAAGTCCTTTCATGACTGAAATTTCTTGCTTTGAAGCAACACAAAGCAACAACTTTCACATAAAGTTGGTGAATGGTTTAAGAAGGAACCAGACTGACCGGGCTGCACTGGCGAGCTCATCGTGGGAATCTGGAGAAGGACTAATGGGATGGGATGCAGATTCACCGCCTTCCTTCCGCTTTCAGTGTTGGTCTTGGACAGACTGGTAGAGGAGAAACCTAAAATGTAAAAAAAAAAAAAAAAAAAAAAAAGATGTGTATGATACAGGTTATGTCAAGTTACATAGGAAAAGAGACAGAACTGGCTTTGCATCTCAGCTCAGCCACAGCTGGACCATGGAAACAGTCACATCAACCTCGCTGGTGTCTTAAATCTTCACCCATAAAAGAACAAAATTCCTTAAAGCACAGGAATATTGTGAACACCAAATACTATAATAGGTGTGGAAAGAATCTGTGAGGAGAAAAGCACTTCACACAATTACAATTAGTTTCCTGTTTACTGTTCACTATAATTTGTTCACTGTGATCATTATTATACAAATTGAAAACATGTTTTGGAATGTGGATACAAGGGTCTCGTTACACAGAATTCTTGACTATCACTGTCAAAGATTTCCTTCCAGAGGCAGGAGTTCTTAGTGAAAAAAATTTTAATGGACTAAAATATGGAACAAATCGGCCATAAACTATACAAGTGACAGAAAACCCCCATTACAATTTCCATTTCTCCTTGAAACCTTTTGCAGTCTTATTCCAGCCAAAAGCAATAACAGCCATCGTCTTTCTAGGAGTGGCACTTACAGGATGGACTTCTGGAAAGGAATTTAAGGGACTTTCTGCTTACAATTTGAATGTACTCTCACTTCTAGACACTTCAGCAAAGGAAACGCAATTGGAAGGACATTCTCCTCACAGTTTACTGGAATGTCAAAGTTTAAAAAAAAGAAAAGGAAGAAGAAGCTTTTAAAGTTATACTTAATGAGTTTCTTACTAAAATAGCATATTCCAATTGGACTATTTTTGTAGAGAGAATGCTGTGAACACTGAGAATTGTACTTCTCTTTATCTTGAGAATCCAACATATTTACTGGGACTCACTTTCCCATCAGTATCTTGAAAGTGTTATACTATTTTTGCCCATATGTATAAAGCAGGATATAAATACATATTTCCTTTGAAGAACTAAATAACATCACCAAGAACACCTATAGTATTTTCAATGGTCTCTACATAGAAATAGGCTAGTTACTAAAACAGCGGAGAGTTATCAGTCCAGCTGGTTACTTCTCATCATATCTTTGGTGCTACATACATGTAACAATATAACGTATACTTTCGTAAATCTTCTTTAAAAATTATGCTAATGTGCTTATTTTATTAGTATTGTTTTAAGAATCTTAATTTCCATGTTGATGAGAAAGCAATATTTCTACAAAAAATGAAAAATGAAAAGTAGAAAACTCTTTTGATTTCTCTATCAGCAGAGACATGTTGACATTGGCTTCTAAATGAAAAGATGTCAATGTCATATTTTAAAGTAATGACACCATGTGCATAGTTCTTTATAGTTACAGTGTACTTTTAAACCTATCATCGTATTTAATATCATTTTCACATTAACCATGCTAATAGGTACTTGTAACTCTCCCCTCTCTTTATGAGTGAGAAAAATGAGATATCATCTACTTCATATTTAAAAGGTAATAAAGCAAAAGCAAAAACAAAGTTGAGTGAGATTTGAATTTATACACTAAAATTAATGAATGTGAACGTTGAGGATTTTGGCAGTTATACTTTTTCACAATGCAGTATGAAACATTTCATAAATGCTCTTGATACATTCTGGCTTCCCAATGTACAATTTGATTTTAAATTAGGAATAACAAAAAACAACAACCAGGAAACCTTAAGAGTATGGAGGGAGGCAGTACTGAAATGTGTCTTCCATCAGTGGCAGAGTTACTCTGTGTTCAAAAAAAAAAAAAAACCACTTCTTTTTAATCTATGTTACTTTGTTCAAATACTTGTATATGTACAAATACAACTAAATTTAGCCAATAATGTCCAAAATTTTAATTGTGATAATACTAAAGCCAAAGTTTTACTACTTATCCCCAAATCTAAAATGAAAAAGTTATTTCTATTTCCACACACCTGCCATTTATTCCCACAAACATACATAACAAATGTCCATGACATGCTGATTCATGGCTACGTACATAATTGTTGGGTTTTGACTTCATAGCTCTAGACCTGACTTGCAAAATAAATCTCAGATGGAAATATGAATTTGGCTTCTAAAATATCAGTAAATAACTTTTTAAAATGTAATCTACTCACTCTGCCATTCAGCCTTTTATGCCTAAACATGACATATCCTTCTAATATTATTAAAGTCTTATTATCTGAACGCTGCATAAAGAAAATTAATGTGCATTTCCATGTTGATACATCCTAGTTCCCATTTATTGCATTAAACCAAAATTATCATGACAGTATAGCTGCATAAATGAACTGTGGGCATATCAAAATCTCTCCTAAAATGTTTCGGGGGTATCGATCCTCTACACATACATGCATCTTCTGTGTATGTGTGTGCATGTGCATACACGTGTGCATCATCAGCTACATAAATTTCTCTTTCTTCATGGCCAACAAAATCGACAGATTAGCAACTGTATTCACACATTATAGGGACAAAATTGATACAGAATTTTACACAAATTAAGTCAGAGGTGCCTGGGTGATCCACTAGGTTAAGCTCACGACTCTTGGTTTCAGCCCAGGTCACGATCTCGCGGTTCGTGGGATGGAGTCCCATGTCAGGTTCTGCACTCACAGTGTGGAGCCTGCTTGGGATTCTCTCTCTCCCTCTCTCTGCCACTCTCCCACTCATGCTCGAGTGCTATCTCTCTCAAAGATAAACAAATAAACCTTTTACAAAAGACAGTTTTTAGCTACTTAGAAAAGAAAGAGGGGTGGTCAGCAAGGGAACACCTGTCAATGAGAATGGGCAATTTATTCTTAATCTCCCTACACTTCTTTATCCAAATGAGCTCCAGAGAAACAGACTGTTTTCTTAGAATGGGAACATTTTCCCCTAGTACATTAGTCATTCTTACAAATAAGCCTAATGTAGAAATAATAGGAAACTGGCCTTCAAGTGGGTTGATAAATGAAAAAAAGAAAAAGAAAGCAAGTAATGCTGATTGTGTGTACAGATTACCCAAGCAGATATAGAAATATATTTGTTTTCAATTAATAGTTTCAACTAATTTGCACATTAATTTGTTCATGCTATAAAAATATATATGTGCACATTTAAGGAGATAAACACAAGCACAACAAGAGTAAAATTGCTGCTATGAATTTTTTACCTATTGAGATCCAAGAATGGTTATTTTTTTTTTCCTGAATATATTCTTTGAGCTCTGTGAATCCACAATAAGGCACTGGGAGTCTTGCTTCCAAAAGACCACCTCTGACTGCAGGTTGACCAGCTGCCTACAAGTCAGTTATTGCTATGATATCGTGGGATATAGCACAAGCATAGCGCACCAGTCCAAGGGTGTGATATCTTGCAATGTCTCAGCTTGCCCATGCAGCCAGGGAAAGAAGGGCACTAACACATTATATCACCCCATGCCACACTGCTCTCATTAGCATCATTGTAGGGTTGTTTCCACAGGTCCTTTAGCCATTCTACCTGTATGACATATTCTACAGTAATAACATGGCAAGTCACCAGGACTTTACAGGACATAAAGAATTTGCACAAGGATTATCTCCTCTGATCTTCACAACAGCTCTTTGGAGTATACTGATAAGCCATTATTATTCCCATTTTACAGATGAGGAATTTGAGGCTTAGAGAATTTCAGAGATTTGTTCACAGACATGTAGGTGGTAAAATGGAAGAACTGGTCTTCTGACTGCTAGCCCAGTGTTCTCTGTAGCATCACAACGAATTATAGACCCTTCGAGCAGAGCTGCTTAAATATCAAGACTGTGTCTACCTAGTCATTACAGTTTCAGTAATGGCTTATTAAGTAACAGGTCTCCCTTACTAAAGAACCTATCTAGCCATTGAATAGACTGAATTCAGTCACCAAAAAAAACCCAAAAAAAACAAAAAACAAAACAAACAAAAACAAACAAAAACAATAAAATAAATCAAAAAGTTGGAATGAATGTCTGTCTACATGAATTCTCACACTATAAGCTTTCATTTCCTTAGACTTAGACTTCATGGTCCTACCACAAACTTTCTTGGTTTTTTTAACTATAGTCTGACCTTTTATTACAGTTTTTTCCTTGTGGACAATTGCTATTATCTTAGACAATGTGCCACCAAGAAAACAATGCTTCTGTTGTTATGTAGCTAACAAAAACTATGTGTCTCTAAAATATCTTTCCCAGACTTAGGGTATGTTGTAATGCACAGCTCAGTCTACAAAGACATTCACACTCATCTGCAGTCCTTCTCTTCTTAGATGGAGCCGTTAGCCACTATTCCTCTATAGAGTAGGCACCATGAGCTGACTCAATTCATAACATCCACTCGAAGAGAGTTTACTGGTGAAATAAGCCTACTGTGCCAGTGCACTGAGTATCATCAAGCCTATAGTCTCTCTCTCTTATGCCTTAGAATAACATGAAATTCTACCACGATTTTATATTTAGAGGAAAACACTAGAAAATTACTCTTAACATTCTATTCAATTCAACAAACTCTTATTGATTACATACAAGATACTCCATTACCAGTTTGGAAAGCTCAGATTATATTTCACTTCTCTGATTCTTGCATTTCCCACAGATAGTCACCAAAGCCAGTACACTAATGTCTTAAAAATATCTTTCATATTTGGGCCCTCCTTTACATTTCAATGAGTGCTGCCTTGGCCCAAGTAATCATTCATCTTAATTAGATTCTTTATCTGACCTTCTATCTGGTATCCCTGCCTCTAGGGAATGTCTGAATGAATAAGTGAGTGAGCGAATAAAATTTGGCGACCAGCACACTCTTTAGTTGGTATTCAGGTTCCTTCATAATTCATTTCTTCCCACCTCATTTTCTCTCCTTCTTTACCTCACACAATCCTATGGTTCCACACAATCTGTCATTATTCCTAGGGTGATGTTCCACGTTGTTAACTACTGCTGAGGCACAGGCACCAAATAATCAAAATGAACACTACCTGTATGGCTGTACTAATGCACATCAGCGGACTGTGGGTCCTGATTATTCCTGTATAGTATCATTCATATTCATATTTACATGCCTTTGTACTTCTTTCTACAAAGAGTACTATCATCTCTTCACTACCTTCCAGCTCAAATTCTTTAAGACCATCTTCAATGAGAACGCTTAACCAGCCACTCCAAGTAAAAGGTCAGCTTCCCCATCTATATCCCTTCCCACTGTATCTTGTACCTGTAATAACACCCCTTGTGCTAGATAATAATAATGCTTCTCATGTTAGTGAAGTACTTTTATCCACCATAAGACTATGCTCCTCAGTTCAGGGATTATACTGTATTCATCTCAGTAATGCCTACATCTAGTACAGTACCTGGAACATGCAGGCACATGATAAATTATTGATAGAGGAGTTAACAAAGGTGAAGGGCTGAACTAATGAATCTGCAGTTGCCCGATTTGGCTGCAGAATCATTTATCCAATGTTTTATTATAGAGTTCTGAAGGACTAGAACATAGTCCTTTGATTTGGGTCAAAAAAAAAGAAAATACTCTGCACTGTGGGCCACCATCTAAGAGGAGCAGACCCACAGCGGGTGGATGCCTTCACGGATCAGGGGAAGACACCATTCACCCAAAACCAAATTTGCCTGTGAATTATGTTATCCAAGATACTGTCATTTTCTAGGGCTTATCATATGAAGTGATTTCCCAGATCACTAAAAGGGTTCAGCTTCTCACCTTATTAGCCCAGCTTTTTCTCCACTGGAGGAAGTCCATTTCTTTATTCGACAAGTTTTATAACTTCACCATTACATCAAAATCATCGAACCACTATTCATCAAGACACAAGAGAATGCGATACAGATTTAAGGATACTTGTTCCCCTTCAATTTTAACAACAGAAGCAGGACTGTGCAAATAATGCTCCTGACAATACTTAAAAGTTGTCTTAAGCAACAGGACCCTAGGGACTCTGGGGACTGGAAAACTGATGGACACAACAAGAGCCACACTAAAGATACAGCCAGTTATTTAACCTCACCTAATACCACAGCAGACATCTGGTGCTCCAAATTACCAAACACATTCATAAAGACTGGCGCATCGACTCCTTTTGGCTCATTCTAGTCTCTGGGCAGTTACCTACACAAGACTATTGGTTTCACTCCCTGTCTGCTTGCCAGATGTTTGCTGACTTCACCTTTGAGTACAGCTAAGAACAGAACGTGTCACCCAGAGGGCCACACATCTCACATGCAGTCTCTGTGCTTACATTTTAAAAGCAAATAATAAGCTCCATTATAAGACTTTTAGGAGAGCCATTTAAGTACAGGCTACAATGTAGGTGTAACACAGAGCAGGGAACGCAGCTTGGGAGGTTAGTTGTTATGCATGTATTTTGCATATTTAAGACGGAATTCAGTAGTCTATACTATAAATATAATTCAATGGTAACATCTAAAAATATACAACACAATCAGGAATGGTCTGCTGGTTATTTCATTTCATAAGAAGCTCTGCCAACCACAGTACCTGCACTAATAAAACAGACCTTTTCTTAGTAAGTCTTGTTTTTTACAACATTGGGCTTAGCCCCAGGGATGCCAATACCCAAGTCATATCTTAAATGGCTTGTGATAGATAACAAAGAACATTTTATCAAAAACTCTTACTGCACTGATTTTTATTGAATCATCTTTGAAAGCCCCTACCTGAAACTTCCCTCCTTGGACAATAGGGAATAGGGAGTCACAGCCGCCATTATCATCAGTTTGAGTTTAAAACTAGAATCACAATACCCAGAAACTGCAGGACATACAAGGCTCCTTTTCAGTCATGGCAAAGGGGTTCTTAGAAAAAAAAGCTTTGTCTACCTGTAAATACACACGAGACAGAAGTCCAAAATAGAATTGTGAAAAGGAAGTAATAGTCGAAGTGAAGGAACTTGTAACAGACAACCTCTGATACCTGTGCAGCAGGAGGGCTTTGTAACTCTTACACTATAACCTTTCCTGCAGAAAACTGCCCGATCAAGCATGCTTAAAAGAACCTAGCTCCCGGTCTACTCCCTTGCTAGCGTGGAGGCACGGGTTATGATCAGCTGGCCAAATACAAAAGACCTTTATCCATTGCTGCAATTTAGATTGACATAGTTCTCTTTTCCAAACTTCAGTATTGAATACATTTTTTAAAAAATGTCTGTGATTTCTTTAATGCTGCTATGTACCTCTTGAAGATCTGATAATCCCTTCATGCAGCAAATTGCCCATGTGAAATGTCTCACTAGCTGGGTGCTATGGAAGTCAATTAACCTCTCTGAACCTCAGATGCTTACACATGAATTACTTAACTCACCAGGTCGTTGTGAGGCTTGGAAAAAATAAATGTAAAGTAATCGGTAAGGAGAAAGTGCACAAAAATGTTGACTATTAGTATCATTATTAGTATAGATATTGTGTTTTACTTCAGGCCAAGTTCCATCCCAGGAGGAAACCGTGATACACAGTGCCTCTCACCCTGGAACAAGTTCTATGCCACAGCTATTAATCTTTCTCACTCCACTAGGGCTACAACAGGGATCTAATTACTAAAGCTTTCTCCTTTCTTTGCTTCTTCCTTTTAGAAGGCAAATGTGTATTCTATGGAAATACAATGTGCCAATATTTGCTTGTGACTATACTTTCTTTACCCTAATCTTTTACTGACTGATGTTGCTAATGTTTTTTTTAATCACTTCTTAGGTATTGATGGAAAGGAAAGCAAAAGAATATCAAATCCAGTAAGTTAGAAACAATTATCATTTTGCAGAAATTTGAAAAGAAACAGGAACTGTATTCCCTGAGCACTGTATAAATCTTTCTATAAAGAACTTTTCTATTGTCTTAACAGATCACCTTGGGAATTTCAGTAGACTCTAAGGCCTCTCCTCTTATTATGAGGAAGAATTTACTAACCATTTTACTAACTGCTCTACTGAAAGTGGTCAGTTCTATTTTAAGCCACCCAAGACATATCTCCAGACATGGACAGACATGCACCTGAGGGGAAGAAATGACAACAGCAGAGTTCCCACATGGTAAAGAAGGGAAACAATGAGCCATGAGGGCAGCTGCCAAAAGACAGCAGGTACATGGGCTCCCTCCCCAGTCAAGAACCATGTTGTCACTGCTTCTTTTTACTCATTTCTCTATATTTGACCCACTTTTTTTAAATTTACATCCAAGTTGGTTAGCATATAGTGCAACAATGATTTCAGGAGTAGATTCCTTAATGCCCCTTACCCATTTAGCCCATCACCCCCCCCCACCAACAACTCCTCCAGGAACCCTCTGTTTGTTCTCCACATTTAAGAGTCTCTTATGTTTTGCCCCCCTCCCTGCTTATATATTGTTTGCTTCCTTTCCCTTGTGTTCATCTGTTCTGTGTCTTAAAGTCCTCATGTGAGTGAAGTCATATGATTTTTGTCTTCCTCTGACTGACTTATTTTGCTTAGCATAATACCCTCTAGTTCCATCCATGTGGTTGCAAATGGCAAGATTTCATTCTTTTTGATTGCCAAATAATACTCCATTGTGTATGTATGTGTGTGTGTGTGTGTGTGTGTGTGTGTGTGTGTGTATGCCACATGTTCTCTCTCCATTCATCCATCGATGGACACTTTTGACCCACTTTTCCACTAGCCTTTTCTGGAATCTCTTCCAGTTGAACATTCACTTCATTAATCCCTTTCTGAAGAACTCCCCTTGGGGCACCTGGGTCCCTTAAGTGCCTGACTTCTGCTTAGGTCATGATCTCATGGTTTACGAGTCCAAGCCCCACATTGGGTTCTGTGCTGACAACTCAGAGCATGGAGCCTGCTTCGGATTCTGTGTCTCCCTCTCCCTCTGCCCCTTCCCCACTCATGTTCTGTCTCTTTCTATTGCTCTCTCTCTCTCAAAAATAAAAACATTTAACAAAATGAAAAAAAAAAAACTCTCCTTAAGTAATGAGTTGAGCCAACCTCCCATCTTCCACCTTTAATTCCTTCTTATCTTCTTACAAAGAACTATAGTTTATACCTAAGATTTATCTCAATTCTATCCCTCTCTGGTTCTTTTCTTGCCTATGCTTTTTCGTTCTCTACAGAGGTTTCCTTTGAACACACACTGATATCTTAGGATACCCCTCAATTTCTAGAATACACTGATATGTAAGAAATACATCATATCAACTATCTTGTTCTTTGAACTTTACCCTACCAATTATTACTGATTTTTCTTTTTGTTTTTAATTTTTTTTTGCATTTATTTATTTCTGAGAGACAGAGACAGAACACAAGTGGGGGAGGGGCAGAAAGAGAAGGAGACACAGAATCTGAAGCAGGCTTCAGGCTCTGAGCTGTTAGCAAAGAACCCAACGCGGGGCTCGCACCCACAAACCATGAGATCATGACCTGAGCCAAAGTCAGATGCTCAACTGACTGAGCCACCCAGTCGCCCCTATTACTGACTTTTCTAACTGACACAAACTTCATAATTATGTTCCGCTAAGTCAACACAGGTTCATGCTATGGAACCTTTTGTGGGTTATGTGTAGCATAAAAGCAACAGTTTTAACCATGCTTGAGTGTAACATGTACTTGGAGTGCTCACTAAGAATATTTGGTACAGAGCTGAGAAGGTAGCTCAGATGGCCCCTGCCATGCAGATTTCACTCATAGTGTGAAGGATCTCTCATAGTGTGATCCAAGGACTGTTCTGAAATTCAGATACTTGGCACTCATCTAAGAACCTCCTAGATTCAAATCTTTGGGACAAAGGCCCAGAAACAGTGTTTTTAACAAGCTTCCACAATAATTCTTAACTGAGCTAAAATATGAGAACCACTGAATATACGTGTACAATTAAGAAACAAAATAACAAAATACACACACACACACACACACACAGAGAGAGAGAGAGAGAGAGAGAGAGAGAGAAACACAGTAAAAAACACACTTAAAGTCTGACAGACCTTATTGTAAATTACACCTCTCTGATTTTCTTATTATATTCTCACAGGCAAATTATTTTACCACTCTGACCTTCAGTTTGCTCACCAGTAAGTTGTTGACTCTAATATCTATTTGTAAAACTAGGGACAAACAACAATATATTTAAAATATTTAGCGCAGTGCTCAACAAATGTGAGATATCATTATGACAGTCAGGGCCTCTGTGTTGCAAACTGCCTCTGGAATTGTGAAACAGTGCACCCCTAAAAGATATCATGTCTTAAAAAGAATAGGACAGCACAAGGGCTACAGGGATTTGAAGGAAGCTTTCACTGCACTCAGAGGTAGAGGGGAGAAGGTACCATGGAAAAGGTGGCATGCAGCTTTAGGATATTGAGTATTATACAAACATGCATAGTTGGCAAAAATGTCCTCCTTTCCAGGAAGTTCCCTAAGTCCTAACCTCAGAGAATTGTAAATAGCTTCAAGAAACAATTTTTAAATTACCTTGCTGTGTCCTTCAACTATTTCATGATTAAAATGATATATTTTTGTAGTCCCCTACCATAAAATATTTTCAGTGTTAAAATTATCCTCAAAGTTACTCTTAAATATAGAGAACAATCTGAGGGTTCCTGGAGGGGTTTTCGGTGAGGGATGGGCTATATGGGCAAGGGGCATTAAGAAGGACACTCGTTGAGATGAGCACTGAGTGTTATACGTAGGGGATAAATCACTGGATTCTACTCCCGAAATCATTACTACACTAAATGCTAACTAATTTGGATGTAAATTTTAAAAAATTAAAAAAATTAAAAAATACAATAAAATTATCCTCAAAGTTATCTCAAGATCTATGCTTAAGTAACAGGATGTTGGTAGTTTGTTTTATGAGGCATATTCTATTTCCCCCAAAAGAGGACAAATTTTATACAGGCTGCTTCTCAAGTATACCATGTTCTTTATATACAAAATGATAGTACTAACTCTTGCCAGGAGGAGGTACTCTGGATTACTATATAATTACTGACGGGTTGCAGCTTTTCTAACATCTCTTAGAAGAACCATGTGAAAGATGTCTGCTGAGGGTCAGGAAGGCAGCCTTTATAGCAAAGTTGAAAATTCAACTGCTCCAAGGAAGCTAACTGGCTCATAACAGGATCAAGAGATTGATCCCATTAGTAAAACACACTAATGAATGAAGCCAACTCACTCTGAGCAAATCTTATTAAACCTCATTATCTTATGAAGAATAAAGAGCAATTCCTACTCTGTTTCAAAAAGTGGAGAAAAGATTCAAATTATAAAACTTGCAAAAATAAGGTAACAACAATTATTGAGAATATAAATACAATCTCAGAACTCAAAACAAACCCGGAACTCAATCCAAAGGACATTTATTTCCTCTCAGTGAGAAAGCATCCTTTGAAACTGAGTATCTGCATAAAAACAAAGGGTAGCTAAACCAACTCATTTTACTGCAGGCAACTTCTATTAATGTCACATAGGGGAAGAGATACAGTCTTTGCTTTCATATTCCCGTTCTGCAGGAAAAAATATTCATACACACACACACACACACACATTAAAATAGACTGAGACAGATCAACACATATAAATAGCTCAATGCAACATCTGTAGCAGTCCTTAAGATTGTATTAAAGTCCTTGCTGTTTATCAGGTTGGTAAATCATATCAGCTCCTAGTTACTTAAATTGCCAGTTGCTGGGCAACCACATCTTCTGTCAACTGTCACTCACTCTAAAGTTCCTCTGCAACACTCCTTTAAGAAAAAAAAATACTGAAAAATTCTTGAGATGCTTATTTTGGGCATCAGAAATGCACTTAATTTTATCCCTGAGCTTAAAGAGTCTGTGAATTGAATAATATTGAGAAAATAAATATGTTCAGTGAACTGGAGAAGGGACAGTGTGTGTGGTACAGGTAGTGATGTGGGTGAGTACCTAGATAGAGAAGTGAGAGACTTTGTTAAAGGCAGTCTCCCTTTTGGAACCTGGTCCACAGTAAAGGCATGTTTGTGACAGAATTTTTCCAAGAGAAAATATGCACTCTAGAGGAAATAGGTTATTATCAACAAAACTAATGTCTAGTTATTTTTATAATCATGCACTCATCACTGAAGGTTGAATAAGCATTACAGTCACAGGAATCAACAACTCCTTCCTTCAGATACTTTTTCCCCCTGGTAAGTTCAAACAAAATAATTTACTACCATCTCATGAAAATCTCTACTCTGTAAATGTTGTTTTATTTTCTTGGATGTAAATCGGTATGCATTATTTTACTCAATCCAAGAGTTAAGTTATCTACCAATAGTATAAAACGTGTCTTCAAGGTCAGGCAGACTCCTCAGCCATGAAGATAATATAATGCAGTATCTATGTAGTTCACCACATCAATACAAGTAGTTCTAGAATTGCTGCTCCCTGTCTCTCTGGGCCTCAGTTTTAAACTAGATCACCTCTGAAGTTCTTCCTAGCAATAACATTTCATAAAATCATCAACCTTTAAATTATATAGTTCTCAGTTACAGTCTATATAAAACTGAGCCAACCCAATAAATCAGACTTGTGTTGCTACATGTCACAAACACAGAAACATATACAACTAGAAACAAAAAAAATATATTAAAATGAACTTACACTGTTACACATTTAACAAAATAAAAAGGAATACCTTCATGACTTCAAATAGGATATTATTTCTTCAATGAGCCAGAATTTGTCAACTTTGAAATTAAAAAACTTGTGCAATCAAAGAAACTCTCAAAAAGTGTAAAGATAAATCACACTGAGGAAAAATATTGCAATGCAAATAACCAACAAAGAATTAGGAACAGGAATATTTTAAGAACATCCATGAATCAGTAAGAAACCAAAACAAAACAAAAAAAAGAACAATTTAGGATAGGAAAAGGAAAGGAATGGGCAACAAACTGAAAGGAGAATTTCGGCAGCCAATGATTACATGAAAAGATGCTCAATGAGATACCAATCACACCCGTCAGATTGGATATCATTTTTAAATCGCATAATCCTAGTGTTGGCAAGGATATGGAACAACTGAAATTCTCCTACACTTTAAGAGAGAATATTCTAAGCACACACCACTTAGAATAGAAACTTAAAACTATTTAGTCTAAGGGAGATTTATAGCACTCCATGACCTGTAGTAGGCAAAATAATGATACCCCAAAAGATGTTCATGACCTAATTCCCAGAACCTGTGGATATGTTACCTTACATAGCAAAGGGGGTGATGAAGATTACAGAAGAAGTTAGTTTACTAATAAAATAACCTTAATGTATGGAGATTATCCTGATTATTCAGGGGGGCCCAATGTATTCACAAGTGTTTTAAAGTGGAAGACAGAGGCAGAAGAGAGTCAGATGGAGATGTGACTATGGAATAATAGATGCAGCAATGCTGGCTTTGAAGACAGAGCAAAGAGGCCATAATCTAAAGAAAATGAGCACTTTCTGAAAACGGTGAAAGCAAGAAACGGATTCTCCCCTAGAGGTGCCATAAGAAACACAGCTTTGCCAACACCTGCATTTTAGCCCACTGAGACCTGTGTCAGACTTCTAATCTCCATAACTATAAGATAATAAATTTGTGTTGTTTGAAAACACCAGGTTTCGGTAATTTGTTTCAGCAGCAATAGGAAACTAATAAATGACCCATCAATTATTCTCCTAGGGAAATTCTCCCATGTGACTGCTTGCACAAGAATGTTCACAGCAAGATTATTTAGAACAGAAATTTGAAAACAATCTAAATGTTCATCAACAGGAAAATGAATAAATGCTAATATAAAAAAGAATACTCTATAGTAATTAATATAAAGGACCTCTAGATATACATATCAACACAGATACATTTTATTTTATTTTTTTTTAATGTTTATTTATTTTTGAAACAGAGAGAGACAGAGCATGAACGGGGGAGGGTCAGAGAGAGAGGGAGACACAGAACTGGAAGCAGGCTCCAGGCTCTGAGCCATCAGCCCAGAGCCTGACGCGGGGCTCGAACTCACAGACTGAGATCGTGACCTGAGCTGAAGTCGGACGCTTAACCGACTGAGCCACCCAGGCGCCCCAACACAGATACATTTTAAAGCTTATTGTAAATTAGTGAAATAATAAGCTAAAGCATTATTTGTATAATATACCATTTATATGAGGTTCAAGAACATACAAAATGATACGGCAATATTTGTGGATAAATATATTATAGCTAAAGAATAAATAAATGAATAGGAATGATAAACACCATACCCAGGATAGTGGCTACCTCCGAGTGAATGAAATTAACAGTATTTCAAGTACATCTCAAACACTTTATTTATTAAAACAAAAAGTCCTGAGGGAAATAGCACAAAATATAGAGATCTGACAGGGGCATATGTGTAGATAACTATTAAGTTTATTGTTCATACTTTTCTGTATTACTGAAATATTTCATAATAAAAAAATAAACAACATATGCTTCAGTGATGTATTTTCCACATGTCCACTGGCAAACAGGCAAACCAATTCTTCCCAAGTTCACAGAAAATGATCTCACCCAAGGAAATATCCCTATTAACTTACCAATTAAAAGACAAAAATACCAAAAAGCAAACATCAATATTTGACCTAATTTTTGTAACCTTCCAAATGTACACTGAAATAAGCAGATTTTTATTTTTATTTTTATTTTAAGCAATTTCATCTTACTTCTGAAAGTCAAGAAGTAATTCACATTGGGAGGATTTCTTCTGAGTGTCTCCAAATAGGCACACCCAGGTGTGAAGAGGTCTATTTGTAAGTGGGTATTTATGAAATGGACCATAATAAATGTTATCACTTTTCATACAAAAAGGTGAGATGGTTCATTTAGAAATACAGTGTTTAAATAAATTGCCTGACAAAATAATATTCTAATTATCACTGCCAAAATCCTCCATCAATAAGGATTAAGAAGCTTATTTACTAGAGACACAAGTATTTAGGAAAAAATATAAATCACCTTTTTTGTGGTTTAATATTTCCCCTTTATTTACACTTCTATCAAACATGTTTAAACTCCTATGTTTATCTTTTTTTTTAGGTGGCAATGTCTGTCTAAAGCCCTGAGGGCATTAAGATTAGGCAATGACTATTCTCCATTTTAGGACAAGATTAGGAATGAGGGGGTTTTCCACTTTAACCACTTTTCCTCCTGAACTGGAAAACGTTAACTCTTTCTCTGGGTAGCATTCATTACTTAAAACACTGGCACTAAATTGTTTTTGCTAGAAGAAAAAAATAAAAAGGATAATCTAAGAATAATATATAATAAATATATGATTGGTAAAAATAGAAGCATTGCACTACAACCAATTGTCATGAATATAAAGCTTATTTAACCTCTAAAAAGCCAAGATCCCTTTCTTTTCAGCCTGAGGAAACTAATTCTATTTAGTTCTGGGTAGCACAAATATAATACCTGCACCTGCCAAAATGCCAACCACAACATAAAAGGCAACAATAACAGCTCTAAAGAAAAACATGTTCCTTTGTTGTTTCCCTGACCAAGCCAAGCCTGAATCCAAATAACATGCTTTGATCAACAATTATGAATATCAAACATGAAGACATACCATATTACCATGCCTAAAATAAAAGATAAACATACTATTTCAATTTACTTTAATTTATATAATACTATTTGGGTTATTAATACACTAAGAACTATCACGTAAGAAACACTGACTTAAGAACTATTCCAGCCAGGTAACATCTTATAATCAGAGCTTCCTCCTTTAACCGATGCCTCACATTTATGCAGAGCATTACTACCAATAGCATTCCAGAATCACTTAACAGAATCTTCTTCCTTGTAAGACCTTCCTTCATCGTTTTCCCTTCTGTTTCTCTTTTCTCAGCATGAAGACATTTGGGTTGGTAAATCAACATTCTTACATATTTTCCACATGTCCCTTCTCCAGAGAAATGTCATCTCTTGTTTTATCCACTTCTTCTGAGGGGTCTTCCTTCTCTGCCTAGGATCATTTCCTCTTCAAGCACATAGGTCGAGTTCCCTAAATTCAATGTAATAGGATCTCTGAAACCATCTTGGCTGCTTTTCTCTCCTTTAAAGGAAATTCCCTACTCATTTCTGACAGACACATGACCTCTACCTGAATATATCCTCTGTCAAAAACTCACCAAATCCATACCATTGATGAGTAGATTATAAGTATGTAAAAGATGTTCTCCACATGAAGTCAAGACACACCTCTCAGTTAGTTTTATTTATTGCTTTACTTCATTCATTCTTCTATGAGTGGCCCCAAATCTCTTTGTCACGTTTTTTATCCATTCCATTATTTGAATGCTATCATGGTTCCTTCAAATCTTAATTAAATACCCTCTGTTTATCCAAATAAGCCTTTAACCTTAATACCTTTAGCTCCATTATATGTTCTGCTCCCACTACCAATTGATGTTAAGCTAGGATATGACCAGCAGATGCCTGGCATACAGCATATGCATACATATGCCATATGTGAACTAGCATAGCCCTTACCAGTTCAGTCAGTCTAAAAGCATACTACTGTATTCAGTGCCATCGTATCACCCTGGGTTTATGACTTCAAATTCAATCCAGTGACATTATCTTACTTATTTGTTATTTCTTGTTTGGTGTTTGTCTCCTGCTGCCAGGCTACAAACTCCATGAAAGTAAAGATGCTGTGCATCTAATTCACAGGAACCAGAGAACAGTGCCTCACACAATAGATGGTCCACATATACTGTTGGCTCTTCAAGTAAACTCTACCTAAAATATTGCTTTTCAACAATTTTCAACAGACATATTCATGTATATTCAGTATCTCTTACTGACCTAAATCATACAATGCCTAAGTGCTGGCCACTGTGGAATTTCAAAATGAGTAAAACTTAGTCTTTACGGATAGGGAGAGTTCCCAGAGTTGGTGATGATAAGGTTAAATCCTGGAGAAGGTACAGAAAGATATCATTCAAAAAATGTATTTATAATCAACACACAGTGCTGTAATGCCATTCTGTTTCATATTTTTAGACTTCAGGAGGTTTGAGACTTTAAGAAGGTTGAAAGAAAAGTATTATAGGTACAGGGAACAGCACTGGTGAACAATGCACAGGTAAGAAAAAGAACATTCTAGGAACTGCCAGCCAACTGAGGTGATGGCTGAGGAGAAGGTGGTGTGGGGAAATGCAAGGGGTGGCCTGGGGAGTTATCAGGGCAGATTATGAAAAGAGGGCAGTAGAAGCCTCTAAAAAGATTTAAACAAGAATATGACCTCACCAGGTAAACATTTAGAGAAACAGAAAATGCTACTCTCAGAATAGTGCATTTAGCAGAGGAGGGTAGGACTAGGGGCAAGAAATGGGTAAGAAGCTGCTATAGAATTTGGAAGAAGAGATGACAAGAAGGTGGGATATGGAGATGGGGGGTGGACCACAAAGAATGGAGCACAGGAATATTCAAGGCAGTAGGACCAATACGGTCAAATGATAAAGAGGTGAAGGAAAGAGGAAGTCAAAGATGACCCTCAAGCTTTCTGAATTGGTGAACCAGAAGGAGGTCCCAGTCACAGAAATCAGGAATCTGTAATAATAATCAAGAAGCTCCGAAGCCTTCACTTCTCAAACTAAGAGAAGCGTGTACATCAGTATGTTAATGGTGCCCTCTGAGAACTGGTATTTAAAGTGATCTAATCTCCTTTAGTCTTTCTTTCTTTTTAATTTCCAATTTTTCTTTAAAAATGTATTATTCACAATCAGAAGATGTTTTATTTCTAACTTTTTTTCAATAAAACTGGCTTTAGGGGCTCCTGAATGGCTCAGTTGGTTAAGTGTCAAATTCTTGGTTTCAGCTCAGGTTATGACCTCACAGTTCATGAGTTTCAGCGGCATCGGGATCCATGCTGATGGTACAGAGCCTGCTTGGGATTCTCACTCCCTCTCTCTCTCTGCCACTCCCCTGCTCACTCTCTCTGTTTCTCTCTCAAAAATAGATAAATAAATTTTTAAAAAACTGGTTTTGTTATTTTGTCTGAAAGATAAAATGAGCGTCTGAAAGACATTCCCACTGATGAGTCTGTAAGTCATTACAATCAAAATTAGATGATCCATGTAGATAGATTTAGGGGTTTGGAGATTTTTTTTTTGTCATAAATACAACCAGCAATATAAGATTGCGACACTACCAGGCGATTCATGTCAACCTGGGCTTTTTTCTTCTTCTAATGAGGTTATCTTCCACATCCCACAAAATTTTTGTGTAATGCCTACTACTTACTAGGTAACGTCATGCACAGACAAACTCTGTACAAAATTAGTAGGTAAAAGAAAAGTACCTATAAACTAATTAAGTTGCTCTAATTTCTTTTTTTGGTAATAGCAACAACTCATCTTACTTACATACTTAACATCTTGACATGGTAATTTAAATAGATTCTGTCATCCCTGCAAATAAATAGAACTCTTATATAACATGCCATCCTCATAAGCAGATTGACTACAAACATCACATACATGGAGTTTTTTTCAAATTGTCTTAATGTAGACAGTTGTATGGTAAGGGTTTAACAAGCAGTCTAACTCCATCTCCTGATTTCTTTGAGGAATTTTTTTTTCTCCAGGTTTTGGAAAAAATCATTATTATTATTTGCTACAAAATGCAAACGTGCCACTGTAGACATCCACTTATTCAGCATGGAATACACCGGTTTACAAGAGATGAGGGGGAAACATTCTCTGTCTTCATGTGGCATACACTTGGGTGAGAAAGCGGGAGAGGGCAGAGTTTTGGAAGTATTTCCACAAGGTTACTATAAATTAAAGTGGTTCAAAAACTAAAGAACCCAAAGAGTGGAACTGAAGGGCCCTGGTGGGACTGAATACTTAACAACTAAATCCAATGCTTCTGTACACACTGCTGGCATAATGGAAGATTTTAATGTAAGAGCCCCACCCCCACCCCCAGCTTCATGCAGTGATTACTGCTATAGGTTTACTCCACAGACCTGGGGCAGGAAGTGCTGAAATCACAAGATGTAAACATAAAACAGAATACTCTTGACCTAACAAACCCTTTGAGAGGGGAGATAACTGGCTTCCACTTCAAGGAAAGTAAAAGTCTGCAGCCCATGAGCCACCAGACATAAGCAGCCAGGGACAGGGAAAGCTGGGAGGCCATCACATTGACCTGAGATGAACTGGTCCCAAAAAGGACAAAACCAAATGGCCAGTTGTGCCTTTTGCTCAAAGCAGAGTAACTGCTGGGAAATTAAAAGAACACTAATTCCCCTGCAAGATGAAGGAGAAACAACAAAATTCTACATGGTGATGTTGACCTCATCCCAGTAACAATAGAACAAATTCTGTAGCAGGTTAAGGCAGTTCATAAAACTCCAGGGCACTTAATCTTCAAACATGGGTTTTTTCAAAAGGGAAAAGAACCTCAAAGGCAAGAATGAGAACTGCCGGAGTGGCTAGGAAGGAAGAGTAGGCAAAGTGGATGGTCTCCTTTGAGGATTATTCTCTTATGATTATTTTGGAAGCACCTTATATATTAAGGGTAGAGTTTCACTGGGTAAAATTAAGTTACTTTTTTAGGCCAAATGAAGGTATGTACTTCTAATCCCTTCCATAGTCCCGTAGAGTGGGTGGGGAAATGGAGGAGACCCTGAGACATACGGGTTCCTCATACTTTAACCCCATTTTCTCTCAGCAACAGAAGAGTATCTCCTACACAGACATCAGGTGGGAATTCTTCAGACAGAGCTTTTTACTCAATTAGGATTTAGGAAAAAAGTCTTGAGACAACAAACGAGCAGGATCAATTTGATAATTAAGAAATCAAGGATTTGTATAGGGAAATCATGATTCAGTGAAGTGATAGGGTGTTGTTGGCCCTATCCAGTAAGTGTCCTCTCTTTCAAAACTCTGCTTACACTATATTTAAAATCTGTAAACCAAATATTTTAAAAAATCGTATCTGAGAACAAGACCAAGACTGTGTTTACTTCAACTTGGTAATAAAGAAATGATACAAGTAACTGAGAGGAAAGAATATATAAAAATGCAAAAAGGTGAAAGATGAGATCTGATCCCACCCCATGCCCAATTCTACTCTGAGAGCCCTATAGATACCCCATCAGAAAATATGAGTAAACTCCAAATGCCCCAGCAGTTTAACATTTCATTTGATGAACAAGGGTGCCTCAATATCTGTACCACAAGTACTTTGGCGCATTAAAAATTCACTCTGTTTATTCAGGGATGTTAGTCCTCCCCTGAATTTAATATTACTTTCTGAATACCAAAGTTTTAAAGCATTTACTAAGCAAAATTTCCTGCCCAACCAAACCAGCATCTCAGGAAGCAGGGCACTGCCGGTGGACTCTGATGGGTTTTCATACTCCCTGCACCTGGGATCAAAGGCAGGCTCTTCGGATAATTTTAAAGCCCTAGCCAGGGTGCTCAGAAAATGTTCAAGACTTTTAAGTTTATCACTACATGTAGGGGGAGGGGAATCTTTTTTCAAACAGATAATTTTTCTGCTGTCCTAAAAATGCTTTTTAACAAACCATAATCACCTCAGTCAGATGTACTGCAACTAGCAAGGGAACAATACAGTTTACTTTTGAAAGGACTCTGCAAAATACTCATTATCAAACAACAGAAGCAAGGCTTCAGCAAGGGCCTTGGTTCAACTTTAAAATACCTGAAGCCTAGGGTAGCTCGCTTGCTAATCAGGGCACACAACCTCTCTCCAGCTGAAGAAGCTTATTTTCATAGTGCCTGATGTATTCTAATGAAAAATACTGCTCATTGAGAATTTTAGTTTTAGGAAGGAACAGGAAGTCAAATTGTATTGTAGCCATTTGGTTAAAAAAAAAAACTTACAATTTGACTTTCCATTCAAAATATAAGTGACCTTCAAATTAAATGCTGTATCAATAAACTGCCTTGTTTTTCATTTGACAGTACTAGAAAATTTTATAAAAAGAACAGGATGTATACATTCACTGACATAAGCATATAGATTAAAATCTTTGGTAATGGAAAGAAAAATTAATTTTATTTTTTCGAAGTATTGCATACCGAGTAATAACTTACAAAAAAATTTTGAACTTATCATAGGTGGATATATTTATTTACACAGCTAAATAAAAGGTACATCTTGAATAATCAATTGTCTAAACATAATTACTAACAATTCCCTTACAGAATATAAAGTATTGATTCAGTTTCCTAATTGAATTTGAGTTAAAAAAGAGATGGGATGAAATCTAGACCTAGTCAAAGAGTAACATAAGCTTTTCTAAGTTCTGGGGAAGGTGCTCTATTTTATTATTTTTCTTATTTGGTGTGCTCAACGAGAAAAACCCGTAAAATAACTTGTATGCCATTATTATGATTTTAAAAAATACAACAGGGGAGTCTGGGTGGCTGAGTCAGTTAAGTGTCTAACTCCTGATTTCAGCTCAGGTCATGATTTCATGGTTCATGGGTTCAAGCCCCACAGTAGGCTCCTCGCTGACAGCGTGGAGCCTGCTTGGGATTCTGTCTCCACCTCTCTCTGCCCCTCCCCTTCTCTCTCTCTCTCTCTCTCTCTCTTTCTCTCTCTCAAAATCAATAAATGAACTTTAAAAAAATAAAATAAAAAATACAATAGAATCCATAATATTTAATCTCTTCTTTAGACAAGTTCTTTGAGGTGACAGAGAGCCATTTCCCTTCTGCCAAGAATCCCTAAGGAGGACCATCCTGTCACCCCTGGCTTGTCATCAGAGCCTCATTTCTGCAGATGGAAAGGCCTCCGATATGTCCAGAGATTTCACTTCAGCAATATGAGAATTTTACCTGGGCAATGAGTACCCTAGCTTTGGCAGAAAGAAAAAAATAAAGTCCACATCCTGCCCTTACTTTTTTCATGGACTGAGGCTAGATGAGGCCTTGGACTTCTCCACAGTGTCATATTCATTTCCCAGGGATGCCATAACAAATTATCCAAACTTGGTGCTTGTAACAACAGAATTTATTCTCTCACAGAAGTTCTAGAGGCCAGAAGTCCAACAGCAATTTCAAAAAACAAAATCAAGGTGTCAGTAGGGTCACACTCCCACCAGAGGCTCTAGGGTAGAACCTCCTCCTTGCAATTCCCAGGTCAAGTAGCCACTGCTATTCCTTTGGCATGTGGAATCCAATCTTTGCTTCCATGGTCACACTGCTTTCCCTCTTCTATATGTGTCACATGTCCCGCTACCTCCCTCTTATAAGGATATATGTGATTGTTGTTAGGGCCCACCTGGATAATCCAGGATAATCAGAATAATCTCAAATATCTTAAATGAATCACATCTGCCAGGTCCCTTTTTGGCCATATAAAGTAACATTCACAGATTCCAAGGATTAGGATGTGGATGCTTTACAGAGTGCCATTATTCACCCTAACAAGGTATCTTGTACAATCTAATATATTACAAACTAGCTTATAAAACTTGACAATTTACTACTCTTTTACTCTCAGAAAATAAAAAAAATAGCAAAACATAGTATGTGAAGATTACAAGTAAAGGGTCATGCATTCCATGACTTTCTTTCTGGGACTTTCTTGGTCCCAGAGGGTAAAATAAAATGTCAGAAAAAAGTCCAAATTATAATGATTTGATGATATCCCATAAATTAAATACTTAATATTCCTAAGCATACTTTTCACCCTCACATAATTTTTTTTTAATTTATACACATTTGATTAACAAGTTTAGAAATGGAAGATTACTAGAAATGTTAGTAAGCACAGGCGTAATCATAACATTTATTATTGGGATTCTACGAAGCCTCAAGTTAGAAATCATTATCTAGAGTGCCAGGAGAGTGTAATGAAGAAGAAAAAGTACTCTGAATTGAGAGTCCTGGATTTGCATCCCAGCTTTGCCCCTGACAAGGTGAGTGACTTTGGGCAAGCACTTATGCTCAGTTTGTCCATCTGTGATGTGAGATATGTCTCTGGGCATTTCCCTACCATCAAGATTCATAATGAAACTGAACTTGAACCCCCGACTCCTTGGCTGGGTACAAGTCCAAAGTAGTCCTCTTTCTCTTGTTACCAGTTCCTGGGAAGGTTGCAACCTGCCACCCTCTCTGCTTCTTGAGCATCTCCAGCACTATTTAAGCTAAGAGCCCAAGTTTGCACAAAAATAACAATAACAAATAATAAGCACCATCATCATTATCATCAGCATTATCTTTATGGAAAGCACCCCACTATCTTGCTCTTTGGCTCCCTTTTTTTTTCTATCCCCTCATGTCTATTCCACGCTCCCTCTATCTCAGATAAACCCAAGGATTCCAATCCCTTGTCACACTATCATGCCATCCAGTTCTCACTGTAAAGTCTTGGTGCCAGCAACAAGAAGACAGGCTGTGAAAGCAGACAAGGTGAGGAAGGCATCAGGTATGTCAGAGGTTCATGGTCTCCTTGGAACCCTCATCAAGACTGCAGACTAACACATTTCTCTTCCTAACGGTAATTTTTATTTTTGTCAAGTTGATAAGATCTTGTTATATTTAAATGGGGCCAATACTACCCACTTGGAAAGGTACTGATGAGAATCAAAAGAGAAAATATCTTAGTATGCTGTCAGGCACATATTACGAGTTCAATAAGTATTACTGCTATCATCATCATTATTATTAATGTTACTATAATGCTTCAGGGACTTAAATTAGCTCTGTTTAGATACAAACCATATAAGAAAACCTGTAGTCAGTATTCATAAACAAACGACAAAAACCATTGAAGTCAGAATCATAGTTTGATTCCATGCTATATTTTAAAGGGTTGTCATGCATAAAAACAAATGCCAATGAATTCCATTCCGAAAACAATTTTGCATAGTTGTATTTTTAGTTTCTCAGAACTGGCCTGATTTTCTCTTCCCTGGGTGAATAGAATTCCCTCTGAAATCCCTAATGTAGCAAATAAAGAGAGAATATGTCTGGTTTCAGTCAGATATTACATGGGTTGAGGTTGGGGATGGGCATGGAGATGAGGCTGAAAAGTAGAAACATAAATCTGATTCAGAATCACTCTCAGGAAGTAAGAATGAGCAATAATGTTGCTCACTAATGTTGACAACTTACAATTGATCCTCTTCTTCCCTTTTATATAGTTCCTGTAACTAATTTCTGCCTTTAAAAAGTCCTATCCAATTTCTGCTACTTCAAATAGGACCATGCATGAGAATCTCTAAGCTACATTCAATCCATGAATTTTTTTAATGACAGGTATAAGTACAGCTAATGGTGGAAATTAACCACTAGCTTCATTGGTCTTGATCCATCAGAGTTATAAAGGCATTTATACGGTCACCCAAAGGCTCATTTCTTTTCCTAGCAGTCCTTTAACAACACTTCTTAATTAATATATACTATGACATTAGTGAAAAATAATACGCTATCTAGAAGAAATAGGAATAAAGCAGGTCAACCTTGTATTGCTTAGCCACAAGAGATTTAGTCTCTGAAATACCAAGCTGCTTGGTAAGGGGACTTGAACTTTAAAGCAGTCCCACAACATGAACACAGAGAACACTGTGGTGCCAAGGAGCCAGCACAGCTACCGGAAACTTCCACAAGGTTATTCACACAATGGTTGTAATGGACCAATTCCAGGAGGGTGAACATTATAATCAAGGCTAAATTTTACTCTGTTAGCCCTGCCTGAGAAGAGGCATTCAGGCATTTAAAAAAATAAAATGTGTGTGTGTGTGTGTGTGTGTGTGTGTATGTGTGTATATATATGTATATATATATGTATATATATATGTATATATATATCTGTGTATAGACATATACACACACAGACAGATAATAAATAATAACTTCCAACAAGCAAACAGAAATGTAATGTCACAGAAGTGTCACATGCTTCCTTCCCATAGCAACTTCCAATAATCAAATGGTTTTCTCTAAGTAAACAACACAAAAGAATTTACAGAAACAAGCTGCTTTCTCTTTTGACTACAATAATCATTTTTGCACTTGATGTTTTTGGTTATCTAACTTGAGTGCCATTTTAAATGCAAAACAACCAACAGAAACTGAGCCCATTAATACATTAAAAAGGTGTTCATGCATACAGAAGAAGTGAAAACATTCGTATCTGCTGAATAATGTGTATATCCTACAATTGCAAAATTAAGCCCAGGGATAATAACCAGGAGAAACAGACATCACATGAAGCTAAAAATAAGCTGATGCCAAAGCTACCAGACGTAGCTCCTAAGTGTCCCTAAAATGACAAGAAGTCATGCTGTGTCTAGTTTCAAGTCATGGATATTTGACAAGTCTTCTCGTATGTCATCTAGAATATCACCACTGCTTAACAAAATGCCCAGTGGATTTTTTTTCTTAAGAGGTTGATATGAGGAATGAACAGCTCTAAATATATTATAAGGTTCTGACATGTCCGAGGACTACAATTATTTTCTGTGATTAATCCTGTTTTTTTACTGACACGCCATGGGTATTTTGGAGGGAATTATTTCTGCTTTGAACGGGAGTTCAATATTCTCTGTTCTTTTTGTTATTAATTTTCAATGCAATTTATGACAGAAGCTAAGGATAAGGAGCTGGGGATGGGGAGCAGAGGTTTGAATCAAGATTTGCTTTCCTTGACAGACCGCTGGTACCAACTGTTTCCATGGTGAGCAGTCTCACTTATGTTTGAGGCCAGAGGACCTAGTTAGGCCAGGGTCCAAAGTTCATAGCCAATCGATTTCATTCTGAGAGTTATTTTAAAGGAATGTTAACCTTAGGATGCTTTACAAAAATAAAATCAAATGAAAAAATAAAGTCATTTATTAGGGGAGGAGGAGCAGGATATACTGGGATTCTGATATAAAGAAACAATATAATTTGAAACAGCTGCTTTTCATTCTCAGCCTTGCACAAGCCACCTCACTAAAGACAGATTTAGGCTAAACTCTTCATTTTATGGATAATAAAACTAAGTCCTCACAGATCCAAAGAACTCGGCCAAAGTCATTTAATGATTCTATACCATTTTCTGAATAATCTTACTGGAAAGAACATACTGTCTTTTTTGGAAATTTTTCATTTCTTCCACTTAATTCAGGTGATATGAACTTATTTGACTCCACAAAGAATAAGCTAAAAACTTCGATCAAAACATTTGAGTATGTTCAGATACGATAAAATATTTTGCGTATTATTCCACATATTACTACAATTTTATGAGAGTTTCTAAACACCTTGAATGTAGTTATATTTTACTTCTGTAGTTAGCAATTTGCAGACCGTTGTGAATTTTGGAAGCTACTAATTGTCTGAAGAAAAGAGAAATAACGTCACTGGGACACATTGGCACACTGAAGGCAAGAAAAAGCCCTTAATTGCTGTGACTTGGGAGCAAAAAGAGGGAAGCAAATGAACACGCAATAGAGAATTTTTAAAAAGAGGCGTGTGAAGGTGTTAGAGAATGGAACACATTCAACTCCTATTTCTCTAAGTCTGTAATTACCACCTGGCCGAAAGAACAAGCAGTGATTCTCCATAATCTATCTGTTGCCATTAGCTGAAATAGCTCTTAAATACTTGACGTCAGCCTCTTCTTAGCCTAAAACAAATTGGGGAAGTATTTGTCTTCAATTTTGACTTCAGCTGTCTATCATTACATCATAATTCTTAAACTTGGTACTACTCAGAGGACAAAGACCAAGGATAGGTGGCCATGGCACCCCACCTGGGCCTGCTTTCTTTAAGGATGTCTTTCTTTCTTTCGAAAGTCCTTTGCTAGGACTGAAGGCATTCATTGCTTCAGATGGCAGTGATCACTTTCTTCTTCCTCCCTTGCTCAGAAAAAGTTTCTTTCCTTCTCTAGAGCATGGGGATGACAATGGCCAAAGCTCTGGCCCAGGAAAGACCTTGTCACTTCCTTTTCTGCCTTCAAAAGATACTTTCTACAACTGACTGCAGAAGGTAGTTCAAAAGTGTACGCTTTGCCTGCCACTCCATCCTACGAGTGGTCTACTCAAAAATAAATAACGATTAATACTTCTTCCTTTCCTAAGTAGGAAAGAAGCAACCTCCTACTTTCCCCAAAACCGAGGAATTCTGATTGACGCAACTAAACTGATTTTTCAACTATAACATTCTGATTCTCAGCACACTATGGATATATAACCAGCAACCAAATAGTACTATCAGCTATCAATCAATCAATCAATCAATCAAGTTCATATTAGCAAGTATTGAGCAGCCAATAATCACTGCTCTAGTTTTAAAGCAGAGAGTCCACTTAAAAAAAATTTTTTTTTACATTTATTCATTTTTGAGAGACAGAGACAGAGCACAAGCAGGGGAGTGGCAGAGAGAAACGGAGATACAGAATCTGAAGCAGGCTCCAGGCTCCGAGCTGTCAGCACGGAGCCCGACGCGGGGCTCGAACTCACAAACCGTGAGATCATGACCTGAGCCAAAGTCAGACACTTAACTGACTGAGCCACCCAAGAGCCCCCAGAGAGTCCACTTTCAAAAAATAATTGGAATAGGGGCACCTGGGTGCCTCAGACAGTTAAGTGTCTGGCTCTTGATTTTGACTCAGGTCATGATCTTGCAGTCACAGGATCCAGCCCCACATGGGGTTCTACACTGAGCATGAAGCCTGTTTGGGATTCTCTCTCCCTCTCTCTGCCCCTTCCCCACTCACTCATACACATGCACTCTCTCTCAAAATAAATAAAACATTAAAAAATAATAATCAGAAGAGATTTTAAGTATTTTTCCTTATATGCACCATCCAAAACTATAAAATTCACACATCCTCAAGTTTTCTTGTTATCTATAAGAGTAAAGAAGCTTTATACAATGTTACATTGTATTACATTACAAAGATTCATTCAAGATTCCTAACACTTAAGTGAAAGAGATCAGATTTGGGTAACAGACAAAAGAAAACCAACCAATCATCAATAAAGATTTCTAAACAATGAGTAATAATGAGAAACAACAAAGACATCTCTTCACCAACATGAACTATGCTGCTGCACTTAGAAATCTGGAAATTGTTCTGAATTAGGAAGTTGCTGATAGTCTAAAAAAAAAAAGAAAAAAGAAAAAATACATCACTGAAACCAGTTGGCACATTGAAGGCAAGAAAAAGCTTGTAACTGTAGTGACGTGGAGGCAGAGAGAGGGAAGCAAGAAACATGTAAGAGAAAACTTCAAAAGAGGCATGACACAGATAATCACATATTATGATTCTATGCATATGAATGTCCAGAAGCAAAAAGTCCACAAAGGCCGAAAGTGAAATATTGGTTGCATAGGGCTGGGGGAACGAAGAGTTTGAGGGGTAACAGCTAAAGAGCAAGTGTGGCTTTTCTTTTGTGGATGACAAAAATGTTCTAAAATTGATTATGGTGATGGTTGCAAAGCTCTGTGAATGTACACTATACCACTGAATTGTAGGCTTTAAATGAGTGAACTGTATAGTATGTAAATTATGTCTCATTAATTCTGTTACTCCACCCCCAAAAAGAGAGAGAGAGACAGCGAGAGAGATAAAGAGAGAGACCTATGAATGTGCTGACAAGCGGAACACCAAGAGAAGCTACTGCAAGGGAGTAATTCAGTAAGGGAATACAACACTTAAGAAGTTGGACACTAGGAGCAGCATCACTACCTCTGATGCCACTAATGCCCATGCTTAAGTTTTTGTTTTTGTTTTTGTTTTTAATGTTTATTTATTTTTGAGACACAGAGTGTCAACAGGGGAGGGGCAGAGAGAGAGGGAGACACAGAACCTGAAGCAGGCTGCAGGCTCTGAGCTGTCAGCACAGAGCCTGACGCGGGGCTCGAACCCATGAACTGTGAGATCATGACCTGAGCCCAAGTCTGAGGCTCAACTGACTGAGCCACCCAGGCACCCCGCCCATGCTTAAGTTTTAATTCTTCGGGCCCACAGAACTCTTTTCTACCCTAGGGCCTTTACATGTACCATGAAATGTGACATCTAATCTACTCTTCATCAGTTGTCTTTTGTTTTGTTTTGTTTTGTTTTGTTTATAACCAGCCAAGAAGTAACCATTCATCCCAAAGAGATCTCTCTTAGCTTAAAAGCTACTTCCAAAGAGTCTAAATATATCTAATCTAGATAGGATGTCACTGTTATTCTCTCTCATTTGAATCCTGGTATTCTCCTTAATTAACACTTATCTCAATTTACTATTACATATTCACTTATGTTTAATTTCTAGTGCCTTCTCTTCCATTGTAAGCTTCATGATAGCAGGGACTGTGTCTGCTTTGTGCCAAGCATGTTTCAGTGGACAGATCATGGGGAAAGCAAATATTTGAACAAATGAAAGGATCAGGAATGAATGAGTGGATACCACAACTAATGCCCTATAAGACTCCACAGAGTTGGGATGCCTCATGCCATATGACAATTTTCCAGAACTACTCCTCGGGATATCCAACTCTGTTGGAGACAGTGCCAACATAATAAAGACCTTAGAGGCCATCCGGTCCCACCCCTGCTTGACTTCACAGATGAGAAAGCCAAGGTCCAGAGAGAAGAAAGGAGTCAATCCATATTTAAACTAACAACACACCATTTCTGCTTAATAGTCCAAAAAGAGTTTAGGGCCCTTATTAATTTCTTCATGGCAACTAAATAATAAAACTATTCCCCTAATATACCCAGGGGTTTTCCAGTCTATTCTCTGGGATTTTTTGCTAAAAATATAAGTTTCCTAGAGTTTTGGCAAAGTAGGAAGGCACTGGCTTAGATTAGGTGCACAGAGAAACTCCTGTTCTACCCCCACCTTGGTACATGGTTATGTAGTTAGACACTGAGAATCCTAATTTCATCCACTTTTTTGTGATTGTCCAAAAAAGAAAAAAACATTTTACAGTTTAGCTTTTACTAAAACATTACCTTTACTAAAAGTGAAAATACAGTTACAGAATTATTAGGGATCTCAACCATCCACTAAATCTTTAAAAAATATGTTATAACACAATTTTGAAAATTCACCAAAATAGACATGGAAATCATAAACAAGAAAATAAACAACTATGATGATCAAATTTAAGGTGAAATAAAAAATATCATTAAAATCATAAACTGATGTTCTGTGAGCAAGAACACAATACCAGAATAACTGAAAGAATGATTTCAAAACTCTTCTCCATTTTCTCTGCATGGAGTCTGAAGTTCTGTCCTCTGAAGTTACTATGTGTTAAAGCATTAGCTACAGCAGTGTTAAATAAATACGTAACCTGGAAAAAATAGCACATGACACCATTCATGCTGATAAACAGGTGAACCCCCAAATTGTTTTACCAGATTAGGCACTGGGCACTACAGAAAACAGCAAGAATAAGACCCTTACTTAATGGTCCTGAGCTGGTAAACTTCAAACTAAAAAAGCAAAGAATGGGGTTTGCTATAGCCTGAATGTTTGTGTCCCCCCCAAAATTCATAAACTGAAATCCTCACTCCCAAGATAATGGTATTAGGAGGTAGAGCGTTTTGAAGGTGATGAAGTCATGAGGGTGGAGCCCTTATGAATGGTACTGGTGCCTTTATAAAGGCCGCAGAGAGATCCCTAGAACTTTCCACCACATGAGGTTACATCAGGCTCTCATCAGACACTGAATTGGCCAGCTCCTTGATCTTGGATTTCCCAGCCGTGAGAACTGTAAGAAATGAACTTATTCTTTATAAGCCACCCAATCTATTGTATTTTGTTACACCAGCCTGAAGGGACTAAAACAGGGTTAATAAACCAAAGCCAACAGCACAGTGGGGGTCCCTACCTGCAGAAGGGGAGAGAAGAACGGGACACTATTAGGGTTGCCAGATTTAACAAGCGGTAACAATGACAATGTAGATGCCAAATTGAATTTAAATTTCAGATAAACAACAAATATTTGCAGTCTAAATATGGTCCATGCAATATTTGGGAACTATTAATACTAAAAAAAGGTTTTGATGAGACAAAATATCAATTAATTAGCATTCTGTATTTTATCTGGCAACCTAGACACTAATGAAAAGGAAAATAACCTTACAAGTCATATGACTTTAGTTCATATCCCAGCTCCACTAATGATTTTGTGTAAGCTCTTTACATTCTCTGAGAATCACTTGAAACCTGAAAAAGTCGTTACAATCCCAAATTAAATAATAGCAAAATACCAATGTATCAGTATAACCGTTTATCCACTTGCCCTCCTGTACTTCATCATTCTGTCTGAGGATGGCTTGGACTTGGAAGACATTTTTTATGTAGGTTACTAATTTTACTCCCAACTGCTCTCTTTGAATCCAAACAGTACATAAGGTGCTTAAAACCTTGGCCTGTAATAGAACTACTAATATTTTAATCCAAACCAAAACAGTATGACTTGGGAGAAATGTTTATAGCAATTTGATAGCCAGCATTAATAAATCCCTCACCCTCAGAAATTGGTGGTTTTTCCACAGAAGGATTGGACTCTGTGGCCAATAAACTAAATTGAAAAATCTCCAACCAACTGTAATAAACACAGAATTGAAAGCTAATAAAACACCACAGGGCATTTCAAGGTAACTCAGCAGGGGAGAGCTCACCAATATTAGATGTGTTTACAGATGGTGACTAAAGATATAATAATTAATCTGCTTTTGAACTAATGAACAAATCACATGCTTCCTTAAAATACAAAGCACAAAGCTCTTAGCTGCTAATTAAGTTCAGGAGTGGAATAAACACTTGATTTGCAGTAAAGGATAAGGCTCATAAACAGTAATATACAGCTATCCAAGTCTTGCCTTTCTGACTCAGAAAAACAAGTGCCCTATTCAGGGTATAAAAATTGACATGGCACTATCATTCACCTGTGGTTTTCAAGTCTTAACAAGATCCAAGATCATTTATTATTTGACATAAAGTGCTTCCTTAAGGATCTTTTACAAAGGAATTACTCCAAATTGGTTATAACAACGCTAAATGTAGTTTTTTACAATGTTGATAAAAGTATTTAAAGCTTGTACAAGTTCAGCCATGGAAACAGAATGCATCACACTAGCAATCCAATAGATCAGTTATTCTCTATCCCCTTCATAAGTGTTCAGTGCAGCTGACAATTTGAATAATTAAGAATTCCTCGTGTAGAATTAAATGGAATAAGATTCATGCTCACAGATGAAAGAGGGAAGAGGATGGATGGGTAGTCAGAAAGAAAAACAGATGATAGACCAGGGGTCGACAAACTACAGCCCAATGGCCAAGTCTGGCCCCTCAGCCTGTCTTAGCACAGCCCACAAGGTAAGGGCGGGGTTTACATATTTTAATGGTTGAAAAAAAATCAAAAGAAGAAAAATATTCATGACACATGAAAATTATATGAAAGTGGATGAAACATGAAGAAGTGGTCCATAAATAAAGAGTCACTGGGACACAGCCACACCCATTTGTTTACCTATTGTCTATGGTGCTTTTGTGCAACAACAGCAGAGTGGAGTACCTAAAACAGAGGCCATGTGGCCCACAAAGACTGAAATATTCACTTTGTTCTCCTTTTCAGGATGTTATCTGTATTGCAACTCCTGAGGCAGACAGATAAGTAGATAGATAATACAAACTACAAGCCTCTATCATCTACCCATCCCAGGAGGTTGCACTAGAATTCTAAAGCATAGTCGTTACAAGCACCGAACTACTTTAGAATGTAATTTATCATCACTTAGAAAATAAAACATAACTATCACGCGCCAGGACTCATCTTGTTGCTACATTTGATTATATGTATGTTTTTCCTTAGAAAATGGACTTTCATGAAAGGCCCAGAAACTCAGGTTGTATGTAGCAGGACTTCCACTATTTTCTCAGCAGAGGATTTTCTGCCTTCTCCCTCCCTTTCCCTCATGGTCTACTATCTCTGATGCTGCCTGCACACACAGCCCCTTTCCCTTCTCCAGTCTCTGATTCTCACCCACATGGCAGCCGGGCTGGGGCAGTGTCCCTGGGGCAGGAATGGCTATGGCCATGGCAAAGGGTAGAAGAAGGGAGGGAACCCTCATTCCTCAGTGCCCCTACAGCTGTTCTCAGTCACAGGTCAATTTCTTCCAACATACTCTTCTCCTTCTTTCTCGCCAAATCTGGTATCTCATGGAAATGCAAGTAGATCTTAATTCAGTATTTCGAATTCACAGAAGCCCTATCATTCTTTTTGTGCACTTTCAAATTTCTCTACAGGTCTAAGAGAAATGAATGAAGAGGGTGAAGAAGCCCCCTCCACACCACCATCTATTTCCTCTGTTGCTAACAGTTAAAATGCGAAAAACAACAACAACAACAACAACAACAACAAAAACTTAGAAAACATCAATCAAGTTATCTGTTGCTTTTGGGGCAGAAGTATAAGAAAAATGCTCTGACACCGTGTCTTGTATTAGAATGGATAATGGAAAGACAGAAACCCTGTCAGGAACAACAGCTAGAGGCTGGACAAATGGAATGGATCAGATCAATCTCCTGTATTCTCAGAAGAAAAAGAAAATAACAGAAGTGATATGAAGTGGCCAAGGCCAAGAAACTCCCCCCAAAGTTTACACCATGAAACAGCCTTACGTGACTACACCATCTCTACCCCATCCCACAGAGCTTTACCAAGATGACAGCTTATCACATGGAATCACTTAGAAATGTAAGAGCTGGGAAGGACTGTTCAAGGTTCGTTTTATATTTTCTGTGTCAAAAATACTGCTTGTAACAAAGTAGATGCTCAATAAACATTTTTGAATGAATAAACTGAGGAATAAATGAATCTATCTTACTCCCTTATTTTATAGAAACTGGAGTTTTTCAAGATCACATAGCTCATTGGAGAAAGCTAAAACAAAAACTCAATTTATAAGCTCTCCCTTGCCCAAGGCCATTGCTCCCTAGTGGCGGGGAGTGTGGAGGACATGGATGACATTCACCCAACAGACCTTCTTTGTCTACCCATCTCCAGATGAGCTTGGTATTGTGCTCAGAGAAAGTGTGCAACTGCCCTGCCTCCCAGAAGATAATTCATCTGAAGCTTAGAGTCTAAGCCAGTGTTACCAGTCTGATTTTGGTGGCCAGTGACTGGTTTAGGAGCAGACTCTGACTCAGAACTTTGGCCAATGGAGAAAGGGACATCTGCTCGGGAGAAGGCCTTCTGGGAGATATTTTCCTACTTATTATGATTAAAAGTCCACTCCTCATTCTTTGACCTTTCAGAGTTTGTTATTCAAGGACAAGATTCTTGTGGCTTCTAGGGACATCTCATCACCACGAGGCTATAAAGATTTCAAAGAACCTAACCTAACCCAGAACCTTGGCTTCACTGAGCTACTGAATTAACCAAAGCCAAACCACTCATTCCAGAGTTTTTAAGCAAGAGGATAAACCATACTATTATTCAAATTGAGTAGTCTCTTGCTTGCAGCCAAAACATGTTGAATCATGTATCCATTCTTGGAAGATGCTCCATTCCCTGCCTTGGCCTTTATCCTAAAGAGTCTTCACCTAAGTTCATGGGAACCTTAGGCAACATTGTAAGGGAAAAAATAAAAAGCTAATTCTCATTGCCAAGATAGCAGGAGGGCTTCAAGTGCCCACCTCTACCCCAGTGAAGCACTAGTCTATGCCAAGCCAAACTTCAAGCGCATTTTCCCAGTAGAAATATATGTTGTGTGGGCCCCATGACGATTATAGAGCAGAAACTGTACTATATGGTTTAAATAGGTTTTTGTAGGTTGGCCTGGAAACGTAACATTGTTTCTATGGAAAATGTTTCAAACTCCAAACTCTGTTCCAAATGAACTTTTGAATGCAACCTGTTTTAAATTGGGGGGTTGTATATTTATTTATAATTAAAATACACAAGGATGGAAATGGTTATCAGGTGCAAAAATCACATTTGGACTTCTGGCTTTAAATTAATCAGTGTCCCTTTGCCATTTTGGATAAAATAACTTTGAATAAAAGGGGGTAGTAATATCTTGCAGTACCAAATAAACATGAAAAATCAGAATTCAGATAACCTACCATATCTTAAAATTTGCTATTGGAGGAGGGGTTACTTTACAAATTAAATAGTGCCCATCGTGCCAAAATCTGTCATTGTAAGCAATGTCTTTAGGGCCATTGGGAAATGTTTCAAGCAGTAATTTGAATGAATGTATGAAAATATTACACCAAAATAAATTTAAAACCCAAAATAGAAAAACCTTTGTATTTAAGGATTAATCCAAACCCTTGGAGTTTTTTGTTCAAGTCAGCCAACAACTATAATTTGGTTCACCCCCAACCCACACCCGCCAAAAAAAAAAATCTCCATTTCTTGGTCCGGACACTAAAGATAGATCGGGGTATAGCAGAAAAGGTACTTCCTAGAGATTGTAGCTTTTTATATTTCCTCTACAATAGAATGAAAAAAATACGATCTAGGTCCCAGACCTGTTGTGACATTTACATGATATAGCATCCCCCAGTGCTGTACTTGAAATCTAGTAAGTACTCAGTAACTGTCAGTTTCATTACTTTGTCTCCTCTTCTTTCTTACAAGAATACTGCCCTCATCTAACATATCTAAATTCTCACCAACCTACACACATAACTGACAACCAGAGTTTATTCTTCTGGTAAATATGCATATGGTCTCTAAAGAAAATCAAGTCTAGCATAATCTTTCAACTCTATGTGAAAATGAATTAACATTTTTCTCTGCCTGGTATAAAATATTACGATTGAATGCTACGGGGACTTTTCATTACTGTATTTTCTGAAACTTATATTTAAATTCCGCTGAAACCATAGATCTGGATGTAAGCTTCTGGGATTGGCATGTTGAAGAAATACAAAGGTAGTATAAAAGGGTAAAAAAGAAATGAACAATTACAATTCAAATCAAGGTTTGGTATGATACAGAGAATCTTATCTTCGCCTCAAGATCTCCTCATTTTTTTCCTTGTGAACTATTAAGTTTCAGAGTTTCCAAAATTATTCTTTTATAATACAGCAACCATTTTTTACTTAAAAGTAAACTGTAATAATTAGTGAATGCCAGTTAAAATAATGATGTCTATAGCTAACATAAGATAGTAAAGATTAAACCTCAGTGTTCTTAATGCTTTGAAATTAATGTTGAAAGCAGGAATTCATTCTTTTGGTTAACTTGACTGCCACACTGAGCATATCTCTGTGTATTGCTCTCTTAAAATGTTCAATTTTTTGGATGCTGCTTAGAAGCCATCTGTGTTCAACTCCTCTACCGTTAATTTGGAAGTGTTATTTGCATGTTGTTATGGTACTCATGTTACCTTGGTTCCATGACCTGTCCTTTCCCTGCTTACTAAATCTACCAAATAGAATGAACACCAGGTAAATCAAAGAGTTGCCTTTGTTCTATGTGATTATCGTACAAAGCAATTGAAGCTGCTGTCCCAAGGCTCCACAATAAAACTCGACTCCGTGCAGGTAAGCAGAAGCCTATCCAGGATGGCTATCTATATTTTCCAAAGCACCAGTCCCAAAATACACTGTTTCAAAGCAATTTAATATTTTGGTGAAAAAAAGAATGGGCATCACAGAGGGAATGAGTCTTGTCAATTTTCCTAAGCCATACTTCCCACTCATAAAAATGTAAGTTTTCAAATAAAATAATTCAAATTAATTTCCCACTTCTTATACTCCAATAACCCTACTTATCTGTCATGCTTTATCTCAAAATTAAAATTTATCAGTGACTAAAGAAGCAAATAAAACAGTTTCCTCTTGAAGCTCTCTACACTTCCCTCCCCAAAGTACAATTTGGTCTTCCTCACATCTCTGTATCTTCTGTTATGCTCTAAGTGCAAAATGCCCCAAAACTACCTTACTGCCAGCATGCAAACTCTCACCCTCAAGTTTCCACAAAGAGTATTCGATTCCTCAACAAGCAGCAAACTCTACAAATCACCATCACGCCCAAGAGAAGAGCAAATCAAATTGCTCTTGAAAGATACAAAGAGAAGAAAAACTAAAAGCTCTCATTCTTAATCTAAAAACAATGCATATGTATGAGCAACACTAAACTCTAAATATACATTTGTATTTCACCCACACTGCTTATGACTACAGATTTTTGCCAAAAATATTACATTTAAGTATAATACCTCAAGTTTTTGAAAATCTCCAAACACCCTATCTTTCCTCCTCACTGCCTACCCCCAACCCAAATATATTACTACAAACTTCTGGGTAAAGGACAGAAAATCTCACACTAAACATGAAAAACTGAGGTGAAGGATGTTTCCCAATGTAGGGGGAGAAAAGGTTTGGGTTTGGAACCATCTCTTAGTTTAAAAGGAATAGGCTTTAGAGGCTGAGATGGGAATGTCGGCTCTGTCTCTATATGAACTGTTTAGCACTGAGAAACTGACTTAACCTTTCTGGGCCTCAGGTGTAAGATGGTCTTAATACCTTCTATGATCACCGTGTATACAAAGTATAAATAAGCAACAGGCTATGCAGCACAGTTTCTCAGCCTCAGCACTACTAGCATCTTAAGCCCCATAACAATGTTGTGGGGTCTGTCCTGTACATTGTAGGATGTTTAGCAGCATCCCTGGCTTCTACCCACTAGATGCCAGTAGCACTCCTCCCTTCTCTTGATAACCTACAATGTCTCCTGACATTGCCAAAAGTACTTTAGAGGCAAAACCTTCCCCTGTGGTATATCGCTGAACTACCTGGCTGATAATAAATGCTTACACTGTAATGGCAATAGTCATCATTATCATTATCCATTAAATACTAGTGTCCAGATAAACACTGCAGTACCATCGACATGTTACTAAAGAAAATGTTCTTTGGTGGCAAATATGGGCAGCATGGCGAGGCCATAGTCAACATCCAGCAGTTTGATCACCACCTGATGACATGTACTCTCAACAAGACACCTATGGTCTTTTACAGGTAGTAAAGAAATTTGGGGGAAGTTACAGGGAATATAAAATACCCACAGTTTTTGGGCACTTAGGTGGCTCAGTCAGTTGAGCATCCGACTCTTGATTTTGGCTCAGGTCATGATCCCATGGTCACGGGACTGAGCCCTGCATCGAGCTCCATGCTGTGTAGAGTCTGCTTGAGATTCTCTGTCTTTCTCTCTCTCTCTCCCTTTCCACTCTCCCCTGCCTTCTCTCTCTCTCTCCCTCTCTCTCTCTCTTTCTTTCTCTCTCTCTCAAATTAAAACACACACACACACACACACAAACACACACACACACACACACACACACACACACACACACACACACACAAACAGCTAAAAAAAAAATTATTGCCACAAAGCACTACTTTTCAGTCCTAATGTTAATTTGTAGCAGAGCGGTGACCAAAATACTGACACACTTACTCCTAGTTCAACAGATATTTCATCTCACCATGACAAGTATTTAGGAAAAATCCAAATTAGACAGTCAGACTTTCCAGTGTCTATTCACTGTCCAAGTGCATTTTCCCACTAATTCCTTTTGGTAAACTAGCTAAGCTGCTCCAACTTTCTTCCTGTTTCCTTCACTATATTACCCAGTTCTTCAGGAGACTGACAGCTCTCTAGGGTCTAGAAGACAGAAGACAGATTTAACCAAGGCAAGTTTGGTCAGCAAGAAACCGATAGCTTCAGTCTCTCTAGTATGCCATCACAAACATTTTCTATGGCAAACATCCACAGCTAGGATAGAACAGATAGCCTTTCATATTTCACTTAACCAATGTACATTGCTTGGTCAGATCAGTTTTGCCTCGAAGACCTACTCAAACACTACTGCTTGATGTATTTCTAAGAATTTTTACTATTAGAAGCATGGGACACAGTGTCTATGCCTTCCAAGGAAAAGGCATGGAATGACTACTGATGCACTCTGATTTCAAATATAACAACTTTTCTATTACAGGGTTGTAACCTAGCATTTACTAGAAGGTCCATGTTAGGGGCAGATTGTAAGGTTTGCCACCATGTTCTTGAGTAGAGGATCAGCAACAAAAAATTATAGCAAGAAACATCAGTTTTTGCTGGTCCTAAATATGGTAATGAAGGATGAATGAGTTTAATTCTAGAGTAGCTTTAGACAAAATATTCTGGAAGAAAAAAAGTTCATCTTTGGTATCCCCATGCGGACCCACCTGTGGTTTTTATGGTATGTATGCCCCCTCCCCAAGCCTAAGATACTCTATTCAGAGCACCATTTTTCAGATGCCAGATTTCCCTTATGTACTTACGCTGGTCAGTATCCTCTTAGAGCCCAGATACATATCTTCCAAGTCAATCATTAATGTGATAAATTAATCCGTGTCACAGTGTTAATGGCCCTCTCTAACAAGAAAATGCAAAAACAGAGTCTGGTGGCAAAATAAATGAAGATTTGGAGACTAGTAATTTTGACCTAGTTACTTTTATAAGCCTTAATCTTTAAACTGTGTTATAATAACATAGATCTCATAGGTCGCTGCACAGAATGCAGTGTTTAGCACACAGTGAACATCAATAATTGCAACTATATTACTAAATTCCTCTATTATATCCTACCTTGAAGTCACTCCAATAATGAAATTTTTAAGCAGGCTAGAAAATAAGGAAATTATGTTGACAATTTTCACAATAAAAAGGGGAATAAAGTATAGCAAAGAAAGAGAATTTCAAAAGGAAAATAGGAACCCTCTGTTCTGCAGATGAGGAAACTGACATGGCCAAAGCAAGAGCACCATGTTGATCTATCATTCCTTTCCAATGGCTTTTACATCCTTTCTACTCAGATTAAGTCAGGTTAGGTATCTGTCAAAGAAACATAAATACTACCACTATTTTAGCTCTGATTCCCATGTTCTAGTCTCTAAAGGGACAAGTCAAGAAAAAGTGAGAAGTCAGAGACAAATGTCATTATTTGGGCCATTGGTAAAGTAGGGATAATAAAAATACATTCCTCATGGGTTTCTTGTGAGGAGTATATAAATAATACACATTAAGCAGTGGGCCTGGCATAAGGAAGTCCCATAAATGTCAGCCATTAATGTTACGTAGAACAGTGTGACATCTTACCTTCACCCACATAGCAAATGAAACCCAGAGAGATGAAGTGATGTTGCAAAGGTATGTGCTGGACGTGGAAAAAAGAACCCAGTATTCTCATGTTTCTGATGAGGAGAAAAAGGAAAATGTGGAACAAGGGGAAAGAGCAAGTCCACAGACCACTACCATGAACTCTCCACCACCATTCAAACGCACTCTAGCATTAGTTTCCTTGGGCTGCTCTAACTATCACAGATGAGGTGGCTTAAAGCAACAGATATTTATTCTCTCCCTGTTCCAGAGGACAGAAGTCTGAAATCAAGGTTTTAGCAGGGCCATACTCCCTCTGAGACTTGGTAGAATCCTTCCTTGCCTCTTCTTACCTTCTGGTGGTGGCTGGCAGTCCTAAGCATTCCTTGCCTTATGGCTGCATCCCTCCAATCTCTGCCTCTGCTGTCATATGGCTTTCTCCCTGCATGTCCCTGACTCTCTCTCTCTCTCTTCTCCTCTTATTATAAGGACACTGGCCCTACTGGATTAATGGCTCACCCTACTGCAGTATGACCTCATCTTACCTTCTTTTTAAGTTTATTTATTTATTTATTTTGAGAGAGAAAAAGAAAGAAAACACACAAGTGAGGAAAGAGGCAGAGAGAGAGAGAAAGAGAATCCCAAGCAGGCTCCAAGCTGTCAGTGCAGAGCTGGATGTGGGGCTCCATCTCACAACCGTGAGATCATGACCTGAGCCAAAATCAAGAGTGGGACACTTAACCGACTGAGCCACCCAGGTGCCCCAGACCCCATCTTATTTTGATTGCATCTGCAAAGACCCTTTTGTCCAAATAAGGTCACAATCCCAGGTACCAGGGATTAGAACTTGAACATACTGTTTTGGAGGAACACAATTCAACCACAACACCTCTCTCATCTGGAGACATTTTACTTTGTTTTTGTTTGGTTTGTGTAGCCAGTTTTTTGTGTTTTTTGTTTTTTTGTTTGTTTCTTTTGTTTTTTGTTTTTTTGGGTTTTTTTTTTTGCAGGAGGAGTGTTGGAGGGAGGGTCAGTCTTAAATGAGAAATTCACTGAAATGTTATTCATGCTAATGGGCCAACTCAGAATTATTGTAATAAAAAGGCAACTCTGTCTACTTAACCATGTTTACTTCCCAAGCCCATTAGTGGTTCCATGTGGTGAGAAAAATTTCCCACTCACTTTATCAAATTTAGCACATTTATTTAGTCTGAGTCAATGTCTGAAATATCCTTTCATACATTTAAGCTAACTTTTCCCAAGGTCATGCAGCAAGATAGAAGTCATAGATCTTTCCCCTGTGAGTCAGTCACTATAAAATATAGCACTGAATTTGGGTGAAAGAAAGGTGATGAAATGTGCCTGGAATAATACAGAGTTGGTTTTTCCCCATGTAACACATTTGCATTGTATTTTATTTTATACATATCTGAACCAAAACCAAAGCACCACTGACCTAAAATGAACTATAATTTCATACAAATGTATCTGTAATGAAATAGATTGGAGACTGAGAAACACTTTCTTTCCAATCACAACTCAAAGTAAAAGGAAGTACATGTTGCTATCTATTAATATCCTTTGAGCGAAGTGGTACTTAAAGAATAAAAATGGTCACTTTTCCCTTGTCGTAAAACATCAGCAAGTCACATAAAATATAACTGTTCCAGTCAGGCATTCATCACTGCTGAATTTTTGTGTCAGATTCTCTCAGCCTGGAATGTTTCTAATATGAATTTAGTTAATTTTGATAAGGAGAAATTCACTCAATTCACCTTAAAAAATGAACTAATCTAAGCTCTGGTCATACATGCAAGGCACAAAGCAATCTGTATTAAATTTTCACCAGAAAACAGTTACCAAATTTGATCTGGCAGAGTAAAGTCTCTCAGCACGAAATCATTGAGAAACATGAGAGGCCTTTTCTGGAATTTTATAATGTGGATGAAATTTTCTCTTTAGGAATAAACATTACATTTCATATACATACTTTAATAACTATAGAGATACGAGCCAAACATGGGGCTGACTACATACAAGCAGTGTAGTGAAGTGTCTAGGGTCCACGTGGAGTCAGATCAGACTGCCTGGTTTGGAAGCCATGCCTTGGAAGCTGCAATAAATTAAAACAGCCACTCAATCTCTCTAACACTCAGTGTTCTCAGCTGTAAAAGAGGGATGATGATAATAGTACCAACATCGAGGATTTTAATGAATAATAGATGAAATGACTATAAAATCCTTGGCATAATGCCTAATGTTATTATTATTAAGAGCACGGATCCACACCTGGCAGGTATGGCAAACTGCCTGGTTTCAAATCACAGCTGCTATGAAGTACTGGCATTGAAATATTGGGCAGGAAACTTCATCTCTGTGAGCATCACATTCTACAAAAGGGGAAAATAATAGTAACTACTTCAAGAATATCAAATGATATGTATGAATTGCTTAGCTCAATACTGGAATACACTAAGATCTCAGAAAAAATATATATACTTCATTATATCTTCCTGGTGGAATTTAATTATGCAAATAATTTAATAATTGGCTTTTCACTTACACACACTGCAAATTTCTTTGTCATTTAATAATTATTCTCATAAATCCAAAACAAAGAATCATTCCATGCCTAGAGGGTCAGAAATATTTTTGCAGGTATGAATAGTGCAAGATTGATCAGGACGGGGATTTTTTTTAAGTTTATCTATTTTGCGAGAGAGAGAAAGAGAGAGCATGAGTGAGTGAGGGGCAGGAAGAAAGGGAGAAAGAGGGAGAGACAGAATCCCAAGCAGGCTCCAAGCTCAGAGCAGAGCCCAATACGGGGCTGAGTCTCACAAAATGTGAGATCAGGAGCCAGCTGAAATCAAGAGTTGGACACTTAACCAACTGAGCCACCCAGGTGCCTGTAGACAGGGATTTTAGAAATATTCCTTTTAGACCCATTCTCAGTGCTCCCAAGTAGTCCATGAATAGTTTACTTAAATTTCACTCTTTTCTAACATATTTTAGCTGCACAGAAACTAACATATTTCAAACAAGAAGTCTGGAAACAACCAGAAAATAACCAAGTAATGTGTGCAGCTATACTTGTTTAAAGCATTCAGATACAAAAAGTATTATCAGGCAGATTCTCAGAATACTTTCCTCCTTGCTGAACTTTTTCACAGGAGCCTTCCCAGCAGCCACGCTTGGTAAAGAGAGCCTGTTAACACTGGTCCCCTTTCAAGTCCAGGATTGTGTCTCACTTCCTGAACTGCTCTATCTAGACTGACACTGAAGAATGGATCCTCTTGTCCAGCAGGAACTGTCTGATGGCTTTACTTACCAATTAAAAGTAAAGTCTAGATGGAGGCCAAAAAAGTTTCTCCTAGGCCAGTAGGTATGGAGACTGAAAAGGCTGCCTTCCCAAATAAGACAGCCTTAAATTGGTGAGAAATACAAGTGCAAAGGTAGGAGCTACACAGGGCTTTAGAGCCTCCCCTTTAGCAAACACTATTAATTGCCTAACCAAAGCCATTCTCTCCTATGCTGTCTCTTGCTACAGATGTTGGGAAACTAAATATTCACTTTTCAATCTCTTCTGTAGCTAGGAGTGGACAACAAGGTATAAGCAGAACACTGCTAAGGAAGTGCTAAGGTTCTCTAAAGCTTTTGCTTTTGTGATTAAACAAGACACCACCTGCCTGGTGCTGTCCCTCCCCTGCCCCACCCCCTTTTTGCTACCTAGAACATGAACGTGAGGTTGAGAACAGCAATAGCCTCCTGCAACCATGAATCAATCAACAAACACAAGGACCAGCTACTGGAGCAGGGCCACAACAGTGTTCTAACTCTAATAACGGAAATACAGAGTAAGGCATTATTCTTTTAAACATCAAGGCTAAGATGCCAGGATCGTCAGCCAGATGGCTGAAGTGGTATTAGATTTACGAAGGAGGTAGGTAACACAGTGTCAGATTCAATGATGGTCACTACAATGGCAACAAGGAGCCAGCTACCTGAATTTTCAATACCAATATCCACATTTAGCATCATCAGTACCAATATCTCTGAATACTTAGGCCAATTATTTAATATGTATTTGAGAAAACAGATCTTAAAAGACTTGAAATGTTAAACTACCATGCAAATGTAAAATAGTTCTTTATTTTACTATATTTCAACTGAGAGGCAAATAAGGACTGTAAATCTTAATAATGACAAACTAATAGAACCGAGACAGGATAAGCAAAAATGTTATGCATTTCTTTGATTGAAGCATATATATAAGTATGAGTGTGTTAAAAGCAAGAATCCAAGTGAAAAAGTCATAAATTATAATGCTGAAGAAAGTCATGTTCCAAAATAAGACTTGTTTTCTTCAGCAGTCTGGATAACATTTTACCTTGTGTTCAAACTATCCATGCATGCAATGAATGCAGTTTAGTCAACCTCAAATTATACCCATTTCTGATCATCTTGTAGAATAGAAGCTCAACCTGTGTCCATGGAAATGTAGCATCACATTGCAGGGCTAAGTAAAAGAAACAACACTTGGCATTTAAATGCATGAGGTACCTTTAAATTGACTCCTTTTTTATTTAAATGTCTCCACCGAAAAACAGACTAAAATTTCAACTCATATTTCAGAAATTAAATCAACATGAAAATTCACCCTGGTCAATTACATATTCACCTCTCATTCTATAAGTTATTCATAAATTAACGGGTTCCTTTCTGAGTTTCTTTTCTTGAGCTCATCCTTCCCACTTCTTCAATTACAATTCACTGATGTAAATGAGTTTAATGTACCTGTACTTGAATTTATCACATCTTATGTTATCATTCCTCATCCTTAGAAAAATAAGGATCCTCCTATTTTTCAATTTTCCCACAATTTTCTCACAGGTCTGCATTTCATTTCCTACCATATGTTTGTCACCCTCTTCCAACATTTACTTCTACCTTCTACACCATCAATCTCTCCCTCTCTACTAGCTTTCTTCATTAGGGCTATAAATCCATTCAAACAAAAACACAAGCAAAAAAGCCCCCAATCTGCAAATGTCTTCTGGCTACCTATAACCTAGTACCTAAGGAACATCCCTCCTCTGCCATGCTTTTCAAAAGAGTAGATCCCTTGTTTCCAAACATCCCATATATACAACCATTGTGTGCTAATAAGTGTTTAGCAATCAGCTCCAATAAAAAAAATATGTGTTTATATATGCATGTGTGTTTATTATAAATTTTACTAGTATAAAAGAGACATAGCACAGAATTTACACATAATAATGAAATATACAACATTCTTTACCTTAAATTCCACACAGACAACTGCTTTCTTTTTTTTTTCCAACTTGTTTCTTAGAAAATGCTTTCATTGATATTTACCAACTCTGGTGTGCTCTGACATGAATGAATGTTGGTTGATATTTTCTTTTACATTAATAAATAAGATGAAAGTGAAACAATGAATATGTATGTCAGAACTTCTCTTGCTCATCAATATTGGGAACAACTTCTCTGTTGAATTAGATAATATTTTACGTATATGAAGAATATTTGGAAAAATATTTCTTCAATTTTTGTACCATTTACAATGCAATTGCTACATATCCAACATTCTTTTGAGTTTAGTCTGCATTATTAACAATATATCTATCCCTTTAAGTCTGGACAATCAGCACAACAAAATCTCACATTTGCAGCATTTGCCAATTTCCATGGTATCAAAACTCTCACTATGGGAAATTTCAAGATACCAAAGTGAAGTCAGTGAACATAGACTCCAGAAGAGGTAGGCAGTAGGACAATTTTATATGGTACATCCATATCCAGATAAACTAGACAAAAATAACCTTAAGAGCATAGACAATAAGAGAATGTAGTAAAATAATTAGGAAGGATGAATTTTGAACATTTACTATACTGATTTTTAATAAAATGTCTTTAATTGTAATGATACATAATTCAGTTGACAGTAATGGCTATGTTTAACAACCAGCCTGCACCTTTGCTGAAAATTTAACAAGCTGGCTCTCACAAGTCAGTGTAAACCAGTTCCAGGTCACCAGTGCATGGAAATATGGCTTATACAATACGTACCTGCTCTTGCTAGAGCCAACACAGACTTTCCGTTACCAGTTCATGGGAGCTTTTGCACACCTGTCTTATTTGACCTCTCTGCCACATTCCCAACACTTTACACACACTGCCTTTCAACTACTTTCAACTTTCAACTTTCTTTCGACTACTCTGCCAAGGTTTTCCACATTCATCGTAGAACTTTATTCATTCACCATTCTCCTTAAACATTCATGTTATTCTAACCTCAGTCCCTGTTCCTGCTCATTTTGCAAACCCAGTCTAGGCAATCTCACTAATGGGTTTAGTTAAGCAACAATTTACCAATGACCTCAAATCTCTTTTAGCAGACCAGGCTGTTCTGCTAAGTACCAGAACGGATTGCACAATGCCGTATGAGTTAGGTCCCCTTCTTATTTATTTACTAATTAAGTAATGAGTTGGGTAATTATGTGTTTGTGTCTGTCTCTCCCACTAAGCTGTAAGCTTCACAGGCACCTGGAGCATTGTGACTCTTTTCTTGCCATAGTCTCAGGGTCTAGCACATTATCTAGCACAGAGTAGCTACTCTGGGAATCAATAAAGGTATACATTGAAATAAGCATTTCAAACTAAACAAGTACAAAACAGAGCTCAGTAAATGCCCCACAAAATGTGTTTCTCTCTTGACTCTCAATCATACCAAATGGTGCCAATATCTAACCCTGCCTCATCTGAAAGAATCCAAGACTACCCTTTCCCCTTATTTTTCTTATCCAGTCACTGACGACAATATACCTTCTCATCACCTAAACAACTTGCAAAGCTTTTCCTTCTTCCTCACCATCACTCTTGCTACCTTAGCTTAGACTCATTCTTGCCTGGACCACTACAGTAGCCTCCTGAGCTCCCTGCCTCCTGTTTTCCCCTATTCCGACTCAAATTCATGGTACTACCAAAACAACCTCTTTACAAGGATGACTGTGGCCATCTCTGTTCAGTAGTCTATCAGAGGTGTGCTACCAGCTAGAGAAGAAACTCCAAACTCCATCCCCTAGAACTTATAAAGCCCTTTGTGGTCAGGACCTCATCTGGTTTCCCAGTCTCACCACCTTCCACTTTCCTAGGAAGCATCTTCACTCCATTTGCACTTACATGGCTGTAGTTCCCCACCCTCTTTCACATCTCTGGGCCTCTATACTTTGACTTCTCTCAACCTGGAATATCCTCTCTCTGTTCTCCACTTGGTGGTCAAGGCTCATTGCATGCTCTTTTTTTTTTTTTTTTTTTTGACCTCCAACAAAGACCCCTCCCTCTCTATTTTCATAATGCTCTGACCCTTCTATGACTATATTTATCCCCTCCTATAATGATTACTTTTGAATATTTACTTCTCCCCAACTAGACTATGAACACTTTCCCAAAATTGACTATATCGACCACAGAGACAAGCACAGAGTAGGAATTCAGCACTCCTTGTAGGACTATGAAATGACAAGCCATTTATTCTGCAGAGAAAATACACAACTAAGTAGCTGTTGCCCCTTTTAAAACCATTCACCTTGAAAGTTATCCACTTAGTTTAATGATGGTGGCATTACTCCAAGTATTTTTGGAAGTCGACTTTCAGAACTGTCTGGGGAATGTTCTTTAAATTATCTCAAGTGAGGCCAAAAAAACATCATTCTGAACAGATATGAGGCCTAGGAGGAATCACAGCACAAGTGATACAATTCTCTGTAGAAAACGAGGAATGAAATATGTACCAGATCACATAATGATTGATGTGGGGGGACTAATAAACTGGCTCAAAGGTATATCTACAGAGAAAATCTCAAAAAATATTTTGAGCAGTATCTTAATAATATTTTGTCATATTAAAGACATTTACAAGTCCTTAAGATGATTTCTCTGATAGAGCAATATTAATGTGGATGTATAGTTATTGGTAACTTGCTTGATCCACTATATGAAGCTCTTTCAATTAACATTTCCCAAAAAACATCCAATGTGAATAGGTATCTAATAGAAACTGGTGATTAAAGAAATTTATTTTTTAAATTTTTTTTCAACGTTTATTTATTTTTGGGACAGAGAGAGACAGAGCATGAATGGGGGAGGGGTCGAGAGAGAGGGAGACACAGAATCGGAAACAGGCTCCAGGCTCTGAGCCATCAGCCCAGAGCCTGACGCGAGGCTCGAACTCACAGACCGCGAGATCGTGACCTGGCTGAAGTCGGACGCCCAACCGACTGCGCCACCCAGGCGCCCCAAAGAAATTTAATACACAGTATTAAACAAGGTTAAAAGGGTTTATTTACTCACAGACTTTTCAGAGATATTAATATCTTAATGTGACTCTCCATGACATCTATCTATGGTACACAGGGCTTATCAAATTCTTTTAACTTCATGATCTTTTCTTCTTGCAGATATTGTAGGATTAATGTTCCATATACTTTGAGAAATCTGTTGTATGGAAATAGGTGCATCTTTAGAAAATATGACTTGTAATCTGAAACTATACTGATACCAAAAGCTACAGGTGAGGTTACTGAGAATATATTCTAACTGCCTTATATAATGTATCTCATTTATCTTTACAACAGTCTTGTAGTATAGATACTACTAGGATCCCCAAATTATAATTAAGGACAGAAAGGTTGAGAAAACTTAAGTAACCAGTTATATACCACACAGCTAGTTAGAAATGGAGACAAAATGTCACCCTGTCATGACCAACCCATGGGTCAAAAGCTTAACCTGGGCACTGAGTGGGTTCTGCACTGCCTCTTGGACTGAACACAAGCTCTCCTGGAATACACTGCCTCTTCATCATTTCCCTATTTCCACATGGCTAATTCCTACCTATTACTTTAAGGTTCATTTTATCTATTTTCCCTGGGATGCCTTCACTGCCAACTGACTAAAAATAACCATCCCCATGGTACCTTATTCCTTTCATGGAACTTATAAATTTACTGGCTTATACAAACTGCACATAGAGACCAAACTCGCACAGCCTCAGAAAAAAAAGCTTTTGACCAGCTAACACATCCCAGACAAGAGAAAAGTTTATGGTCTAACCTCATTTTCATTGTTTTCTCAGGGTAAATTTGGGTAAATACCACAATAATAAATTTGAAATTCTGCTTTAAACATTTCAAAGTAGTTGCAGGAATATCATCCCATCTGTATCTCAACTTTTAAAGGAAGAAAACAAGTTATCTTTGTAAGTGGAAGAACCTGAGTTTTTAAAAAAGCTAAGTGGTTCAACATGCAAATCAGTCTATCCCAGAACAGTACTGCACACATAGTAGGTACTTAACCGATGGCTGGGTAAATGCTTGAGTAAGGCTAACTTAAATTCTGACACTTGTCACCCTTCAGCACTCCTTACACTCCGGTGCACCACCTCCAGATGTAGCAGATACTGTTGATGCCTGCCCACATCCCATGGCCATTACCACTCAAATGAATGCCCACAGACTTTGAACAGCCAACACTTCCATTTAGTCACCTGAGGGTTTTCTCCCCTCTCCACAGTAGGCTAGAAGCAGCCTCAACTAAGGAGTAACTGGTTCTGTGGTGTCTTGGATAGACAACTCTAAGGGATGCTTTCTTGCAATTTCCCCCACCCCCAAATTAAGCTTCAGTTGCCCAAAATGGTAGCTGGCTTAATACACATCCTTTACTGACTGCCTGCCCTACCCCCATCCACGTATTCTTTGCATCCTAAAGAAACTACCTGCTCTCCAAACCTTTGTCTTAGACTCAGATTCTGGGAAATGAAACAATGTAGGATAGGAAAGTATTTCTAGTTTTAAAAAACAAAGGTAAAGGGGCACCTGGGTGACTCAGTCGGTTAAGTGTCCGACTTCGGCTCAGGTCATGATCTCACGGCTGGTGAATTCGATCCCCTCAACAGGCTCTGTGCTGACAGCTCAGAGCCTGGAGCCTGCTTCAAATTCTGTGTCTCCCTCTCTCCCTGCTACTCCCCAACTCATGCTCTCTCTCTCTCTCTCTCAAAAATAAATAAACATTAAACATTTTTTAAACAAAGGTAAAAAAGTCAGGGATCACTTATAAATAATTTAGTATAATCACATTTTTCAAAGAGAAAACATTAACCAGCCGCTATTTGTCACTGCACAGTGAAAACAATCCAAACTGGGAGTTAATGTTAGTACATGAATTTTAACTTATGAATTTTCTGACATGAAAAAAAGAAGAAAGACTGCTTTGAAAAATACAGAAGACACTGTAAAAATCTGTTGGGCAAAGTGCCATTTTAATACCCACTTTAGGCCTTCCTAAAGGCCTAAAAATACCTTCCTGTTAGGCCTCTAACACCTTCCTCAGGTGCACAGGCTGAGAAAAGTAAAATTTCTCACATTGTATTAATCTATTCTTTTTGAAATAACTTTTTAAAGGTGGGGAAGAGGAGAGCAGAGAGAGGAGAGATCAGGTTGTTTTAATAAAGTCATCTGATTACACACGATTTCTTAAATGGCCCCAGATCTCTGATTTTCAATATAGCACATATAAGCTCTCTCTCCCATATGCCTACGTTTGATGGCACTAAGTATGCTCATTCATTCGTTCAAAATTTGACAAATCGTTTCTATGGAGACTTATGAGGATTTACTTGTAGAGATAGAAAAATGAAATACACACAGCTATCCCCAAGGAGTCCCCAATCCAGATAGTGAGACAGAAAAATGAACAGTTAGCATTCAGGATGACAATGGATGCTGAGGGTATTTGGGGGTCACAAAGGACATGCTCCTAATCCCCACAGGGTTGGAGGAATGGAGTGTGGAGTCAGCAAAACTGGATTAAGACTCTTATAAAATGTTTGCTTTAAAATATGGTTCCCCATACCTGGCCCACCATATTTTATTTAAAATAAAAAACTACAAAACATGAACTTACAAGCACAGTGAAGTTAAAGGAGATTCTTTCTAGATTTTCTGGTTGCAAATTCTGGATAAGTGCAACAAAGTTAATGTCTTTTCATACTGTAGGGTGCTCCTGCTTGTTTCAGGAGGATCTACCTAATCCTTGGAAGTAATCCAGCAACAGTGATGTATAGGAAGGAACTCCAGAGGATGTGAGATCTTCACTGAAACTTGAAGGAAAATCAGGAATTCTCTAGATGGGCTGAGAGAGAAAAGAGTGGACAGAATTCTTCTGGCAGAAATGTGTAAATGGATAAGACTGAGAGATAGCACGCAACTCTTCCAACAGTTAGTAGATTCGTACACCGACACAAGGGGGAAAGGGGCAGGTAGGGGTGTGGGAAGACGAAAGGACTGGGAAAAGAGACTGGAAAGATCAGCAAAAGTCATGTCTGTTATGGTCTCTGATTTATTTTTTTGAGCTATAATTCACATACCATAAAATTTACCCTCTGAAACTGTACAATTGAATGATTTGTTTAGTATATTCACAGAGTTGTACAACCAACAGCCCTACCTAACTCTTCATCACCCTCAAAAAGAAACCCATATGCTTTTGCAGTCACATGCCATTTCCCCTCCCCCTAGTCACTGACAACCACTACTCTATTCTTATCTCTGGATATTTCATTTAAGTGGAATTATACAAATGAGACCTTACAAAAGGCCTTATAAGTCAGGCTTCTTTCACTGAGCATACTGTTTTCATGTCTTATATATCAGTGTTTCATTCTTTTTTATGGCCCAGTAATATTCCTTTGTGTGCCTGTACCACATTTTGTTTATCTATTCACCAGCTGGTAGACATTTGGGTTGTTTCCACGTTTTGGCTATTATAAATGGATAAGAACATTCATGTACACATTTTGTCTAAAAACGTGGTTTTAATTCCCTCTATATGCCTGAGGGAAGTGGAACTGCTGGGTCATATGGTAACTCTGTTTAATTTTTGAGGAACTGCCAGACTGTTTTCCAAAGTGGCTGCACCATTTTACGTACATACCAATGCTGGAGTCTGAAGTCATCCAGAAGTCAGGTGAGCCACTCAAAGTCTTGAGACTGGTAATAGTTATACTAAAATTTTAATTTTAGAAAAGTCACTCTAGAAGCAGTGTGGAGGATGATTAAATGATTTGGATAAGAGGTATAAAAGTAATCTAGTTGCCTACTGCAAAGAAACCAGGTGAGACAACAAGATAGTCTAATTAGGATAATAATAGTATAGATGGGGGAGGAAGTGAAATTGAAAAGGAAGAGGAAGGAAAGGGAAATCACATTTTTTTTTTCCTAGAGAGAGAGAGAGCACCTATGCAAGCATATGGGAGAGGCAGAAGGAGACAGAATCTTAAGCAGGCTCCATGCTCAGCACAGAGCCCAACATGGGGCTCAATCCCATAACCCCGGGATCAGATCCAAGCCAAAATCAAGAGTCAGACACTTAGCTGACTGAGCCACCCAGGCACCCCAGAAAGTAAAGTGCCTTTAAAAATTATTAATTTAGGGACACCTGGGTGGCTCAGTCAGCTAAGTGTCCAACTTTAGCTAGGGTCGTGATCTCACAGTGCTGACAGTCAGCTCAGAGCCTGGAGCCCGCTTAGGATTCTGTGCCTCCATCTCTCTCGGCCCTTCCCTGCTCCCTCTCCCTCACCCTCTCTCAAAAACAAGCATTAATTTTTTTTTTTAATTTAAAAATGATCAATTTAAAACAAATTACACATGAAGGTGAGTATCATAAACATAAATGCCTAAAAGATCAGGCAAGAGAGGAAAATAAATAAAATACAAGATATAAGCAATAGGGAATGGTAGACACTATAACAAAGAGGAAAGAACACATCTAATCAAAAAATAGCAGCTATAACTCAGCTCTAACAACCCCAATGCTATGGGAAATGTAGATGTAGTAGTATTGTCCAATCTCCTTGGTCAAGAAAAACCAAACTGGGTTTCATGTTAAATATCCAGATTTTCAAATATGGACAATTAATGCAATGTTTCTTTAAATTCTGTGATATCAACAAAACATGCCAATGGCTGCAGTTTGTGATCTCTCCAGCATGAAGCAAAAGGAACAGTGAGTCAAGAAGCAGAGTGTGTGCACAGGGCAGGGGTGGACTGAAGAAGATCCTACAAAGGAGACAGAGGAGAGAGCAGAAGCAGAGAAGGAAACTGTAATGGTGTGACATCACAGAGGCTCAGGGATAGATTCCAGAGAGGGGAGTAAGTAGTAAACAGTGTAAAATGCCAAGGGTGCCATTTCACACTAGCACTGAAAAGTGGACTTCAGGATTTGACAACTATGAAATACAAAATATTTTCAGGAAAATGAAAAAAAAAATCTGATGACTGTGAGCAAGTATAAAGCTGAATAATTTAGCTTTCTCTCACTTCTCAAACCTTGTTTTCTCCAAAAGTCAGCATAGGAACTATGGGCCCCAAATTTTTGTTTACGTTTCTCAAAGAGCCATCATTACTTATGTGGTCCTCTTCAGCTGATAGATATTGGACTAGTTCAATTTTTTTAATCACGTCCAAAGAACAAGTTTTAATCTCTGTGATGCATGATCACTTGCTCCTCTTAAGCTTGCACGTATAAAAATTCACTACCAACCTGTCTTATAAACAGACAAACAAAAAAAAAAATTGGGAGAACAGTGTAAATAACTTTGCCTGTGTGTGACAGAGACGCAAAATAACAATGGCTTAGATGAGAGAAATTTCTTCCTCATTCACATAAAGCTTCAAGCTGGTTTGGCAGCTCTGCCTCAAGAAGTCATCGTCACTGTCCCAGGCTTTTTAAAAACAATCCTGTTGCTCCTCTATCCTTAGAACGCTGGCCTCTTAAGGAGGTCTCAGAGAGTACACCACCATATCCACTTTCCAGCAAGTTAGAAGGGAAGAGAGAGCCCACCCCTGTGCTTTAATGGCCCATCTGGAAGTCACTCAAATCTCTTCTGCTTGTTTTCTACAGCCAGAATTTTGCCACATGGCACAATTCCTAGCTGCAAGGGAGGCTGAGAAGTATCATCTTTATTCTGTGGGGTCTGATCCCAGCAAAACTTCAGAGGCTCTGGGTTTGAGGACAATGGAGAAAGGAGATACTGGGAGATAATTAGGAGTCTCCACCACAGAGTGGTATTTAATTTTCAAGATTCTGTTCTTAAAATTCTAGAAATAGTTTATATTTTGGTTCAATTTTACAAGAGAATATAAATCTGGCCTAACCTTTATGCTTAAATACTGGAAACAGAGCAATGTAACATTGCCACAATTTTGGATTCATCGTGCTGGTATTTATGACAGCGCTGAAGAAAGTTAAAGTTAATTTTAATTTGTTCTTACAAAATTATTTTCCTAAGAATTCTAAAGCAACTCTAGTCTTCCTGCCATGCTTAACAACTAGCTTTCAAAAGACTACATTAAAACTCAAACTATAAAATACAAAAATCATTGACATATTCCTACAGCATATGGAACTATACCACCTCAAAGATTCTTTTAAATTAACACAGTCAATTGTGCCCTTACTGCCAGAAAATGCTTAAAGTAACAACATGCATGTACCAAAGCAAGATGTGCTCCTGAATTTTGTCACTCTATTCTCATATAAGTTCACAGTGCTATATTTTATCACTTAAATACTAGAGAAAACCAAAAATAAAATAGTTCAACAGCACATAGTTCACTACTTACTTGATATGTGAACATTCTAGAGGCCTATCCATGAACTACAGAATCTCCTAAATAAATATAAAAAGGAACTCCATAAAAAGTGATACAATTTAAAAGACAGCAATTTTTTAGCTGTTTTATGGTCATTCACATCCTATAAATTCAAGAATATACTATACACAAAGCTACCTGACTTTAATCCTTCTTAAAAAACAAGCTAATAGGATATACCACTTCCTTATAGTAGCATGTTTTATCCACTTAAAAATATGTAAATTATGTTTAAATAATTTAAATTCTTAATTTATGACTGGCTTGCCTTAAGAAGAATTTTGAATGGCTAGGGCAATGATTAAAATCATCAAGCATAATATGGGACATAACTGACCATTAAAACTTAATTTTTAAAATTAAAAATTCAGTATGAAATATTCATTATAGAAAGTTTGGGGGTGACTGGGTGGCTCAGTCAGTTAAGCGTCCGACTTTGGCTCAGGTCATGATCCCGCGGTCCGTGGGTTCGAGCCCCGTGTTGGGCTCTGTGCTGACAGCTCAGAGCCTGGAGCTTGTTTCAGATTCTGTGTCTCCCTCTTTCTCTGACCCTCCCCTGTTCATGCTCTCTCTCTCTCTCTCTCTCTCTGTCTCAAAAATAAATAAATGTTAAAAAAAATTAAAAAACAAAAGTTTGGAAACTACTGAAAAATAAAAAGGATGTCCAATAAACTGCATTAAAATGAGTATTACATACTTAAATCATCTCCAAAGTTATCCTGACCAACAAGATTTTACATGGAAGAGAAAAATGAATGGAGGACACACACTTCTAATCAAGACAGAGCAACAGGGATGGGAAATGTACTCTGCTTGTAAAAATGAAAGTGCTGTACAAAATATATGGAACAGCAATTTTCAAGACACTGGATACCAGGCAATAATCCTTGAGAAATGGGAAACATAAGGCAAACCCTAAGAAATGGGAAAACTGATGACATGAGTACTATGACTATTTCAGCTTCTAGATAATAGCTCAGGGAAGAAAAATCAAGACAGCCCAGCACAGCTCCTGAACTGAAGAGATGTACTTGAGAATCTACGGAGATCAGAGAAGCTAGAAATCTCCAAACAGAGTTCCAGAGGAATGAGAGCTAAACAGAGATATCTCCAAAGATTTGCAGATAACCCTCAGGTATTCTGCAAAGTACTGATCAGCACAATATATAAGGGAAACAACACAAGGCCAGGGAAAGAACCACAGGAAAGGACTACAGGGAATAGTACCTAGTACTCACTCAAGGCTGGGAATTGTGCCTGTTCCCACCAACCAGCCTGGAAAACCTTCTAATTCATGGGGTTTAGGGTAAACCTGAACAAAATCTGAAAGAATCAAACTGTTTCCGTAACTATCTGCATCCCATTAAAAAAATACTTAAGATTTATAGGGATATAAAAATATCCCACACTCTACAAGGTAAAATTCACAATGTCTGTTATCCACCAAAAAATAACCAGGCATTCAAAGAAGTAGGAAAATATAACCCATAACAAGTAGAAAAATCAACCCAATAAAACTGGTCAAGTACTGAAAAGATGCTAGAATTCACAAGCAAGGTCATTTAATTGGTTATTATAAATCTATTCCATACGTTCAAAAAAGTTAGAAATAGTGACCAATATTTTTAAAACACCCAAATTAAACTTCAAGAGATGAAAACTAAAATGTGTGTGATAAACAACAACAACAACAACAACAACAACAACAACATTAAATGTGGTTACTGGTAGTGAATCTGAAGACACAATAAAAACTATCCAAAATGAAACAGAGGGAAAAAAAAAGAATAAAAGAAGATAAACAGACCACCAGTGATCCTCATATACATGTAACTGGAGTTCCTGAAAGACGATAGAAGACAAAAGAAACTAAACAAATTTGTAAGAAAAGAGTGATGACATTCTTTTCAGATGTGATAGAAATCATAGGGGCACCTGGGTGGCTCAGTCGGTTAAGCGGCCGACTTCGGCTCAGGTCATGATCTCACAGTCCGTGAGTTCGAGCCCCACGTCGGGCTCTGTGCCGACAGCTCACAGCCTGGAGCTTGTTTCAGATTCTGTGTCTCCCTCTCTCTGACCCTCCCCTGTTCATGCTCTGTCTCTCCCTGTCTCAAAAATAAATAAAATGTTAAAAAAAAAAAATTAAAAAAAAAAAAAAAAAAAAAAAAGAAATCATAAACCCATAGGTCCAAGAAGCTGAATGAACCCAAATCACAAAAAAAAAAAAAAAAAATGAAGAAACCTATACCAAGACACACCATAATCAAGTTTTTCAAAACCAGTGAAAAGGGAATATGTTTAAGGATGTGTTACATAGAAAAAGAAACAAAATTAAGGATGACAGCAGATTTCTCCTAAGAAACAATGCAAGAAGGAAAACAGTGGAGCAACATCTTTAAAGTTGAGAAAAAGAAAAAAAGTACTATCAATCTAGAATTCTATATCAAAAAAAAATCTTATAAAATGAAGGCCAAAAAAAAAAGATGCTTTCCTATATACAAAAGCTAAGAGAATTCCTCACTAGCAGCCCTATGCCACATGAAATGTTAAAGGAAGCCCTCCAGGCAGAAAGATGATACCAGGTGGAAACTGTATGAAAAGCATGAAAGGAAATGAAGGAATGAAAGGAATGAAGAGCACTTAAAATGGCAACGGCATGAGGAAATACAAAAGATTTGGTTTTATTATGTAAATATCTTTAAAAGAAAAATAGAACAGGATATGAAATAAAAATCTAATGTGTTTTCAACAGTTACTTGAAAACTATAAATTCCCCCAAGAATATTTCAGATCTGCTATTCTAGAGAAATTAAAACTGTAGCCCTTATTCTAAAAACCCACTCCATTTGGCTTATATTTTCCCCATTTGGCCTGAGCAGTCTTAGCATTATATTTTTGAATACACAAGTTGAATTTATTACCTTTGTTTTAATAAAGAAAGAGTAGTAAGGAACTCCAAAAGGATGCTCTTAGTAAACAAGTTAGCTCACACAGTCTGGCAATGGCTTTGCTGATATTTATAAATAAAAGCAAATAACTATTGTTTTACTACAGTGTGAAACTCATCAAATGTTTACTTTAATGCAGGTAACTTTAAAAATTGAGTCAAACAGATAAGTAGATTAAAAATATATTTAGGGGCGCCTGGGTGTCTCAGTCAGTTAGGTGTCCAACTCTTGATTTTAGCCCAGGTCATGTTCTCAAAATTAATAATAAACGTTAAATTTATTTATTTATTTATTTATTTATTTATTTATTTATTTATAGTACAATTCACAAAACTTGGATTCACTATTTGATCATTGTTATTATCATCATAATTGTATAAGATGGTGTGAACCTAATGCATGATACACATCATTAAGTATTTTTAGGGAAAGGTTTATCAGCAAGGTTGGGACAGAAGATAAAAAGCAGTGCTAGCATCTCACCATTAAGAGGCGGATGAAAGCAATCAAGAGACTAAAGCATAATCGGCAATTCCTGAGTGCAAAATTCTATATATTGCTACTGAGTTTTCTCCTATCCTGTGAAATCTATTCAAAAGCATATCCACAGGTTCTCTCAATGAGTAGCCCTGCACTGGAATGAAAGTGAAAATAAAGAAATAAACAAGATGTATCTCTTGGGTAAAGAGGAAAAAGTAGGTTCCAAGATGAAAATTTAGAATTGACAAAACCACCTTGGAAAAGGGGTTAACTCAGCCATAAAGTATAGTTCACAGGCACTTGAGTGAATAACCCTGAAAAGCAATTCTGATGCATATTCAAATTTGGGAACTGCTAAGCTAGACTAAAAGAATGAACAAAGACAAGTCTCCACACCTAAGTATGTGTGTTCAAATTCTGCCATATAAAACAACTATTAAATATCCAGCAGGAGAGAATGAATGGAAAATTTTAAAGTATTTCTACTTGCCAACAGAGTTTATTTCAATTTATTTGAATATTTAATTTCTACACCATTATATATTACTAGATTCAGCATTCTCTAAAGAATTAAATGAGACAATATATGTGAACATACCCAATACTGAAGTTCAATAACTATATGATGGATTTTAATCAAAGTCTTCTCTTGAAGTGCCACAAGTTGCATAAAAAACCTTGGCCACTTAGAGCAATTCCTGCCTTCCTGTTGTATTGATTTCATGCCCCTGATACCAGCTTTGAAACGTGTTATGTTGGGATTACGTCTTACATAAGGATTGAGTTATCATATGTTTAAGTGTGTATGATGCTACTTCATTCTTCTTCTCTACCAGAAAGGATAAAATGATAAGAAAAGCAAAAATGTTAATAGAAGAAAAGCAATTCAGACATTTTTAAGAATACAGTACCTTTAAAATCAGAATATCAGCAGACATTAATACATCAAAGACAGGGTATTATAAACACCATCTTATACAATGACGATGATAATAACGATGAACAAATAGTGAATCCAAGTTTAAATGGTTTATTAGGAGAGACAAGGAAACCTGGGCCATTAGAAAAGAAAGTATATGTAAAGCTTATCTGGTAAACTGGTCAGTGTCAGGCCTCTAAACTAATAAGGAAATGATGAACACCTAAATCAGATGGTGAGATGACACACAATGTCATCAGTCCTTTGGGAACAGAATGAAACCAATTTGATGGAATATACTGCCCTGTGTATAAAGTAATAGAGCATTAATTAATTAGTTAATATAACTCATTTACCCAATAACAACAATCTCCAGTAACAACACCCAATTACAACCAAAAAATGTAGTGTTGGTGATGTGGGCAAATGAGTTTAAGAATGGAGGCTGCCTGAGCTGCCTACCAACCACATGGCATTATTTTATAATTAAAATTAAATAAAAGTAAATTCAGGCTCTCAGCCTGACTTAACTACAGTTCATGTGCTCAAAGGTCACACATGCCTAGTGACTATGATAAATGGAGAACAAGAGATACAGAATATTTCCATCACCACTGAAAATTCTATTAGACAACACTGATCTATAAAAGTGTTAAAATTGCCTTCTATATGAAACAGGTGATCTAAAAGAAGACATGCACACACACACACACACACACACACACACACACACACACACAAGTCAATAACACATCCACTCTTTCTTTCAGAACATTTACTGATCATTTCTCATGTAAAAGTTGCTGTGCCAGGCATTTGGAGTCTACAGATTAAAACGAAGTAGTCCCTGCCCTCAATGGGGAGCTCACAGTGCCCTAGGAAGTAACAACATATAAACAGTTGGTCAAACTGTTTATAAGCAAATACTTCTTAGGCACCAACTGAGAAACGCACTTAGCGCTGAGGAATAAAACAAAACACAGGGACGGCTGGGTGGCTCAGTTGGTTGAGTGTCTGACTCTTCAGTTCAGGTCATGATTTCATGGTTCATGACTTTCATTGGGCTCTATGCTGGCATTGTGGAGCCTGCATGGGATTCTCTCCCTCTCCCTCTCTGCCCCTCTCCTGTTCTCTCTCTTTCTCTCTCAAAATAAATAAACTTAAAAAAAAAAAGTAAGCACATTCTCTCTGCCTTCACAGAGTTTACAATCTAGTTAATAATACAACACAGAGTAAGATGTATAATATTTCAAGTGACAATATTTGTAATCTATGTACTTCAAACTGAAATCCATGAGTTTGATGTGGAATTCTGCTTTTGCATTTTGGGACAGTAGGACAATGATCTAAAAGTGTAAAATAAATATGAATATATTCTAATTAATTTCTGAATAAGTATCTTAAAACGAAATAACCACCATGGAATTTTCATGCTATTGGTGTTCTCAATCATGCAGGTACTAGGTGAAGACAAATAGCATACAGTTTGTTAAATAAATAAAATCTGATGAGAAAAAAGGTGAGGATTAATTGAGTCATTATAGAACACATGGTCAAGGGATCCAAAAGTACCTGCACTATAGTGGTTAAAATCATCATCGTGTTTGAAGGCGACACAGCATGCTATCTCTGGGGAGTTTCTACACAATCTGTTCACCATTCCTACAATCTTTGGATATGGCTCACACATTTGATTTAGAATTCAAAAATTTTACAATGCTGATCACATTTTTAAGAGAACAAAAAGGGATTATAGAGTACTCAGGTGATACTTCATTAAAACTGATTTGAAGATTATTCACTTGGAGAGTTTTGTTCATATATGAAGTCTGATTACCCTGAACCAGCAAACAAAGCCTTGAAGTTACTATTGTGGATTTTCTTTTTTAATTCATTTTTTTCAAAGGATACTTTCTGCATGTATATTAATATAAAACACAGAAATGGATTAAATAAGAACAGGATCTGAGGCTACATCTTTATATTCTTAAATGCAACACTGGCAACGTAACTTCAGCAATACATCACTTGTCATAAAAGTCAATCCAGCTCTTCTTAATTTCTTCGGGTCTGTTGTGTACATTTAATGTTGGCTTGTTGGTTTTCGTTTTATAATTTGTGAAATCTACAAGTAAAGATGTTTGTACTTTATTTTATGTTCCTACATAGTTACATAAAATGTTTAATAAGAATAACTTAGGTTCATACTGTAGAGACCAGTAGCCTCAGCTAAAATCAGACTGTTCTTCCGCATCGTGTTTTATTTAGAAGGGTGTTCATCATGAAGCCAGACCGCCTCGTCCTTTCTTTCCAAATACGTATGAGAGGCTATAGGTCTCTAGTGGGCCACCGACAAATTGGAAAGAGACCACAAAAACTATGTAAGTCATACATTAAGTATATCACTATATCTCAGAAGTATAAAAATGCTATTCTGGGCAATAGAATGCAAATTCCTTTAATGGCTTTACTCATACAGTAGTCTTTCTTATTATGGGTTTTTAAAATCAATTAACACTAAAATTAAACTTTAAGTCTGTGTAAACCACTGCCAGAGCCCTAAATTACTCTAAGAATTCAGAGAAGAACGAGATTATTGTCAGCTGCGGTAAGCATCACAACAGGGGAGGGAAAGAAGTTGGGATTAGGTGGAAAGGAGCACAGAGAAGGTGCACCTCCTAATGGGCACACTTTCCAAATAAAACCCCAGAGGAGTAAAGCTCTGATTGTGGCTAAGAGATAAGCTACTGATAGTTCTGGAGGTGGCAGGTTCAGAAAATGCGTGGAGAATCCTTGGCTGAAAGAAACGTGTGCTATTTAGTACTCCTTCAATTGAAAGAGACAGAAACTCAATTTATGTATAACTTCTTGCTCACATAACATAAAACCACAAAAACAGTAGTAGAATGGCCTCAAGAATGACTCGATGCTGGAACTGAAACATTGTTATTGTTTATTCCCTACAACCTTCTTACTCCCTCCACATATACACATTCACATCTTGACTTTTCTTTACATGTCAGGCTGGTTGTTCATTACGTAAAACCTAAGCCACTTTCTAGTTCTAAGTTTAGGGCTTATATCCTTAAAGCCATACAGCAAGGAGTGGCAAGAATTAAAAATGAAAAGGTAATAAATAGAGGCTAGGTCCAGACTATGAGAGAATCTGCACGCCATGCTAAGGTTTTTCAGCTTTTAGAGTCAAATCTGGCCGAGGCTACGTTAGAAACATCTAAATCCTATATGAAAAAATAAGTGTACTTCAAAGTTTCCTGAGCTATAACTTGCTGGGGATTAGTTTCTTGTACTTGACCCTAATAAGCCATAGGTATGCACCTGATAGAATACAATCCAATCAGAAAGCTGCTTTAGGGTATTCAGTTTAAAGTGTTTACACTCTGACTTGAATACCCAGGGAAATCTTAAAGTCTTCCTCATACCATGCTGGGATGGAGGGTACAACTCTGTAAAATTAGCAGAATACAGATGAGTCCCATACTGAGCTTGTATTTTGCAGTAGAACAGCAAGGGGATCTGAGCAAATGATTCCGATCAATGGAACTAGATCCATTTAAAGAAGAGATTTAAGTACATAAAACAGAAGGAAAAAAAAGCAGAATATCTATGAATAGAATTCAGAGGCACCACAGAGTAGAAAGGGGGACTGAGTAATAGAAGAACAAAGGAGGAATGTCTCAATAGACTTTTCAAGTAGATCAAAACAGTTGCATCTACTGAAAAAGCTACAGAAAGAACCCTATGGTCAAAGAGGCGATGAAAATTCATAATGTTTCCTAATTGAATTTAATAGAAATCTACATATAGGAGAAAAAGGAGACACAGAGCTTTATATTTCTGCCAAAATGATAAGTAGAAATAAAAATATACAGCCTCCACTCCACATTCTTACTTTTAGATGGAAGACAGACCTATAATCTGTACTTCCTGCTGGGAAAAAAGAAGGCATGATACAGCACACTCTCTCACTCCTCTGTTTAACCCTCATACTCCAGTATCCAGTTCTCACAAGATGAACGAAGGAACCCAAGAGCAATTATAGTGCTGACATTCACTTCAGTGGGAAAAACAAGCTTTCCCTTGGAAGCCTCACTTACTGATTGTGAGTACAGGATGTATAAGACCATGGGCTTTGAAATCAGAACTAGATTCAACTGGTCCCACCCATATCTGAATGACCCTTAGCAATGTATTTAACCTTTCAAAGTCTCCATTTGCTTGGGAGGGAAGTGGAGGTGGCAGAACTAGGAAAATTGGAACTCAGTGGCCAGAGATGAGATGCAGGTTGGATAAAATCATTCCTGCAAAGTGCCTGAAACACAAGCTGTACTCAATAGACCTCCATGCCCCTACACAATACCTGATATTCACTGGGCCCCAATTGTACAATGGATCTGAAATGGTCTCTGGCTCTGTTCTCTCCTGAAAAAGAAGGGGAGGGCAAGCTGCAGACCTCCAAATCACATACTGGCTCCAGGCACGGACGAGTGGCAGTAGTCCTTCTCTTTCATATGTGGAATATATTAAGGGCTAATGAAGTCAATTCCTAGACTATCATGCCTCCTAGAGATTCATCTTTTTAAAGTCTTCTACTCCTTTGTTACTACCATTCCTAAATGGAACCTCATTACCCCCATTCTCCCAAATCCTATTAAGAGTTTTCTTTCTAAGGAGCTGCAGGACTCCAGCTACTCTCCATTTAAACCCCATCTCCAGTCGGTCATCATGCCTCTCCTGGTCAAAACCTTTGACATTTCATTAAGTAATCATTTGCTCACATTTTTTATCCTTCTTTCCAGCAGTAGACACTTGTCATCCTTTTGGGCCATGAGCAACCAAACCACATTGGTATATATGAAGAATGCTCTGTCTTATGACACAGAGCCCATCTTCTATTATAGAAGCTGGTGTGCCAACAGTGTCCGCAATAATATCTCACAGAATCGGTTCTGCAGACAGATTTTGAGCACTGTTTTTGACTGAGTGGCTTCTAAGCAAGGTCTGCTGACTATTCCAAAGATTCAATGGGCAGGGCGCCTGGGTGGCTCAGTTAGTCACAAGTCCAACACTTGGTTTCAGCTCAGGGCACGATCTCGCAGTTCGTGGGTATGAGCCCCACATCCAGCTCCACCCTGGCAGTGTGGGGCCTACTGGGGATCCTCTCTCCCTCATTCTCTCTCTGCACCTCTCCTGCTCTCCCTCTCAAAATAAATAAACTTTGAAATATACAAAATAAAAAAAAGATTCAGTGATTCATCCTAAATGACCTCTAGCGAGTCATGCCACTGTGTCATCCCCTCCCCTTAAGTTTGGGTAGAACATATGACTTGCTTCTATTCAGCAAAATATGGCAAGGATGAGTGATGTCATTCCCTTGATTAGATGATGTTTTGTGACGAAAATGATGTCATGTCACTCCCATATGCTATAAAAGATTGTCTTATCACACTGAAGCAACAACTCTTCCTTGCTGGCTTTGAAAAGTAGGCTGCCATGTTTTAAGACTACCTGAGAGGGTCACATGACAAAGAACAGTAGGCTGCCTCTAAGAGCTGTGAGTGGCCCCAGACAACCAGCAGGAAAATAGAGACTTCAGTCCTACAACCACAGGAGATGAATTTTTCCAACAATCTAGGAAAGCTGGAAGCAGATCTGATCCTAGGTGAACCTCTCATAGGACTACAGGCTTAACCAACACCTGGTGAGATCCCTGCACACAGGATGCAATTGGGCCATGTACAGCAATGAAACTGAGATAATAAACATTTGCTGTTTCAAGCCGCTAAATTTGTGGCAACGTGTCCAAAGCAACAGAAAACAGAGTCGATATCTTGTAATACATTTATTTAATTCTTAAATTAACTAAAGTTAGTTTCAGTGACTTGCTGCCAAATATCTTGAGTGATATTTGAGTGAACCAAATTTTATCCTTCCTTCACTGGCCAAGTCAAATTCCACTCATCACAGTTCCATGCAAACTAGACTACTCCACACTAATCTCCTTATCATATATTCTGTAGAAATGGGAAGAAAGTACCATTTCCAGCAATCCCAACTCTTCTCAATCTCACCAGCAGCATGCTATACTCTCCCTAGTTAGCAAAGAATATTAAATATGGGTTGCTTTCCTCTCTTTGAGGCTCTAAACAGAATAACCTATAGTAAATGGCAAACCACACTTGAATAATTTTTTTTTCCAAATTTCACACTTAAAATATTTTGATGAACTCCTATAAACCAAACATTTAGGGAAAGATAGTAAATAAATAAACCTAATGAAGTAGAGAGTTCCTGATACCCTCTCCTCATTAGAAAATGCTGGGGTGCCTGGGTGGCTCAGTTGGCTGAGCATACGACTTCAGCTTAGGTCATGATTTCACATCTCGTGAGTCCGTGCCCCACGTCAGGCTCTGTGCTGACAGCTCGGAGCCTGGAGCCTGCTTCAGATTCTGTGTCTCCCTCTCTCTGCCCCTCCCCTGCTGGTTTTCTCTCTCTTTCTCTCTCTCTCTCTCTTTCCCTCTCTCTCTCTCTCTCAAAAATAAACAATTAAAACAATTTTTTTAAATAAATAAAATGCCTGAAAGTATTTTCGTCAAATACACGAAGCTTGCCAAACATTACATATTGCTATTGTCTATGAAATTACAATGCTTTCTTCTGTATCCTGGATAATGTATTCCACTTTTTAATATAACAATACAATATCATAAGTCTTGGCTGTTACAAATCATGTGGGCAATTACCCTGAAAAAGTCTAGTGAGATTTGAAGAAGAGGGAATTTGGAAAAATGATTTAAAAAAATGTCATGAGTACCTTCTCCACAGAAGAACAAGTTGCTATCCTTTTTTTTTTTTGTTTTTTGTTTTTGTTTTTAAATCTGATTTAGCTAGATACGAAGAGAAACTGTCTACATGAACAGAAACAACCAGATAATTGCATAAACTCTCTGTTCACTTTGATTTAGTAAGTTCAGCCAAAGAAGCAGAGCTAATAAGAGAAGACAGGTGTCCTAACACCCAGAAAAACATGATCTCTAATCGATACTGGCTGGCTCTGGAGTGGACGGTCCATTACTGTCCTCTGTCAATATTCTATCTTCTCAAAAATCACATTCTGATTCTCTCATCAGTGAGCCTGATGATCTTCAAGCCTGATGACCATACTGATAAAATTCAAAGCAGCTTTGACCATTAAAAGGATGGTATATAATTGATAAGGCCAGGCCAGTGGGGACAGAGAAAAGTGTGGCACATGAAAGGATGGTATATAATTGATAAGGCCAGGCCAGTGGGGACAGAGAAAAGTGTGGCACATGGACTGACTGCAGGAATGAATAACCCTCAGAGGTGTGTGTTTGTTTTAGCACTAACTACTGGGGTTGCGGTTCTCCCCCATCAGTAGACAACAGTAAGGCTCATTCCCTTATGACTATACTGATAGATATAAAATCTGATCAGCATATCTACAAAGCTAAGCACTTTGAAATCCAGGAATGTATAAATTTATGAAAATATCATTTAACATGGCCATGGGAGCAGCCTGCTATTGTGAACAGAACACAGGAAATACAGATGTCACCCTCAGCTTCACAGTAATTCACTACTGTGTGACCCTGGATCTAACAGTGTACCTGCTACCTTCTTCTGAAAATGAGAACAATATGTCTTCCTACCTGCCTCTCAAATGTTTTGAAGACTATCTGAGAAAGGTAAGCATTATAATAATAAGATAGGAAACAATTGTACATTTCTGCGGATGTATGCAGTAAAAATTAAGTATGACATCTTTATTGAAAGGAAAGGACTTCAAACAATAAAAGTCCCTGCCAATTTAAACATTAATATAATTACATTCTAAAACAAAAAACCCATTGAAGCAAAAATAAAAAGCCACATTTGAACGTAATAAAAAATGTCCATAACTACAATATTTCACTAATGAGAAGGTACAGATGCTACATACAGAAGGATTTTATGATGTCCATATGTTTCTCAACTGAGTCTCCTTGTTAGCTATTTCTCCATATCTCTATTTAAGAATAACCTACACCTTCCCCACTGAGCAGGTGTAAATTGTAGTATAATATGTTGTAATATTTAAACAAATTCAAGATAGAAGCAATTCTAATGAAAAGAGATGACAGCTACACAACCCTAAAACATCCTTAGATGTTGATATTAATACAAATCCGAACTATGTGTATCACTAGAACTAGTTAATTAGACAACTTATATGGTCAGTTGGCTTTATCATTTAAAATTCCTAAAAACCCAAATATTGTCTAAATATACCCCAAATACATATAATAAGTAATTATTTATATTCGCGGCAATAACTTCATAAAGCAACTGTCTACCATATTAATGGGCACCGTAATGGTCATAAAACACTCAATCATAAAAGCCTGTTACAGTATATAAAATTACCTGTTTAATTTCAGAAGGGCCATCTTTATTTTTAAAGGATGTCAGTTTAATATGCCAAACTCTTTCTAGCCAGAGTGTTTGGTCTGACTTCCCAATGAAGGCGGGCCCAACAGGCTGAATTGCAGAGAGAAACAGGAAGACTGAGGTTTAAGAAAAAAAAAAAAAAGAAAAAGAAAGAAAGAAAAAAAAATCATTCCTTCCTAACCATAAACTGGTACTTAATTTAAAATACTTAATTCCTTCTGCACCATCCTATGTCCTATGTGCACCTATGTCCATTCTGAATGGAGACGTTCAATTCAGGAAGAGAGCTGGGAAAGCATCTCTCTCTCTAGCTGGTAGCTTAATATCAAAGGTCAGACTCAAGATTCCAACTCTACTCGCACCTGTTTGTGACTGAAACATCTATGAAAACATTCACTCTTTCCCCACATGGAAAATGACATATTCCAAGAAAATGCTCTCTTCTTGAGATTTGCCCCACTCAAACAAAATGGATGAAAATAAATTACAAAAAAAAGTTTTAAAACTAACTAAATTATTTGTCCTCCTGGAAATACAATATTCTTATTAAGTAGCTTAAACGCAAATGCTTTCCAGAAGGCACATCAGTGATTTGGTCTTTGGGTAATTAAATCCGTGCAAACTGGAATAGTGGTTTAAAAGGAAAAGGAGAACTAATTATTTGTGGCAAAAAGCAAATATATTAAACAAGTTTTCAGTCACAATAATTTCCATAATAAACATTCAAAGTACCATAGAGTAGTTCAAAAGATATCTTTTCCAAGCATGATATTTTAATTGTCCTCATTTACTAACTGCAACTTATTCTGTGCTGTTATTAATTACAGGATTTAAAAGATTTGCAGCACATCAGAAAATAATATCCAGATCTTTTCAAATGTCAAATTGTTTTCTTTGCAAGTAATTTAATTTTTTTCTTTAATATGACTTCTCTATGTAGTTACTCCCTTATCCTAGCTTTCAAGGATGCTTGCAAGATTTGAAAACATGGACTGTACTTTAAATACCTTTAATTCCTAAATCCTACCCTTTATGAGAAATCTCAACAAGCCAAGATTATTTAGTTGTATGAGCATTGTTATATCCTTTGGGGAGAATAATACCCACTCTTCACTTCCTTTTCCAGTTGAAGTTCAACTTTTTAAGCCCTTCTTACCTCACTCCCACATTTTGCACACACACACACACACACACACACACACACACACACAGGCACAATATGTGTGTAATGGCACATATGTAGATAGCCCATTCCTCATAGATTTCAAAATGCTATGGTTACTTAACCTTAAAGTTCCTTTTAGGAGATAATACACACCTCCTGGCAGGGAAAACAAACTGGAGAGATCTTCCTGAAACTAGAGCGTGGGAGACTCACTAGAGAATTTCCAATTCCATACCACCTGAACCGCGTCCTCAGCTCCCGGCTGCAGGCCACCTCTCCTGACTACCGCGCCTCGGATCTGGAGAGCAGCTCAGTTCCCCTCGATCACAACAGGAACGCACAGGCCTCTGACACCTCTCACTGCGGATAAGTGGGAGATGGCTTCAAAGCCAAACGCTGCCCGCTAGGCACTCAGGGAACGCCCCCCCCCCCCCCCGCCCTCCCCCGTCGCCTCGTCTCCTTCCTATCCCCACCGTGACACCCTCCAGGAATTTAATTAACCAGTTTACCTTAGTGAGTTTACGATTCATCAATCTCCTTCTACTAGCCATCCCCCAGGCTCCGGAACTTTTCTTAAAGCCCAGAATTCTGATGTGTAGTCATGGAACTGAAGTCCCCCCCACGAAACATCAAAGGTACCCCCACTAAGTATTGCTCCTTTCAAGCAACACGTTGGCTGTACAAAACTTTTCATTCATAACTCGGCTCCAGCATAAACTGGGTGTGTGTGTTGGGGGAGGAAAGGGGGGGGGGTGTCATGTCACCGACCCCTCGCCTGGGCTTGAGTAGCCGATGTCTTTTTGCCCAGCAGAAAAAAAGATCACCTGGCGCTGAACTTACGACAAAGGTTCCCGTCAACCCACCACAGCCTCCGGGTTTCGAGGTGCAAGGCAAGCTGTGCCGGGGTCTGCATTGGGATGCTGTTAACCTGGGAAATCCGAGCCGGCAATACAGCGGTACATCTGGGGGACGCTTGGCCCCCAATTCCCAGGGCTTCCCCCGGCACCAGCCGGGGAACGGGCTGTGGTGCCACTCACCTCCGCCCGCTCCTGCTGAGGCTGTCGCGCCCTCCTTCGCCCCACGTCGGCGACCCCCTAACTTCTCCCCCTTCTCCAAACAGCCATCTTTCGCGGAGAAGAGAATGGCGAGGCAGAAGCGAAGGGGGGATTGAAAGTTGACTCGGGGACCGCCGCTGCTCCGCCAGCAGGCACTTACCGGCCGCGACAGGCGCCTGAGGAGGAGACCGCCGCGAGGGTGGCGGGCGCGGCGGGGCCGGCTCGGTGCGCGCTGCGCGATGTGCGGGACGCGCCGCCGCCGCGGCCGCCGCGCGGGGGGCGGGGGGAGCTCGGGAGGGCGGTGCGCGCGGCAGCGAGCTGCGAGCTGCGAGCTGAGCGGGTGGAGGCGCGCGGAGGATTTACTAAAAATAGCAACTCTTTGGGAGGAGGGGGGCGGAGGTGGGAGGGAGACCGAGAGGCCAGGCCCCGAGCCCCTGCGCGGCCGAGGCTGGGCGGGGCCCGGTGGGAAGGGAGGCAGGGCCGGCGGCGGGACCGCGGGCCCAGGCGCTGGAGACCCGCAGGCCCGGGACCCGCGAGCCGGGGCGGGGGAACAAGGAGTGCGGGAAAACCTGGGCGCGCGGCCGAGGCGCGGGGAAGGACGCGCGGGAGGCAGCAGGACCCAGAGAGCCGCCTAGGGCGGCGTGGAGGACCAGCGATTCCTCCCCTGGGAAGGACCGGGTGCCTGAGAAGACTTGGGTTTCCGAAGCGATACACGCCCACGCGAGGCGCAAGGTGACGGTCTGGCGACCCGCGCTCCTCCCGCAGGGCCACTAGGCTGCCCGGGGCCGTGACCCAGGACGGTGCGGGAAGGAGCCAGGCAGCCGCAGTGCCCGCCCCAGCTCCGGGAGCCGCGGCCGCTCAGGTGCGCGCCACGCAGACCCCGCGGGTCCACGTCTCTGCCACTTCTTTTTGAGAGAAGGGAGCGTTTTGGGGCGGTACCTGGAGCGTCCCCACAGACGCTTGCAGCTTAGAGAATCATTCAAGGAAATTTTAAGAGAAAACGCTACATTTGAGGGGGGGGGGGGGTTAAAAACGAATGGGAAATGGGAGGAAATAATGGTGATTGCTATTGGAAACATGATTTAGTTTGTGGCGTTTTAAGGCTGAACAGAGAGCACCATCTGTTCTCAGACCAACCCTGAGGGAGGGGAGGCAGAGTTAGTAGGTCCGAGAAGTGACAAGGTGATCCCCTTCAGTGGTTAATATTTTTACTTTGCAGAGCTGGGTTGTCTTTTTTTTTTTTTTTTTTTTTTTTTCCTGCTATAACTTCGTCTATTCTGGTATCACTTACACCTATAGAATCCTTTATATATGGAGTAGAAACCTGAAGGATGTTTTCAAAAATTGTAGTCCTACACATACTTATCTAATGCTAACATTTAATCTTTCAAAGAGGCTAATATTGTAGTGTATATAATGTGACTCTCAAACGAAGCAAAGCTAGTGTCTCTGCATGTACATTTCTGTTTTCCTCTAAGTCAGCTAAAACGCTACTGGCTCATAGATTAAACAGATGTAAAGAACAAGAGACACTTAACCTAGTGCCCTCCTTTTCAGAGAAGAGAACAGAGATCCAGAGGCGTGATGTGATTTGGCCAAGGTCTCAGTTAGTGGCCAGTGGCTGGGTTTAGTTTAAATTCTAGTATTAAAATTGAACTGTCAATGCAAAAAGACCCGGATAACTCAGAGAAACCAGGACGGTGTCTAATTTAAAATAGTTCAGCCTTGGGGCACCTGGATGGCTGAGTCAGTAGAGCATCTGACTCTTGATTTGACTGAGGTCATGATCCCAGGGTCGGTCGTGGGATGGAGTCCCACCCTGGGGTTCTGGGCTGAAGGTGGAACCTGCTTAATATTCTCTCTCTCTCTCTCTGCCCCACTCCCCTACTCGCTCTCTTGCTCTGTCTCTGTAAAACAAAATTTTGAAGAAGTGAGAAAATATTATCTTTAAAAAATAAAGTAGTTCAGCATTTATAGTAGAATGAAGGCATGTTGTAGTTAGATTTAAACCTCACTTAGCTCTAATGAGGAATTCATAGTACAAGGGTGGTCAGCTAGCTTTAAATAAAAAAGCCACTATCCTAAGGCTGCTAGTGCTAACAGCTTGCTCAACTTTCTGTCTACACTAGGGATTCTGTGCATCAACAGGATGAATCTTGATAATGGGATCTCATTAGTGAAATGGGTTGTGTTGACTGTTGACTAAAAATATATTTCAGAGAAACTTCTTATTCACATATGGACTACACATAAGCAGGTATAAACATCTAGTGACCTTTAACCTTTACTTTCCAAGATAGAGTCCTTTCTGAAATGGTCTAGTGTCCAGACTTTTTTTTTTTTTTTTTGGATGATGATGTTGTTTGGCTACTACTGACTCAAAGGAAAGCAATTATCCCTGTCTTGTCTCTCAAGAAAACCTTTCACATAAAGTGTTTGTTGAAACACACACACACAAGATACCTTTTGAAGCACAAAAAAAAAAAGACAAATGTGCTGGAATTTCAGTAGATGTTTGTGTAATAAAGGTATGTATGGCAGAATTTGAACCAAAACTCATTTTCGCCTTTTAGGGAGCTGGTACAGGGCATAGCTGACATTCACCATCTCTAATTATTTATTTTTACCACATCTAAGTCATTTGACAACAAGGAGCTGAATTGCTCATCATTCTCTTAGATATTTCCATGATAACTTTAAGCAAGGCATTTGCTAGGTGCTACTGGAGATTCCAATATTTTAAGATAACGTTTTGTAAGAAAGGTTATAGTTTCTTTTAGAAGTCCTGATGGGACTCACACAGCTTTCTGTTCAAACCTAGCCTTCATGATGCAGTATTACATTGTTTTTTTTTTCTGGTTTTAGGCTCTCCTCAACACAGAGGACAGATAACTTTATTCATGTTTTTGTAGGTTTTTTAAGACTATTTTTTAGAGCAGTTTTAGATTTATAGAGTAATTGAGAAGCTCTATGAAGTTTCCATATATCCCCCCACATACACACATAATTTCCCATTATTAACATCTTACATTAGTATTGTACATTTGTTACATATGGTGAATTAATATTGAGACATCATTAACTGTGGAGTCCATAATTTTTCACATTTCCTTAGTTTTTACCTAATGTCCTTTTTCTATCTCAGGATTCCATGTAGGGATCCCACATTGTCTTTAGCGGTTATGTCTCCTTAGGCTGTTCTTTGCTGTGATAGTTTCTCAGACTTCCCTTGTCTGTTGTGACCATGACAATTTGGAGCAGTGATGATGAGCTCTATTGCAGGATGGCCCTCTAGTAGAATTTGTCTGATGTTTTTCTCATGTTGAGACTTGCATTATGGATTTTGGGAGGGAAATCACACAGGTGAAATGCCATTTTTAGCACATCATATCAAGGGTACATACTAGCAACATGATCTATCACTGCTGATGCTGACCTGGCTAAAACAGTGTTTGTCAGATGTCTCCACTATAAATTTTTTTCTCCCCTTCCTGCACTGTATTCTTTGGAAGTAAGTCACTATGCGTAGTCCATACTTTAAAAGTAATTTAAGGGGCACCTGGGTACCTCAGTCAGTTACTCCTCTTACTTCAGCTCAGGTCTTGATCTCATGGTTCAAAAGTTCAAACCAGGTCGGGCTCTGTGCTGACAGCTCAGAGCCTGGAGCCTGCTTCGGATTCTGTGTCTCCCTCTCTCTCTGCCCCTTCCCTGTTTGTGCTGTCTCTCTTTCTCTCAAAAATAAATAAACATTAAAACAATTTAATAAAAGTAAAAATAAATACAAGTAATTTAATTAGGGGTTCCTGGGTGGCTCAGTTGGTTAAGCATCTGACTTTGGCTCAGGTCATAATCTCCTGGTTTTTGACTTCCAGACCTGCATCTGGCTCTCCGTTGTCAGCAGGGAATCTGCTTTGGATCCTCTGTTCCCCTCTCTCTCTGCCCCTGCCCCGCTTGTACTTGCGCTCTTTCTTTCTCTCTCTCTCTCTCTCTCTCTCTCTCTCTCAAATAAATAAAATATTTAGGGGCACCTGGATGGCTCAGTCAGTTGAGCATCTGACTTCAGCTCAGGTCATGATCTCCTAGTTCGTGAGTTCCCCAGCCCTGCTTCCGGCTCTCTGCTGACAGCTCAGAGCCTGGAGCCTGCTTCACATTCAATGTCTCCCTCTCTCTCTGCCCCTCCCCTGCTGGTGCTCTGTCTCTCTGTGTCTCTCAAAAATAAACATTTAAATGAATGAATGAATGAATAAATGAATAAATAAATAAATAAATATTTAAAAATAAACAATAAAAGTAACTTAAATAACTTTTAATATTCTATGCATGTACATATTTATTTGATTTACATTATTCATTTGGAATTCTTATGCATTCATTTACACATTTTTCTCCAAAGATCACAAGGACACTCCCTGCTCATCTCAAGGGCACTCATCACAAGGGCACTCCTTGTTGATGCATAGGGGCACTTGCACCCAATGTTTATAGCAGTACTTTCAAAAATAGCCAAATTACGGAAAGAGCCTAAATGTCCATCAACTGACAAATGAATAAAGAAGATGTGGTTTATATAGACAATGGAATACTACCTGGCAATGAGAAACAATGAAATCTGGCCATTTATAGCAACGTGGATAGAACTGGAGAGTATTATGCTAAGTGAAATAAGTCAGGCAGAGAAAGACAGATACCATATGTTTTCACTCTTATGTGGATCCTAAGAAACTTAACAGAAGACCATGGGGGAGAGGAAAGGGGAAAAAAAAAGTTACAGACAGGGAAGGAAGCAAACCATAAGAGACTCTTAAATACTAAGAACAAACTGAGGGTTGATGGGGGTGGGGGAAAGGGGAAAGTGGGTGATGGGTATTGAGGAGGGCACCTGTTGGGATGAGCACTGGGTGTTGTATGGAAACCAATTTGACAATAAATTATATATATATATATATATATATATATATATATATATATATATATATACATATATATATGTATATATATATATACATACATGTATGTATACATACATATACATATACATATGTATGTATACATACATGTATGTATGTGTGTATATATATATATGTATATATATAAAGAAAAAGAAAAAGAAACATTGGAAAATTTAAAAAAAAGAAAACAAGGGAACTCCTTAAACCCCATCACCTATTTAACCCATTACCCCATCCACTTCCCTTCTAGCAACCATCAGTTTGTTCTGTATAGGTAAGAATCTGTTTCTTGGTTCTCTCTTTTTTTTTCCTTCGCTCATTTGTTTCTTATTGAACATATGAGTGAAATTATATGGTATTTATCTTCCTCTGACTGATTTATTTCCCTTAGCTTAATACTCTCTAGCTCCATCCAAGCATTGCAAATGGCAGGACTTCATTATTTTTGATGGCCGAGTAATATTCCACCATATACGTATATACATATATATGTATATATAAAACCATATACCAAAAATGTGGTGTATATATATACCACATCTTCTTTATCCATTCATCAGTTGGTGAACACTTGGGCTGTTTCCATAATTTGGCTATTGTAGATAATGCTGCAATAAATATATCGGGGTGCATGTAATCCCTTTGAATTAGTATTTTTGTATTCTTTGGGTAAATACCTAGTAGTGCAATTGCTGGATTGTAGGAAGTTCTATTTTTAGCTTTTTGCAGAAACTCCATACTGTTTTCCAGAGCGGCTGCACCAGTTTGCATTCCCACCAACAGTGCAAGAGGGTTCCTCTTTTTCCACATCCTCACCAAAGGGTGGTGCCATTTTAAAAAGTAAAGATATATATTTAGAGGGAAGGGATAAAGAAATTTAGCTAGAAGAATAGACTATCAGAGGTGGGTTTTACCATGAAACTAATAAAACTTAAGCTCCAGGGACTCTCATGTGCACAGGTGCCTTCTAAGGCCCTATATTCATAATTTTGTATTATTTTACTTAAAAGGGCCCCAAATATGCATAAGCCTCATACCCCACCAAACCTGGCTCTCTCCCTGTTTACTACAAGATACGAAAAGGTGAAAGCAAAGAGCTCCACAGCCCTGAAACTTACTGGTAACACTTCCACAATCTGTGTATCTGAACTCCCAGAAATAGTTCCATGCAAGGTGATACTGAAGTTTGGGTTCCTCAGGCACATTTAAAAACTGAATCTGCGTATACATCTATAATAAGAAAGGAGGATATATTTAGTGTCAGGTACAGCCTAGAAACTACCCAATCTGCAAGGCCAATGTCTGTATACACACCATAGCACCTTCCCATCATGTGGCTTTCATTTTGTTTGTTACCCATAAAAGTCATTGAGTGCATTAGTCCTCTCCATAAAAGTTCTAGTTTTCACTGAGATCATTTTTTCTTGGAAGTCATTTCATTTTGAAAATAATTTTTCTCATGGTTACTGATAATACTTCCTCAGGAGATTTAAGTGACTATTTCATTCTCAATTAATTTTGTCCGCTTCTAGGTCTGCAACAATGGATATTGTATTGCTCATCATCTGTTCAGGAACTCCCCATTGAAGGGAGAGGTCTGTGCAGTAATAGAGGTTGTAATGTGACCCATTAAGGATTTCTTTCCCTTGCTAAATTTTGAATGGAATCTGGATGAATATGCTGCCTCTATTTTTAATAATTCCTTTCTTATGCAAAAATGTGTGGGTCATAGTGAGGTTTAATCACAACCCATTGCTCATTTATGAAATACTGTGAACTGCAATTAGTCAGATGCAAATGTGAAGCACTGTTATCGTGCGCACATTAGCAGACTGTCAAACCAAGTTTTTGAATTAGGAAACAATCAAAGAAAAATCTTTGCTTTTTATACTTTCACAGTGAGTTTCTTTTAAAAGAAGAGCTTCCATATCCATTTTTATAAGTATTTCATAGTAAGGTACCTCAAATCTATAGCCAATCAGCTTACATTGAAAGAAAAGATTTCAAAATCTAGATGTATGTTTCTTGGTATATGCATATATTTATACATAAAATTTTTAGGTAAAGTCCTTATTAGAAAATAATTCTTTGGGGAACCTGGGTGGCTCAGTCAGTTAAGCATCCGATGTTGGCTCAGGTCATGAACTCACCGTTTGTGGGTTCAAGCCCCATGTTGGACTCTGTGCTCAGAGCCTGGAGCCTGCTTCGGATTCTATGTCTCCCTCTCTTTCTGCCCCTACCCCGCTCATGCCCTGTCTCCCTCTCTCTCTAAAAAATAAACATTAAAAAAAAAAAGAAAATATTTCTTAACATATATAAGTTCTGTGCCATTTAAGTTAGAGGAAGAACACGAACAAATTAATGCTATTTGTGGGTTAGTTTTCAGTATGCTTGAAGTAATCATTAAGTTATATTTCAACTCTAATATAATGTTACCTTATGATGTGAAAGCATAAAGTTCATGTTGCCTTTTGTACTTAGGGTGTTCACCCATCTGCATAATGTTGTTTGCCACGAGAATAAACCTATACAAATTTTAGGATACCTTGATAATTTATTTTAGATTCCTTTCTATTTATTTATTTATTTATTTATTTGTTTGTTAACACTGTAAGAAGTCTGAAGATGGGAACCTACTGCTATTAGTTTGGTAGCTCAAGAATGGAGAGGCAAGGTTTTGTGATTTGTCAGGGCCTTTTCCCTTATTGCCACAAAATGTCTGTTGTAGTTCCAGCCATCAAATCTACTTTCCAGAAGGCAACAAAAGGGGGAATATAAAAAGGGTAATACATTTATCAAGAAAAACAGAGACTTCCCAGCAGCCCAAACACTCTTCTATTTAGTTCTCACTCAACACAGCTTTATCACATCATCAACTCTGTCTGCAAGAGAAGCTGGGATAGCAAATTTTATTTTGTATTTATTTATTTATGTAGTATGTATTTTTCCAGCCTCTATACCAGAGAAACACAGAATAAAAAGAGTTTGAATGGGTGAAGGAACCAACCTATAATATCCACCATAGCCCCAAAGTTAAGTTTCAAAAATATTGATATTGATTTTACTAGAAAATTTTCATTATTCAGTATTTTTAAAAGGAATGTGCTTAATGTAGCTCTTGATCTCAGGGTCATGAGTTCAAGCCCCACGTTGGACATAGAGCTTTAAAATAAATAAATAAATAAATAAATAAATAAATAAATAAATAAATAAATAAAATTTAAAGAATGTGCTTAGTTACAGAATTTCATGACGTTTCATATATTCACTATCCTGATTTTAGCAGTCACATCTAACCCAATTCAATGTTGCAAATGAGGATACTGAGATCCGGAAGTTTTAAGTAAACTCGCCCAAGACCACAGTAGGTCTTAATTAGTCCAGATTAAGAGCCCTCTCTGATCTAAGATATACCTTTTATATCAGTGTCCTCCTCCCAGTATAACTAACTACTGCCTACTCTGCCTTTTCTGTGTAAGTACTAAAAAAGAGAGAGCCAAAGAGAGAGAAAAGAAAAAAGAAAAGGAAAGTACACCTACCATCCTCTTCAAACTTATTGTCTTCCTCTGAGCCAAAACTCCATACACTGTAACGTAAGTTGTAAAAAGTTTTCCAATGCATTTGATATTACTTGGATCAGTATTTAAAATCAGTTTTACAGTATGACCCTCCTTTTCTGGTTTCTCATCCTAAATCTTTTGCTGTTAACTTTGCAGTTGCTATTTCAGAGCACTAAGAACATTAGAATGCCCCTTCCTTCTCTAAAGACAATTGTAATTTCCTGTAAAGAAGCACCTTCTTTTCTATAGTTCCTTATGGCTGCCTGCCTAAGAAAACAGGATACATCCATAAAATAGCCTTAAGAAAATTCAAATTTAGAAAAAGACTAATTTGGGTAATGATTGTTAACAAAAAATTATTTGTTTTACAAACAGTTTTGATCATTGAAAGCTATAATCATGTACTACTAAATAAAATTGGAACATGTAGGGGAATTTTTCTTAAAATTTATGAAGTGTTTAAAAAGCTTAATCTCTGCATTTTATTACATAATAAGCTCTTCTAGGGACTTCTAAATACATAATTTTTATTTTCATGCAATTCAGGAGCACATAGAAAGCATTAAGTAAATTAACTCCCATTATTGCCATTGTCTTTTTTCTTTTAATAATTTGTGGTAATTGGATCTATGTTTGAAATACATAAGCATTATATCCTCCAAGCAGAAGAATAGGAATAAACAGTTTTTAAATTATTTTTTATTGGCAGAAAATTCTTTAAAAACACTAATATTTTATAACTAGGTGTTCATAAATTACCAGGTTACTCAGAAAAGTGTCAAGATAAACAACAATGGTAGTACAGAGCAGAAGATAACATAGACTTGTCTTAACAGTGGTAGTGCTCAGAGGTCAAGTCTTTGCCCAGCCAAATGATCTGTGAGGCCATAGAAGGTATATTTTGCTCTATAAAAGGAAACATAAACAAAGACCTCAGATATAAAGACAGCCAACAAGTAACAGTATGACAATGAACTCTGATGGCATGAGGAACGTATAGGCTTTTTTTACATTATGCACAAACAATCCAAATCTCAAACCAAATCTCAACCAAATCTCAAAGGTTTATTTCATTTTCATGAAACTGATCCTTGGCCATTCAGCTATGAGTCTCCTCCATGATGTGTCTATTCTAGGGCCTCAACACATAGAGCACAGCTGTCTTGAAAGCACATTTTCTTGGCAGAAAGAGCAAAGCTATGGTGGACACGTGCACTGCTCTAAAAACTTCCCCTTGAAAGTTGCATATATCATTTTCCCTCATGTTTCATTAGCAAAAGCGAGTCACTTAGCCAAGTCTAACTTCAATGCTGTGTGAAGTAAAATCCTCTTACAGCGAGGAGCCTCAATAGTATTGATAATAATATAATAATAATATTTGGGGCGCCTGGGTGGCTCTGTCGGTTAAGCATCCAACTTCGGCTCAGGTCATGATCTCATGGCTGGTGAGTTCGAGCTCCGCATCAGGCTCTGTGCTGACAGCTCAGAGCCTGGAGCTGCTTCAGATTCTGTGTCTCCCTCGTTGTCTGTCCCTCCCCTGTTCACCCTCTGTCTCCCTCTCTCTCTCTCTCTCAAAAATAAACATTAAAAACAAAAATTAAAATAATAATAATATTTATTATTTTAATAATAATAATAATATTTATTTATTTAGGCTCATCTATACACCAGTCGCTAGGCTAAGTGCTAGCACATAGATTACCCCTTTCCAATTTTGTAACAACCCTACAATTTGGGTACTAATTGTCATCTTTAAGAAGAGGAAATTGAGACAGAGTAAAGTTAATTAATGCTAAAATCCCACAACTAGCAAGTAAACATGGGATCCTAAACTCAGACACAGACAGTCTAACTCCAGGGTTCAGCTCCTAACCCGCATGCTGAAGTAGTGCACAAAGTCCAATTGCAGAGTTTATGGAATATGGAATACATAAGACAAAAGATTAAATATTGAGACATATGAGATAAACAAAGGAAATTCATAAGATTTTAATGCTAAGTCAGCAAGTCCTGGTAATACACATATTCAGTAAACTTGGTTACTTGCAAAACCTTTGCAATATCCATAACACCATGGAAAGAGATATTCTTAGAGATTGAGGCCAAGAAGACCAAGAAGGATAATGTGAGACAGACTATATTTATCAAAAAAGACCAAAGATTAAGACCAAGGGAACCTAAGAAGTTAACCAAGATATGGATCCCTGACCTTTCAGACTAGTGAATTACCTAAAGTAGTGTTTAGGCAGTCCCTTCCTTTGTCCTATGTGTATCACTCTGGAATGAGTTAAAAGGAATAGGCATGAGTGTATAGTATTAGAGCCCAAATTTACACAATCACATGAGGTACACAGAATGAATACTCCTATTTTCCAAACACACAACTTTCACCCTTTTTTTTTCACCCCATCAATTCTTTCACTATGTCCCACATCCATCAAAATAAGAAAAAAATCTGATATTCATTATATTCTAGTGCAAATAAATTTCCATTAATTTGCTCACTGGGGGGGAAAGAAGCTCACTGCTGTTACTATAGAAATGTTTCTGGACACTAAATGTGGGTGGACAAATGAGTATGTAATGCTGTTAGTTACCTACCTTTCCAGTTTATTAGTACCATTCTTTCTCTACTAACTAACCTAACTTGACTCATTCCTGTCTCTCTTGCTCCAACAGGCCCACTTTCTTCTCTGTTTTCTTTCTCTAGCTCTTGAACATAAAATTATCCACAACCTAGGTCACCTGAGTGGTTCAGTCGGTTAAGTGTCCGACTCTTGATTTCGTTTCAGGCCGTAAGATCGAGTCCTGCATCAGGCTCCGTGCTTGGGATTCTGTCTCTCCCTCTCTCTCTGGCTCTTCGCCCCCAAAATAAGTAAACATTTTAAAAATTAAAAAAAAAATTGTCCACATGTACTTGCATATGCATGTTGAAGTTAATTATCATGAAACTTATCATATAAAATGTTGTATATTTATTTCATTCCTATTATTCCTGGCTTCTAATTTTGGCTCTCTGATACACTAAAAAGGGGGAAAGTTTGTTTTTTTTTTTTTCTAATTGAGAATTAAATTAGGCTTTGAATATAAGCCACCTTCTATGGTAAACCACTTGCCTTGAATAGACATAGATGACTGAATGGATAAATAAATAAACACGATATTGACTGAGCACATTATTAAATGTGTCAAATCATTTGGGGTTCCAATCTTAACTATCCACTTACACTTTGCTCTTTATAATTTGTGCCTCTGTGTAATCGGTAACCAGTAGCTGAGTTTTACAGAGTCACGTTTTCAGTTTAATTTCAACCCGATTTCAGAATCAAAGTAATCAGATCCCATATTCATTTTAAAGGGAATATTCATCCATTCCCTCCAGATCTCATCTCTTCTATGTCTGGCTCTCTGCCCAGAAGACAGTCCTCTGCGGACCATACTACCAGGGTTTCCTTGCCTTTGGGCTCCTGGTTGGATTTTGCCGGTGGAAGGCATGGAGAAAGAAGTTACACTGGGTATTTAGCCCCATCGCTCCAGCTCTACCTGCTGGGCCATCATTTGGCAATGACTACATTCTTCCTCAGCCTGAAGCTCCTGCAAATATAGCTCTCACAAGGGTCTGCTCAGAGGCACTCACCCCTCAACACCTCAAGCTGAGGGACATTAAGAACTTGCTACCATTGCTGCATTCCAAATACTTTTCTGTTACTTGATGACTCCTCCAAACTGTCTACACCTGTATACGGAGTGACTTAAACCCTCCTTACCCCTTTGATTGTGCCATCTGCTTTTCTGTTTAGATTATAATATAGGCTAAAAACCACCTATCCTAAGAATAAGGTTTTAAGTCAGGCAGCCACAAAATGCTCTGATTGCAGCTACCATATAGTTCCATCATCATCACAAGACTAAGACTGAAGAATTCTTTTAAGGCACAATGGGAGCTCACCAAAGTCTAGAGTTCCAATGTTTTCTGAGAATCTGGGATTTTCCTATCCAATGTAATTCAAGGTATGTAGGACACGTGTATATTCCTCCAAGCTTTAGCTTCACCATGCAGGGAAGGGTTACTATTTGTGTGTATGTGTGTGCGCGTGTATGTATGTGTGTGTGTGTTTCAGCTTAAGATGCACATGTATGTCTTCAATGGATATATCTAACACAATAATTATAGTATTGACATGACATGTAGCAAGTTGCATTGAAATGGATCATATAAAGTATGTGAATTAGGAGCCAAAAAGGAACCTGTTTTTGAAGTAGTTGTCTCAGAAAAGCATTCTAGTGTGTTTTTAGGGGCCACAATTAAAGAAAGTAATATTCCCGTTAGTCTTCAAATGAAGGTGTTCAGTACTCACAGCAGGAAAACTTAGAATAGATAGTCTAACACTGTAATGAGGTGTTAAGAGAACTGGAAGAATAAAAAGCTTCAGATTTGAGGCTAACCACTGTATGTAAAGAAAAGAGAAAACTGTGGTTCATCTTCCATTTGGTTATTTCATTAGTGTGATGGTTCATATTAAAACTACCAAACAATTGGGGCGCCTGGGTGGCGCAGTCGGTTAAGCGTCCGACTTCACCCAGGTCACGATCTCACGGTCCGGGAGTTCGAGCCCCGCGTCAGGCTCTGGGCTGATGGCTCAGAGCCTGGAGCCTGTTTCCAATTCTGTGTCTCCCTCTCTCTCTGCCCCTCCCCCGTTCATGCTCTGTCTCTCTCTGTCCCAAAAATAAATAAACGTTGAAAAATTAAAAAAAAAAAAAAAACTACCAAACAATGGAAACAAGGAAGTTTGTTGGGGGAAAAAAGTCAAATCAATAGAAATCATCTTTAAAGATTGCAAAATTATCAGCAAAATACAGCTGATTCAATGAATGTGCATTAGTCCCCTAATGCAGTAACGAAAAGTTTAAACTATTTCTGTTGATTTAAAACTACTTATTTCCCTATTATTCTCCCAGGCTTGATATTATTTGTATTTTTTGTGTTTTTTAATGTTTATTTATTGAGAGAGAAAGAGAGAGAGAGAGAGAGAGAGAGAGAGAGAGAGAGAGAGAGAATCCCAAGAAGGCTCCACGCTGTCAGCACAGAGCCCAGCACAGTGAGATCATGACCTAAGCCAAAACCAAGAGTTGGATGCTCAACCAACAGATCCAACAAGGTGCCCCTATTTGTATTTTCTAAAGATATTGTCAGCATTATACCCCTTCTGGATGCTTTTATCTTTATACCTTAAAGAAATGGACTTTCTCTAATGAATCCAGAGTACTGTAATATCCCCTACCCCATCAATAACCTCTTTTTTCTCTTCAAAAAGAGACTTTGATCTTTTTTTTCTTTAACAAAACTTTCCTAGTATTGGTTGAAAACCCTGGAAAAATAGAACTCAGCAACTATATTTTACATGGTATTACTCATCTCATAGCAGTTGCATGCTTCAGTGCTTTAAAAAAGCTTTTTAGATTTTTAATATACAGTAGTCCTCCCTTATCTGTGGTTCAGCTTTCCATGGTTTCTGTTACCTGCAGTCAGCCTCGGGTTCAGAAACAGATGACCCTCCTTCTGACGTATCACCACTGTCATTATGCCTACATCATCAGTCGCTTCATTTCATTCATCACGTAGGCATTTTATCTCACACCCTCACAAGGAGAAGGATGAGGTCGTATTCACATAGCTTTTATTACAGTATAGTGTTAGAAGTGTTCTATTTTATTAGTAGTTAGTATTGTTAATCTCTTATCATGCCTAACGTACAAATTAAACTTTATCATAGGTATGTACATGTGGGAAAAAAAAAAAAGTATCTATAGAGCTCAGTACTATCCATGGCTTCGGGCATCCACTGAGGATCTTAGAATGTATCCTCTGCAGATAAGGGAGACTACAGTATTTCTTAAATATGTATCATTTCTCCCTACTGCCTTGTGCATTACTCAAATTTGTCCATTTAACACTAAAGAACAAAGTGCTATTTTTCCTAACTCTTTGGCTTACTAGTAAGAAAGGCATATTTTATCATCTTTAAATATGAAATGGATCCATGATTTTTAAAATATGTTACTTTGTAGTCTGACAAAGAAAATAGGACACAAAAGACATAAATTAATGTTAAGAAAAAAGCTTACTGGGGAAAATATTTCTACCTCCTTGCTTTTCTCACTTAGAAATTTTGAAAGGATGAAGATTTCCCCAGAAAGGACTGGGGAATTTCAGAAGAACTAATAGGACATATTCACAAATCCTTATATTGAAATGTTATTTTAATATATTTCATTTGGAATTATTAAGAAATCCTCTTTCCTCCTATTTCAATATGACTTAACCTCAATGGTAGCCAAATATTTATGCTACAACAAATTCTTTTGGTGACTAATTCCTGTATTTCAAATAATGACTTTTCTACAGTTTTATTTAAACTTAGGGCCTGTGAAGAAAACGTTTAACTGTTTTAGAACACTCTGTTTGGAATTTTGAGTTAAATACAGTGGGCTGAACAGGCATTTGTCTTGGGTTCTCCTAAAACCCCATTAAAATGACAATAATGATTGTTTTGAAGAATAAATCCATAAAAACAGAAAGAATAAGAAGGAAGACAACAACTGCACAATTGTAGAGGTTGCAAAACAAGATGGATGAATTATAAATGGTTAAGAAGCTAAGAGAAACCTTAAAATAAAAATAAGTCAACTCATGAGTCAAGAATTGGAAATAACACATACCCCTAATCATGGAACTGGCTAGTAGATACAGTATTGGAAATACACAGTTAGTAATACTGGCTCTGAAAAGTTTTCAGAACGAGTTTGCCCTTAGGAGATAATTTAATTGTGAACCACTGGATGCCTGGGGAAACTGAGGAGACATACCTGTCACATTACATTGATAAGTAGACTTCACAGTAGACACCTGAACTGCCAGTGCCCACTGTCCAGTTGATGCCCAGACTTTAGCAATTGGATTAACACTCCCTGGAATGGACTGAGGAAAATGATGCTAGAACTCCTGTAGGTTGAGGGTACGATTTCTCTAAAACAGAAGGAAGAGTATACTGTGGATGTTTGAAAAAGGATGTGCTTATTGCATTGCATGAGGGGTGGGGGAGTGGGGGGTGTAGGGAGATGGGGAGTGAGACAAGGATTTCAAAATAAAGAACATAATAAATACCTAGGGTGCGTCCGTGAGGGACCCCCAATAGCAGGTTTGAGTGCTGTTCTCTTCGCACTATGTCAGTCATACTTAGTTGTGACAGCTTTCAGTTGCCTGCAATGCTTTAGTAATTCTGATATATCCTTGTAGCCTGGTGTGCATGATTTGTAGGGAATAGACACATAGGACAGTGAAGGAAATGCTGCCTGTTGCACAGAAAGTCCTCTAGAAGGGCACCTGTTGGAACAGAACAGCATCACAGTTCCAGGGAAAGAGCCAGCCACAAAGTTTGCGGTGATCAACAGGAACACATGGTAAGAAAAAGCAGCTGAGGGCAGGTGCTCAGAACAACTGTGAGAAAAACTCAATCTCAAATAATTTTTCTGGAAGGCGGTGACAGTGAGGGAGTATTGCAGCTGGTTTCCCCAGAAAGCAGACTCTGAGAAAGAGGATAGTGTGCAGAGAGTTTACTAAGCAGAACTCTTGGGACCAACCTTTTGTGGGGAAAGAAGTCAGCAGGATTGGGCAGAGGGAGAAGCTGGGCTGTATGTAGTACAACCACACACAGCCTTGAATGAGCCACAACGAGCTCTGAAGCTGGAATGGCCCTTTGAATGGCTCTAGTCATTTTGAGCCAGGGTGAGGTGGCTGAGCCGTTTTTGTCCTTAGTTCAAAGGCATGCATTTGGGCAAGGATGCTCTCTTCAACAAAGGATAACTCTTTCCATCAGCTGAGGAAATAAGTCCTTCAGTTCTGAACGGGGGATTTGGACAGCACAGTATAGTATCCACCATAGTAGAGAAGACTGAAAAATGTTGAAATAGAACATGAGTTTCAGTAGAAGGTTGCTAAACTGCTTTGTGAGAAGAGTAGACTTGGTTACATGCAGGGAGAAGTTTTGTTTTGCAGGGGATGGAGGGTAAACACACCGAAAAAGTGTGTTTGGGTAGTAAGGAGAGTTCTGAGAGGTAGTGGAAGGGGTGAAGGAGGAGAATGAAGGCACGATAGCTGGTAGACTAAGATTAACTTTGCTGGGACAGGGGGGTGGCGGGGGGAGAGAGGAGGGGAGAAGGGTTGCAAAGAAGTGGGGGGATTTTTATTACATTTTAGCTATGTGGTATGCCTGTGTGAACCTTCTTCTCTATCAAACCACAAAATCTGCAATAAATTTTTCATTATTCACCAAGACATTGTGGAATTGGATGTTTCCTGCTGTGTTTTATTTTATTTTCAACTACAACAAAGTGTGAGTACTGTCTCTGAGCAGCCTTGAGCCTTTAAGGCCTAGACTGATCACTTAGGGGTCAGCCCCATCTGGCAACAGATGCCTTCACAGTGAACATGATGGTGAAGTTCAGAGCAAAAGTAGAAAAAGACTTGTGTTCGGTATTATCATCAGACAAACTTTAGGCATGTCAAAACACCTAAAATCATTCTGTTTGCACCGTCACTGTCTAAAAAGACAACAACCTTGGAATTGGAAATTTGATCTCATGAGCAAATCCCTTTAAATATCATCTATGTATGGACTGCTTCCAAATGTATCCCCTAGCCAGATCTCTCCCCTCATTCCAGGCTTTGTGGCTGCTACTCAACAAATTTGCTTAGATGTCCCAAACCAGGTGTCTGATCTTCTCTCTGCAATCCAGTACCCCTTAGAGTTTTTCTCTCCTCAGTTAATAACAACTCCAAACTTTCAACTACTCAGGCCCAAAATTTGGATTCATGTTTAATTTCTCTCTTTCTCTCATAAACTATATCCAATTCATTAGCAAATCCTGGTAGCTTTACCTTCAAAATATATTCAGAGTCTGATTGTGTCTCTCCATCTCCACCATTCCTCCCAAACCATCATTACCTCTCACCTGGATCAGTTTAGTAGCCTCTTAACTAGTCTTCCTGCTTCCACCTTGTTCCTCTACAGCTTATTCTCAGGGTGGAAACCAACACAAATAGAAGTCAAAGTCTTGGCAATGGCCTACAAGATCCCTAGATGATCTAATTCTCTACTGCCTTCTGACCTTATGTCCTGTAACTCTGCCTCTCATTTTCCACGGGTATCCCTGCTGTCCCTAGCTGGTATCCCATGCCAGGCACACCACTGCCCACACTCTTTCATTTGCTGTTCCCTTTGGAGCAATGTTTTTCTCCCTAATATACACAGAATATACCCCCTTTAATACTTTAGTATTTACTCACAAAGCACCTCCTTAAAATCGACAGCCCTCACATTCTTTCATTCCTTATTTCCCTTCCTTCCTTATTTCTATGGTACCTATCTCCATATGATATACTATATTTTTTACTCGTTTATTTGAGTACTCTATATCTTCCTCCATTTCCGCTTAAAGCAAACTCCACAAGGCTAGAGATTCTTATCCTATTCAGTGTTATATTGCTAACCGTCTGGAACAGTACTTGGCACGTAGCAAGCAGGTGATAAAATTGAATGAATTTCATAAGTTAATTTTACACTATGAGTATTTGAGAAGGTGCATGTCTTCATCTTGATCTTTATCTTGAGGATTTCATCAAGTCTCAGTACTAAATACCTGTGTAAATAGTAGAGTTTCATTAGGCGATGTCATCTAGTATGTTTTTACTCCAAGCAAAAACCTGCTGAACATTATCTTGCTATGAGTATATGCAGGAGGCAATATAAAAGATAGTTGTGGTCCAAACCCCAAATCCCAATCCATTCCTTCCAGTTCACTCCTCATGTAAACAGAGTTTCATGTAACATTTCTAACAGAATGGAATCATTTGGGGAAGGTAGAATGGAAAACCGAGTGGGTAGCTTGAGAGAAAAACACTGGAAGTCGTAATTTGCCTTTCATAAATTCACACAAGTGAGAAATTCATCTAAAAATGGAAATTCTAAAACAACCAGAAAAAAAATGACTTACGAACCAAATTTTTGTTTCTCTTTCTCTTCTTTTGTAAAAAATGGCTTCCATTTGCTGTCACTCCATCACCTGAAAGGGACCACTGACATTGGTAAATGCACTCCTGGAGCACATCTGTCCTTCCATTCCCATCAATCAGCAACACGAAGTAATGCCCACTTTTCATATCAGATATTGTGATGTGTTTAAGAGGCACCTGGATGGCTCAGTCGGTTAAGCATCCGACTCTTGGTTTCAGCTCAGGTCATGATCTCACACTTCATGGGATCGAACCCAGCGTCAGGCTCTGTGCTGATAGCATGGAGCCTGCTTGGGATTCTCTCTGTCCTTTTCTCTCTCTGTCCCTTCCTTACTTGTGCACGCACACTCTCTGTCTCAAAATAAATAAATTAAGCTTAAAAAAAAAGAAGAAAAAAAAAAAAGAATCAGACAACACTATCCTTAGTCTTCTTAATTTTTCCAATTGGACTGAAGAGCATTGGAAAAGCAATTATACCTCTTTAATTCACACATTACTAAAGCTGAATTTGTGACTATTCAGAAGGAGGACAGGGTAATTTTTGTACTACCTCCAAAGAGAATCTTTATCAAATAAATGAATTTTCCACAAAATTTCATGAAAACTATTTTAACTGTTTCAGGCCACTATTTTCAAGTACCTTTAAACATTTAAAAATACTCATTTACACACAGCTTGTTGTTATGTCATTCAGAAATAATTTTGATCTATTTACTAAAAGCAAGTCAGCAAAGGACATCTAAGCCAACGTTTCTCTCAGACCTAGCTATGGTAGCTTCCTTAAAGCAGGTAAAAAACTGTAATTATTTGTAAATCTTTTTTTAGCTGAGGATTTTTCACATTAAATATAAATTAGAGTGGTTTCCCTATACTTAAATAAATTTTAAAACATACAACTGAACTTACATAGAAATACACACAAATGCTATCTAGGTGAGTGGGGGGAGAAGGAAGGAAGGACAGATAGATGGAAGGAGAAATGGACAGAAGGAAGGATGGAAGGAATAAAGAAGAAACAAAAACATAAACATTATTTTTAAGGTAACTAGAACCAACCAAGTCACAACAGATTGCTCAGCTGGACAACCAAAGCCCTTCATAAACTGGTTCTATCTTTTTCAGTTCATCCACCAAATAAAGATATTTTGTATATTTATTACTGATCTGGAAAATTTCCCAAATATAAGGACCATAAAATTTAGATATTTTGTATCCCCAGTTAGTAGATGGATTTGGACATGGCATGTAGTTAAGGCCTATTACCCAAAAAATGTTTTGGTCCTAGGCCTTCCATTTCTCTCTCTCTCTCTTTTTTTTTTTAATCGATTTTTGAGAGAGATAGAGAGACAGAGCACAAGAGAGGGAGGGGCAGAGAGGGAGACACAGAATCCGAAACAGAATCCAGTCTCTGAGCTGCAAGCACAAAGCCCAACGCGAGACTCAAACTCATGAACCATGAGATTATGATCTGAGCCGAAGTCGGACATTTGACCAACTGAGCCACCCAGGTGCCCTCCATTTCTCATTTTTTGTGGCAATATAGCGTAGGAAATGTAGAGCTCTATAGCCAGACACCCCGACTTCAAACTCTGGCTTTACCCTTTACTAGCTCAACAAGCATATCACAACCTCCCTGTGCCTCAGTTTCCTCATCTATAAAATGAAGGCATAATAGTTGTATATACTTTATACTTTGTTGCAAACATGAAATGAGTTATTGCCTATAAAGTGCTTGGTATGGTACTGGCATAACATAAGTGCTCCATAAGTGCTAGCATTAATTGTTACTGCTATTGTTATTATGGCTGAAATTCAGTCATTATCTTTATATTTAGTTTCTTCTTGTACTTAGTGAAGATTACTGCCCTGTCACATGCCTACCTTTCAAGGTAAACCAGCAATGTAGCAAAGGCTCATGAAGGAAGGCTAGCCTCAGTCTGTTAAATGCAGGATGAATAATCAACATTGAGATAAGTAAGTCAAAAATATCAGAATAATATAGCTAAATTCTATTAAAGATATTTGAGGCTGTATTCACTGCTTGGATAGGACAACCCAATGATTGATGATTCCCCAAAAAAACACTGATATTCAACAATCTAGTATTGTATAGATTTTTATATAGGTTCCTACCTATATATGTCCACATTTATCTTAGATTCTTAGAGTGTTGGGATAAAGGAAATAAAGTATACCTTCATCAATAGAGTCACAGCTTTAGACATTTATTCCCTGATAAAAAAAATCGAGCCATAGGCACTAGAGTAGCCTTACACTCTCAGGTTAGAACTAAGTTCTTGCCTTTATGAAAAGAAAAGAAAATGGTCCAGATTACTTTATCTTCTGACAAAAAAAAAAAAAAAGTGCTATTAAACAACATACAAAGAAGAAATTTAAGGTATTCATTGATCAACAGCTATTGCCTTTAGAACATCAGTAGTGTGTATATATCATGCTCTTTGAAGTGAATTCTTGCATGTAAAAAGCAACTCTATAATTTGCAATAACCGTTTACACATGTTATTTCATTTGATCTTTATAACAATCAACAAAGGGATAAATATAAATACCATGTAAAGTAGATATTAATACTTTTTAAAACTATGTCTTAGAGAACCTAAGGACTAAGCCATGGTCAAATGGCTAGTAAATAGGGGAATCAGATTCAGATTCTAAATCAAATTATTTCAGTATTCAGTAACTTCTTGTCAAGGGTATATTATGTGCTAAATACTATACTAAGCTCTAGGGCTGTAATTACTCTTTGCCTTTTACTGGTTTTCAGTCTTGACGAGATGATAGAAGAGCAACAAAGTCATTACAGTACAATGATAATGGAAATTTCATTCATTGATTCATTCATTCAATATTTGTTGCCTATTGTATCAGTCTGTTCTAGCAGGAAACAATGGCATACTCTGTATTTATCTAAGTGTTTATCTCTGGCTATGGCTTAGTTATGGTCCCAACAGAAAACAGGTAGTACTCCCAAATTAGGATAATTTAAGTAAGGCTTAATAAAGGCAAGATTTATATGGGTAGAATCATCCAACTTCCCAGGAGTAATAACAGTTGGCCTGTTACTACCTTGAAGCTTGTATCAAGGTAAGAATGCAGTAACTGGAATCCAGGAGAATCCAGTAGAGAGGGCCATCTTGAAAGGAACTGTATTCTTTGATTGCAAAACAATATCATCAGGATGATATTCCAAGGTGGGAGCCAGAGACATAAGTACACCAAACTCACTCTCCTCTGACCCCTGATGAGATTCCCATTGGCTAAACCCAACATGAAGCAAGAGGTTAAGGTTGTAACCCATAGATGTACTCCATACAGAGCATTCTCAAAAGGCATAAAAGTGTATGGAGAACAGTAGGATGTGAGTATGGAGAGGCCAACAGTTCTAGAGGGCAAAGGTCTGAAGTCAGTTTGCTCATCACTGCAATCTGTGTCTCCATGGTCAAAGGACCTCCGATTCTGTGTGTGTAATCCTCCTCTGCCTTCCTTTTATAAGGACACTTGTGATGGCATTTAGGACCCACCCAGAAAATCCAAAATAACCTCCACACACATCTCAAAATCCTTAACTTAATCTCTTATGCACAGACCCTTTTTCAAATAAGGTAATATTTGTAGGTTTCAAAGATTTAGGGTATGGTATCTTTGGGAGACCATTTTTATACATGCCACAGTTTTCATTTTCAAATGTGAGAAGACAATATATAATACCCAAAACTGAAAAATCAAGCAGTAACAAGCCTGTTTTTCAGTGACATGTAGGTATATACCCAAAGAATTAGCTAGAAAGGGTAAAATCGCTGACTCTGTGTAGGGTTAAATAAACATGGAGGAAGACATCCTCAACCAGGACTCCACTAGAATATTTAAAAAAAATTCTTTTAATGTTTATTTACTTTTGAAAGACAGAGGTAGAGTGTGAGTGGGGAGGGGGCAGAGAAGGAGATGCAGAATCTGAAGCAGGCTCCAGGCTCTGAGCTATCAGCACAGAGCCCAATGCAGGGTTTTTACTCAGGGACTGCAAGATCATGACCCGAGCCAGATGTTTAACCTACTGAGCCACCCAGCCGCCCCTACTAGAATAAATATTTAAACCTTAGTGCCCTAAAGCATCCATCGTGTGTTAGTAATTATCTTCTCTACTATGCTTCATGAAGGGACTATCGCTCCACTATTAATGGGAAATTGGGAAAAAGAAAAAAAGTCCCTCAAATCCTATTCTGTAGGGCTTAATTTTCTAATGTAACCCTGATTGAGAGAGGCATTTGGAGCTGGACATAAAAGTAAAAGTAAGCTTTAAAAAAGTAAAGTAAGGGGTGCCTGTGTGGCTCAGTCAGTTAAGCATCTGACTCAGGTCATGACCTCCTTGTTCCGGAGTTCGAGCCCCGAGTCGAGCTCTGTGCTGACAGCTCAAAGCCTGGAGCCTGCTTCGGATTCTGTGTCTCCCTCTTTCTCTGCCTGCCTCTGCTCATTATATTCTCTCTCTCTCTCTCTCTCTCTCTCTCTCTCTCTCTCAAAAACAGATAAACATTATTTTTTTTTAACTAAATAAAAGGAGAAGGAGTAGAAACAACATCTTTCAAGGGTTTCAAAAGTCTAGTATTAAGAGAAGAGAAAGAGGAAGTTCTGACAGTTGCACAAGTTTTCTAAAGGAGATGAGAGAGTTTGGTTTTAGACAGAAGGAGAGGCACCTATTCTTTCACAGCTAATGAGGGAAGAAAGAAATGGGATAGATGCTGGTAAATTTTAGGTGCATAGCAAGAAGTTGAAACTCATACGTGGTAACTCTCACTTTCTCTGTGCAAAAGAGATTTTGCATGATTCTACTTCACTCCCCACTTCGTTATGACTGTCATCGATAAAACAGAGTCATTAAGATACAACAACTCTGAAAGATCACTTTATCTTCTTAAAGAAGTAATCCAACTTCAACTTGGTATCTGTGTTAACATCAGCTAATAATCATTTTCTGAAGTGTTCTATTCAATTTACATCTCTCGCCTCCTAGAAGGAAGAATGTTAATGGTGAGGAAAGCTGTCAAGTCTCTGATTACTGCCTACAAATGTTATCACTTGCTACTGTTCAACAATGTTCTGATGAAAATATTACTACTAATGGAACAACATGCATATGTTCTTAGGATAGAAATAGTATTGCGACATTCTGCTTGCTTACAAGTAAAGTAAATTAACATTGAACTGAGGTGAAAAGTAATTCCTTGAGCAAAGTTCTCATGAAATTTTAGCTCTGAATGCACACATTTCATAGAAGATTGCAAGAGACTTCATTCAGACTTGAACACTTACCTAAATAAAAATCTCATCTCTCAGTAGGTATTATATGGAATTAAAGCATTTAATGCAGCTCCAATCTCATATTTCTGGGTACACTAAATTGTGTTTAGTGTCATAAACTCTCCCCAAGGGGTTGACAAAGGACAAAAGATAGAGCCAGAAACCACCATCAAATCAATCTATGAGTAAATTTCATACCAGCCATCTATCTAGTTGGCTTTCTTGAATTCAAACTAAATTTTATAAAACCATGTCCAATATCTTCATTGATGATGACAGTAATGCAAATTTCTTTTTTTTTATATTTTTAATGTTTATTTATTTTTGAGAGAGAAACAGTGTGAGTGGGGGAGGGGCAGAGAGAGAGAGAGGGAGACACAGAATCTGAAGCAGGCTCCAGGCTCTGAGCTTTCAGCACAGAGCCTGATGTGGGGCTTGAAACCACAAACAGTGAGATCATGACCTGAGCTGAAGTTGGATGCTTTACCAACTGAGCCACCCAGGCAAACCAACAGTAATGCAAATTTAAATGTAAACGACTTTTAGCCTACAGTGTATTAAAAAGTAAAGGGTAGGTAGATGCAAGAATTTTACATGAAGTAAGGAATAGCAAAGGAATTTTTAAATTAAAACCACAGAAAATTTATATTTAACAAGCATACTGAGCTTTTTCATGTACTTTAACCGACAGTTCCAAGAGTGAAACTTTATTCTAAGGAAATAATTTTATGTACGGATGCCATTTAGAGGTAAAGATGTTCATCACAGCATTGTATTTAGTTTAGAATTATTCTTAGTTTTAAAAGCTAAGAAACTATCATTGGGAGAGGGGAGTGGGCAATGAGGAAATGTCATTGCACATCTGTTTTCATAATATACTACTATGCAGCTATTTAACAGAGTAAATAATAGATAGATATCCAAAATGTATTAAGTGGTAAATACAGGTTGCCAAACCAAATACAAAATGTGATCCTAGGGTTGCCTATTTATAGTGTATATGCATACAAATTTGTGTTTAAAAACATAGGCAAAAATGTGGAAGAATACACACTAAATTTTATTGCATTTATTTGTGTGGTGGAATTACTGTTAATATATACACTTAAATTTCTATAACTAACATGAATTATTCATATAATGAGAATACGAAAGAGAATTTGCTTTAAAAATTATGTTTGCTAGGTGTTTTGAATGACTAAGTGAAATCCCCATGTCATATCAAATGCAAAAGCAGGATATGAAACTGTACATAAAGCATGAAATTTGTCACAAAAAAATGCAAGAAATATGCCAAAATGAGTACTAGGATTTTAAGTGACATTTTTTGTACTCATTTACACTTCTTCACACTTTTCAAAAATTTCAACAATGAATATTTATTCATTAAAAAACAAGAAATAGACAAACATAAAGATTCATAGAAAGTGTAGAATTCCATGCAAAAAAACTAGTAACTAATGTTCACCATTGAAATTTTTCCACTGGAACGTGCTCAGTATGGTGTTTATGAAAGGCACTTCCTGCCAAATGTTCATTTATTCCTTTAAAAAATGATCTAGAAACTTCACAGACTAGATCTCCCAAGTTTCTAGCTTCGGGGGCTAAGTATGGCTAACTCAATCAAGTCTGAACAAACCAGTGGCTGAGGTGAAAAAGTTTTTAATGGAAGACTAAGCAATCACATAATGTGTCCTTGAGCCATTGTCAAGCAGTTAAATATAAAATAGAGATAACAATGCTTTAAATTCAGAGGTTGAAAAAGAGGACACTAATGTGACTTAAGAAAATTTAATAAATGGGTGAGGGAGTGTAGGGAGAGCAAACATGTAGGACTTAAATTAAGCTTTAAAGGATGGACAATATTTGACTAAAACCAGGGAAAAGATTTCATATAGTCATCATGTATGCATAACTGGATTGAAAATTAACACCTTATTACTTAAACATGCAAAAAAAAAATAGTCTTCTTGTGATTCACAATGGTCATAGTATTTATCTTGAGCCCAATTCTGCAGGAAGCTGGTGGGGAAAGTGAGTATTGTAGGTGAGGGATGCAAACTTAATAAATGTTGGTTTCTCAGTCTCTTAAACTTTTATTGATGACTCAATGTTTTAAGACTAATGCTCAAGTTTTCAGATTTCCTCTAGAGGCAATGTAAGAATAAGTTACTTTATATAAAAAGAATAGTTGGTGTAATAATAAGGTTGTGAAAGTTCCTGATTGTATTTCTCTCTCCATAGACTGGCCATGGTAAAATGGAGGCATGCCATATCTTTAAATAATGGAATTTAGCCATGCTATCTTTACCAAGAACAGATGTTAATTTGGGAATAGCATAGTCTAAATCTCAGTCTAAAGACTGTGAATAGAAATGTTTTCTCAATTAGCGAGGAGCCTCCCCCTTCCCATATTGTGAAATGTCACATTTGGTTTCTTCCATCTGAGGGACCCTACAGAGAAATCATCTCTTATAAGGAGTTACAAGGTATTTTAAATGCTGTTCCCTTGTTTATCTAAGAAAGAGCCAAGATTCTAGAAATTTCTTTAGGCTTAGTGGTTTGGAAGTGTGGGGAATCAGGGAGACAAGGATGCCAATACTTTTTTTAGGCACCCTCTTCTTCCCATTCAGCTTTCCAACTGTGCTGCCCTTCTGCCTTGCTGACTAAAGGGACTAATTGCTCACCACTCACTTGATGGCTTTCAATTCTGTGTCTTTTCACTAAAGAGAACTCTCTCTGGGCTCTGCCACAAATCCTGAGAAAGGAAGGAGTTGAAGAGAGAAGATCTGGGCTGAAGGATGTGTTATGCCTTGTGATTCATTCAAAATTTCCTTTTCCTTTTGACCTTTATCCACTGTGTCTGGGTCAAGTCTGTGAACCTCAGTTCCCCTGCCACTCAGGATGCATTTCTCCATGAAGGATATTGCCAGGGAAGACTGAGCATGGTTTTTATTACCAGCCTGTGGAGACCAGCCATCAACTCTAACAACTCCACTCATTGTTCCTCAGTCCATTTCAGGAAGGACTGTATATGTCTGATTACTCCATATCCTAGCTTATCCCTCTCTTTGGGTCACCCACCACTAATCAAATGTGTCCTGAGCTTCCAGCACCTACCAGGCCCTGAGCTTCAGCTCAAATTGGAATTAAAAAAATGGAAAAGTCATGTCTCTATATTAAAACACAGCAGAGGCTAAGGAGGACTTAAAGGCAGACATGGAAAAATTTCATCTTAAGACTGGACTGTAGAGGGTCTGGGAAGGGGGTGGGTGCTGGTGGTGTCAGGAAGGTAAACTAGGGCTAGATTACAGAGAACCTTTAATTCTGAGTGAAAAAGACAAGATGCGACAAATCTTATTTTTTAAGCAGTGGTATTTCTGTGATTTATGTCAACAGTTTATTTTTGAATCTTAAAAAAAGTTATTTTGGTCACTTTAAATATACCACAAGCACATTTTTAAACTCTTAGATTTGTTAACACCTGCAGCTTTGTCATTGTACAAAATAAGTCACATTAAATGCTAAGTGGAAAAGCTTAAATTAAGTCTTTCAAGAATAGCCTCATCTGGAAACCAATGCTGATGGTGAGGTTTGGGGGCACCACCGCTCTAATACCATGCTTATCATTCTTAAATTTGACTCTGTGATAGAACTTTGAGGACATGTGAGAAAAGGAGGCAAATTTCTTGCTGGCCATTCATCAAAATCTTTAGTGAGTATCTATTAACACATGATCTATGCTTGGTGCTATTTAGGAGGAAGCTGAAATCATGGTTCACCCTTTTCATGTTTATAACCCTAAAAGAAATTTAATTCTAAGAACTCCAATGCCTCAAATAGAAGTTCATATTGATTTTTAGCCTATCATCATAAATCTATTACACTATCTTCACTTTTTCAAGAATCCTCCAATAATGCTAAATACATTTTAGTTATTAAGTACCTACTCTATTATTTATCTACTGAGAACCAATTATGTGCTGATCTTTACATATATTACCTAATTTAATCTTCACAACAACCTCATGAGGTAGATTTTACTATCCTCATTTCAAAACAAGTAGCCTGACTCTCAGCAAAATTAAATAGCAGGGCTTAGTTACATAGCTAAAAAGAACCCAACCTAGTTTTGCCTGATTGCAAACCTGTGCTCTTTCTCCCTCACACATTGTCTGGGCAGCAAGTTAAGAAAATACAATATTTAGAGGATTACGAGGAGGACATACACCCAGCATGGAGGGCCATAAATATTGGCATGTCTGGTTCTGCCTAATAGAGTGAATTAGCCAAAAAATCTCCCCACGGAGAAACAGAGATGTAAGTCCAGATTTAAAATATAAGTGCTTTACTAGATAAAAGAGTTCAGCATATCATGTTCAAACATAAGTCTCAATGAAAAACCACGTTGGTTTCAGAGACCTTCTGGGATCTGATAATGTTAGAGCACAGAGTGTATGTGTAAGAGTGATACAAAGTGAATTAGGCAGGGAATAAATCATAAAAAGCATCCTAGAGTTTTGCTTGATGGAAAGGTCTTGTTTCCAGAAAATATTTAATTTATAGGAATTGTGTGGTTATAACTGAGTTTCCTTTGCTCAAGTTGCCAAATGGAAAATGCGGTACCCAAGCAAAAATGATTTGTTCATTTATTGAGTATTGTAATGTGCCAGAAACTGTGTAAGGCACTGAGGATAAAGACCTAAGGAAGAGGATACTCTATTGTAATTGATACTGAGGTTGACTGTTCTCCATCCCAATACACCCCCTTGCTGTAATAGGACTGACCTCGGAAACAAGGCTGGAGTGATTTTCTGAGACAAATATAATAATTCCATCTCCCTTTCAATGCCACATTTAAGCCAATCTGAGTTTTTAAATGTTCTTGAGACAATTCTTGTCCTTAGGTGGACTAATCATTCAGTTTTTAGGAGACTGATGGATGAACTGATTGATACACCGCTTTGTTCCAAAAACAAAGATTTCAGCCCAGCCTGCAGATGTGCATGCAAAGTACCAGAATAAAGAACAAACTGATAAAGAGGTGCCTGGGTGGCAGACTCTTGATTTCAGCTCAGGTCATGATCCCAGGGTCGTGGAATGGAGTCCCACATCAGGATCTACGCAGAGCATGAATCCTTCTTAAAATTCCCTCTCTCCCCTGCTCTCTTTCTCTCTCCCTCAAATAAATGAAAATGAAACAATAAGTAAATAAAAGAATAAACTGATGAAGAATTGAGAATAAGGGGACTAAAAGGATAGTGAACAGCTACTAGAAAAAGCAAATTTGACCCTAATGTTCCTAGAAGAAAAAGCACAAAAGAAAAACATGAATAGTTAATAAAAATCATCAACCAATTGAATGATAACAAAACAAAAACAATAGCTTATACTTAGTAAGTACTTATGTTCCAAGCACTGTTCTAAACACTTATGATATATTAATTTATTTAATTCATATTAATTCATTTAATCTATAGCACAACCCTATAACCCCACCTTTGAAAGGAGAAAAAGTGAGGCCCATGAAATTTAATTAAATTATTTAATTATCTAATAAGTACAGAGCTAAGAAGAAAAATAAAAACAAATGAGTAGCTCAAGGGAAGCACAGTATTCTTAATACACTGCCAGAGAGAAATATTTCTCAAGGGTCCTTATAAAGGGAGATTTTGCATTATAATAGTTAACTTGGTTGTACAGTAATGCAGAAAAATCCCTGGCAGATAAATAAGATTTTTTGTTTTTAATGTCCGTGAAGGATAAGATTTAGAAGTAAAATCTGGATGCTCTGAAACATCTTTGTATTTCCTCTCAGTAGTTATGATCCTTTTCTCTGCCAGATGAGTAAGGTTTCAAGTTTCAAAAATACAGGCTTAAGCTGATTGTGAAATGAATCCTTCATTGGGGACTGGAAAATCTACTCACCTAGCAACTGTCTTTCAAAGATACATACTGTATATATATTTGAAATTTCCAGTAGAATTACGATTTTGAGAAATATTCTTTCTTACAGTAAGTGAAATGCATCATCTTACACGAATTTCCTTCATCATCAATATTTTGGATTGTTTTCCACTCAGACAATGGCTCTGGAATTAAAATCATGGGTAAATCTCTGGTGCTGGTTTATTAGGCATGTGGCCTAAACAGACATGGTCCCTTTGGTAGTATCTCCTCTCCATGCCTGAGTCACTTGGTTCTCCCCAGGCTTTGTCCTTCTCCTGGTCATTAAAAGCCATTGTCAGGAACGGATCTGAACAACTTGCTTCTACTAAAGTTAAACACAGGTGAGGCTTAATATCTACTTACATTTTAACCATAGAAAGAACCTGAAGGATCCAGTCACTGAATGTGGAGATTGTCTGATCTAGCCAACCTGGCCTTTTAAAGCCATATTACACGTTAAGAAAGGAGAATAAGGAAGAGAGAAGCAAGGGATTAACGTTCAAAATCTACATCTTACATTTCATTCTTAATCAAAATTATAAGGAAAATATTTCCTGCAAATGAAGAGGTGAATGTTTTCACTATAAGATTGCAGGGGTGCCTGGGTGGTGGGTGGCGTAGTCTGTTAAGTGTCTAACTTCGGCTCAGGTCATGATCTTGTGAATCGTGAGTTCAGCCCCTCATTGGCCTCTGTGTTGACAGCTCAGAGCCTGGAGCCTGCATCAGATTCTGTGTCCCCCTCACTCTCTGCCCCTCCCCCATTTGCACTCTGTCTCTCTCTTTCAAAATTACATAAACATTAAAAACAAGTTTAAAAAATTTACAGCATTGTAGATGTTGTAATATACTTATTTTTCCTAAAGAATTTCAAATTCATGGGGCACCTGGGTGGCTCAGTGGATTAAGCGTCTGACTCTTGATTTCTGCTCAGGTCATGACCTTGAGGTTCATGTGATCAAGCCCCACACTGGGCTCTACTCTGAAAGTGCAGAGCCTGCTTGGGATTCTCTCTCTTCCTCTCTCTCTCTGCCCCTCCACTGTTCATACTCGCTTCCACGTGTGCACACACTCTCTCTCTCTCTCTCTCTGAAAATAAATAAACCTTAAAAAAAAGAATTTCAAACTTACAAAAATGATAAAAAGTCAAACTTCTTTTTTAGGACCAGGGCAACACAATTATGCACAGATTATAAAATTCTATGAACTCTTTGCTATTGGCTTGTGAGACATAAAGACATTGAGAATAAAAATGTGAAAGAAATAATTTTGCAGTAGTTTGATAGAATAAGTTTATGTCTCTTGCAACAAATAATTTTAAAAGTTATATTATTAAGTTTTTTTAAATATATGTTTTCTAGTAATTCATTTTTATTGTATTTTACAAAAGAACTGATCTACAATGGATTGGAGATATATATACATACATATATATATATAAAGAACTCCACAGTTAGTTTGAGAAGCACTATACTATAGTATAAATAATTCTGTGTTAAATAGGACAGTCATATTTTTTTCTAAAACAAGTAAATGGTACCAGGTGTCAGAAGTTTAAAAATATTTTGTGGGGGAAATCTTCTATCCACTAATGCAACTTTTATATGTATGTGTATGCATATGAACTAGAAAAAAGATTTGCATTGTTTGATAATCAAATATATATTCAGGAATCAATACTGGAGAAACACTATAATCAGGCAAAGAAAATATTAAATGATAACAAGATAAAATAATTTCCCAGAAGTTGTTGGAACTCAAACTGAGGAAAGGATGTCCACTGGGGCTGTTGCATTTTTGGCAAATGGCTGATAATGGAGGAAAGATTAATAGAATCATAAAAAGTTGGAAATCACAGAATTCTACTTCTTCGTTTTGACAGATGAGCTCGGAATAAGGAAGAAACTGTTGGAACTAAAACGATGAACTGGTGGGTGAGAACTGCAGTTCTCATTATATATACAGTTTCCATATATAAATACATCTTTGTTGCTATTTTGTAATATCCAGAATCAGATAATATTAGAGTGAGAGAAACCATCACTATCAAATAAAACAGCTTCTAAATTTTACACATAAGACAACCATGGACTTACGAGGTTAAGTGAGCATGCCTGAAATTGCTCAGCACTTAGAAAGTAAGATCAGGAGTCTTATTTCATTCCCATTGCAGTAATATTATGAAGCATCATGTTATGGGACTTTCAGGTGAGTCATCATATTAATTCCTCAGGAAGAGTCTTCTACTCAGTCCTCAAAAGAGTATATTTCATAGGAATGAAGTTTTGCTTTTCTTAGGCACATTAAAAAATAAGTTTTATTTAACAAATTAAATGATTGACCACAATGATAGGACCAGAGGAATTTTGCCAAGTAAAGATAATGGATTTGGAAGAATAATACAACTAATAAAAATAAGAGAATTTCAGGGTTAGAATAAACCTCAGCTAATTTATATACACTCTGGAACTACCATCTAGCCTACTCATAAGAAATATAGTAATGAGTCCAAATCCCACATTTCTATGTTTTTGGACTCATACACTGTGCTGATTGATTAAAAACAGAAGTTATTGCCTCAGTAATTGCAGGTACTAAGCTGGCCTCATAATAACCCTGTGAAGAAGATGTTATTATTACCCATTTTACACATGGATAATTAAAGGTGAGAGAAGTCAAGTAAGTTGTACATGTTACATTGCTTATATAAAATCACACTTCAATCTGATCATATACCCTTATAAGCCCGTATCTATTATACCATACTGTGGTCTAGCTAGTCAGTCAAAATGGGATCGTAGGCAGCCAAGAGAGCCCTGGAGTCAGACTGTCTGGGTTCAAACCCAGATCTCACTGCATAATGACTATGACTCTGGGAAAGTTATTTAACTCCCCTGTGCCTGCTATTTCCCTTCCTGTAAAATGGAAGTGGGACTACTATGAAGATTCCAAGTATTTAGCATATAGTAAGAACTCAGTAAACGTTATCTATTATTACCAAGGCTCAAGGAGACAACTCGAGCTAAAGTAGATCTCTTGGTTGTCCAGGGCACAGCAAAATCAATTTATTAACTCCTCTGTCCCTAATCTTCTTGTTTGTAGGCTCTCCATCTGGTGGGAAGAAGGCAATCCAACTTCTCGAGTACTTCTCAAAGAAGTCATATATTTCTCCCGTGAAGGTAAACAGGCTCAGATATTCTTCATGCTAGAACTCGGTTGGAATTATCAGCTTCTGATTCTCCCAGTGGCTATCACTATAACTTTATAAACAAAAAAAAAAAAAAAAAGGAGAAATATACGAAGATGGTAATGAAATAGTAAAGTTAAAAACCAAATCAATATTCACCATAAGAAACTCTGAATATCATACCTCTAATTAATAAATGTCTTGTTTAGGGATGCCTGGGTGGCTCAGTCAGTTAAGCGTCTTTTGATTTCTTCTCAGGTCATGATCTCTGGGTCTTGAGGTCGAGCATGGAGTTTCCTCAAGATTTTCTCTTTACCTCTCCCTCTTCTCCTCCCCTACTTAGGCTGTGTGCTCTCTCTCTCTCTCTTTCTCAACAAATAAAAAATAATAATAAAGAAATGTCTTGTTTAGAGCAATGGTTCTCAAAAGTGACATTAGCCTGAAAGTCTCTCAGGGTTCAGGTTAGACGGAGATGACCCCAAACCAATTACAGCAGGATCTCTGGGGATGGAGCTGAGGTATCAGGTTGTTTGTTTGTTTGTTTGTTTGTTTGTTTTTTTCAAGTTCCCCAGGGGGTTTAATGTGTAGCCAAGGTTGAGAATCACTGCTTTAATGCTACCAGGTAAAAAAAAAAAAAAAAAAAAAAAAAAAAAAAAAATTCCTGAGGTTGAATCTAGAAATCTAAATGTTCAGAAAACAATTCAGGTGATACTGATGATTGGTCATATTGGAAATCTCTGGTTTAGAACACATGACACCCCAACAAATAGCAGAGGGCCTATATTTACCCTCATAAAGTTTGAGGAAACATTGCCAGTGGAGCTTTCAGACAGAAAATACTTGGTAATAGTTTGGATTTCAGTTCATGAAATCGGAAATAGGTTGTCAAGATCTCCCTATTTACTAACCTGCAAACACCATATAGGAATTGCAAGTTTAAGTGGAAATTTAAATGTGTATTTCCTGCTTCCATTATATTTATATCATAACCCTTAATATTGAGCCAACATAATTTGTTTCTTACCTACCAGAAATTATTTTCGTATGCAAATTGTATGAAACTCAGCCTTTATAATACAGAAGAGACAGCACAAAAATCACAGCTATGTAGCAACCAAGCAAAAACAGTGCTGATTTATGAAACTTCACAGACTTAGAAATAGAAACAAAGCACTAAATATTCATGAAATCCCATACAGTGCTTGCACATAAGTTACATCTCAGTGATTTGTAACTTAGTTATAGGGAAAAAATAATAATCTGAGCACATCCAAACATATGGAACCTTTCAAGTGTTAAGTTTCACTAATTTTTTATCTTATTTTGGTCATAAATTTGGTCTTATTTTGGTCATATTTGAGTCATAAATAAATTATGAATATGTTGTAAATGGTTGGCCATAAACTAAACCTCCCAAAGAAAAGTAAACGAAGATTTCATCAGCAAAACAAGAGAGTAAGTATGGAAAAAAGAATTTAATGAAAATCTTCTCTGATTGCAATGTTTTTTTAAAAGTGGTAAAAGCTCTTTAAAGACACAAAAACACAAGTGAAAGAAGCAAGTAAAATTCTGTCACTCGACAAAGCAACATCATAAAGCTACCATGCAAACAGAGTTAAAATAAGAAAACAATCTGCCATGTACTCTTTGAATTAATCATAAATTCAAGAAATAATCTGAGAGCTAATATGATAATCAAGAAAATATTAAATTTCATTGAGTTACCTTGCCAATTTCAGTTCCAGTTTCATAACATAATTATCTCAATTTTTTTTAACTATACTAACATAAATACTAAGATTCAGACTTCAAACACAAATACTAAGTGCCTACAATCCACAATTAAAATAGTAAGATTAGTGGGGCACCTGGGTGGCTCAGTTGGTTAAGCAACTGACTTCAGCTCAGGTCATGATCTCACAGTCCGTCAGTTTGAGCCCTAGTCGGGCTCTCTGTGGACAGCTCAGAGCCTGGAGCCTGCTTCAGGGTCTGTGTCTCCCTCCCTCTGCTCCTCCTCTGCTCACACTCTGTCTCTCTCTCTCTGTCTCTGTCTGTCTCTCTCTCTCTCTCTCTCTCTCTCTTTCAAAAATAAATAAATATTTTAAAACATATTTAAAATAGAAAGATTAGAAGTATATCACTGGTAAAATCTAACAATTCAATCCAAGATCTATTTACTTATTTTAAACACATTGGCTTTTTAAAAATACATATAATTCAATTAACTGCTAAAAATCCCCTCTATTCATTTTTTTTTTTTTTGCAACCTCTGATTTTTTTTTTCCCTTCAGTGTGTAATAAACCATAATTAACTCCAAGTAGCTCTGGAACATAGTGCTGTTTTTAAACAACTGTTAAAGAACTCCTTTAATTAGAAAAAATTTACAATCAAGATATGCTCTTTTTTTGTGTGTGTGAGGGGAGGGTGCTAATTTTCAAGTGGCCTTAATTTACCTGTGACACAAATAAATGGTCAGAGATGATGTATCACCTCCATTGAAACGCTCTTACTATTCTTAAAAAAGCAAGTGTGATACTGGGATGTATAAATAGTAGCTAAGAATCAGGAATGTGAGGTGACATAGCCAGTATAATACTTATACTGGTCAGACCTGCATAAGCACCAATTATTTAGATTTACAAATTTAAGAGAGAGATGTAGACAGTAGTAAAAATGATCAAAGTCTATAAAAATGGAAACTCTAATGAAGGCCTTAACAAAATGACATTATTCAGCAAAGGAATTTTTTAACAATAGTTCTCAAGTATATGAAGAGGATGATATCAGCTGCTCGCCATCTTTATTGAGGAACAAATAAGCAAGAATGAGATTAAACTTTAGGAGAGAAGACTTAAGTGAGATAGAATAGAATTTCCCAAAAGAATTATATTTTTAGAAAGAGCAAATCATCAAAGGGGTCTGTGGAATTTCCTTCCCTGGAAGTATTTATAAATAAGACATATTTTTCCTTGTTCAAAAAGTTTCAGTGATGTCTTTCTGAGAGAAATAATCTACTATCATAGAATCTCAAGATGGAAAGATCATATTTCCCAATCACCATTTACTGCAATAAAATATACTGAAAATGGAGACTTAATATATAGTTATAAGAATTAAACACTCAAATAGTCCAAAGATTTTATGATCTGTAGTCAAAATATGCTTAATCCCTATCGGATAAACTAAGGAAAATAAGAAACCATTCTCTTTTCGTTAACCAATAATCTTCCACGTGGCTATATGATTAAACTTTTTTTTTCAGGAACCTTAATCTATCATTGTATATGGAGGCAGTCTGCTGCCATAAAGGTGCACTAAGATGTCGGTGTCTTCCCAGCTCTCACCTGATGTAGGAGTTCACGGGCAAAGACTCATTCTAGCTCAAAAAGTCAGATGGAACCACACACTCTTTGAGGAGGCATACTTTCAGCATGTGACCCTCTCATCACAGCTTACCATAACCCCATGGGAAAGACAGGGACAAGCAATAACTTTCCAGTTCTAATACACTGTTCTTGCCACTCTAGGAAGAAGATAAATAGCAAGTAAAGAAGAATCTGAAACAAGTTTCCACGTAGACCAGTCCTGCTCTCACTTTTCAATATTTTTAACACCTATCCTGCATACATAAATAGCTAACATTTATAACATATTGTGCTATACATACAATATATAAAGCACTTGTTACTAATGGTTTATATTTGTTCTACTTATTTAATCCTCACAGTTTTAAGAAGTTGGTACTATGGTTGTCATCCATTTTATAGATGAGGAACCTTTGGCAAAGATATGTTAATTTGTCCAAAGTCACTCAGATACGAAGCTACAGAGGCACAACTCAAACCTAGGCAGTCTGGCACCAGAGTCTCTGTGCACATTTGTAACATCAAGCTGCCTCTCTGCAGTTGAATTAAATATACAGAAAATTAGAAATCAACTATTTCCATTCCATTCCTCATACTTGAAAACACTATTATTCACTACGTTTCTAGGCTTCAAACACAGAGCAGGACCCTCCAAAGTTACAAAAATAAAATGTTGCTTTAAAAAATATATAATTTTGAGAATTAAAATAATGGTTTATTGTCATAAATTCATTTATCCACAGGCAAGATCTCTCTTCTCATGTGTATGAAAGGAAGAAAACAGATTGACACTAATAAGCTGTTTCTTGTTTTTCATTGTAGTTTATTTGAAATGAGAAGCTCATGAATTGAATTGATAAGAAGTCAATTAACATATAAGGATATGAAGCAGAATGTATTTACACAAAAAGTGACTGTTGGCGAAGTAAACTGCTAAAGTCAACAATTGCAAGTAACATTTCAAAAGACAAATTACTAGGAGTTAGTATATAGAATATACATTCATTATATGCCTTTACTCTCCCTTACCACCAACTTTGAGTCTATCATAAATGTAATTATATCCTTGATTTTAAAGGTCCTAGCAGACATGGGGAAACCATGCTGGGACTATAAATGTAACCACAATGGCACAAGCTTACACTAGCTACTTCCAAAAATTAGCCCTGTCTCAACGCATCCAACAGCTATTTCTGGTAATTCCTTAGACTACAGGTTTCTGTTACTTCTACAAGATCCTGCAAATTTGTCCACTTCAGCCTCTTCATCAGCCACCACGGTACAGTCTCTCCTACCACTAAGCTTGCCGAGATGGCTTCCCCGCCAGGGACAGGTATTCTCTGCCAGCGGCAGTTGCTGCTTGCTGCCTCCACCATTCTACCCCTCAGGGAGAGAATCTGAGCACAACTCATCCCAAATTCCTGATCCAAGACTAGCTGTCATTATTGTAGGTTTCAGTTTTCTAGACTTCATGGGTCAAGAGTGATGGAAGTTAAGGCCCGGGGCCTGCTGAAGGTGAAGAGTCTCATAGGAGGCCTTCTCCTCATTAAACTGGGACCCAAAAACTTTCTATCTTCAGAATAACGGTGAACCAGAAGGAAACCTGCCACCCCCATCCATAGTAGGGAGAGATGACTTGTGAGCAGAGCAGAGAGCAGGGAGCGGTGTTAGAAAGATGGGTGAGAGGGTTGGGAGGAGGGGATCCCTGAGAAGTTGTTATATCCCCTGGATAGTCCGGGGAAATTTAAGTGCTGTATGTGGTTCAAGGTGGTCCCAGACTGGTAACAATCCCACGCAGAAGTCAGAAACAAATTCTTTCTGGAAGAAGAAATTTTCATTCTAGACTTCAAAGAATTTTTCCAATATAAAATTTCATGTGTTATAAAGGTACATAAAGATAAATAAGCATAAAAGAAAAAAAACCAGCAAGAAAAAAAGACAGCAGATACAGATTCCAAAGACTTTAGACAATGGAATCACCAGATATACTGTATGACACAGTTTTTATACTAGGATTTTTTAAATTTTATTTTTTAATGTTTATTTTTGAGAGACAGAGCATGAGCGAGGGAGGGGCAGAGAGAGAGGGAGACACAGAATTCGAAGCAGGCTCCAGGCTTTGAACTGTCAGCACAGAGACCAATGCGGGGCTCGAACTCATGAACTGTGAGATCATGATCTTGACCGACTGAGCCATCCAGGTGCCCCTTATACTAGGATTTAAAAATTAGTTTCATTTAAGAATGACTGTGAAGACAGCTTCAGAGAACAAAACTCTAAGAATTGCCCCCATAGAATTGAAAACAAAACTAAAATGTTTTCAAATGAAAAATATAATACTAAAATTAAAAATTCAAGAGATATACCAATTAGAGTGGCCCAAATCTGGAACACTGGTAATACAAAATGCTGGTGAGGATGTGGAACAACAGGAATTCTTATGCATTCCTGTTGGGAATGCAAAATGGTACAGCCACTTTGGAAGACAATTTGGCAGTTTCTTATAAAACTCAACCTACTCTTACCACATGGGTGTGATTTCTGGGTCACTAAATGGAATATTATTTAGCACTAAAAAGAAATGAGCTATCAAGCCATGAAAAGATATGAAGAAAACTTAAATGCATATTAATAAGTGAAAAAGTCAATCTGCAAAGGCTACATACTGAATGATTCCAACCATATGATCCTGGAAAAAGCAAAACTATGGAGACACTAAAAAAGATCAGTACTTGCCTGTGGTAAGGAAGGAGAGGAGAGACAATAGGTAGAACACAGAAGATTTGGGAGTAGTAAAAATACTCTTTATGATGTTATCATGATGGATACATGTCAGTATACATTTGTCCAAGCCCATGGAATACAGAACATCAAGAGTGAACCCTAAGGTAAACTATGGAGTTTGGGTGATTATTATGTGTCAATGTAGGTTCAACCTCCATTTAAAAAAAAAAAGTGTCATTCTGGTGGGTGATGTTGATAATAAGGGAAGCTATACCCACACATCCTCACGATCTCTGTACTTTTCTCTCAGTTTTTTGACTTTGAAACTACTCTCAAAAATGTTTTTAAAAATAACTTCAATCTACCGTTTTTATAGCATAATAGGCCCAGATAAAAAGGGAGTAAGTAAACTGGAAGACAGGTCAGAAGAAGGGATTTAGTACGTAGCACAGGAAACAAACAAACAAACAAAAACTATGAAAGAGAGGTTCATGGAATATGCAATGAGGGGTATATTTTAAGTTTCACCAGAGCTACAGTAGTAAGAGAGAGAATTGGACAGAAGTAATATTTAAAGAAAAGTAAAGAATTTTTCCACTACCAAGGAAAAACACCAATTCACAGATTTAAGAAACCAAATGAATCTCAAACATATGCAATTACTTTTTAAAATTCCATACCAAGACTTATAACAGTGAATCTGCATAAGAAAGAAAGAAAGAAAGAAAGAAAGAAAGAAAGAAAGAAAAAGAGAGAGTGGGAGGGAGGGAAGGAAGGAAGGAAGGAAGGAAGGAAGGAAGGAAGGAAGGAAGGGAGGAAGGAAGGAAGGATTATCTTAAAAAGCAGCTAGAGGGGAAAATGTATTACCTTCAAAGGAATAACTTCAAAGCAGGCTGAGTTCTAAATAGCAGCAAGAGAATCCAGAGAAAGGGAAAATGATTAACTCAATGGGCTGAAAGAAAATAACCGACAACCTGGAATTGTACACTTAGCAAAAATATCTTTAAGAATGAGGGTGAAATGAAGACATCACACCAAAAGAAAAAAGAGAGTTTTTCACCAGCAGTATCTTGAAAATTTGTAAGGATGTACTTTAGGCAGAAGGCAACTGATCTCAAAAGGATATTTAAGATGTTATAATAAAAGAGGGGAAAAGAGAGTAATACATAGGTAGATATATCTAAATGAACATTGATTATATAAAAACAATAATAATTTAATTGTGGAAATAAAAACAAGGGAAGGAAGGAGAGAAGGAAGGGAAATGATAATACCTGACCACTCTATGTTAGGAAGGGATAAATAAAGTTAAAGGACATGAAGTTAAATGGCATTTATAAGCAACATAACTAATACATAAACATACGGTAAGGCTGAAACTACAAGACCAGAATATAAACCAAATACTATTTTAAAGATAGCTAATATAATTATCAGCAAATAGAATTTAAGGCAAAAGACATTAGTGGAAAAAAAGAGTTTTACTTTAAAATAGTTTCTCGATTCCAAAAGTTACAACTTAAAATACAGAGAAATAAAGGAGAGATTTATAGAGACAAATATACACCAAAAATCACTGTTGAAGTTTTAACATATTTCTTAGTATTTGATGAAATAGGCAAAAAAAAAAAAAAATCAGTAAAAGTAGGAAAGACATAAAGAACATTACAAACAAACCAGATCTAATGTGCGTGTATGTTTATAGCACCTAACCACTCCACAGTACATATTTTTTCTAGCACACATGGAATATTTACGAAAAGTCACCACTTAGGACTACAAAAATGTTCCAGCAAATTTCAAAATACTTAAATCACACAGATCATGTTTTCTGACTATAGTACTACTAAGCTAGAAACCATAAATAAGATATCAAAATTACCTATCTACTTGTTAGTCAAAAAATTATATAACTGCTTAACAAAGAAGAAATTGCCATCAAAATTAGAAAATAAGTTTACCTGAATACCCACAGAAATACTATAAAAAATTACACACAAATCTTCAGTCCAAACAGTACTTAGAATAAAAACGTATAGCTTTAAATATTAATAAATAATAAGTTAAACACACATTTCAAGAAGTTTAAAAAAAAGAAAAGCAAAATAAACTCAAAGAAGAGATTAAAATAAATAATAAAAATAATCTTAGTCAACAAAGACTAAAATAAGCATCCACTGGGGTGCATCAACAATTTCAAATATTAGTTTTTTGGAAAGACTAATAAAATTAATAGACTTCTGGTGAAATTGATCAAAAAGAAAGCAAATAGTTAAAAAAACTTAATACTAGAAATGACAAAAAATGACAAAGGGAATCACGTACTAAAGTTGCACGTACTAAAAATGAAATAGGAGGATATTATGGATAGTATCAAGTGAGTAAATTTGAAAAATAAGATGAAATAAGAAATTCAGTAAAAAAAAAAAAAACTCACAAAATCGACAAAAAATTGGAAATTTTGAACATTACCAATAACCTATATCCTGAATATAACTGAAAACCATTAGATAAATTAAATAAGTAATCAAAACTTTTTGGCCTTGTTCCACATAATGTCATAACTTATGTAAATCTTCTATAGGACAAAAAAAAAATGACATGCTTTTCAACTCATGTATAGCTAGCATAATCTTGTGTTCTCAATAAGAAAAGACAAGAAAATTATGGACCAGATTCGCTTAAAAAGATATGAAAAAATTCGAAATAAACTCTCAACAAACTAAATTAAGCAATATATAAAAAAGGAAATATATAATGATTAAATTGGGTTTATCTCATGAATGTAAGGTTGGTTTAACATTAGAAAAGAAATCACTGTAATTTACGATATTAAGAAGTTAAACTCAAAAATCATATTATAATCTCAAAAGCTGTGGGAAAAGCACTTGACTTTGTTCAAGTCCCTTTCTTGATTAAAGAGAAAAAAAGAAACTTTCAGCAAACTAATAACAGAAAGGATTTTCTTAATCTAGCAGAGTATTTTCTGCTAAAATGCAACTGACAAACATCATCCATAATGGTAAAATACTAAAAGTCTTTCCTTTTGAGATTAGCGACAAGGCAAGAATGACCTGTCACCACTTCTAGACAACCTGAATTTAGAGGATTTTAACCAGCAACAAAAGGCCGGGGGGGAAGTACACGGAACAGAAAGGAGAACCGTAACTGACATTTATTTACAGATGATATGATGGCTTATAGAGAAACTATTACAAATCCCAAAAGTTTTAAAAATAGAAATAATATTTAGAATATCAAGTATATATCTATGTAACAGAAAATACAACTTTCAGTAGATAGCATTCATATCATATAAAAATTAAATATCTGGAAATATCAAAAGCCATACAGAAAAATATTTGTAAGGAAAGACTTCTACAGAAAAATTATGAAAACTTATTTTCATTTTAAAAAGTAATTAAGTGGAAAGAAATAGCATGTTCATGGATTGGAAAACTCAGTATTGTAATGTCAATTTTCTCCCTAAATTGATTCATAGGTATAATGTAATTCCAATCAAAATCTAACAAAAATTTTAGTGGAACTTGAAAGCTGACTCTAAAATTTGAAAGGAAGTATGAAGGAATAATAGCCTTTGAGAAAGAACAATATGGAGGCCTTAAGATTGTACTCTTTCTAACACTTAATTGATAGAGAAATTCTTTTCTTTTGCTTACTTTGTTGTCGTCGTTGTTGTTTTATAAACTGATATACAATGACTTCCTCCCAAGGGGGAATATCAAATCAAACTAGCAAGTATTTACCCTGTACAATGCTTAGTATCCTCATGGACAGCCAAACGGTCTTCAGGGTATGACAAAAAGAACTATCTCAGTGGTGAATACTGTAAGAAATTCAAGGAGAGGAAATCAGACAATAAATTGGAGATCCTCTTAGTTTTCATTCAATTCTTACTGGGCTGGTAGGTAGAAACTGATTTTCAGATGCTCAAATGCCTAATGGATTTTTTAAATCTCCAAAATAACAAGAGTTCATATCCTACATGTACTTGTCAAAATATTTCTGGAACATTATACAGGTATTTTAAGTTGAAGTGTGTGTGTTTATAGTTCTTAAAGAATTATGTGATATGTGAAAGTAATATTCATACATAGAAAAGAAGAATATGAAGAGAAAAAGATCTAGAAGCAAAATCAAAATGCCACATCACAACAGCTAGTGAAATGAGTCAAAGAAAAAGAAAACTATATCTTTCATTTTCCCAAATGGCAAAATAAATGTTGATGATAGAAACCAGTGGCTCTCAAAAGTGCGGTCAGCAGAAAGCGGCATGAAGCGTTATCTGGTATCTTATTAGACACAAAGCCTGGGGGGACACCTGAGCGCCTGAGTGGCTCAGTCAGTTAAGCATCCGACTTTGGCGCAGGTCATGATATCACGGTTTGTGAGTTTGAGCCCCAAGTCAGCTCTGTGCTGACAGCTCAGAGCCTGGAGCTTCAGTTTCTGTGTCTCCCTCTGTCTGTTCCTCTGCTGCTTGCACTCTGTCTCTTGCATTGTCTCAAAAATAAATAAACATTAAAAGAATTTTAAATAATAAAAAAAAAAGACACAAAGCCTAGGACTCCACCCTGGACCCACTAATCAATACCTGTAGGCACAGGGTTCAGGAATGTATTTTCTAACAGTCTTGCCTGGAAATCTTGATGTCCTTCACGTCTGAGAATCACTGAATCATTCCAAAGCACAGTACACTCAGTTTTTACTTACCTGAATGGACAATGGGTCTTAGTGTTTATTATGAGGACTAAACAAATGATCACAATTGAAAAAGACAAAATATGTTTTTAAAAAGAATTTTAATCTTAATTTATTTTTGAGAGAGAGAAAGCACAAGCAGGGGAGGAATAGAGAGAGAGGGAGACACAGAATCTGAAGCAGGCTTCAGGCTCCGAGCTGTCAGCACAGAGCCCGGCGAGGGGCTCAAACCTACGAACCATGAGATCATGACCTGAGCTTAACCGACTGAGCCACCCAGGCGCCCCTAAAATATCTTTAAAAAAGAATTGAATAGCATAAATGGAGCTTGTGTTTTGTCAAAATATAATTAACATGAATCTTTTTACTAATTTCATGAAACTAATATTATACACAAAAGGGAAAGATCCATCATCAAAAACTGTTTTAAAACACTTTAAAATATTTCATATAAATACCAGGGAGATATTTCTTATTTGCAATTTGCTAGTTATAGAAGATCTCCATATATACTGCTTCATCTGCCATTGCAAGTACATATTATTCAGCATATGTGACATCATTTTTATTCCAAGATTATTGTTTCATATTAGGATTTTCAAGCTCTCCGGAATTTTTTTTAATTTGTAAACATGTTTCAAAAATACCCTCGTAAGTCTACAATAACTCTCAAAATTAAAGGGGCATTTCTGAATCACAAATCTTTCTCCTTTTCTTTTATTTGTTTTACTCAGCTTTGTTTACCTAATCATTATCTTCACATCTATTGTATAAAATGATGGATTTCCAACTAAAAGCTCAATAAACACACACAGTAGTCAACTTTAATTGTAAAAAATTACAAAACAAACTTTAAAGTATCTCTACCAATGTAAAGCTCTGTGGGAAATTTTCTCAAAGTATTGTGGATGGTTATTATGAACAAAATAAATGAGGTAAGGTAATGTTACAATAATGATCTGGAACTGTGAGTCAAATGAGTAAGATTAAAGGCATAAAGAAACTCTTCCTAATAAACAAGCAGATAACTGCTGGAAAGAAAAATATGTTCCTTGTTTGAAATTAACTGCCAAACATTCTCAACCTACACAAAGCTGTCATAAAGGACATCTAAATCTGTCCTTGTTTGTAACATGTGTTGTGACAAGATTTGACAGTTTATCAAAGAACTATAATTGCCACCTAAACATCTAGCATTTTGTCAACTGCAAGTATGTTTAGTGAAAGCATTTATTTTACTTAAAATACAACAACTGTTTTTCTCCACTTTCTAAAAGAATTGACTGAATTTCTTTTCTCCTTAGCTGATCAAGCTGCATCAAGGCTCTCTCTTTGAATTATTTATGTTGGAATTGCAAAGGGTAAAAAATCATCAGTAAAGCAAGAAACTATCACCAAGGTTATATATATATATATATATATATATATATATATATATATATATATTCTGGGTATTGACTCAAAAGACCTTCAAAATATAGCAGTTCTCAAAGATCTGTAGAGATGACATTTAAATATGCTTACCTTGGGAAGGAGAAAGATAGACATTTTCTCTATACCACAATTTATTTATCTAGAGTAATTTATTAAGATATGATGTCTTAAATACAGAGAATATGTTCTTCAATAGGCATCATTCCTACCTGTAACTTTTGTTCGGAACAGCCAATGATAAGATAGATGTCTTTCTCAACCCACAAAGACCAAAATAAAGAGGAACTAAATCCCCTTGCAATAGATTCATGTAACAGAAATGTCAGCGTAACAGAGATATTTCCATGACACTACCAATCGTTCATTTGTTTCAGGAAATAAGTTTTAAAAGGATTATTCGGTCTCAGATATGGAAAGTTGTTCCTTACTGTACTTGTTTGATAATAAAAAAGTAACATTTTTATGTAAAAGTTTCTGCCCGACTTTTACATTTTTCCTTCATTCTCATAAACCTCAAAGAAAAATGATAGACTGAGAAAAATGCTATTTGGAAATTCAGGAATCCCACATTCTAGTCCACACTCTGCCTCTAATTAGCTTTTAGATCCCAAACCAGTTGCTTCATTTCTCTGGGCCTCAGTTCCCTGTCTGTGAATCAGGATGTTGGACTGGGTGGTCTGGAAGGCTATTTCCACCTTTAACATTTTATGGTTTTAGACAAATCCCTGGAACTATAAGGTGTTGCAACAGCCAGAGCTTGGAGCAAAAAATAGCAGCAAGACAAAAATTTCTTCTACTTAACACCTCAAGGCAATGCAACCAACTATGTGTTTTTAATGTTTACATTAGCATTCAGTCCTATTTAGGTAATAATAAGTCTATTTAAAAATCTGTTTTGTTTTTCTTTAAAAAGTGAAAAATGTGTGACACATTGAGAACACTGAGAGAAAAATCATTTTAATTGAAGCTGCAAGTACTTTTTAGTGCAGCTAAATTAAGCCACAGAATTTTCTTTAGAAATCACTGTATGTAGTCAGGCTGAGGATGAGAATTATATAGTATAGATGGGTCTGCTGATTTTATGATAGGAAGGAACATGAATGGAGGGTTGTAGGCAGAAATGAGCTGGCAGGCACTATCAACCATGAAGAGTCTGAATTGAGGAGAAAAGCTTGACGATGTTGAGAAGAGAGGTGATTGGATCAGCAGCAGGACATTTTGATTTAGCCTTTTTGACATAGGCTACATTTAATATAACTACACTTTTTTTTTTCTAGCAAAGTGATGTGTTTCATAGACATTGTCAAATCTTACCCATTTCTGTTGCCTACTCCAGTCCTTACCTGATTCATGAACCCTACTCAGTGGGAGAGCTCACAAGTAGGGTGAGAAAATATATTCAACAGATTATTTATCACTTTCAAACTATGAAAAAAATGGTTATTTATATTTAGGCTAGATCAAAATATTGCAGAACCAAAAGTCAGACACACAATTAGCAGGATAAAAATGTATGATCTATATCTGATGCTTCCATTATTTTTATGATACAATTTGTTCTTGAAATTTCTGGTATCTGTGGTCCCTTCCATTTCTTTCCCCATTACTCCAACTCCTAATGCATTTTGGAAGCTGTGTACTTAAAATTTGCTAACACATAATCATCACATATATTTTATTAGTCTTTTTTTAATTATAAAAGTAATAAAAGTTCAAATACTACACTAATAAATGGCAATAAAATGTGACAGTCCTTCTTCATCCCAAACTGCCACCAACCTACACCCCTCTCTAGAGATAATCATCATAAAAAGGACCTCTGTAATGACTTGATGCTTTAACTATTTCTTAATTCTAAATACACAAATTTCATATATTGTGTACCTTTTTGACTGGGTTTTTTGCATTTAGAAATATCTTGGGAATATTTCCATATGACCGCACATAAATCAGTTTCTTTAATGTCTGCTTATGTTTGTACAATACATTATATGATACTTTACCTGTTGATGGACATTTGTTAGTTTCCAGATTTTGTTTTTATGAGTAACTCTAGAGAGATATGCTATTTGTCATTCACCATCTTATATTCTATAAATGGTACAATACCTGACACACAATACCTCATGAAATATTAACTGAATGAATTAACAAAGTGACAAATAAAATTATCAATATATTTTGGGGTTGTCTATGAATATTTCTATTGAGTAGATTCCTAGAAGGAGATACATTGAGTCAAAGGTTTTATGAAACAAAACTTTCCTTGCAAAATTTCACACTTATACATTCTATTACAATAGAGGAGTTTATCTATCTTATAATTTTGGCCCACCTAATGTGTGAAAATTAGCATTTTCCTGATTACTAGCATTTTTTCGTATGTTTATTATCTTTTTTCCCCTGTAAATTGCCTATTCATACCATTTCCAAATGTTTTTGGTCTTTTTCCTCACTCCAATGGAAGCACATTGTTAGACATTTTCTCCAGTCTGTAACTTTCCTTTTAAACGTATACATCCTTTACCTTACAGAAACTTTATATTTTTAGGCATTAAATTTCACACCCCTAGGAAACTACTACAGGCACTAACAGAAGAAAAACTTCCATGAACTGAAGAAAGACTTGATTTTTTTAGTTTAAAAGTGCAAAGTGGATGCCAAGCAGGAATTTTTTCCCAAAGACTCAAGATCAACATAGACCAGCTCGCGCCCACCGTCTGAACCGGGCGGGTAACTGCCCGGTAACAACGGAAAGTCCTTTGTTAGTCTGTGGTCTGACTTCGGTTGCAATCTTGACAGCAGCAGTGATCGCCGGACGAAGAGTAAGTATCTCGAGTGATTGGGCAAAATGGCAAATATCAAAATCTTCGGAGGCAGCTCCCATCAGGACCTATCCCAGAAAATTGCCGACCGCCTGGGCCTGGAGCTAGGCAAGGTGGTGACCAAGAAATTCAGCAACCAGGAGACCTGCGTGGAAATTGGCGAGAGTGTGCAAGGAGAGGATGTCTACGTAGTGCAGAGTGGTTGTGGCGAAATCAATGACAGTCTAATGGAGCTTTTGATCATGATTGATGCCTGCAAGATTGCTTCAGCCAGCCGGGTTACTGCGGTCATCCCATGCTTCCCTTATGCCCGGCAGGATAAGAAGGATAAGAGCCGGGCCCCAATATCCGCCAAACTTGTTGCAAATATGCTGTCTGTAGCAGGTGCAGATCATATCATCACCATGGACTTACATGCTTCTCAAATTCAGGGGTTTTTTGATATCCCCGTAGACAATCTCTATGCGGAGCCAGCTGTCCTGAAATGGATAAGGGAGAATATCTCTGAGTGGAGGAACTGCACTGTTGTCTCACCAGACGCTGGTGGAGCTGAGAGAGCGACCTCAATTGCACACAGGTTGCATGTGGCCTTTGCCTTGATTCACAAAGAACGGAAGAAGGCCAATGAAGTGGACCGTATGGTGCTAGTGGGGGATGTGAAGGATCGTGTGGCCATCCTTGTGGATGACATGGCTGATACTTGTGGTACAATCTGTCGTGCAGCTGACAAACTTCTCTCCGCTGGAGCCGCCAGAGTTTACGCGATCTTGACTCACGGAATCTTTTCTGGCCCGGCCCTTGCTCGCATCAACAGTGCATGCTTTGAAGCGGTGGTTGTCACCAATACCATACCTCAGGAGGATAAGATGAAACATTGCTCCAAGATACAGGCGATCGACATCTCCATGATCCTTGCGGAAGCCATCAAGAGAACTCACAACGGAGAATCTGTTTCCTACCTATTCAGCCATGTCCCTTTGTAATAGAATAACTAGGTTATTCTGTTTTAAAATAAGATAAAATAAAAATAAAAATATGCCTTGCCCCTTGTTCTTTCTTGGTATTTGATGAAAAGTTCAGTAGAAGACCCAGCTGGCTCTGCTGCTACTTTCTGAATCTCACCTCAGGTATATTAGAGTTTATTTTATTTTATTTTTAAATTTTTAATGTTTTATTTTTGAGAGGTTGAGAGAGACAGAGACAGAGCACAAGTGGGGGAGTTGCAGAGAGAGATGAAGACACAGAATCCTAAGCAGACTCCAGGCTCTGAGCTGTCAGCACAGAGCCAGATGTGGGGCTCGAACTCACCAATCCTGAGATCCTGACCTGAGTGAAGTCCCACACTTAAGTGACTGAGCCACCGAGGCACCCCTATCAGAGTTTATTTTAAATTGAGGAAGGACAGATTGAGAATAAGTGCTGGGATTTTCTCTCTGGGTTGTCTCATCCTGGCTTCATTGATTATTTTGTGAACCTTGCAGCTACAGTTCATCTACTGATTTCAGATTTTGAGGGTATCATATGGAGGTGTTTGAAAGTGACTACAGAATTTTAGGCATAATTGCTAAAGTTGCTTCAGGATAACTAGCAACTGCAGCCAACCAGATCCATCACCCTCACCACTACCCTTTCATCTGACCCTCTGCCCCCTTTTACTCCCCCTCCTCTGGGCTGCTCCCCTTCCCATTGAGCACAAGTTCTCCAAGATCTGTGCTAAACCTCTTGCAAGACATTTATCTTTCTTCCGTGTATTTGGTTGGCATCTCAGATGACCTCAGACTTATATTTAAAAATTGGTATTATTGTCCTCTTGTTGCAGAAACTAATAAAATGTCTGCATGTGTGTGGGGAAAAATAAGACACACACCTAGACATGTTGGGAAATTTCCGATCTCCACGAAAATGCAGACAGGCCCTAAAAGCTTCTCAAAAGATAAAACATAAACAAGGTAATTTTAAAGGAACAATATTCAGATTGCTGTTAGATTTCTCGTTTGATCTCCCAGGCAGTAAGCAAGTGGAAACAATTTTTGCAGTTCTAAAGGACCATTATTTTTAACCTAGATTTCTTTGCCCAGCTGAACTATCATGTAATTTTGAGGGGAAAATTAGGGCATTTTAATATATTAAAAGTCTCAGAACTTTGCCACCATGAGTGTTTTCTGATGTATCACTTAAAGATATCGAAAATAAATATATACGACTAAGAGGAACACACAGATTGAAAGAGGTAACAGTGAAACTGATAAAAAATAATTTTTCATGAAATTACAATTATCACAGTTAAGATAAAATTCACATAAAAATTGAGCCACAATATAAAGCAAATATTTTAAAATCTATAAATAAAATTCCAGATGATATCCACAAAGCATGAGAGATTAGGAGATGTTAGGATTGGTCTAAGTATATTAATAATCTTGTGTAGTTTGGGAAGGAGGTTACTGACACAAATGATTGACATTATAGCAAAAAAACCTGTGTTTAAATATGTTATTTAAAATTCAAGGACAAGCAAGAGAGAAATGTGATGAATTACTTGAAAACTCCTAGACAGGGGAAAAAAAAAGTATGGCCCAGTGAACAAAGTAAACAAATTCGGCTGAAGATAGAAAGTAAATAAGGAAGAAAATAGAGCAAAAAGAAAATACAAATATATGCTAAACTAAAGTCACTATATTAACTAAAAGTCAATATGTTAAATTAACCTCATAAAAGATAGATTATTAGATTGGGTAGTAAAATTATTTAATGATAAGCTGTTTACAAGAGACCAGGAGACACATCTAAACAAAAAGTTGGATGTAGAGGGATGATGAAAAATATACCAAATAAATGCTTACAAAGAGAAACTAGGCGTGATACTTTTAGTCAAAGCAAACATGGCATATGTTTTGCTGATTAAACCCCCCATAAGTTACAAGCATCATGAATCTTTATGTAGTTAAAAACTCAACATTTAAATATAAAAAGAAAACAAAACAATATGAAGAGAAATGTATAATCTACATTAATAGAAGGAAATTTTAACAAAACTCTCATACATAAAAGATGTTATTTTAATAACTACATATGGAAACTAAACAGATAATTCACATTTTTCCAGCATGAATGAGAACATTTACAAATATTAAAAATATTAATAGGTCATAAATAGTCTTCATACATTTTTAAAAGAAATTTATATAGACCTTATATAGTAAAGAGGATTTACTACAATCATCTTGACAATCTTGAAAAAATAAAACTATCAGTAAAATAAGAATAGAATGAAGCTTACTTGACCTGATAAAGCAAATCCATTAGAGACTTACAAAGATATAATTAATAATTCCCACTACAATCAGTCAAATTTCTAAGCCAGTGGAATAAGACAAGAAAAAGAGCAGTATTGGGTAAAAAGAGGCAGAACTGTTGGTATTTACAAATGTCATAATTATCAACAAAAAGATCCAACAATCAAAAGAAAAACTATTTCTTTGAGAGGTCAGCAAAATGACTACCGATAAGATAAAGTATTTGCCTTTCCTAAACACCAAAAAAACATAATTTTAAAATATGTTTGAAAAAAGATTGCCACAACCTAGAGCAATAAAATCTGCAAAATAACCAGTAAGAAACTCCAAAACTGTAGGATTGGTATGAAAAAACTTTGCTAAAGGATATAAAAAATATGAATCTGGGGAGGAACACTATGAGAGTTTCCTCAAATCACCTAGTTAGTATAATCCCAATAAAAATCCTAATAGTATTTAAAAAGACAGAGAAGCTTTTCTTGAAGTTCATCTAGAAAGATAAGTAATAAATAATATTCAAGATATTTTTCAAAATGTTTTTGTACTATAATAAAACATGAGGTTATAGTAATTAAAACTGTTGTATTGATGCAGGAATGAACACATAAATTAATATTACAGAATTTAAATTCCTGAAACAGACCCATGAATACTTACAGGAATTTAGCACACCCATACCCCATTTAATGGAGGGATTGTATTACTGGAGAGAGAAACATAACTGAATCAATTCTGTAGGAGAATCACTATCATAAATCCCTATGGGATATGCTTTGCTGGTATCCTGCTTTGGCAACCACTCCTACAATCTACTCAGATTCTCTGAAATGGGGATGAGATTCCTGCCATAATCTTTTCCTTAAGTATCTTCATATAATTGTTGGCCAATCCAAATTATAGTGATGTTATAATGGGCTTTTTAATGTCAGTTGTCACTTATCAATATATATCTTTTTGATGATCTTAACACTCTGCTTACTTGATTGTATCCTGGAAAGCACCTCCAGCCTCTTCAAAACTTATATTTTAAGTACCATTATAACACCATTACCTTGTATATATTAAATATATCAAGTGTTATTTCTACACATTTAACCAGTCATTTTGGACAAACTGTTCTCAGAATACAAAACAAACGAAAGAGAAGCCATAGCATAATAAATTACACACACTGCAGAATATATTCACCAAATGGTTAGCAAAGTAGCAGATTCTGTAGCTGAAAGCTATAGTGTACTTATGCTTACTGGCCAAGAACTATTTTATACAGTCCATCACAATACATACCAGCTCCTATTGGCTGAGAGCTCACAACAGTACTTAGAAGCTGAAGGGGAGGAAATACATATATATGTATAGAGAGAGTTGGCCCTTGAACATGGTGAGAGTTAGGGGTATTGACCCCACAAACAGTCAAAAACCCTCTTAAAACTTTTGACTTCCCCCAAATTTAACCATTAATACCCTACTGTTGACCGGATGCCTTACTGGTAACATCAACAACAGATTAACACATATTTTGCATATTATATACATTATATACTGTATTTTACAATAAAGTAGGCTAGAGGAAAGAAATTGTTATTATGAAAATTATAAGGAAGAGAACATACATTTATAGGACTGTACAGTGTTTATGAAAAACAATTGGCATGTAAATGCACTGAAGCAGTTCAAATCTGTGTAGTTTAAGAGTCAACTGTGTGTGTGTGTATGTATATATGTATATATATGTATGTATATATATATATGTGTGTGTATATATGTGCGTATATGTATATATACATATGTGTGTGTATATGTGTATATATATATACATATATATATATATATATAATAATTAATTCTGCCCAAGTGGCATTAAATCAAGGATGTATATATATGACAAAATTGGTGTATCATGTCATTAGATAAATAGTGCATTGATCAATCAATGGAAATCAGTGGAAAACTATTAATTGGGAAACAAGTTTTTTCTCATCCTAAAATGATGCATAAAAATAAATTCCAGGGGAGATGGTCATAAAAAACAAAACTCTAAAGCACTGGAGTAAAATGTGGAATAACTTTTATACTCTTGTAACGGAGAAGGCAATATACCATATAGCCTTTCAAGCCTAAAATCCTACCTTGAAATTTTGCCCTCTCACTTTTGATAACTATATTCACAAAATTATGGAATCTGTTGGTCTAAATTTGGAGACAGTCACAACTATTCCACTGCTCTTTAATATATTCATTAAAATAATTTAGTTAAGCAAATTGACTATAGATCATTCCCTTTCTCAATATCCCAATTCCTCTTTGAAGTTTTTTTTTTTTAGAAATTTGCTATAAGACTTCCTTATTTGGGGATCCTATCTTTTTTAAGTTTGTTTTTACTTATTTTGAGGGAGAGCGAGAGAGAGAGAGAGCGCAGGTAAGGGGCAGAGAGAGAGGAAGAGAGAGAGGATCTCAAGCAGGGTCCACACTGTCAGTACAAAGCCCAATAGCAGGCCTCAAACTCTCAAAATGTGAGATCATGACATGAGCCAAAATCAAGAGTTCAAGGCTTAACTGACTAAGCCACCCAGGAACCCCTATCTTTTATCTCTATGAACTTTCAGTTCTTTCATTCTATTAGGATTTGTTGGCAATTGGTTTCCATGTATTTTATATCATGTGGAAATGGTTTACTTTTCTGTCCTTTTGATGGTTTCCCTTCAGGCTAAGCATTTATTTTATTTTTATTTTATTTCTATTGGCCTTCTTCATTCTCCTTGGCATTTCTAAAAACGATTATCAGATTGATAACTATTTTCTTATCAAGATGACCTCTCTCCCTGACTTTTTATGACCCTCCAATAGAGGCTTTTCTCCCAACTCTTGGCACTTCTCAAACTTTTCCCCCAACAGCCCCCAATACAGCTTATTCTCAGCCACTGTGGGTAAATATTAAGGGTAAAGACCTCTTTACATCACTAATGTCTAAGGTAAGCACCCTAATATCCTCCTACAGATTCTCTCTGCACTTTTGCCAGACTTATTTTCCTAAAATATTTTTCATTACCTTGATCTCATAATAAAGTTTTCAATGATTTCCTTTTTATTGTTTACAGGAAACCCATCCTTTATTCTGATGCCTGACTATCAAAATCTGGTCCACTATTCCCAATATATACTTTCTGCTCTGTTCCTATTGGTCTATTTACTGACCCAGAAGATACTTGCAAATCTCTTGCCGTCATTCCTTTACATACATTCTCCTAACTTCCAATAGCATCTCTGTTACCCTCCACTTGACTAAATCTTACTTTTCTTCAAGGCCCTCTTCTTTTACAAACATCACAATTTCTGATCTCTTTGTGTCCTTCTCCTGCAAGCTCCTATTGTCTGCATCATTCTTTAAATGTTGCCTCTTCCTATGAGATTAATTTGGGTAGTCATTAAGGAATGGGAATACTTCATATATTCTTTTTTTGTTCTTTTTTCTTTTAGAGAGGGAGAGAGTGCATGTGCACACCCTGAGAGGAAGTGAGACAGAGGGAGAGACAGAGAATCATCTGCCCAGAGAATCATCAGAGCCTGATGTGGGGCCCAAATCAGGGCTTGATCCCATGACCCTGGGATCATGACCTGAGCCAGGGTCAAGAGTCACATGTTCAATTGACTGAGCCACCCAGCTGTCCCTCATAAATTTTTTGCATCTTCAAGATGTCTTACTTAATGTTTACCATATACTAAGCAGTCAGTTATTATAGTTTGGTTGATATTTTTAAATTGATATAAATCTTGCCTAAAGATGGGTAAACCTAGGAATAGCTAAATTGGTCTCTTAAATACCAACCTAAAGATTTTATGTTTACTTAAAAAGTAATAGGGAGTTTTGCAGCCTTTTCAGTATCTTTTCAATAGACGGTGTTAAAATGAAAATAGTACTTTCTGAAGATAATACAGGAGAATTGTATAAAGTGAACTGGACTAGAAAGACTCTGCCACTGGGAGATCCATGTGTCTAGGTGATTTCCATTTTGAGAAATTAGGCCAAAATAATATTTTTCAAAAAATTATATAGTAAATGAAGAAGCTCTCATTTTCCTAATCTCTAATGTACACAAGGGATGTTACTGGAATTCAGCCTGAGTATAAATTTCTAAGTGTAGCTTTGACAGTATCTCTTATCAGATGACATGATTAATGATGTTTTCTTCAGAGTGGCTTCAGTTAGTGTTTTATTAAGATGCTTCCCAAATCCTAATGCTCATTCAAAGATCGTCAGATGATTCTACTCAGGAGCATCCGGCAAGAATCAAAAAAGATAAGGCAGTGATTGAATGGTTTTAAATAATATATTTTACCCAGATTTAATTATTATTCAACTAGTGACTTCGTTCTCTGTTTTTATATTCATCATTCTTGATTTTCTAGAAAAAAACCATTATTTCTTTACCCTCATTTCATTGCAGACGCTATGCAATGACTGGCATAACTCATTGCTTAGAGCTAGGGCAGGGAGCCTCCCTTTTATAACATTAAACAGCTTGATTGTCATATAAGCAATGAGTCTACTTCACAGACTTAAAATCTTCCTCCTTGCTTACCAATTAGCTTTTTCACTTAATAGCCCTACCACTTCAGAGAGGATTAGGGGCACCAGCCCTGTGAAAGTCTCCAGGAATGACATACCATGCAGGAACAGCAAGGACAAAGGCTTTGAGGTGGAAACATGCACATGTTAGAGCAACAGAAAGAAGGCTAGTATTTCCCAGAGTGGAGTGAGCGAGAGGAAAAGCGGAATGAGTCAGTAAATTGCGCAGAACCAGATAAGGTGGGGAAGCTATCACATGCACCGAATTTCTCTGATCGAATGGGTCTGTTGTTTGCTCCTGACCGGTAAGTGCTCAAATCTCTATGAGGAAGATTATGTCTTAAACTATTACTGCTCAATAACTTAATGTCTGTCCCTCAGAGAGGTTTTCTGAATAAAAAGACAACTCAAGGGCATCTGGGTAGCTTAGTTGGTTAAGCATAGAACCTGAGCGTGGAGCCTACGTGAAACTCTCTTTCTCTCTATCTGCCCCTTTCCCCTGCTCGTGCTCGCTCTCTGTCTCTCTCTCCCTCTCTTTCTCAAAAATATAAATAAATAAATAAATAAATAAATAAATAAATAAACAAATAAGGCAATTCAAATAATCCCAAACTTGCCAGAACATAAAATTCCTGGACTCCTAGTCTTAACCTTCTGAATCTTCCAGATAAGAAGCCTGGGAAACAGTATTTTTAAACAATTAATCTAGATGATTAATCTAGATGATCAGGCCAGCTTAGAAAAAACAAAAGTGAGAATAATTTTGAGAGAATTAAAGTGAGAGAATTTTGAGTGCGGAAGGCAGTTTTGAGCAGTAGCATATCAAATCGCATACTACTTTTCTAATATTTGTGGCAGCTCAAGCCAATACAGGCACATAGCTGCCATTTTCCTCACCCATGTCCCTGGCCTTCATCTCCAATGGATCCCAGGGCGCCTTCCTGTTGACTTACACATGACCTCAGATTTCTTCTCCATGCAGAAATCCAGGTGGCCACTACCAATTAGTAAGACCTGACAGCAGGTGAAACTTATATGCCATTCCTCTGTTACGGTGACCACTAGATCAGGAGGATTTCTCAGCTGATTTGTATTTTGAGAAATATTGAATTGTTACATAGAAAAATGTATTTGTATTTGTGGGTTGGTCTGTAGGATTAACTTTGTTTAATTAACTCGGAAAATATATTGATATAGACCTCGTAGCTGCAGCATCTTTAAAAAATGGATTTAGTACTTTCATTTGTAAAAGTTTATGTATACAAACATATTTTTGTAATGTGGGGCAGTAAAAACAAGCATGAGCTCTAGAAGTAGACACACCTTAATTTTAATTCTGACTGTGCTGCTTACCAGCTATACTATGAGCCAGTTAATACATGTCTTTGAATCCCTGATTCCTCATCTCCGTAATGGAGACAAAATATCTCACACAATGTTGTGATTCACTATGAACATGTATGAAACAGCTAGAACAGTTTTGGTCACATGGTATGTACGTGAAATAAAGCCTAGATATCCTCTTTGCCTTCGCTTGGAACAGAATTCTTCCTCTATTAATAGACACGCTTATAGACTTTGTCCTGTGTTCCTCTATTTGGTAACAGAATTTGGGTAGTGTAATGTGGAAACCTTAAGAAATACTCTAAAATGCTATTAATTCAAAGTTTGATAACTAATATGTATTCAAACAAGCAAAATCCTCTATTAGACTTTCTTATGTGTATGGGTGTATGTCTAGGCTCTTAAGGAAACTATGGAACGATAGTCCCTTGGAATTAAGTGGGATCCTCCACATCATTAGTGCAACATGCTGAAGTGCTACAGGCAAGTGATAAAAAAATAACCTCAAATTGGGGCCTCATTTATAAAAATGTATGTCCTGGAGTTAATATGGTATTGTCCAAAACTATACTTTGTGCTTCTTCATTAAAGAATAACGTCTGTGAATTATATGCAATAGTCAATTATTGAAGTAATACCAAGTTACATGCATTATACCACCATGATAAGTCAGGAGAGTTAAGCTAACCTAAGAAAAGTAAATATAGGAAGAGTTTATGTCCATAAAAGTTTTCTACACAGCTCAAACGGTCAGAAATCTGAATGAATCAGGGCACCTAGGTGACTAAGTCAGTTGAGCATCTGCCTTTGGCTCAGGTCATGACCTCATGGTTGAGTTCGAGTCCTGCTTCCAGTGAGCTCATGCCCCGCTTCAGGTGAGCTCAAGCCCCACTTAGGTGACTACCAGTCCGCTTTGGGTGAGCCCTGCTTCTCTCCCTTTCTCTCTGCCCCTTGCTTACTTGCACCCCCTCTCTATCCAAAATGAAAGAAGAAGAAATCTGAATGAATCAACAATACAATCCCTGTACATGATAGTTATTTAACGTTTTACTGAAATTATATGTAAATACCTCTCAAGTTTTCCCATCTTCTTTGTTGCCTCTGCCACTCAGACATGTGTACTTCTTCAAAACATGTGTCAATGAGCTAAAATATAAAAAAGTTAGACTATGGGCTCTTGCTAACTGTATTATTGCCTCAGTTCCAAGGGTCAATCCTCATTTTATATCTCCCACCTCTCCTTCCTCAAGTACTCTCGCAGGGATCTGCTAGTTTCTGAACGAAAATCAGAGATCAAAAGCTTTGAATCTGTAAGCTGGTATAGGCTTAGAATTCATTGCTGTGATGCACCTGCTACCCGTAGTGCTTGGGTTCTCACTGTCCATTTCTTCTTTACCATCAACACAGCTCAGCCCAAGGTCTGCTATTTGAGGACCAAGCTTCAGGTGTCTAAGCATTCCTTGGGTTGGCATACTCTGACACTCTCTCCTCCCATTATCTCTCTTCTCCATATTCTTTCAGCTTTGTGCTCTGCTTCCTGTTTGGTCTGGGGCCCTACATTGAATCCCAGGTGATATCAAGGCTCTAGAAGTTTGCTGGCTCTAGTGTCTGCATCCTTTCCTGGGGAGAAGCCTGGAATAGTGTCTCCCACACCTGCTACATTGTCACATCTGGTCAGCTCTCTTGCTCCATCACTTAGATTTCCCGTCACTGTGTTCTGTCCATCAGATGAACTCTTTTAATTCTGGCAGTTGCCAGTATCATGCCCAAGCATGCCTTTTGGATGCTGTGCTTTGGGAGCTTGCTTCTGACCTCACTGGGCCTACTCTACCACTTCCTGTACGCTTACCTCTGCCACAGTGAATAAGTAGCATTCTACCCAGTGTTGGCTGTCACCTGCTCCTTGCTGTGGTCCCTATGTGCTTATTAACAAGGCCAACCTAAGGTACTTCTACTTCTTCCCCTGCCGTTAATTTTAACCTATACAATCTCTTTAATAATGCTGACAGATTAATCTTCAAAGGCATCCCTTTAATGTCATCACTCTAATGCTCAAAAGCTCTATAATAGCCTCCTCTTGCCTATTGTGTTTAACACATTTTTCTTTTGGCTTTTAGAAACCTCCCAGGATCCATCCAAATTTCTGAATAATTCTCAAGAGTCAGATATTACTTGCTCACTGGCCAAGTCCTTCACTCATGCTGTTGGTCTCACATAAAGTGCCTCTTTCCTCTTTCCTTAATGCTCCAGTCCTAGTCATTGCTCAAAGACAAATTCAAGTGGAAATTCCAACATACAATCTTTCCTGACCTCTCTAGTGCTTTGGTACATTGACCAGCTTTTACCAATTTTGTTCTTAATTATTTTCTCATTGCTCCATACGTTTCATCAATCAGCCCTCATTTTCCAAAGAAGTTTGGAAGGATTCTGAAAGAGATGACTATTTTCTCTGGTCCTTATCCCTTTCAGTGCTTGAAACAGTAATGGAAGGCATGAAATAGACAGATAAAACAAGTTCATTTGGTTTAAAAAGTGCCCTACAGAGGCGCCTGGCTGGTTCAGTCAGTAAAGTACGTGATTCTTGACCTCAGGGATGTGAGTTCAAGAACCACTGCGTTGGGTGTAGAGATTTCTTAAAAATAAAATATTTAAAATAAAATAAAAAGTAAAAAGTGCCCTATAGGCAAATTTTTTATTTCCATTGAAAACACATTGGTCACTAGCTGAATAGTGATTTAGTTATGTTTGATATAGTGATTCAATTATATGGTACTTTCCTCTGTCAAAGCTAAGTATCAAAGAAGACATAAGGTGACTCCACCTGTGTAAAACAGAAACAGGTGTTACGATTGTGGAAGCCTGTCTAGAGCGGTAACCGGGATGGTACCTGACTTGGCTGAGTTAAAAAGCCTGAGAATAACTGTTTCCTGGTTGTTTTACTCAGAGAGAATTTCTGAGGTATTTCTTTCAAAGAGTGCAGAGCCCTGAGAAACTATGCTCCCAAATAAAAGAAAAAGAAAGAGAGAAGAGGGTGGGAGAGCGGAGATAGGGGAGGAACAACGAATATAAATATAAAGATTCTTCTCTATGAAACAGCAAAGAATTTGATCAGAAAAAGCTTATAAGGGAGCCATGCCTAGCAACACTTACCTTGCATGTAAACAGGGGGTGCTGGTAAGTGCTTAACAACCAGCTCTCTGGAAAACAAAAGCCCTGATTTGTACTGTTTGCATATTTCCTTGGAATAAACACTCCCAATTGCCAAATTCAAGCTACCAACGTGCCCTTAGTGAACACGGAATTGTAAAGAATGAGTGTAACTGTATCACATGAGCTGGTAGGCGAGGCCCTTGCATAAAAGTTTAGGACAGTCTCAATGAAAACTTTCTAAATAAACGTGAGGGCTTTTAAATTCTCTCATATTATTCAGTTTCCTGAAGTTTCAGGCAGTGAACCCCTTATTGAAAAGAGCTTACCTGCTCTTATTAAAATAAGACTGAGCCACAGCAACTTCTTACTCAACACTTCTCCAGGGGCAAGAGAAACAAAAGGAAAAGTGAACTATTGGGATCTCATCAAGATAAAAAGCTTCTGTACAGGTAAGCAAGCAATAAGCAAAACTAAAAGGCAACTGACGAAATGGGAGAAAATATTTGCAAATGATATCAGATAAAGGGTTAGTATCCAAAATCTGTAAAGAACTTATCAAACTCAACACCCAAAAGAGAAATAATCCAGTAAAGAAACGAACAAAACATATGAATAGACATGTTTGCAACGAAACATCCAGATGGCTACCAGGCAGATGAAAAGATGCTCAACATCACTAGTCATCAGGGAAATATATATCAAAACCACAATGAGATACCACTTCACACCTGTCAGAATGGCTGAAATTAGCAACTCAGGAAACAACAGATGTTGGTGAGGATATGGAGAAAGGGGAACCCTCTTGCACTGATGGTGGGAATACAAACTGGTACCGCCACTCTGGAGAATAGTATGGAAGTTTCTCAAAAAGTTAAAAATAGAACTACCCTATGACTCAGCAATTGCACTACTAGGTATCTATCTAAAGGATATAGGAGTGTTGATTTGAAGGGGTACCTGCACCCCAATGTTTATAGGAGCACTATCAACAATAGCCAAATTATGGAAAGAACCCAAATGTCCATTGATGGATGAATGGATAAAAAAGATGTCGTGTATACACACACACACACACACACACACACACACACACAATGGATTATTGCTCAGTGATCAAAAAGAATGAAATCTTGCCATTTGCAACAATGTGCATGGAACTAGAGTATATTATGCTAAGTGAAATTAGAGAAAGACAAATATCATATGATTTTACTTGTATGTGCAATTTGAGAAATAAAACAGATGAACATATGGGAAGGGAAGTGAAAATAAGATAAAAACAGAGAGGGAAACAAACCATAAGAGACTCTTAAACACGGAGAACAAACTGAGGGTTGCTGGCGGGGCGTTGGGTGGGTGGATGGGCTAAATGGGCAATGGGCCTTAAGGAAGGCACTTGTTGGGATGAACCCTGGGTGTTCTATGTAAGTGATGAATCACTCAATTCTACTCGTGAAATCATTATTACACTATATGTTAACTAACTTGGATTTAAATTTTTTAAAAAATGAAAAAAAATAAGATTGATGACTTAGTGTTCTGGGAAGACTAAGTCCTATTCTTCAAATAGACTTTGGAAGCAAACAACCCAGTATTGCAGAATATATAGAAACATTTGCCATCAATTTTTCTGTTCTTGAAAGAATTGTTTTTATAACTAACAACATTCTTGTATAATCCACAATTTTTATGAGAAGAATTTGGTTTTTCACAGTAATAACCTGTCTTAGTCATTTTGGTCTGCTATAACAAGATACCATAGTTTGGGAAACTTAAACAACAAACATTTCTTTCATGTTGTTCTGGAGGCTGGAAAATCCAAGATCAAGGTGCCGGCAGATTCGATGTCTGGTGACAGCAGGCTTCCCAGTTTGCAGCCTTGCTATATCCTCACAGTGTGTAGAGAGAGATTTTGTATCTCCTCTTCTTTTTGTGAGGCCATTAATCCCATCGTGAGGGTCTCACCCTCTTGACCTAATCTCAACCTAATTTCCTTCCAAAGGCCCCATCTCCTAATACCATCACACTAGGGATTAGTGCTTCCAGCAACACTGGAATCTGGGGGCAGACCCAAACATGCATTTAGTCCTACATAACCAAAAGGAGTAGGTCAGGAGTTGTGGCCAGCATTGGGGGCAGGAGGAAGCTGAAAAAGGGTAAGGTAAAGCAGAGAGCTTGGTGGAGAGCTCTTATTCAGCTTAACTGAACATACCTTTCTTCCTCTTAGGCCAACAGGGACAATAATGTTCTATGGCGATTTTAGAGAAGTGAAAGTGAGAAACTGTTTAAGAATTAGTTGACCAAAAAGTAAGTAAACTGATCTAAGCTAAAAGGTAACAAAATATAAATTGATATTAGCGTGATCTATACAAAATAAGTTTGGACAAGTTTGATTTATTTAAATGAATAAAAACAAAATGTTAATTTATGAACATAATTCGGTAGGCTAATTAGTCATGCAGTACAGCATTGCCCTTCGACAGTTTATTTCCATCAGCAGAATTAATCACAGCAGAGCAGATGTAGTAGGGACAATCCAAGGTTAAAACAAATGATACAAAATAATGAACTAGAGCACAAGATGATAACCTGGAGAAAGTAATGATTTATTATTCTGCCAGAGCCTTCTGTGGATTGTGCAACCACTTTATGCAAGCCTGTCTCCCTTTTAACCAGATATCTCTGATTGTAGTGATCTTTTACTTTGCATTAATTTTATCTGCCTTTGAAGGTAATGTAACTGTGATAAGAGCCAATTAGTTTTGCACCATCGAGAAGCACAATGAAATGTGACTTAAGAAAACAAAGATAAAATTAACTGTCTAAATGAGACTACAAGGCAATCTCATCTTTGCTATTTTCTTATAGGGCTAAAGCACCATACGTTCAGCATCATAAACTGAAGGACAACTATAAGGATATTTAAGTTGGTTCAAAGACATGCTGTAATGAACACGATTCTTCCAGAGTAACATTAACCAGTAATTTAATGCTAACTTTCCACAGGCCTTGAGATCTATATCTACAGATTACATTACAGACAAACGCAAATGGCAGGGTAGCACTATGGGGAACCAAGTCCCTTTTAAACTTTGTTTGGGATTTTGATTATGAAATAAAATGAGCCAAAAGGGTCTTCAGTTGAACATCTTCTGGCTTTATTATACCATCATCATTGTTTCCCTGTTGCTTCAGTATACCCAGGAAAATTCCAGTGTTTAAATCTCAGAGGTATTGGAAAAAGGAAAAACTTTTGGTAGAGTTAAAATTTTGCATGACTTTTGTGTGTTTAGCTTATGCTTCTGGTAAGAAATGGATGCAGATAACGGTTAAGTAACACAAACCCATTACATTCTTCTAGGTCTCCTATTTATCATAAAAATAAATAATTTAAAATCTTTTTTTAAGATTTTATTTGTAAGTAGTCTCTACACCCAACATGAGGCTCAAACCTATAACCCTGAGATCAAGAGTTGCATGCTCCACTGACTGAGCCAGCCAGGCACCCCAACAATTTTAGTCTTATATGAGTTTTTTGAGGGTTAGACAAATTGATAATGAAAGGTTGTAGTATTTTTTAATCAAGAAACTTACACATATAGACCAAAGGAATAGGCTAGAGAGCCCAGAAATAAACCCACAAATAAATGATCAATTAATTTACGACAAAGGAGGCAAGAATATACAATGGAGAAAGGACAGTCTGTTCAATCAATGGTTTTGGGAAAACTGGAGTGACTCATGCAAAAGGATGAAACTAGACTACTGTTTTATCCCATAAACAAAAGTTAACTCAAAATGGATTAACAACTTGATTGTAAGACCTGAAACTATAAAACTTCTAGAAGAAAACGTGGGCAGTAAGCTCCTTGACATTGGTCTAGGTGATGATTTTTTGGATTTGACTCCAAAAGCAAAGGCAACAAAAGCAAAAATTAATAACTGGGAATACATAAACTAAAAGGCTTCTCATGGCAAAGGCAAAAATGAAAGGCAACCTGCTGAATGGGAGAAAATATTGGCAAATCATTTATCTGATAAAGGGCTACCATCCAAAATACATAAAGAACTCATACGACTCAATACCAAAAACAAACAATCTGATTTAAAAATGGCAGTTTCAAAGGAGAACAGAAGTTGAAGACTCCAAAGACCAAGAAGGCCAACACCAAAGCAGAAACTAAGGGAAAAAAAAACACTAGTAAAAACCATGAAAAGCAAATAGATATGGTGATGACACTAGAAGTCAGGTCCAGTGAGATCCAGATTAATTTTTGGGCAAGGGGCTTGTTTGCAGAGAAGCCCCTTCACCAGGCTCTCTGTACCTGGCACCTGGCAATTTTTGAATTCTAGTTTAAAACTATATTAAGGCTGGACTTTAAAGAACAAATGGAAGAGAATTCTTTCCTAAGCACTATGATCCATTAAAGAAGTTTCTAATCCTAGTTACTCTGCTCCCACTATGTGAGTCACATGGGAAGAATTATTTTCCCCTCAGTATCTCAGCTTTCCATCTATAACCAGGGAGAGGATTCAGCTAGTCTCTATCAACCTTAAACTGTTAGCATCCAATTATTATATAACTAAACCTACAATTGTTGGAATTTCCTCTCTCTATCTTAAAAACAAGGATGTTTTAATATTAGTCACTTAAGTCAGGGTATTTAAGCAAATGTTTTACTGTTGGAGACCTGGTATACCAATGATGTTCACACAAGGTTCAATATCGTTGGGGATATTTGCAGGTACTCCATATGGAACATATGCAGTGACAGTTTTAAGAAAATCAGTTTCCAGATCTTTTTTTTTTTTTTGAATGTTGTTTTTCTTAAGCCTAAGAAAATGCCTATGGTCAAAGTATCATGTCTATTTTCTTCTTCTACCTTCACTTTCCCTAACACCCTTGTCCACTTTACCAGAGAAAGGCATATCCTCACCCGCCCTGAATTTACAAGGTTGCATTTCCCCAGGTTATATAAAGATGATGTGGTTGCCAGACAAAGGGTAATTCTAAATGTGGGGGTCTGTGAAGCCTCCCTTGATCAAGACACCATTTGGGTCTCTTTTAATTTTTTAAAATGTTTTCAAGGAGTAGGTAGTGAAATATTCCATATTTATGTCCTATGAATGTCTCAGGTCTGAGTGGAAAGAACAATGGTGAGGGTAAATTAGTGGGTTTCGGTTTTGTTCATTTTTTTTTTAGCATAAACTCAGAGCTGGAGGATATATATTTCCATTAAGATTTGCTAAAATATTATTGATGATGTCAATTCACATTTGTCTTTTCTTTGGGCAGGTCTCCTGCTTAGCATCACTTGCTAACTACTTCTCTGGTGATTTTTTCATTCCTATCACACACTTACTCTGTTTGGACCCACTTAAAGAGGATGTGTTGTGGATTCTTCTGTAAATAATGCACTTAGAAACACTCACGAAAAGACTTCACGTAAGCCATAGACTTATCAGTGAACTTTTAGTGACCTTTCACTAAAACTTGTCTCACTTTGGAAATAAGGCATAGTTAGCCATGGGTACACCCTTTATTGAAAAGAGAAAAAGCTGCATGCATCATATTAAGAAATGCATCTGATAAAATCTTATTTAAATGTTTAACATTTTATAGAAAGCATAATAAATTTAGGTTTCTTTGACCAATCAGTTAATATTACATATCATCATAATTCAACCCAAAAGAAAGAAATTGTAAACACTTAAGGCTTTATGATAATAGCCAATAAATCAATTTTCAAAAGTCATTTTATGTGTATATTTTGATTCAGAGAGGTGTAATACTATAATCAGTAAATCCTTTTTTTCTCAATGTTTGTTTTATTTCTGAGACAGAGAGGGACAGAGAGAGAGAGAGAAAGAGAGAGAGAGAGAGAGAGAGAGTGGGAGTGGAGAAGAGAAGAGAGAGAAGGAGACACAGAATGGAAACAGGCTCTAGGCTCCAAGCTGTCAGCACAGAGCCCTATGCGGGGCTCAAACCCACAAACTGTGAGATCATGATCTGATCTGAAGTTGGAAGCTCAATAGACTGAGCCACCCAGGTGCCCCTCAATAAATCCTTTCAAAACATAAATACTTCAAACATAAAAATAGAGTATATTAGGACAAAAAAAAATCAGTGACGTGAGTGTAATGAAAATATAAGGAGGAAAAGGAACAATGTATACTTTCTGACAAAAAAAAAAGCCTGTTGATGTATCTTTCAAATGTACCATGATGGGCATCCAATCACTATGATATTGAATTCCATTAGCTATATTTAAGAACACTGTAACAGTTTTAGTTTATTTAAAGAGTGAATATTTTAAAAATGTGGAAATGGCATGTTTACTAATTATTATTCCCCTGATAAAATTTAAACATTCACTTAAAATGAGTAATTAAGTATCTGAATTTTTCAAAACATTGTTAAGAATAAAACAAAAAATTCAAGATTCATAAATGAGAAACTTTATATTTGGTATTTAATGTTTTCATGCCATTACAAATGATCTTACTAAGAACATGGAAAAGCATTCAAAATATATGCTTACTAAATGATAATCATATGATACATTGCAATTTGAAATTGAATTGAATAGCATCTAGAGATGCTAAAATTTTAGCACTATCATCATATTATGCCATTTATTTAAAAAATATCCATTAGGTTATAATATTAATGTTAAATACTAAAATATTAACAATGGCCTGGGTAGAAAAATTATAAGTAATTTTAATTTTCATTTTAGTTTATGTATTTTCCTACTTTTTCTCTTTTTTCTAATTTTCATACCCTAAGCACATATTATTTATGTCGTAAGAAAAATTATTTAAAATAAAACAGTACAGTCTATATTTTGATCTGAACACCAGCAGCTTTCTAAGCAAAAACAACAACAACAAAAAAATCCCTGCGAAATTAGATTTTTTTATTATAATTCTGAAGCTTTCGCCAGGACAAATGCTAAAATAAAGCCTTCCTTTTTGATCCAAAATTCAGCTGTTTTTATCTAGGATTCTCAGGACATTTATTCTGAACAGGAAGGGCAGAATCAGGTCCCATAATAGCAACGGTACTACATCGCTAAAAATATGCTACATAAGTCTTTGTAAAAAGGCCAATCAGCAGAAAACATATTCTATAAAGGCATCTCCTGCATGTTCCTGAATTATAACTTACCTTAACGGAAAAATATAGAAACTAAGGAACACAGAAATAGTAGACAACTTACATGCCACATTAAGTTTGAATTATTATTCTTCAAGGAGTTCTGAGGCTGTTCAGTGTGTATTAAATCTCGAACAAGTTACAGGTTTTTGGAACCAAACAGTAATTGGTTTGTAAAACTGGCTTAAGCATTTCCATCTGCACACATAAAATTTTGATTAATTTTCTTTCTAGCTATGTGGTGAGGCATAGCAATGTATTTTGACATTGAGCTCTTATCCACATTTAGAAAGCTGAAAGGTCATTACACTTGCACTCTCAGTAAAGACATGTCTTGATAGCAATGGCCTGTTCAAAAATAGTACCAGGTGATACTTGGGTGACACTCAGATGGAGTTCTGTTTTGTCTATAACCACAACCCTCATAGGACTTGATTCTACAAACCCTTGACTGAACACTTTGATTGTGTTTGGGTCATCTTGCATATTTTGGAAGTATTGACCAGAAGAATATCCTTATAACTTTATGTCAGTACACGTCTCTTTCCTCATCTTAACCATTGTCTCCAAAATTACCCGTTATTTTAAAATATGGAAGACAAAGTTTCACAGAAAATGTAAGTTAGAACATACTAATAAGCAAAGTTGAAATTGTGCTTAATCTAGCCCAGTGGGTTAACGAAATAGAACTTTGGATGCCAAATGGGATATTAAGGCAAGGCCGAGTCTTGAATCTATACTTATTTCAAATATACAGGTTATTGCATTCTATGGGTTACCTCTAAATACTTAGGGAAGAGAACCCTTGAGTTTCATGTAGAGATAGGTGATATTACTCCCCTGGAAGTAGAACTTTGAAATAGAAGCAACTTAAAATAAGCAGCGATGAACAGTTCCAATGTACTTTTATTTGACAGAAGGGCTCTTGAAGAGGAGAAACTGCACTCAAGTTTGAACTGCCCACCAAACCCTTCCTCGCTTATAAAAATCTACTTTTCATTTTAATATGTGATTTATCTTCCAAGATACTGCTGAACATTGTTCTCTAGTATATAACATTCCTCATAAAAACAGATTTTTGTGCTAGATTTTGCAATTCATTCTATGCTGCTTTCACCCCATAACTGTCCACACAGTGCCCCTTCCAAATTCTAAAAAGAATATTTATATTTAGAGACTAACGGTGGCTACCCTAATTCCATAATCACTTCTTTTTAAAATTTTTTTTTCAACGTTTTTATTTTATTTTTGGGACAGAGAGAGACAGAGCATGAACGGGGGAGAGGCAGAGAGAGAGGGAGACACAGAATCGGAAACAGGCTCCAGGCTCTGAGCCATCAGCCCAGAGCCTGACGCGGGGCTCGAACTCATGGACCGCGAGATCGTGACCTGGCTGAAGTCGGACGCTTAACCGACTGCGCCACCCAGGCGCCCCTCCATAATCACTTCTGATGAGATGTTAGGAACAATACACCTAACATCAGAATTTGAACACCAATTCTAATACTGACTAGGTGTTTGACACTTGACACATTACTGGAATATCCAAAATGTTTGTTTCAGCAACATTTAGGTGGAAATAGTAATATCCACCTCATGTTGTTGCAAGGAATAAACAGGGAAAAAATCTTTTCCTTTTCCTTTTCTTTTAAAAAATGTTTATTTATTTTTGAGAGAGAGAGAGAGAAGACAAGCAGGGAAGGGGCAGAAAGAAAGGGAGACAGAATCTGAAGCAGGGTCCAGGCTCTGAGCTGTCAACGCAGAGCCCAACACAGGGCTCGAACCACAAACTGTGAGATCATGACCTGAGCCACTTTTTCTAACACTTAATAGTTCCCCAACAAGTGTTCTGTTATATTTTCTCCTACTGTACCATCTATTTGGTTACATTTATTGAAAATTAACCATGGAAAAATCTCTATAGGATTAATGCCAAGAAATCAATAACTATGTGAAAACAATATTCTTCTGGCCATCAAAGTTGGATGGATCAGGTTAGAGATAAATCTATGTTAAACTGAGTTCCATGCCATAATTGGTTTGATCACAGTCTGTATTAACCATCACATGCTCTGATGTACTTACCTTATTGGTGCATTTGTTTAATGGATGTCCTTAATAATTCTGTCAATGTCAATGCTGTTTAAGCTTTTTAATTGTCTTTAGAGTTCAGTTAACACAGTGATGTTACATTGAAATTAAGAATATAATTTAAGATCCTAAGTGTTAAACAAATGTGGTTTGATTTGGCTAAAAGTCCAAAAGCAAACGAAGAAAAAAGAATTTGCTGCCATCGATAGATTTACTTTTATTGAAGATCAAATTAGTGAAGGCTTACTGCAAGGGGAAATTTATTAATAAAAATCATCCTGCAAATGTAGGATTAACCACAAAGCAATTAAGGAAAAGCTAGTGCCACTCATTCACATGTGGAGAAAGTATTAAATAGTCATTTCAATGCTGTTGTGACCTTTGTTTCCCCAGGCAATGACAACTTTGGAAGCAATCAAAGCTTAGGCAAATAATCACATTAGTAATTGGGTCCATTTGCCGTACAGAATTTTTCCTGGGACTCCAAACTCTTTTTTCCTGGTGGGGCTATTTAAAAAAATTGAATAGAGCTAGTCAGTTATTTTATGTAATGCTACCCTGGAAATTTCCATGGATATGTTAAAAGGGCAAGTTAATTAATACAAACAGAAATAACTACTGGTTTTCTTCATCAATTCCCATCTGTTGTTAGGAGCTCATAATTATAACATACTCTCGCTGATAAAAAGCACAGACAAATAACAGGAAAGAGAAGGGAAGTATACAGTCCCTCTTCCTACTGGAAAGGTTCTAGCTCAATTCCCGTCTAACTGGTTCACTGAGTAGATAAAAGCTCAGTGTAGTAAAATCTCTACTTATGCAGTTCAGTATCACCATGGAAACGTCTCCCCCTCAGTGAAATAATGAGATGGTAATGAAAACAGCTGCCACATAATGAACCTAGGCACAAGCAGAGGCCAAGTTACTCATGCCAAAAAGTGAGTGACAGAAGGGTCAAATAGATAGGGGTGGGATGGGCAAGGAGTAAGAAGCAAGCCCATCAGTGTGCATTATGGGAAGGGGTGGGAAGAACTGGAATTCTAATATTGAAACTCAGAATTTGGTTATTGCAACTTTTGGTACTGAATTTGTGGTATTCCCATTTTAGAGACAATTGGGTATAGAACTTGAGTTTGATTATCTGAATTCAGCCTAATATTTCACATTTTCAACACTTCAAACTCACAATATGTGGCTTAACCATTTAGGGTTCTATATTCTGCTGGGTTCTAAGGAGGATGTGTAAAATGGGAACTACATCAGGATGCCAGGGGGACAGATACATGTTGGAGGAATAAAAGGATGTAATGCCTTCTCTCAAAGTGTTCCCAAGTGAATAGAAAGTACAACCTCCTCTTCTGGGCCCACCAATTTTAAGATTAAGAGTAGAAATAGGTTGGAACTAATGAAAAGGCTTGGATTCATAGAACAAATGTGGTGACATGAACTCAAAAGGTCCGGGCCAAGAGTGAGAAACAGGAATATAACAACATGAAATACACACACACACACACACACACACACACACACACACACGTATATAATTTATATGTAAGTTATATTTAATGTAAATATCATGCATATGTATATACATTATATATTTATAAACATTAGCAATTGACCTGAAAATCTCCTTTAAGGAGAGAGCCACTTTTGTTTGATCAGCTACTGGGAGACTGGGTCTTCAGGGCTATGATATAGCTGGTCACTAAAAGGGAACAGGGCATCATGGATCTTGCCCTAGATTTCATCCAGAGATAAAGTGATAACTAGACCCAGAGAAACCATTTCAAAAGGGAGTGGGAGACAAATATAAATGTTTTTTAATACACTACATAAGCTATTCTGATTTGATATAATAGTTTTACCTGGTAACTTGCTGCATATACACGATAAGGGAAAGGAAACTATCACAAAAGGAAAAACAGGCATGAAGAGGGAAAATAATGAGTTTGATTTCAGATGAAGTAGGACTACCAGAGTCTTCAAAAACTTGTTGGCAATGGAAATCTTATTTATTTCTTCCACGCATCCATGCATCTATTCCTTAATTGAATAAAACATTATCAAATGTCTATTAGTGCCTGCACTGTGATAAGAGGGAGGGCAAGTGTATAGAGCAGTTAACAAGACAGATGTGATCTTTGTCCTCCTGGGTCTTACAATCTCAAGGGTTGACACCAGAGGTAGAGACTATTGTTTCATGAAGATTGGCTTTAAGAGGAAAAATGGAAGAAACTAGAGGCAATGTCAAAGTTAAAGATTTTTTTTTTTTAATGAGGAAAGAGCTAGTAGGCAGAGGTTAAAGATACAGAGAGGAGATAAATGATAAAGTAGACCTAGAAGAAGAAAGGAAGGTCTGGACTTGATAATTCTCACATAAAGTTGGGGAAAGATGGTGGGAGGTACAGTTGGCCAGGGAAGGAGTTTCATTTGCTCCAGTTTGCCGGTGTCTATGCCCATGGTGAGGTAGAAAGTAAGGACAATTGCTAAAAAGATCTGGAGGGCAGGAGTCCTAGGGGTTTCTATGAGGAAGTTTAGAATGGCCTGATGAGAAATATGCAGTCATCTAGTGGTTAAAATGCATTGTTTTGACATCAGAGAGGAATTGGTTTGAACTCTGGCTCCTTCATCTACTATGATGAAGGGCAAATGGTTTAATGTCCCCAGTCCTAAATTTCTTCACCTGTAAGATGAGGTCAATAATAATACCTGTCATGGGGTGCTTGTAGGGATTAAATGAGATAATCCTTGTAAAATACCTATAACAAGGAGTGTTCAATAAATATAAGCTATCAATTATATTAACAGAAATAAAAGGGCAGACAAATTACTAGAGCTTTGGAGAGAGTGTTTACTGACACATGATATTTTTAGAAGGATTTTCACATGGCCTTAAAGGACCAACTGAGACTGAGTACTCTATATTTTGAATGGCCCCCTTCTCTATATTTATATTTATATTTATATTTATATTTATATTTATATTTATATTTATAGCTGTCCTTTGCAGCCTGGATATAACAGGGAGAAAGGATAGATTGTACAATTGAGTTGAGAATTTGCAGGCAGGATTGACCAAAGAAACTTCAAGGGTGTTAGTGAGAGACGCTTTGGCATCCGCTGTGAGGTACATTGTCTGTAGAGAAGAAAGTAGAGTGGGCAGAAGTTGAATGAAAGTGAAGATGCTATGAGAAGGCAGATAACCTTGAGTCAGAGGGAGGTAGAGTGAAACTAGAAGGAGCCATCTAAGAGCTGGAGAAAGAAAGTGTTGCTATGAATAGAGAGTACGACTCCAGAGAGCTCCACAAGAGCCCTGTCCATCCACAGCATACCTATGAAAGCAGGTTAAGGTTCACTGAGGGCTCAAAATGTGGTCAGCAAAACCCACTTCATGAGGTCCCAGCTGCTCCCAACCAGACAGGCAGCTCATGTATACTGCCTGCCTCCTATTCCACTGAGTTTCAAATGGCTTCCTCAGATGATTCAGGGTCCTTCTCAATGGTCACCCAGTATAAGACACCAGTCTCTCCCCATTGTGCATCCCAATACCATCAGGGGTTCTGTAAGTGTTTTCTCTTGGAATACACATATCCCTAATATTAGGGGAATTAGGCAATATTTATAGCTCATCCACTGTGAGGTATATTGTGTTTAGAGAAGCATTGCTCTGTCCCCAAGGTGCTAATCAAACCCTTCATTTCAGGTACTCCTCCATAGGCGGGCTTGTTCTTGACTAATAGCTGATGAGCCTAACTTAGGTGATCAGGTAAAGGCTGATGAGCCTTTCTGCTCTTCCCTACCTCAGTCAAGCTGCCAAAAAGCCCCCAGCTGCCCCCAGTGGCTGATGACTCTAAGGCCTCTCCTCCCTGTGACCGGCCTTAGCTGGGGTAGGTACGAAGAATGCCACAATTTTCATCCTGATGCAAACAAATCAGTAAAGCTCTGCTGATGACCAAATGGATGATGGAAGACACTAGCCATTAGAAATGGTGTCAGTTTTGCAGTTTGTTTAGTAAGTTTAAAATGTGCAGTCATTACCCAAATATGCAGAAATGATGATGGAAATCTCATACTTCTACCATTTCAATACCTTTAACTCTTCTTTAAAATGTAATGTCTTCCAAGCAGGAAGTTAAAAAAAAGTCATTTTCCTTCTCCTTCTCCTCCTCCTCCACCTCTTCAATCTTCTCTTCTCTCCCCTAAGTGAACCAAGTTCCCCGAGAACAGGGAGTATCTTGTCCCAAAACTGTGTGCTTTGTCAGTCGTGTCCTGTCTCTACCCTGTTCCTCTCCCTTCACCCACTACCCATCTTCAGGCATGCTAACTTGGCATTTGCTACGGTTTGGATGCCCTTACTTGGCCTTTGGGTATTATGGGCTGCCATCTGCTGCTGCTATCCGTGCTGACTGCCCTGGTGCCTGGTCACAAGATCCCATGCATTTGGAGATTTTTCATCCTAATTTCAGGCCTTTTTCACCCCCTCCCCCCACTTCTTAGCTCTTCTATATACCTCTAGAGAGCTCAAAGACACGCAGCTGTTTTCCCCTCCTATGCTGCAATGTGTGTGGGTCTCTGCAAGTGCACCATCAGGGTCTATTGTCCAGACACATTCTCCAGCTGCGGATCCAAGTCCCATAGCAGCAGGGTTCTTGCAGGATTTCTTTAAGGAGTCTGTGTTCTTCTTTGCTATTTTTCTTGAATTCCTCTTCAATCTGTTTGAATTTTCTAGCTAAGGCAGGATCTAAATCTTAGTCATCTTCCTCTCACCTTCTTCTTGACAGCTAGCTAAAATGTTATCTCTTTTCCTAGTGGTGAGAAAGATGCCCAGACATTAAAGAGTAAATTCTTCCCATTTTATGATTTATAGCGTAAACCATAGATTTTCAAATTACAATTCATTAATAGGTTATAAAATCTATTTTTGTTAACATTAAATAGAGTCAAACATAACAGAAAATGCTACTCTATCATATCATAGATGTAAGTATTATTTTGTAAAACATCTGTTTTATTTGTGTGTGTGTGTGTTGTATACTGGATCAACATGTAAAAATATTAATTTCTGTGAACTACCATCAAAAAAAGTTTTAAAAACCCTGGTGTAAACTTTTTTTCAGTTCTCCAAGCTCTGACTTTTTGGAGCCTAAAACATTTTTCTCCTTCAAATTGTTTGGCTCTTGTAAATCAAAGTGTTTGACCCATCATTGGTTTTTGACATAAATTTTCAGATATCAGTATTGGCTTTTTATTCCAGATTCTATCATATCTTCCTCTGAGACAATGGACAGCACTGGATGATTGGGTAAAGATGCTTATGACAAGAAAAAAAATACGAAAAAAGAAACTGGGACTAAAGTGTTCATAAATTTTCCTATTAAATGGTCTCAGAATGCATATCAACAATTAACTTCCCAAGTGGGTGAAAATAAAAGGATTCACACAGTTCCATATAAATGAAGCTATGATTGTTTTATGCAATAACTACATCTAACATTTACTGAACATCTAATGTGCCAGGGATGGGAACATAGAGATGAATAAGAAATTTCTGCTCACCTCCTAACTGTGTAGACAGATAAAAATAATTCATAATGTAGTAAGTGCTGGTAACATAAGTCAATGCAAAGTGCTGAAGGTCCATAGAAGAAGAATGTCAAATTTCAGAATTCTGAAGACAAATAGGGGTTTTCCAGGCAAAGAATGGGAGGAAGTATACTCCAGGCAGAAGGAATAGCAAAAGTGGGAAAAGTACATGAATGCACAGTGCATGTTTAGGGTAATTGGATGGAAAATACAAGGCAGAAGTGTAGTGAGATAAGGCTGAAAACAAAGACTGAGGACAGACTGAAAAATGGGACGTTCTTAACACAATCCTGGCAATAGCATATATTAATTTTATTGCTATGTGCCATGCTTAGGTATTCGTACTTACTTTTGTAAGGCACATGGGAGCCGGAAAGTTTTAAACAAATGTGTGCTTTTTCAATGTGTTTTAGAAAGGTAAGTGCAGTGGAGAGATGTTATGATGTGAAGAAAGTTGGTAGAATCAAAAGGAATATGGCAATCAATTGGAGGTGGGGAATGAGGGTGCCAAGGGCATTCCAAAAGCTCCTAGCTTAGGGTAAGTGTGTGGATGGCAATAAGAGTACCTAAGATGGGGTTTATAGGAAAAATTGCAGACTTGAGAAGCATAGGATCTCACGTGAAGTTTGGCATAAAACTACAAGTAGGGGAAGAAACTATAAAGGTCATCAACAATACTAAGGGAATTTATTCTAGTGTGGGTTTCCAGGAAGGGAGGACTGAAGATGTGTGCCTATCATAAAGATACTCTTTCTCAAGGTGTTTGATGAGATCTGACTGCATCAGAATGGGGCAGAAGGGGAGAATAGATAATCTCAATATAATACTGCGGTGGGGCATATGCTGAGGCGACAAATCCAGTTGAAGGCTAAGGATGTCTGTGTCACCTAGAGTGACTAGAGATAGGCAGTAGGTGGTAGTAGAGTCAAACCTCTGTAAAGGGAAAATCTATTTTGACTTGTTTGTCCGATGGGCAACCAAGCATAATGATATATAATTCAGGGAAAGATAATATCTGGGACTCCCAGTGGGCAGACAACTAGTGCTAGTGCGGGGGAAATCTGTCAGTAGGTAACACATTCACTGGTGGGTCTTATGGGAGAATTCTAGTGCCTAAGAGAAAAACTGATAAGGCAAGTAACTACAGACCTTTGAAAAATGGAATACTCTGTGGGTTAATACCCCACTGGCATCCCCACTAGGGACCTAGATAAGAAAACAAAAACAGGGATCCAAGTATAAGGCTCTGGGTACAGTTTGGGAAGTGGGTCTTGGCAATAAGATAGAAGCCTATTACTAGCTGACCAGGCAGAACATGGAGAAGAGAGCTGATAGGGAACTGAATTGCAGAATGTTAGTACTTCTCTACGTGGCTAGCACATTATAATCATTTGGGGGTAATCGAAACAAATATCTTCGCCTAGTACCCAATCTAAACCAATTAAAATCAGAATCTCTGAGGGTGAAGACTGGGCATTGATATTTAACACAAAAACCATGCAAGTGTCCTAAGTCAAAGTTGAGAAACACTAAAGTATTCTTAACCTTAACTGCCCATTGTAATCACCTGGGTAGTTTAAAACAATCCTGAGGCCAGGTTCAATCCCAATAGATTCTACTTTAACAAGTCTGGGGTGTGGCTTGGACATCAGGGCTTTTAAAAAGGTCCCTAGACAATTATAATATGTAGAGATTTGTGGTCTAAAACTATACTCTCCAATATGGTAGCCACTAGCTACATGTGGCTATAAAGCACATGAAATGTCACTATTCTGAGTCAAGATGTTCTATGAGAATAAAATACACACTGGATTTCAAAGACTATGAAAATAATTATGTAAAATATTCATCAATAATTTTTATGTTGATTACATGTCAGAATGCTAATATTTTGGCTACGTTAGGTTAAGTAATATATTAATAAACTTAATTTTGTATTTTGTTTTACTTTTTAAAATTAGCTACTAGAACATTCAAAATTACTTATGTGACTCATGTTATATTTCCATTGGACAAACGACAGTCTAGCGCTTCTTACATGTTTCCAGCCTGAAGTCCAAATTGGTTCTAAGGAATGCAATTGAACTAAGCCTAGGATAGACTGGCTGTGGGAGGAAAAAGGCCTGTGGCCAAAAAGATCTTTTCTTTATACAACCCTTATTTACTCATAAAATTAAAGTATGTCAGGGTTAAAGGGAATATTAAAAGTCATTCAGTTTAACTCCATTTTATACTAAGAACTGTATATTTCATTTCACTTTGTTGTCCTAAATGAAATATTTCCAATTAGTTATTATGATTAGGTAACAAACATTTTCCTTTAATAATGTAAATAACCTGAGACTAAAAAAACTTAATCACTGACACAAGATTCAAACAAATTCTTTCCTTGTAGTACCTAAGGGAAGGCTGTGGGGAGACAAACAGATTGCTTTTCTCATAATCCCTAAAGGAAAGCTGTGGGGGAAGAAATTTGAGTTTGGACTTGGGGAGGGGAGCAAGGTAAATGGGAACAGAGAGTACTCTGGAGAATAAAATAGGTCTCAGAGGAATCCTACAAGGGGCACTTAGTACAGGAAGAAGACACCATGAATCTGAATGGACCAGGAGGAGATAGTGGAAAAAAAAGAGATACTAAAAGGAATTGGGAAGCTTTTTATCTCAAAATTTTGCCTGTTTCCAAGGAAACAGGAGAAAGAAAACTAGATCTCCATTTTTGCAATTCCCGTAAGTCTGACTAATACTACAGTATTAAAGTTTAGTGACACTGAAAGTTAAATAGGCTTTTAAAAATTAAAAGTTGCCCATGTAGAACACTGACTGTTAAGTGGAAAATTCCTCATAAAACTTAGCTACACACAGCACCTGGATTTTCTAAATGGTAGCACATGGCATAAATCTGGACAGAACTACACTTTGGAGGGGTTGCTTTATAGCTCAGAGTTTGTGTCTCTTTGAAGGCTAATATCCTTGAGTTAGATACTTTGGACAAGAAGGGAAGTGTTCATTTCCTCTTCGTATATGAGAGTTGGCCATGGTGTAGTTTAGGGAATCAGGAACATTAAAATGGGCCTAGGAGTCCAAACTTGATTTGGTAACTTTTTGACAATGAATTTTTTTAAAAAGTAAATTCTGTTTCCTGTGCTTTGAGAAAGAGGTCTCTGTTTCTCCTATCACTTCCTCATATGAGATGAGGATCATTTAAATCCAGTTCTATCTGTGCAACTTGTAGCAAATGCAAGATTCTTCTTTAAGGTGAGGCATTCTGCTTTTGGGTACAAAAAGAGAACCTCAGTAGGGTGGTAAAAAGAAATTCTGGCCAAGCGAAGGGGGCCATGTGAATAAAAAATTTAGATCAGCCAAAAAATTTTGAATTGATATTCTGCTCTAAATGTATTATTGGCTCACTCACACAAACAAAACAAAACAAAATAAAACTCCTTATGTAATCTTTGTGAAAGAAAAATTGACCAAAAATTTTAATGATAAGAGGAAATTCGAAGATTACAAGAGAAATGTGTTTAGTCAACAGGTTTGTGGGTGCTTAGATACTCACTTATATCTTGTGGGCTTTATTCTTCCCAGCTTTGTAAACCAAGATTCACCTCCCAGAACTTTGAGTACCAGGCTGCTGTCTGACTGACTTCCAGAAATGTCTCTACATGTAGTGCAGTTCTTTTTAAAATCCCATGTCCTTATTTATCTCCTTTTTCTCCACTCTGCAGCAATGGACCCATCTGAGTCAACTGAGTATACAGTCAATTGCCTTTTTTCAAAAAGAAACACTTTCTTGCTTCCAAATGAGTCTGTGCTTAACAAATTTTTTCTTCTCACATGTAAACTGATTTTTTTCTTGATTGAAAAACAAGTCTGTGATTCTCAGAGTTTCTTAGGAAGTAAAAGTGAGGCATAGAGAACAACTTAAAGAGTCCAAGAGGCTCTTATAAACTAGCTTCAGAAAACTTCACAAACACCTCAGGAAAATGTGGCAGTTTTGAAATTTGTTGTGTATCAAATTCCTAGCAGAGCTTTTATACCTCCTACTTGGAGGTTTCTTACTTTTTAATTTTTAGTATGCATTCAAATCTAACTTATCAGAATCACATTGGCCCAAATTGGGTAAATAGGGTATAATAATCCATGACATTTCTTCCTAGTTTTTTTAATTTTTTTAAAATTTTTTTGATAACATTAATTCATTTTTGAGAGACAGAGTGTGAGTGGGAGAGGGGCAGAGAGAGAGGGAGACACAGAATCTAAAGCAGGCTCCAGGCTCTGAGCTATCTGCACAGAGCCCAACGCGGGGCCTCAAACCCATCAACTGTGAGATCATGACCTGAGCTGAAGTCAGACGCTCAACTGACGGAGCCACTCAGGCACCCCGCTTCCTAATTTTTAAATAAAATAGTGTCACTTTTACTTGTGGTTTTTAATAGAGCACTGGTTTTTTAACTGAGTACATAATCACTCAGAATAAAGACTACATTTCTCAGCTATCCAGGTAGCTCATTATGGACACTAATAAGTTCTATTCAACGAGAAAAAATGAAGTGATGAGCACAAGTTTTAGGAAGAATATCATTCAATAAAATGGGAGTGCAGATGGTGATGACATTACAACGCATACCTCTTTCTCCATCCACACATATTATAAATATATATGCACATATATATATATCTACACGTATATATATCTACACATGTATATGTATATATGTATGTGTATATATACATATACATGTGTAGATATATATATGTGCAGATATATATATATACACATATATACATGCATATATATATATATATATATATATATATATATCAGAAGAAATGCAGAAACCATTCCAAGTTTTGCCAAATATAATTTTATATTCGTTTTTATAAACAATTAGACACATTTTGGAAATTGTTCATTTTCTCACTTCAGTGACTAATATCCTCACCCCCTACGCCCATGCCATATGGCTTTTTTTAATGTTCCTTTTACACATAAAAGAGTATGGAGACAGGGCTAGGCCCAGGAAAGCCTAAATAAAATCTCTGTATGAGTTTGTCACATTGACCAGTCTCTTTGAGATTCTAGCTGATAACATTTATCAGTCAGAAGAGCATATGATTTTTGATCTTAGGGTGGTGAGTTTGAGCCCCATGTGGGTGTAGCATTTACTGAAAATAAATTAATTAATAAACTCACAAAAACGAGAATAGGAAGAACAAGAATAACCAATACATACATTCAGAATGTCAAGTGCCAGTCACTGTGTATAAACATGATCTTATTTCATGCTTACTACACCATAGAGAAGTAGGTATTGCTATTATCCCCATTTTAAAGAAAACCTAATTTTAGGATAAAGTTTAATTCCTTACTCATTTTTCTCTTGCTGGGACTAAAAATGAAACAACTGTGAAGTGTAGCAAGTTATTTGGGTGGTAAGTGCCTGGAGTTATTCTGCACAACCCATTGCTGGGGCCCTTACAAATATAAAAAAAAGCACAAAACACCTCATACAGATGTGTTTTGTGAGTAAGTGGGTTGGAGGAGGGCATTGTTTTTAATCAGTCAGCCTGAGTATTTTGGTCCTTGACAACCTAATTAAACTCTAGCTTTGGCTATTTTCTGTCAATGAGATGCAAAGAAACAAAGATATGAGTCATTTTGCTTTTTTCTTTTTTGGATATTTTTTCTTCAGTTAAATCAATATCATTAAACAATCTCAGAGAACCTGGAGTTTTGGACATCCTTCATATTTTTGAAAATTAGTGTGTTCAGGAAAAAAATATTAATACAGAATTCTATTCCGCATGATAAAAATACAACCTTGACATGAAACTGTTGCCAGGAGAGGATTATATTCCTCAAAGAAAAAATTGGTTAAAACATTCATCTTTATTCTTTTTTGTTTCATCCCATCAACTTAATGAAACCACGAATGACAAGCTATAAGGAGAACCTGCATCTCAAGCCATGATTTTCTTCCTAAAATCAAATCTATTTTTAACAGCTACTGTGAGCCAGGGACTAATTTTTACACAAAATTATACATTCATGGAAAAACTGTGAATGAATCTACTGCTTGTTAAATGAACGTTAAGTAAGTGATGGAGTAAGCTGCCACCTAGAGTTGAGATTTCAATTCAGTTCAAAATATAATATGAAATTGATTCTATCAGTCTGAGATTTTTTTTTAATGTCTCAATATTTAGATGTACACAGAAGTCCTTTACTTCTGAAAGTTAATGTCTGTATAGATTTTGAAATTTTGCCAAAGAAGAAAAGGGTAATATTTCTTAAGGAAGCTACAAGAGTCCTAGAAGTTAAATATGTTGATATGCATTAGCTATATATATATATTTTAATGAGTCTTTGGGAAAATATATTTAATATGTGAACACATGTAAGTACTCCCAAAACAATTTGGAATGTCTTATGTTAGGGCACCTGGCTGGCTCAGTTGGTAAAGCATGCAACTCTTGATCTCAGAGTCATGAGTTCAAGTCCCATAGTGGGCATGGAGATTACTTAAAAAAAAGTCTTATAACTTTCTGGAACAACAGTCTATTTAACCCAACTCTTCTGTTAATAACCTATTAGATTTCCTGCTTCACTTACAGCCATGCTGAGGGCTAAAGGCTTCTACTGTATGTACATCAGGATCAGTGTCAAAATCCGGGTCAACTGGGGCACCTGGCTGGCTCGTTGGAAGAGCATGCGACTTTTGATGTCAGGGCTGTGAGTTCAAACCCCAGGTTGGGTGTAAAGATTACTTAAACTATTATTTATTTGTTTATCTACCTATCTATCTATTTACTTATTTATTTGGCGGAGGCAGGGGGTTATGGAGGGGCAAAGAGAGAGGAGAGAGAGCACAGAGCCCGACTTGGGCTCAAACTCACCAACTCTGAGATCATGACCTGAGCTGAAATCTAGAGTTGGACGCTTAACCAACTGAGCCACCCTGGCACCCCAGGTGTAGAGACTACTTAAATAAATAATACTTTAAAGAAAAATCTGGGTCACTTATTCAAATTTAAATATGACTGTTAATTGTTCAAAGGTCTGGAAAGCTAATGTTTTCACTTCCTTAAACAAGGTTGGTCTAAAATCATACCCTTGTCAGAAACCCTGAAATTAATAGATTAGCCATTAGAAAACCCAGCCGGCTTAATAAATTGCGAATAGCCCATTCTCACCCTGAATTTGCATCTACCCAAAAGTGTGAAAAGGATTTCTATGTCCTAACCACTCCATGTGCAGCATGGATGGAGCCATGACTGCGTGGATGGAGACATACATGCTCTGTATGGATTTTCTGAGTCAAACAGAGCTGGAGATCGTCTATGAGGTAAGAGTTTAGGGTAAGGGGTACCTGGGTGGCTCAGTTGGTTAAGCGTCCAACTTCAGCTCATGTTGTGATCTCGTGGTTCATGAGTTCCAGCCCTACATCAGGCTCTGCACAGCCTCATATCAGGCTCTGTGCTGGCAGTGTGGAGCCTGCTTGGGACTCTCTCTCTCTCCCTCTCTCTGCTTCTCCCTTGATCTCTCTCTCCCTCTCTCTGTCTCTCTGTCTCTCTCTCAAACTAAATAAACTTAAAAAAAAAAAGAGTTTAGGGTAAGCTATCTCTAACTCTTCATCTGCACAATTCTATGATTGTACGTTTTTCACCTGACTACACTCATTCTTCAACCTTGGCCACGTACCTGGTTTATCTTTCAGTCTCTTAGTGCGTGGAGAATAAGTTGTTGACTCTTTTCCACTTCATGGAATGTCCTACTTCTTTCTCCTACTCCAGGACTTCCTCATTCTTGTTCTCCCCACCCACTTTCACAGCACACATTTATTGTCCTCATTTTGTCCCACAAAATTCTTTTTCAATAATCCTTTTCCCCTCATTTCCATCATCCTCTGTATGACCTCTATGGCCCAGTCCCCTGAGGGCAAATGTGTGTTTAATCCTGTTGATTTGTCGTAACTTCCCTTGGCTCTTCTAGGCTCTCCCTAAGAGTCCTTGCCTCCCTTACAGCTCCCCATAGGAAGCTCTTGCTTTCCTGCTTCTACAATCAGCCAGAAAGGAAGCAAGATAGGTTTCCTTCTCACTCCCTGGCAATGTCTGTATTGTTAAACTGTATTCTTTGACTTGTCATTATTTGACATTTGCACTTTACTCCTTCTGTCCAACTTGCCTACAAGTCCCTATGCATCTTCTCTTCTCTTTCTTCTCCCCCCATTCACTAAGCCGTTTTGTCTACTTTAGACATTTTTGATCTTCATTGCCCTCTTGGTTTCTACCCCATGTTTAACTATAATATTAGTGTCTTGCCATTTATATCAAAAGGGCTTACAACATGAATTGAATACCCGCTGTGTGAAAGGCATTATTCTATGTGCTTTGCAGTAGTTATTACTTCATGTTAAAAAAACAAAAACAAACAAACAAAAAAAACAACTTCAAGAATTAGGTGTTATTATTGCCCCTATTTGGCAGATGAAGAAACCTATGCACACAAAAACCTAAGTAACTTGACCAAGGGAACACAGGCAGTAATTAGTAAACCAGGAATTTGAATCCCAAAAGGTTAGGCTCCAGAATCCATAGACAAAGTCACTAGGCTCTACTGCCTCCATGTCTTAGCACTTCTCTTAACTCTTCCTTTTACTTCCAGTGCATACTATGACTCTCAAAAATTATCAGAAAACCTAGATTCAGGTTGCTTTGAGAAGGGGCTACAAAAGTCTTCTCACCTCAGGCCACTGCAACAGCAAAGCACTGTGGATCCAGGCAGTTCTGCTGTAAATAGCAAAATGGTAGAAAGGATTTGGAATTAGACAGACTCGGATTTGATTCAGGCTCCATCCCGTATATGGTAGACGTTGTGTGGTTATTTGGCCTTTCAAGTTCTTCTTGTGTGACACGGAGATAGGTGTCTATCTTTAGTTAATGTTAGTATTCTAATCCAAAATTAAGTCTCTTTCCATTTTCCCTCTTACTACTTCTAGTCATGTCTCCTCTAATTTATTGTTTTAATTATTTTCAATGTTTATTTATTTTTGAGAGAGATAGAGAGACAGAGCATGAGCAGGGGAGGGGCAGAGATAGAGGGAAACACAGAATTTGAAGCAAGCCCTGGGCTCTGAGCTGTCACAACAGAGTCCGGTGCAGGGCTTGAATTCATGAGCCATGAGATCATGACCTGAGTCAGATGCTGAACCTACTGAGTCACCCAGGCGCCCCTTGTCTCCGCTAATTTAATACTGTCTTCTGGTGGTTGTTCTCAGCTGAGAAAGATGACTGATACCTGAGCTGATAGAGATGTGGAGCCCTGGACCCTATCCTTACCCCTCTATACTCTCTTCATTGTCCACTCTTGTAATGTTTGATTCTTGTCAGCATCTGCTAAATGGAAGACTAAAATTATTTTCTATAGAACTCACCAGAAGTAGTAAGTAAATGCCTAGAAAACAAAGGGTATTTTCCATAGGAAGTGGGAAATGGGAAAACTGCTTGTCAATGCAAGGTGACTCGAAGAATCTTCATAGTATTCGTGGAGAGTTAGGAAAATATACATATATGTTCTACCATCTATAAGTGACTGTATGAATTAGTATACATATATATGGGTTGCAGATTTGTGAGGGAATATTAGATGAGATAATGCAAGTCAAACGATTAGTTTAGAGCTAGGCATGTAGTAAGTACTCAATAAATATTAACTATTGTTTTCATTACAGTCCTGTAAGTGAGTCTATCACTTGATTATTAAAAGCCTGACTAGTATTCTTTGCAAATAAAAATAACAGGACATGCCCACTTCAGAAGTGAACACACAACTGCTTTCATATTTTTATCTCTTCAGTTTGATCAAATAGATTACACTACTCACATACCACCGATTATAATGTACTTGAATTTAGATCCATATTAGCTTTTCAAATTTAATGTTGTAGTCTGAATGGTGCTCTTAGAATGTAAGTGGGAGGGCACCTGGGTGGCTCAGTTGGTTAAGCATCAGACTCTTGATTTTGGCTCAGGATATCATCTCGTGGTTTGTGAGATCGAGCCCCATTTTGGGCTCTTCACTGACAGTGCCAGGCCTGCTTGGGATTCTATCTCTCTCTCTCTCTCTTTGTCTCTGCCCTCTCCTGCTCACTCTCTTCCTCTCTTTCTCTCTCTCTCTCTCTCAAAATAAATAAATAAATATTTAAAAAAAATATATAAGGGGAAACTTTAAGCAATATCAACATTGCTTAATCAATGTGTAGATCAGATCATTTCTCTTCACCAATATGTTGAGAACACTGAAAATATGCTACAGGAATGTGAATGTTTTAGGTGTTTAGAAAACAAACCATATTTTTCTAGGGGATTATTTTTGTGTGTATTATTGCTTCATGTCATATTCCAGCATGGGCAAAAGGAAACCTGCTCTGGTTAATAAAATGGGCTAATTCTGGAAAGTGGCATCAAATATAGGCAGAAGTTTCAGGAGCAGTTGTTCACCACAAAAATGCATACGTGCAGCTGTTCCTGAGAAAAAACCAGAAATCCCCTAGGAAACTGATAGAATCTAAAATGGAAAATAGATGGGTAACTAGATACTATCAACAAAAGGGGTCAGGAAAAAGAAGAATTCAGATTAATTCTTCCGTACAGTTTGCTTACTAAAATGATTTTTTATTAATCTAGTCATACATACAAAAGTATTGACCCAAGTATGATGATACTTTACTTAAAGGCATTGTTCTGCCCATGAGACCTCTAGGTCTCATTTCACAGGGAAATTGTGGGTGTCCTAAGAAGATATACAGAGACAGAGTTCAGGGACAGATGAATACTCAAGAATATTGCTAGACCCATGAGCCACCAAGGTTATTGAGTTGCCCTGGACACATTAGTAAACTCTGCCTGCATCTTCTTATTTGTAAGACAGGGTAGTAATAAAGCTATGGGATAGGATTGTCTAGAGAATTTAAAAAGATAGTAAGCGGAAAAGCACTTCAAACAGCTTCAGATCATAGTATCTGCTTATTAGATGTTAGTCGTCACCATTATCATCATCATCATCATCATCACCATCACCATCTGCATTTAAATTTAAAAATGGGCCATCGGAGTACTTATTCCCTGGAAACTCTTTCCAATGATAATCACTTTGAAAAATTTCCCATCTGCTAGGAATTGTTTCAGCCTTGTGAATTGATCATACTTCTACCATTTTCTTTAGCCTCATATCATTAAAGATATAGCAGCAGAGCGTCCTTTATTAATAGTGAAAGGGAACCAACAATTATTTTCTTCTTTACATTTATTCTAGTCTGAAGATTTAAAAGTCATGTTGCCTTTCATCAGCACAGATCCCAAGGAAGTTGTACTAGTTCTTCAAGTTTGAGAAGGGCTTGATATTTTCTTTCTTTTTAAAAAAAAATTTTAATGTTTTATTTTATTTTTTTGAGAGATAGAGAGAGACAGAGCACAAGCAGGGGAGGGGTAGAGAGCGAGGGAGACATAGACATCAAGGCAGGCTCCAGGCTCTGAGCCATCAGCACAGAGCCCAATGTGGGGCTCGAAACTACGGATGCAAGATCATGACCTGAGCCAAATTCGGATGCTCAACTGACTGAGCCACCCAGGTGCCCCAGAGCTTGATATTTTCAAAGCAGCTTCAAATATTAAACATCCCCATGAAGTAAATCAGTAACTTCATCTTTCATCATAGATAAACAGGACACGGTGAGTTAAAATAATAATTTGCCTTAGGTCATGAACTAGCTCATCATTTGAAATGTCTTCCTTTCAGTTAACTAGTCCGTGCTTCAATCTAATAGGCCAAGCTACCACAAACAATATCAAAGTACTTATTTGTATTTTGTTATATTTACTGAGTCATCACGGTAACCTGTTCCTCATGAATCTGAACTTTGCATCTCATGTTCTACCTGCATGAAATCGCCTTTCTTCCCTACCCCCTTTGTATTCTATTTTCTACTCACTGTTGTAACTTATATGCAACCTCCTGTAAGAAGCCTTCCCCGATTTGCAGTCTCCTATTTATTGTTAATATAACACTCTGGATCCCACAGATCCATAGTGTATTACAGCAAAAACTATACTCTATTGGAACAATAGGTTCTCTGGAAAAAAAAAATTCTTATTTGTTTTTATATTCTCTAGCACATGCCGAGCACATGGCATATTCTCAACAAAAATTTTGAAGAAAGAATGCCTAAGTGATATGTGTATGAGGACACGAGAGGATGTACCATGATAACAAACGCAGCCTACGTTTATTTCTAATTTTAATATAAGTGTCCAACAGATCAGAAGGAGGTTCTTTCCCAATAATTCAAGAATACAGGTTGACAAGGCTCTACCATCTTGTGGTTACTGGCTTGTCTGAAGAAGGTTGCCACGGTTTCCAAGCAGGTTCTGGGTTGCCAAGATGGGAGAAGAAAATGCTGGTGGATGGCACAGGAAATGAAATTTACCTGTGATAGTAATTTCCTTCCAAAAATTTTTGGCCAGAACTACTCAACATGTAAGGTAGACAATGCATATCCCTGGCTTATCTCCTTCTGTCTCCAGCCTACACGAATTCAATGGCTAGCACCTGTGGCTCCTTTTCAACCACCTGCCTTTGAGCAGGTACTCTCTTTGAAACTTCTTTGTACAGATTTAGAAGTGCTTGGCATTCACATGGATGAACCCTGATGTGGGTGTTGTTTAATGACTATTCTGTGCAAGAATATAAGCTCAGTTTCCTTTACTCAGCTTAGGACAATTCAGAGATGTCACTTATCCTCCAGAATTCTCCTGTGGGATCATGCTAAAACCTATCCTGTGTGGGACTTTTGTCTGAACATTTACTTGGCTTTATTTAATTCCTTGTTTTGCTTCATTTCTTTACTATTCTCCCTTGAGAATATTTTCTTAATACAACACTTGCATACACATTTTTGTCTTAGAAACTGCATCCAAGAAGCTCGACCTAAAATACTGACACCTAACTAAAAGATGGGCAAAGGGGCACCTAGATGGCTTAGTTGGTTAAGCATCAGACTTCGGCTCAGGTCATGATCTCATGGTCTATGAGGTTAAGCCCCGCATCGGGCTCTGGGCTGACAGCTGAGCCTGAAGTCTGCTTCAGATTCTTTGTCTCCCTCTCTCTCTCTCTCTGCCCCTCCACTGCTCATGTTCTGTCTCTCTCTCTCCTCCTCTCTCTCTCTCTCTCTCAAAAATAAATAAACATTAAAAAAAAAAGTATTACGCATGTCTTTTCCTGAAAGAGAAGAACCGATATAGGAAAGCCCTGTTATTTCTACCACAGCACAATGAAAATCAATTTGGTGGTTAAAGGCTAAAAGACATGGGTTTAGCTATCTAACTACCAAACAAGGACTAGACATCAAGAAGAGGGAAGACAGAGAAAGGTTCCCTGAGAAGAACGACTTCTTTGCTGGGTGAGAAGCTGGGGAAGTCAGGCCAGTGACCCAAAATACAAAGTTGAAAGAAGCCCTGGGCTTGGTTCTGGCAGAAGTCGTTACTTGAGGAGGGTCGATTGTGCAGTACAAATAAAGATGACAGGCAATACAAGGAGCCCACGTGACATCACAGTATAAACAGTATATGCAGGAAAGTGTAAACACCGGAAGAAGTCAATTTGATGCTACTTTTGGGTTATTATTTCACAATGGGTCCTTAATCAATGATGAACGGTAGGGGGATTTGAGGGATAGGATGTGGCCTTCTGATAGGAAGATGGCAGTAAATTTTATGCAGGGTTGCCGGGTAGTAGAGAAGCAGGCTAGAGGCTCCAGTTTCAGTCTAGTACCAGGTAGGGAATCAAAGGCAGAATCCCAATTGTATGAAGTAAGCATGCTGTGAGAGCGAGAGTCATGTTGCCCTTGATTGGCACACATCTGCTCAGTGTGCATAGACACCCTAGTACTGATCCCTGTAGCTGCAAGATTCATCCCAGACCCCTCAAGTTGATTTTCTCTGCTCAGCTTCCTATTGAATAAAGATTCCTTCAGGAATAAAGGATGGGAAGTAAAAGATTTCTTATTAATGCTTCCAGATTTTGAGTTAAAATTAAAAAGCCTTTCCATCCACCCATGTTTTAAATGAATCCACCTATGTTTTGTGCTTATATGATATTTTTTACATTAGATATCTGATGCAGTCAGAGTTTTCTCTTTGGTATTGGTGAGATATGCGTCTAATTTTGTCTTCTTCCAAAATTCTGTTTAATATTCTAAAATAATTTTTTAAATCCATCATTCCCCCGGTCATTTAAACAGCCACCTGTATATCATTTACTAAGTTCCACAGGTAGTTGGATCTCTTTCTGGGCTTGTATTGTTACATGTGTCTCTGTATTCATGTATTCACTCCCTATTTTTTAAATTATAGAGACTTTATAGTGTGTTTTGTATCACATAGGGCTAGTCCTCGCTCATTAGATTTTCTTTAGAGTTTCTCTAGCTACGCTTGCATGTTTATCTTACCATATGAACTTTAAAATCAACCTATATTAATCAAAACAAAAACAAAAACAAACAACTTCAAGGTATTTTTATTAATATTAATCAGGATCACAATAAATTTATATATTAACTTGGAGAGAATTTACATCTTTATAATGTTGAGTTGTTTTATCTCAAAACAAGGGATGCCTTTCCATTTCTTTAGGTCTACTTTCTGGGTTCAAGAGTAGTTAAATTTTTTCTTATATAGGTTTGTCACCTTTTGTGTTAAGATTATTCTTAAGTATTTCTCTTTTCATTGTTACTATATTTTTACTTCAATTATAGATTTTAAGTGATTATTTGTCTGTGAAAGTTATTGATTTTTATAGTTAGTTTAATATCTCCTACCTTATTAAGTGTTTTTTCTTATTGGTATTAGAATTGATTCTCTTCTGTGTTTTAGGTATACGGATATATCATATGTCATTGGATATAGTTTTACTCTTTCTTTTTGGATTCTTATACTTCTGCTTATTCTCTCTTATACGATTGAATTCACTAATACCTCTGCTCCAAGATGAACGAACAGTAGTGGAGCTAATGGGCATCTTTGCCTTGTTCCTGACTTTGGTGGTTCTCTATATACTCATCATGTTATGGAATAGTGTACCAACTTGCTGAGCTTTTTCAACATATGTAGGCCTGTGTATGGTTCCTGAGCATCTGTTTTATGAAAAGCTTCAAAAGTGATTCTAATATAAACTCTCATTTGAGTGTATGCTCCATAATCATACAAGATAAAAGTAAGTAAATTAAACAATTACATGAACATTTGAGTCACATTTTGTATAGGAGTAGTGGATATGAAGACAGCATTTTTTCCTTCAAGGAGCTCAATTTAGTAGACAAGAAAGACATAAACCCATGGTTGTGTACAGTATAACTATTACTCGATAGAAAGTGTTCCATCACTAGTATCCTTCCTGAAAGTTGTCTTTATCTAGAGAGTTAATAAAATATTTACTGTGAAGTTTTCCAAGATTGCATCCTATAATGCTATCTATTGGTCTCTGATTTTTAAACTAATTCAAAATTGGCCATTATCAATAGTCACTGACTGAAAAAACCATGATGTCCTACAAAAATTCTAAATTTCCTGCCCTGCTTCCCCCTCACCCCACATCTTATTTTCAAACTGTAGCTATATTGATTATAGCAAGCAATCTAACTCATTTGTCAATTCCTGGTATTTTCATAATTATTTTACCATCAGAGAACAATCGGTTGTCTGTTAGACAAAATTATGTGCTACATTGTTTTAAGAAGAAAGGAATTATCTACTTTTGTTAAGCAGTTTACACAAATATTTTAAATATTCTTTACCTATCCCAAACCAACTCTGAGACCCATATTTTCCCTCTGTGCCTATTGGGTTTATTCTTTTTAAGTTCTCAGCTACTTTCAAATTTGGAGGGGGGTATAAAAGATGGTCTTAATGCTTGGGGTGGAGGGTAGAAGTAGAACTTTTGGAAAAGAAGAGATAGAGTTTTAAACCTGAAATGGACTGTGGAATTTTACAAATTAGACATAATGGGTTAAATCTTTGTCCTCCTGTGTCCTTCAGCTTGAACTGGTGCAACATTTGGATGGCTTTCTCCCACTTGCTGTCTCTCTTTCAGTCTCCTTGGTCGGAAGGACTGTCTATTTGGGAGTTACTCATGATTATTGTTTAATTTGGGATAAGTTACTACTTTTTTTAAAGTTTATTTATTTTGTAGAGGGAGGGGCAGAGAGAGAGGGAAAGAGAGTGAATCCCAAGCAGACTGTCAGTGTGGAGCCCGACTAGGGTCTTGAACTCAGGAGCTGGGAGATCATGACCTGAGCCAAAATCAAGAGTCGGGTGCCTAACCCAGGTGCTTTGGGATAAATTACTACTTTTAATGTCACGGTAGGGCATCTTATGGAAGAAATGAATATATAAATAAGTATATGATAAAGAATAATGAGTCACATATTTCTTGTTCCCAAACAGAATTTTAATGTCTAACTTTTTATTCTTGGAGCTGAACACCTACAGCCATGTTCATTTGCCCTTCTCCTATAATGAACTGTGATGAAAATCTGGATTCCGGGGACAGGAACATCCAGGGGCAAATCTCTTAGACTTGTTGTACCCAAACCTTTCTTTTAGCTATAAATTAAAGTGTGGCAAAACATTGTCTGTTTGGTCATCGGGGCCTTCATACCTTTCTATTTCATGCTTATCTATCAACCTACTTGCACACGTTTGGATTAATAATATAGCCAATAGTATAAGAAATATTTGTAAAGACAATTGTAGACTCCAAGAATGTGAGCTAGCCTTAAAGGTCAGACTAGCTTGACTACCCATTAAATAGATACAACCTACTGTAGCCTTAGAATTAAAGATAGAATTTCTTTCTGTGCATCTATGAATCATTCTCAACTGGGAACTTAATGATTAACATGATTAGAGAAGCAACACTAAATTTCATCTCAAAGTAAAGTTGATGTGGTAAAATTTTTGTTAAAATGGTCCAGTTGATTTGATAGCTTTAGCTCCCAAACTTTCATTATTAGATTTACCAGTTAACCTGATATCTTAGTCTGGTTGTATTCAGTATAAGCCTTAAACATTATTCACTTCAGCCTTGACAGGATATTTATAATGTTGTCTATTGGCTATGATGACAAAGTATTTTTAGTTCTTAGAAACTTCAGTGTACCACATTTTAATTTTCAAACCAAATATATTTTCAAAGAAACCTTGACTACATTACTTTATTGTGGCCGTTATATTTTAAATGAGATTTAAATAATTTCTTCTGGTGCAATAGGTACAATCAACCAGAACTGTTACAAAGGCTAACAAAATATTGCTTCAGTGAGGTAAGTGGGGCCTGCACAGCCTTCTGTGTCATGCTTATCCAAGCAATAAATTACTTTCTTAGACAAAAATCATCTTATGAAATTGCTTTAGCTTTTTCTGAAGTAAAGGCATTGAATACATAGTATTGGGAACACTTTATTTTGCTTTTTATCACATACAATTATTTTCCACTTGATAGCTAACACACAAGAGAACAAGATGGATTTCTTATATTTTACTGTTTTCTCATTTATATTGTGTCCAGTTTTAATTTTCCTCAATAAAGATTCTTTCTGCCCTATAACTTAATTTCACTGGCCTCTTAACCCAGAAGTCTTTTTGAAAGTAATCTTAAAACGTCTGAGTTGTATTTATCAAATTTAAATTTAATGCATAATATTATTTCCCTATTATTTGCCTGAAGGTTATTTCCAAAGGTAGATAAAAGTCAAGTCTAAAGGTTTTTTAGAATATAGATAGCGGCTTCTTATTGGATGTTCATCTTCTTTGATGTTTGACAAGTGAATAGCGAGTGCCTCTCATTTTACTCTCTTGAGAAATATGCTAACAATATCACACATATACAAATAGGCTAGTAGGTGAAGAAAGTAACAAGGAAGGAATTAAATGAAAAATAAGTGTCTTTGGTATTTAAAGCTCTTAGGAAGCCTTAGAATCTAGTTTAAAAACATCAGGCAAAGACAGACTCCAATCCATACTCAGGTGAATGTAATCACCTTGGTATGGTATATTCTGAGTAAATTCTGACACAGAAAGCTATTTGTTTAGTTTATTTTTATTCATACTAACTTAAGTCAGCTTTTGTGGGCTTATAGGTCTTTTTTGAATCTGAGGCAAACTACAAAACTATTCCCGGGAGGCGGGGGTGCAAAGTGCACTTAGAATCGAACACAAAATCTTGCATACAATTTCATGCAGTTTGCAGACTTGCCAAAGCCCACCCATTAACTGCATAGGGATTTGTATTAGTCGGGACTCTAATATTACAAGTAAAGAGGAAATCAGTTCATGTTATTTTAAGGCAAAGGTAAATGTAGTGGTCCATGTTTCTGGGAAGATACTGAAATAACTCATAGAAATGAAGAAATGGCTACAGAAAGTAATGCCTATAGAAAGAACTGGATCTGGGAACTCAACATTCCCAGAACATACTCTTTCTGCTGCTCATTTCTGCTTGTCTCTACTTCTCTTGACATATTAATATCACTTTCTCCTGCTCTGCAGATATGCCTCCTTTATGTGGCACAGAACATACTTGCCAACAGATTCTACTTAGCAACCCCAAAAATATAGTATCCTGAACATATATAGTATCAAAGCCAGAAAGGGATTCCATCTCTGCTTATATCACTTGTCAATTCACTAATCACTGTTGCTCAAATTAATCAGGTGCAAGTTCCACGGCCACTTCTGTGGCAAGGGAGGCAGAGTCTGTAAGCAAAAGAAAGAGGATGGGTCACCTTAAACACTATAACTGACATTGTTGGGTCTCCACATCAAGAATCTGAAATAATAGAGATGCTGAACAAGGAATTACCTTTCTCAACCTTTGAGAACTATTACAAGTCATAACCAATCAAATGTGAGGTTGGAGGAGAGGAAGAATAAGCTGGCAACCAATGGCTGAACTGAGACTGTGTGAAGGGGGTCGGAGTGTCAGTGCTCAACAGTGGTAAGCTGGTTAAGTGGCTCTTCAGGGGGAAAAAATGGTACACATATATTTATAGGTATATATAGATTTATCATGGATTTTACCAATACCAGAAAATGAGTGGCACACAATTTATTTAAAATGATACAATGTTCAGGGGACACCTGGGTGGCTCAGTTGGCTAAGCATCCGACTTCGGCTCAGGTCATGATCTCGTGATCCATGAGTTCAAGCCCTGAATTGGACTCTGTGGTGACAGCTTAGAGCCTGGAGCCTGCTTAGGATTGTGTGTCTCCCTCTCTCTCTGTCCCTCCCCCACTCACGCTCTGTTTCTCTCCTTCTCTCAAAAATAAATCAACGTTAAAAAAAAGAATATAGAAAAAGATAGAACGTTCAATATTGTTTATTATTTGCATATAGGCAATTAACTCTCTTCTAATGGTTTTGTCGATTTTTGCTGAATTCTTGTATTCTAGCTCAACTGTGATTGCAACTGACAAACAAGTGTGAACAAACACTGGTGGATATTTTATTTTTCTTTAACAAGTAAGATGTCAGAAGTTCATTCATTTGTCAACAGTGTGAGCAACTCCCTTCCTGAAATGGATAGTAGTGTTTGAATACTAGAATAGTTCCTCAAAATTTTTTTTTGTGTTATTTACAATGTAACAGATGGTCATGACACCTTTCAAGTTTAATATGCATTATCAATATGTTCTTGATCCCTTCCTTAACTCTAGAAAATCAGCAAAACAGTAACTCACATCTTGATTTTGTAGTATTTACCAATTTCCTTGGTGTAAACACCCCCTCCACAGCTGGTCTCCAGCTATCACCAGGACATCACGAACAAAGAGTTAGGAAGAGATGTGAAGTAGCCCACTATTCTATAGTTTTTTTTCCCCACGCAATAAACATAAATGACCTCGAAAACACAGATAGTGGTAAAAAGTAGTAAAATAGTTGGGAAGCAAAGATTGTTTTGAGTATTTATGGCCTTCATTTTACATATAATTTATTTAATTGTAAGTTCATAGACTTTAATTTTTAGTAATGATTGTATCTAAAAACTGGCGAGTAAAATTCCACGAATTTTAACAATTGGCCCCGAGCTCATGAGTCAGGCTGAACCAGCTCTGTGATGCTTTGCATGACTTTTATGAAGCATAGGTAAGAAACAGTACTTGAGGTTACTGTAAAATAGAGAGATAAAATGTAAAATTAAGGTTCTGTTATGGCATCACTATGATTTCTCTAAAATAGTGTACTCAGTAATACCGGTGGATATCCAGTATTAAACATGCTCAAATTTGAATGGCTTTACTTTATAGTTTGACAAGTTTTAGATTATTCACCATTTTAGATTTTTCAAATCCATTTTCTTTTCTATTAGGGCAAGTGATCAGGTACCTATTTTATCACACTTACAAAATGTGTCATTTCCATTAGCTTTATATTTTAGTTAGAAAAGGAAGCCAAAGCAGAATCTCTGCAAGCCTTTTCTGCTCCTTCATCAATGTGTGTGATTAAAATCTCACTTCTTTTGCTTCATTGTATTATAAACTATCAGAATCTCTTTCATATTCTAATAATCTTCTAAAAAACTATACTAGACAAAGTGGGACAATGAACACTAGGAATATGCTTTTTATCTCAGATAGATTGCCATCTTTCAGAGAAAATAATTTGGCCAAAAAATAGGAATGAAGGAAAAGAACAGTGAGAAAACCTTTGATATTTTACTTTACTTTTACATTTTTAGTACCAAATACAAAAGCATCTGCTTACTAGCTTTCTAGCAACTCAGAACTCTCATGTGCTTTAAAGGAATACATGATATGGATAAATTAGAGTAATTGTTGAATAAGTTAAGTTGAAAACTGGATAGTAATTGTGTCATTTAGTAATTATTTTGTCTTGTGGAGGGCAGATTTATTACTTTTAAACATTGTATTGTGAAAACCTATCAGTTTTAGCTAGCATACATTTTGAATTTTAGTGTATTTCTTAAAATAAGCCAAGAAAAACATACGATTATAGGAGATGCATTATTCCAAAGATATTTCTAAGGAATTGCTTAAAAAGAAAAGGGATAATGACGGGGCGCCTGGGTGGCGCAGTCGGTTAAGCGTCCGACTTCAGCCAGGTCACGATCTCGCGGTCCGTGAGTTCGAGCCCCGCGTCAGGCTCTGGGCTGATGGCTCAGAGCCTGGAGCCTGTTTCCAATTCTGTGTCTCCCTCTCTCTCTGCCCCTCCCCCGTTCATGCTCTGTCTCTCTCTGTCCCAAAAATAAATAAACGTTGAAAAAAAAAAAAAAAAAGAAAAGGGATAATGAATGAGACTAATAAATAAGGGAAAGATAATCTGGGGCTTAGGAGAAAAATCAGAAATAAACTGATAATAAACTTACTATCAAAATGGGACTTTGCAAATCAACTTTGGACTTAACTTCTCATAAATGTCCATGTGCTGCAGCAAAACAGACATGCTGTTGAAGTTAGCGCACAACTGTACTCTGTAGTTTGTTCTTACTGGTGGTTGCAGATCACAGGTCATCCCTTTCAGTTCTAGTGGGGCTCAGAGGCAGCCCGTGACCATGGTCACAAGGACATTAGGGACTAAGGGTTAGCCTAAGGAGACAGAGAAAGAGTTGATTAATGAGAGACTTATCAATGTCAGACACAGTTGAGGAGAAGGGATACAATTGGTTTAGGAAAATGGAAAAGCATAGGTCTCTGAGGGTGAAAAGTGAAGGAGAAGAGAAATTACACAGCTCAAGTCTGGTGCTTCACTGGGGAAGGGAGGCAGAAGAAAAGACACAGACAGGATACCATCCCCTTAGGTTACAGTGTAAGCCCGGCATGAGGCAGAGGCCAATAGGCGTGAGGCAGACATAGAAAGATCGCATGATGTCAGTGATAAAGAGGCCTCAAGTGGGCTCAGAGAAATTAGCTGAATGTATTATGCATATCAATCAATGAGAAAAATTCAATAAAAACGTGAGATTAACTTTTACTATCAGGAGAGGTAAATTGTGTTTACATTAGAGTAGAACTATGGTTAGATTTTGACAAGTTGACAGAAAAAAATCAGATACAACTCTATAGGGTTCATACCCTTATTTCTTCTTTTATGGGGGGGGGGAGTGGGTAAACTGGAAAAACAAGTTATTGTTAGATACATTATAGTTTAATTCAAGAGATCCTGAAGAGATCTAGGCTGCAACAAGCAGGAAATGTTTGAGAAAAAGATAGCTTTATTGGACATTCAAAGGGCACATTAACTCCTAGATTTGTGGCTGAGTGTGTGGGAAATATAGCAGGAAAAAAAAGTTTCAAATCTAGACTCAAATTGATTTGCTATTAGCACAGAACTCTGAGGTGAATTAAATAAACTTCTGAGTCTCAATGTCCTCATTTAAAAAATGTAGCTAACAATACTTACCATGAGGTGTAAAGGTAACAAGATACCCAATGCACCTGGCACAGAGGTGTGTAATAACATTAGTTCCCTTGTTCCTGAGTGAACTTTCAGTGTGGGAGACTCTCCTGATCAGGGTGAAGAGCACCTGTAAGGCATCCCCAGGCAAAACTTGCCCCACGGTCCAATTAACCAAAGTCATTCTTTGATACAACTCCCGAGCCAAACACCTGACTGTATTACCTCCTTAGTTCCCAATTTTGCCACATCCTTGGATAATGGGTATTGGAACTCCCTGGGAAGGCTCTTACTACTTTAAGGGGAACTTGTCCTTCGTTCTGGTTCATGCTGGTCTTTTATTCACTCTTTTTCCTCTTCCATTAACTCTCCTGGCTTTCTTTTCTGAGTAGACCAGATGAAACAGGGTCTTCAGCCTGTCCACCTCTCCCAGAAATACTCTGTGTGTGCGTGTGTGTGTACGTGTGTGCGTTTAATGTGTAACACTAGGTTGTGATTTGATAAAGTAGTTCTACTTAAAAACTGGTGTAACTACTAAGGCTCTTCTTAAGTACTATCACTTAAAACAGTCCCCTCATCCTGGGAATTGGGTAGCAGAAGAGAGGGTAAGGATTTCTCAGGTTAGACACTTTATACTCCTTTATACTCCCAGTAAGTTGAGTTAAAAAGTATTTTATTTGGGGTGTATATTGCTAGATGTGATAACAACGACTCACAACAACGAAATAACTTGTCACTCATGCAAAGTCTAAAGTTTTTTTCTTTTTTGATCTAATAGATGGGTTCTCCTGTGTGGTTCCCTCCATCTATTACCTTAACCAACAGCCAAGGTCACCTTGGAAGGTGGAGAGAGAGGAGGATTGCTACATTCCATTGGCCTGAGCTAGTTACACAACCCCACCTAGACAGGCAGGATTTGTAATTTTTTTCAATCCCCAGAGGAAAATGAAATGACTAGGTCAATACAGCATCATCTGCCACAGAATGATTTAGACAGATATTATGAAACATTCCCTCTTTCCCTAAAGCTAATGGTTCATAGATTAAAAACTTGTTTCTAAAGACCAAAATCAAATTTGGAAGATAGAAACTTAATTACATTTTCACATCACAGAATTTCAGTGTAACCAAAATTTCTGGCATAACCATGAAGAATACATTTGATGAATTAATCAGAGACACAGCTTGAAACAAAGTAAAAGCTCTTGTTTAGGAGATCTACAGTCTTTCACAGAGTAATACAACACAATTAAGGTACTGATAACATAGAACTTAATTTGGGGTTAACAAAATTATATTAAAAATAATTTTGTAATTGTTAAATTTAGGATAGCCAGAATGGCCATTTTTCATGCAGTTTTAAGCTCGGTATGTATCAAACTAATATTTTATACTTATTTGCTTGCCTGTGATATTTCCCCCATCAGCTTCCTGCCCTAAACAGTGCAAACAATATATACAAAGATGAAGGGCAAGATGGCTTGCATTTTAATTATATGATACTAAGATTTGAAGGGAAAGCCAGATCTCATTTATTTCTTTCCCTACCCCCTTTTTTTGGAAGCTAAATTACATTAGGTGAAAAATGTAAAGATGATAAATGTCTTCTTTGTACCTTCTAACCACTGGAAGTTCAGTGGTAATAAATGTTTCAGTATGAATTCTATAATCCTGTGATCTTTACAATTTGGATAGTTAGTCCATTTATGCTTTAGTGAATAAAATGATGTGTAAACAAATAAACCAACTTCATGATTCTATTAAAGAATCTGGTAAATAACCAATCATATTCCTTTACCCAGAAGGCAGACATCTCACTTACAGAAACAGTTTTGTTTTTTTTTTAATGGATTCCTTCATTCATCCTTCTGCTACTCCTACCAATAAAAACAAACATTTCCCATTCAAAGCAGAACATTTAGCTCTGTTAGCAACAGAAAGAACACTTCCCCAGCAACAGGAAAACCCAAAAAGGACATCTATTTTTAAAAATAAAATGTGAAGCCCTCTGCATTTTGCTGATTTAGTGAACAAGATAAATCTTATCCATCCAAATTAGGTGAATGCCCTATAGATTTCAGGAATAAATAGCCTGATTTCACATTCCTTTTATTTGAGTATTTGCTTTGGTTTTTTTTTTTTTTTTTTTTTTTTTATAGCCCAGGACTTTCCTTGACATGTCTGCTGATTTCTCTGTTCGTGGATATTTACACACATTGCCATGATAAGGTAGGAAGTGTCTTATTTTAAGTGGTAAGGTGGTAATTTAAGGAGTTCATTACCATTCGCATAACAGTTCACAGCAGAGTGTGCCTCTGTTCTGTAGCAAGGTTTCTGAAAACGGTGATGATGAGTATGTTCGTTGGAGGAAAGTGATAGGAAAATGAACTGCAACTTACTTGCTATCATTAAGTACCAGTTTTAAACTTGAAAAAACTTAAAGAGTGTTTGATCTTGAGACAGAGGACATTGTCCAATGCTTCAAATAACACCTCCCATGTACACAGTATATTAGTGTTAAATTAATTATATGTTTTAATCTCCTAGCTTTACAGAAAAAGACACTATGCTCAACAAATGATGGATTTTCATTTCCAAGGTTTAATCTTATTTGATAGTAAAGACAGGACCACAATGTAAATCTTCTCAGGCTCATATTCATTACATTCCACAGTCAATATTATGGGGCACATGTCTAATATCTCTTCAATTTAATTGTGTGTATGTCTATTACTAATAGGTTTAAATGTAAAATTTTTATTAAAAACAGAAAGATCACTGTACATGCAAGGGTGAAGGAAGGTCAAATTAACTTTGTACCAATTAACATATTACCATTTAAAAACAATAGTAATTTTTAGAATGATCTTATTTTTTTACCTTAGTTGTTAAGCTATTAAAGTAGGGAACAATAGAATAGCAGTGTTTAATTTCACCCTTACTCTGTAAAAATGGAACTAGCTGAGTTAAGCCTTAAATATGGGGACATATTGGGTTCTGTCTATGAGCACGGATTCCTTTTCTCATTTCCTCCTTGGGATAAAGGCAAAAAAAGGAGGTCAAAGGCTAATCACAATTCTTATGATTCACATAAGAAATTGAGGACATGATTATTGAAAAATTTTAATTTTTAAGATTAATTTAATATACTTGAAGATACAGTATTTACACATATATAATTCAGAATTATACAACTATACAGAATTATATAACTATATATATACACACATATATTTTTTCATTAAATATAGACTACATATAATTATACATTGTATGTAGACACTATGCATATGTCTGGGTATACATTAAATATAGACTACATTCTACATGCATACATTGAATAATACTATGTATACTATTTATACATTAAATATAGATTACACTATATGCAGACATTATGTATATGTCTAGGTATACATTAAATATAGACAATTTGAGCAACAGAATAAGAGTATTGGATTTAACCTGAAGTATAAAATAAAGGTCTATGAATCTTTACTCATATGATTGAATCAATAAAAAATGAAGAAGAGAAAGATTTCCCATGCAAAATAATTTCAAATCATTTAAGTAGATATTCCACCCTCATAATTCCCTGCTGATACTGTCTGGCCTGCTGATAGTGACTTCCTTCCAAGGAGTAGAGCAATATGGAAAGAGGGAAAAAGTAACTTTGTACTGGAGAAGTCTGACAAACGCTACCTCAGCCAGGTTGATTGAAGCCAGCGTTAACAGTGATAAATGATGTTGATAGCGTATATGCTTGATAAATGACTTGGATTCACTAAATTTGTCATGGCCTCAAAGTGTAATAAGATCTACTGTGAAAGTCTTCAACTGTTAAGTATATTATATGCAAAATGCCTCCCCCACAGCATCATGGGCCTATCCTAGGTACTGAAAAATAGTGTTCGTATTTGAGAATTAAATGTTTGAAAAGTGCTCTAGGTCTAATTTTTGTGATGTTAAAAACAAAACTATTTTATTTATTTATTTATTTATTTTTAATTTTTTTTTTTCAACGTTTATTTTTGGGACAGAGAGAGACAGAGCATGAACGGGGGAGGGGCAGAGAGAGAGGGAGACACAGAATCGGAAACAGGCTCCAGGCTCTGAGCCATCAGCCCAGAGCCTGACGCGGGGCTCGAACTCCCGGACCGCGAGATCGTGACCTGGCTGAAGTCGGACGCTTAACCGACTGCGCCACCCAGGCGCCCCCAAAACTATTTTATTTAAAAACTATTTCAAAAACTGTTGGCTGAGGTTGCCAGTGATCTTATACTTTTGAAATGTCAACATTATTATTTTGCTATAGCTGCATCTATTGTTAGGAAGACTTCATATTGTTTGTTTCTTAGGCTTGAGTTGCCTCAGTATTTCCTCAAAAAATACTATGTAAGAAAAAAACACAGACTGGGCTATTTGAAGCTAGACTTCAGATCACTCTTAAATGCCCTGAAATTTCTGCTTACTGCTGTTTACAGCTTTCTGTTACTAAAGCTTTAACAAAGACTCAGGATATCCTGCTGTTGACTGTTCTTAGAATGTGTCTTCTCTGTTGGCAGTACATTACTTCAACGCCAATTCACTGGCTTTGATATTGGGCTTTGTTAATGAATGTGTAGTACTATTTAATGTTCAGTAGAGGTGTAGTTGACACTGACGATATTGTATTACAAGGAAACTGCAGTTAATAAAATGGCTCAAAAACCCGAAAGATTAAAAAGTAACAACTGTTTGATAGGCGTGATTTGCTTGAAACGTTGATGCTATATTCTTTTCTCAAAAAGAATTGTAGCTAATTTGTGACAACCTGAATACTTGCGAGAGTTTTTTCGTCTGATATATCCAGGCAAACTGGATATATCAAATTGTTGCTTGGGGGTTTAGAGATCACTGGCAGTGGCCTGTTGAAAAGCATTACACACTTGATTTTTGCCTCTGACCTCTTTTGTCATCCTTTCCTGCGTTAATTGGGCAGATTGGACAGTGCTACTGGGGAATCAAACCTTTTGCAGTAACAGCCACGTAAATATCCTTATCATGTACTTCTTAAGACGGATTGTTTTGTTTTGAATTTCTGATTGATAGCCAAAGGACCCTACGTCTCAGATCAGTTGGTCCCAGGTTTCCTCTGTAACAACTGATATGATGTTTTTAAGACTACATGGAATGCGACTGTAATCTGTACCAAATTAGGTGCTTATTTTAAGCTAGTGGATTCTGTAAACATTCTCTTTCCCAACTATATAACTCAATTTCCATAACTCACCAAAATGGCATACCTTAATCAGTTTCTGCTTGCCTTGCTAGCAATTAATTTTAACTCATGCCCAAGATAAAGAAGGTTTGTTTTGAATATATTTTATCTTTATTATCCCCTAACCCATTACCACCATTTAAAATATGAGCAATGAGCTAGGTGAAGGAAAAGGCATAGCTCACAATTCTGTCATAAACTTTTCTCTAGCATTTTAGTGACAGTAAAAGTAATTCCCCCATAATTGCAAAATAAGAACACATAATGGCCAATTTTTTTTTTTTTTTTAATTAACCTTTCAACAGTAAAGATTGTGTTTTAAATCAGGGGCACCTGGGTGGCTCAATCCGTTAAGCATCTGGCTCTTGATTTCAGTTAGGTCATGATCTAGCCCCATGTTGGGTTCTACACTGACAGCCCAGGGCCTGCTTAGCATTCTCTACCCCCCCCCCCCCCCGCTTGCTCATATGTTCTCTCTCTCTCAAAATAAATAAACATAAAAAAAATAAATCAACTTTAATTAGGCTTTTTCCTTTTGAGGTCTTTTAGGAAATGATTTACCCATTCATTGAAGAAATTTTTATCGAGTGTCTACTATGTGCCATGCAGTATTCTTATATTATAGGTGCTGAGGAAACATCCATGAACAAAGCAAAAAAATCCCTGACCTTGTGGAGCTTATGTCCTAATGGAAGGAAGGCAGACAATAAGAAAAAGAATAACTGTTAGAAAGTGTAAGAGTTATGAACTAAAGCAAGGAAGGGAGGATAGAGACAGGCAACATTTTAAATGGGATGGTCAGAGTAGGCTTCTTTAAAAAGATGACATTTGAGCAGGGATGGGACAGAAGTGAAGGGACTAGCCATGCAAGTATTTGGTGGATAGATCCTCCTAGATAGAGTGCAGTCAGTGCAAAGGCCCCAAGTCAAGAACATGACTTGCTGTTATAGGAGCAGGAAAGCTGGGACAAAGTGCCTGGTAGAAATGAGGTCAGAGCAGTGGATGTGAGGAGAGACCTGCAAGGCTAGCTAGCATAAGGTTTTTTAGGTCACAGAAAGGACGCTCGCTGAGAAAACTGGGAGCTGATGATTTTGGCTTTCTCTCTCCTAGGTCTACAGATAAACTCTTAAATATTAAAAGCATGTCCGGGTCATATTACAGGTTGGTATAAACTCAAGTAATGCCTACACTTACTTTACTACCTTTAGACCAAGTGAAAATGTATTACTTCTGTAATGGGAAATATGTGCAAAAAGTTAAATACTTAGGCTAGACACCTAAATTACAGTTGTAATTCACTAGTTGGTATCTTAAATATTAACAAGTCACCTTCTCTGTTTTCTTACTTACAGGTTGGAACAATATCTTTTTCCAGCTTCCTTGTTGTCTCTAGTATCTCTTAGTTTCCCTTAATATCTTAGTCCAGATAGTATTTTCCAATCTTATTTCCTATCATGGCTTAATCTGTCAATACTAGTAACACATTTTATTGTGTTGCAGAGGTCAGAATTCTGCTGGCCCAGGAATACGGAAATTATGTATCAGATGTGTATCAAAACAAAAACTACTTTGCCTCAAGTAGTTGAATTGGGCAAAATGAGGGTTTTTCTTGAATTTTTACCTGACTACCTAAATAGTTTTGTTTCCTTGGGGAGGATACGATAGAATAGAGATAACACAAGTTTGTAATATTTTGAGACTATAATAGTAATGTATTAAGCAAATTTCATTTTATAGAATAGTACCGTTGTTAAGGAAGGAGATTCGGGAAAAGGGGAATGAACGACGTTAGTTTTCAAGGTGCTTTTGTACCCCTCATAAAAAAAGATGGAAGGGTTCTGCATATCAAATCTGAAAATCTTCAATTTCCTTCTAAACTAGTTTCTAACACACAACAACAACACGCTTTGACAGCAGGTTCAGGTAAACTACTTTCGTTAAAATTCAGGTAGAAGTGACTGCCTCTAACTCCACATATTGTAACTCATCTAGTGGTAGATTCAGAATGGTGTCAGTCTCAGGGGCTTCTCTGAATGCACCGTGAGGGCCAGAGTTCAGTCCCATTTCAACTTGGCACTAGCTACAATGCCACTTGCTGAAATCTCACACTGATACAGAGACACATTGTATCAAGAGGCTAGTAGAGCTGTAAAAGATGACAGCTAAAAAGCAAAAGTGGCTTTATTTTATTTTATTTTTTTAAGAGGTCTCTTAGAAAAAGCAAAACTAAGATCTCATTGTGATGTAGGTGCTGGCCAATCACTTAATCAGCCACCGTCCTAAGTGCTAGGATCCTGGGTAAAGCTGATATGCCTGTATCAATTCTACAACCTGTCGCACACCCCAAAAGAGGGCTCGCTGACGATTGGTTAAGGACAAAGGAAAGTTTCTGTCAAAGTTCAAGAAGAGAGGGACTGCGTGAGGAGCAGTTTCAGATCATATTTAACCCCAGACCGTGGAGGGAACCGAGCCTCCGCGTGCTCTTTGGTCGCCGCTGTGCAAAGGAAATGCCAGAGGGAAGTTTGTCTACAGGACATCTGCCTCCCAGTTCCCGAGACGCGCGAGGTCCGCAGCGCCATCAGTCGAAGACTCGGCCTCTGCCCATCTCACTCCACCCTAGGGCCGGCCTACGCCGGCGAGCTGCGGAGCACGACCCAACCCGGAGGGCGAGCGCGCCCGCTCCCGGGCTGGCCTCACACTGGGCCCCGTCTCTACTACCGGCAATCGCAAGTTACCCTGGGAACCCAGCTTTGGAGGCCTCACCGCGGTGGCCGAGTGGGCCGCGAGGCGCCCGCCTCCGCTTCCCCACGCGCCGGCGCCATGGAGACGGTCACGAGTCGCCGGCGGCTCCTGCGCCCACCAATGGAAGCGCACGTCGCAGAGAGACGCGGACGTCGCTCTTCCAAGATGGCGGCGCGTCCGTCGCGAGCAGCCGGGCCGGGGGGAAGCCAGCGAAGCCGAGTAAAGCCGCCGCCCGGGAGACGACTGAAGGAGCTGTTTCGGCCGTTGGCGGCGGCTCGGGCAGTTTTCGCTGCTGCTACGGCTGTTGCCATGCGGCGAGGCTAGGGAGGAGCTCACTTCCCCGGGGTGTAATAATGTTAACAGAGGTAAGCGGCGACGGCGGCCAGTGTTTACCTGTGAAATGGGGAAGGGGCCGGCGCCAGCTCTTCCGAGAACAGCGTTTCTCCTGACCGCGGTCCCGACCCTCCGTAGCGGGCCCCGGGGCCCGAAGAGCAACGGGGATCCTACAAGTGCCCCCTGAATAGGAGCTGTGCTGACTCAACAGAGTCCCACCACCTCCGGCTGCTGTGCCTCTTCTTTCGTAGTTGCCACTTGCCCGTCGCCCGTGGCACTGGCCACCCTCTTGCTGTCGCTACCTCCTAACTCATCGTTTCCTTCGTGGTGTCCCCTTACACGCTGCTCCGTGGCAGCGTCGGTCTCTGCGTTGGTGCTGCTGTTCCCCTACGGTTTGCCCGAGATCTCCCTTCTCCGGTCCCTGGCCTCCAGGGCCCTCCACCTCCAAGCTCGGTCAGCATCCTGGGTTTGTCACTTGGCCAGACCGGTTTTTCCTACCCCCTACTTTGACTACTTCGTGAAGTGGACCTTTTTTCTCTAGCCACACTTGGATAGCCCAGTTCTCTCACCTCCCCCTCTAACCCCCACCCATTGTCACCTTTTTAAATCGTAGGAATCAGAAAGTTCAGTTTAGCATCTACACTCTTGATTTGCTTAAGGCTCCCTTGATACTCTCCGTGGAACAGATTTTTTTTTTTTTTTTTTTTTTTTTCCTCGTTTGGACCTGAAATGGAAGTAGGGCAACTATGACTAGCCAGTCAGTTTCCCTTTTCTAGTGCTTGATGTCCATTGCAAAAAGCAGACTTTTTGACGAAGTAGAGTTCCTTACTAGCAATACGTTCAGGGGAGGAATTAAATTGATCTCATCAGATACTTGACCCCGGTTAACAGTTAGGTGTAGTGCTATGTGGTGGTGTGGGCGTCACTGAAGATACATTGTGCAGCTTGTGGATTTCAGGAAATGTCTTAGAAGTTACTCGCTTGAAGTCCTGTGAAGGTTCTGGTATCAGCTGTCAGGGACTACTAGGTTGGGCATCTTTGTGGGCTGCACTAAGGAAAGGAAACAGTTTTAATGGGCAGTATTCCTTCCTACCTGGGCCAAAAGGAAATAAAAACGTTTGTAGATGAGTGGCTTTTGTGGCGTGAAAATGTGATGAAAAAGCATTTACTTGCCTTTACCATTTGATTAATTCTGAGGAAGTTCACACTTGGTATTTGCACATAATGTACGCACAGAGCCTGGAGTATGATGTATCTGGTAAATATTTTACTGGCTGACTTTAATGAAGTAATTATCGCTAATAGTTTGCATTTCACTTTATATTTTTAAATTCCACATTATTTTGCATCCTGGAGTTTATTTTATTCCCGGAGATTATGGTATAAGTTTCTGTTTTCATTAGCAGTATTAGGTTAAAAAAAAAAAAAAAAAAAAGACCTAAGTAGCAGTTCTATTTTTACCTTCGCTGTGATATTTTGGTGAGAACAATTAGCCTTCTAACAAGGTTTCAGTGGTGTCTCTAAAGTACGATATTTTATGATCTTTTGATGAAACTTGGCTTAGGTTAGCATGTTGTAAAAAGTTGTAATGCTGTCATATGAGCTCCGTGTCTGCTAGTAAAATGCTAGTGTCTTGATGTGGAAGGACTGTGCCTTCTAAGTTTCTGTATTGTAAAACGATTTTGTGTTTCAGGGAAATATTTTAAACAGTAAACCATTGATGCTTGTAAGAAGTACTGTAGTGCTGGGGCACCTGAGTGCTCAGTCAGTTGTGTCCCTCTGTGTCAGGTCATTCCACGACTTGTGGGTTAGAGCCCCGTGTCGGTCTGTGTGCCGAGAGCTCAGAGCCTGGAGCCTGTTTCAGATACTGTGTTTCCCTCTCTCTCTGCCCTTCCCCCACTCGTGTTCTGCCTCTAGCTCAAAAATAAATAAACATTAAAAATTTTTTAAACATTAAAAAAAAAAAAAAAAGGTGTCCTCAGGTGCGTTGTGTGTCTGCCGGTGTGCAACTTGTAAGTGGCAGAGCCAGTGGCAGTTCTGCTGAGTCCATTCTCTTAACTACTATGTGGGATTGCCTCTCTGGAGAAAGGCCCAGATTAAACGGTGCTTGGATTTTATCTTTGGTTTTTAGTATTCATCTTATAGATTAGAAAACTGAAGCCCGGGGACTTGTCCAAGGTCAAGCAGTTATTAGTTGCAAATACGAAACTTGAATCCCATCTCCTGACTCAGTACAGAATTCTATTTAGCTTTCAGTAATTTTCAGCTCTCTTGATCGATGTTAATAATACACTGTTTCTTGTCTGAATATTGTCAGTAGGTAAACTGAGACTTATCATTACTTAAGAAAGACTTCTTGCTTTAGGTTTTTTTTTTTTTTAAGTCTGAAAAATAGTCCTATTTTGAAATATAGTAGATATAAAATTGTACTCCATATTGGTTACTAAAAAATGAGTAGTGTAGTACTTTACTGCTTCTCTTAGTTTTAACACAGATCAGGAGGCATTAGGGGAGGTGAAGAGGTGATTTAATTCATGTTAGATTTCAAAATATTTAGTTACGAGCTGTGTTACAGAAGATTCTCTTGTTCAACAAGTGTATACTATGCTTAGAAAGTGGTGAGTGGTACTATCTGCTTGGGTCTTTTGCATCTCAGTATTGAGGTAGGAGATACTATTCTCATTAGCCAGGTGAGAAGACAGAGACTAGTTTAGATAGTTGGCTTAAAATTATATAACAAGTGGTGGAGCTGGGAATCATACCTAGGTCGTCTTATTCCAAATTGTGTGCTGTTTTTGTGGTTCAGTATGGAATGTGTCATTGATTTTCTTTTGTAATCGATAGTCATCAGTATACTATTTTTAGGTTTAGGTTTTTTGGTTTTTGTTTTTGAACCAAAGTAGGGATGCCAAGTATATAGATACATAATAGTAACAGTAGTGATAAACATTCATATGAAACTTTTCGGTTTTGCATTTTGTCAAAATAGATCTTTGAAACCTTTTCAGAAATGAGAAACCATTCATGTGAGCAATTAAGGGCCATACTAAGCTACAAGGAAAAATTACTCAATTGAGCAAATTAATATGTACATTGAACTTTGAAACCTATGATATGATAGATTGGTGTGATTTGAAAGTAGAGCACCGGTAGGTTCTTCTGCCCCCGTCCCCCCCCCTTATTTTTTTAAAAGAGGAGGTAACATAGTTTCTGATTTAAACCTTTTGACTTCAATTTGTATTATTTTCTTTCTCAATATAAGTGAAATATTTATGAGACTTGCTAGACATATCTGTGTGTCTTTTACATTTTCCATATAGGGATGACAGCTTTGTTTTAAACGTTTAAATTATTTTTCCCCTTCTGTCTTTGCCCTTTAGGACGTCTTACTCTTAATGTTACTCTTATTTGTCATAGTATACTTGAAAATTATTTGTTTCATACCCACTCTTCCTCCACCACTGTCTTTTTAAAAATACGTGTAAATTTCCATATATCATAATTAGGGTCTGGGATGTTTACCTAAGGATTTGTTAAAATCTGAATTTTCACATCATTAGAATATAATGAAATATTTATCAGTGAATTTTCATTAAACGCATTTTTAAACTTTTTTCAAAAGCTATTAAGGTTATTCTGAGCATTTATTATTAACAGAGAACTAAAGCTATAGAAGATACAAGAAAATGTGTTGAATTTGAACCAGAGCTGTGGTATACTCAGGAGATTGTTTTTGCATAACACCCAGTTATCAGTCAGCCTGTTGATATTTGTCGTGTGCTTTTAAAAATATGGAGTGAAAAGTTGTAGCTGTTTAAACTTAATAGTTTGAGTTGTGTGCAAATGTGAGGCATTAGTACGTTAAAAAAGGTTTACGTTGGTGTTAAGTCACTGCCACCCAGATTTGTTGGTTTTTAGATATTAATACTAAATTGATGATTTTGTGGTTAACAAGTATGATACAGATGGGAAAAGATGTACTCTGTAGCACTTTTAAAAGTTCCAGGTTAATAGTTGTTAACAGAATAAAATTTTGTGTTTCAAATACATTTTGAAGATATTTGCACAAAGGAAGATAATTGCTTTGTTCTTTCAGGATTTCTCATAGCTTTTGATAGGTGATTTGCTCTCAAAGAACGTGATAGAATTTTGCATTATATGGCAAAGTTGTTTAACCATGTGATGGGTAATTTTGTCAGTTTGGCCACGGAGGGTGAAGATTAAACATTATTTCTGGGTGTGTCTCTTAGGGTGTACTGGATGAGGATGAGATTAGCATTTGAGTCAGTGGTCTCTTTAAAGTAGATTGCTCTTCCATTGTGGATGCTCACTATCTAAACTATGTAATCCATTGAGTGCCAGAATAGGACACATGGAGGGAGGAGGAATCCCCCCCCCCCCCCCCCCCCCCCCCCCCCCCCCCGCCTTACTGCTTGAGCTGGGCATCACATCTTATTTCATCTCCTGCCCCCAGGGATTTAAATCAGTTCCCTGGTTCTTAGGCCTTTGGACTGAATTACCACTAGTTTTCCTGGATCCCCAGCTTGCACATAACAGATGGTGGGACTTCTCAGCCCCTGTCATCATGGGAACCAATTCCTCATAATCTCCTTAAAAAGTTCTATATCTATAACTCCTGTTGTTTCTGTTTCTTTGGAGAACCCTAATAGCAGAGACTTAGAGAGTTTCTTGTATGGGAAATCCTGAGATGTGATGAGTTGTACAGCAAGGAAAGGTCTTTGGACGTTCAGGGCTCTTTTGAAAGACACATACACACACTCTCTTGCCCATCATAAATGTTTAGTAAAAAATTATGACTTGATTTGGTTAAGAGAAATATTCTTGGGATGGGTTAATCTTTAAACTGCATGAGCAATTTTTAAAATGATTAATTAATGATATTGTAAAGGCTACTAACTAGAATAAGAACTGTAGCCTCAATTGGCATTTAAAGGATGTTAAAAAGTAGGAAAGAGATTTTATAAGGGGAGTGGAAGGACATCACTGTCTAGAATGAGACTGGCTTGTAACTGTACATACAATATTGTTTAGCATCTTTTGATAAGCCAAATTGAATATTGCCAACCATTTCTCAAGAATTTTAAAGGGGTGGGATGCCTGGTTGGCTCAGTCACTAGTAGGGTGTGCGACTGTTGATCTCGGGGTTATGAGTTTGAACCCCATATTGGGTGTAGAGATTACCTAAAAATAAAATCTTAAAAAAAAATTAACAAATTTTAAAGTTTATTCTTGAGAGGGAGAGAGAGAGGGAGGGAATGAGGGAGGGAGGGAGAGGGTGAATAAGCAGGGGAGGGGCAGAGAGCGAGAGCGAGAGCGAGACAGAATCTGAAGCAGGCTCCAGGCTCCAAGCTGTCACACGGAGCTGACATAGGGCTTGAACTCACGAACCACAAGATCATGACCTGAGCTAATCGGACACTTAACTGCCTGAGCCACCCAGGCGGCCTCCCGCCAAAAAAAAAAAAGAAATTTAAAAGGCTTTTGTTTTATTTTTTCCCTTTTGATTCCAGATTTTCAGAGCTTATAAATAAATTACATTCATAATTACTTTCATTATGTTTTATTAATCCAGCACACATAAACCCCTTCCCTCCTGATCAGTAGCTAGCTAGTTGATCGATTTGCAAGCAGAAGCAAATATATGTGACATTTTAGTTAAGCCCTGTAACTTTATATTGAACATGCCTTCCATTTGGTATTTTGAAATACTAAAATACAGGTTTTAGATGTTCATAACTATCCTTGGGGGTCCTAAATAGGGAGATATCAGTGTATATGACTCTGTTGTTTGGATGGATTGTTCTAAAGTTTGTTGACCAGTTTTCCATAGACAGTAATAAAAAATATTTTCTTAACTAGTCTATGGTATGTTTATGGTTAAAGTGTTACATTCACTGCTACACATTTATAAAATTATTTTATTTGAGGAAATTTGGAATTAAACTTGGGAGAAGAACTGAGAAATAAGTAGAAGTGTTTGTAGTTTTAAAGATTACAGGTATTGGTTGTATGTCATATGGTCCCTGTAAAATGTATTGGCTTTTCATCTCTTTACGTAGTAACTACCAGTGCATATATAGCCTTTTGCAGATTATGTAGTGTGCTTTCTGTATTAATCTGGTTATGTTAAATGTGCTCATGGTTGCTTATGTTCAGTTTCACTTCTAGCTATGGAATGAAGAGAAACCTCTTAAAGGGAGAAGAAAAGGGGAATGAGAGGATCTTTGCTTCAGGTGGAATTAAGCCGTGTTAGCCGAATTATAATGGGAAGGGAGGGAGCATGAACTTTTGGAAGAGGGAGAAAATAGGTTCTATCATGGGGAGGAGTGTTCAGTGCTGGTCACTAACTAGCTAGCTATTTGGTGACTTTATGGCATTCCCTGAGTGACTTTTTAAATTTTTTTCTTTTCCAACCTTTATTTATTTTTGGGACAGAGAGAGACAGAGCATGAACGGGGGAGGGGCAGAGAGAGAGGGAGACACAGAATCGGAAACAGGCTCCAGGCTCTGAGCCATCAGCCCAGAGCCCGACGCGGGGCTCGAACTCACGGACCGCGAGATCGTGACCTGGCTGAAGTCGGACGCTTAACCGACTGCGCCACCCAGGCGCCCCCGCTGAGTGACTTTTTAAATGTGTTTTGAAATTTTGTGGTTTCACAGACCATTAATTGCTCTCTTTATTGATGGTAATCTAAAACTGGCTTTCCATTTCTCAGGTTTAATTTTGATATTACAACACTTTATTATTATTTTTTTAAATGTTTATTTTGAGAGAAAAAGCTTGCGAGCAGGGGAGGAGCAGAGAGGAAGGGAGAGAGAATCCCAAGCAGATTCCTGCTGTGTGCGGAGTCCTACATGGAGCTCGATCACGATCACTGTGAGGTCATAACTGGAGCGGGGGGATGCTTAACCGCCTGAGCCACCCAGGTGTCCTGTTATTACAGAGCTTTAAATATCTGAGAGGAGAGGGAACTTTGAATTAAATCAAGTGGACAGCTTTTAAACTATCTTAACCCCTTTAAAAAGAGGTTAATATTGAGTGAATAGATAGGCTGGACTCGTGGTAATGCATCCTCAGGTCTGTAAACAAGTTACACCTACCATGGTAGTGAGACAACATACAAATAACCTTAAGTAATATAAGGCTGAGTCACAACTTCACTTATTTATGATGTGACATTGGGGAAGTTGTTTGAAATTTTTGAGTCGTAGTTCCCTTCTTTATAAAATTGGATAATAATAGCAACTTTCTAGCTGCTCTCAAATTGTTGTGAAGATCAGATAAAATGAGAGTACAGAGAATATAACTTTTTGTAAATTGCCAATCATTATACAAATATTAGTAGTTAATATATCAGGTGTTTTCTCTGTATGCCTTGCACTAGTGTGAATTCAAGTCCTAGGCTCCATCCAGGTTTATGGCTCACTAGCTGCTCAGTGGGGGGATGAATGGATCTCCTGAGAAAGAGGGTGCCCCCCTGGCCATTGGTGTAGTTATAGGGGAGTCAGGCAATAGGTTAGAAGAGGTGAAAGAAAAAAAAAGTAGACCAAGAGCATGTCTTGCAAACTAGTAATGAGATTAGTTTCCCTTGTAGTTGGTAAACTGATTAAGAATTTTTGAAACATTCTAAAAAAATATTTTGAGAAAGGTTACTTATTTGAGGTTTAGTAGTCATTTGTACATGTTCTTAAATATTTGTGACAAAAGAAAACTTTTAATCATTCTTAGTTATTTCTTGAAAGAAGAAGCTGTTAGGATAATTTTCATTAAGCTTTGGTTTTAACTTGTACTGGATTTTCATTTTTGTGGATTAATCTGTTCACCAAACACAAATATACCTACTATATGGTAGGCACATAAGAAGTTCTGGTGCTGAAGTGGTGAGTCAGATCTGAAACCTGCCCTCAGAAAATTCACTATCAGAGCTAAATTGTGCCAGTTGGGCAGTCACTCAGCTGAAGCCTTGAAGTCTTTTGTCAAAATAAAACAAGTACCATAATTAAAGGATGGAAAATTAAGAGAAATAAAAGGTTGGAATATGTAATTAAAAGGTAATTACTTGCATTAGCTTTATAACTCCAGGTAAAATTACCAGTTTGGATGAGATGGCAGCTCTAAAATGAGTTTCTCCTTGGAATTGAAGCATCAACCATCTTGCCTGTCTATGTGTGTATATATATATTCATATATATTTATATATGAGAACAGAGAAGCAAAAAAAAAAAAAAAATCTGTGAATTTGTCATGTTTCTCCACCCCAAAAATACTCTAAATCTCCTTAAGAGTTCTATAGTCTACTGAAGGATCCAGCTGAATTCCATTATCATGGTGAAAGTAACACTTGGTCTCCACCCTCATATGCTATATATTCATTTATTTATCTTTTTTGTGTTTCTTCCCCACTAGAATGTAAACTGAAGATGTGGCTCACATTTGTGTTTTCAGTGCCTAGAATAGAGCTTGACACCTAGTGTCCTCACTAAATATCTATTAAATGAATGAATGTTAAATATTTCCTTCAGTAAGGTTAAGGTAAAAGTGAAAAGACAAAAGCTGTCTACCATAAATTTAAGCTGTCACATTAATTATCCTTCAAGGATTAGTTACTATCAGTGTCTATTAGACATTTTTCAGTAGGGCATTGTGGTTGAATATTGTGTTTGGGATCACAAAACAACAACAACAACAAAAAATAGAAAAAGTTGAACACCAGGCTTTTTTGTTAGAATGTAATTAATTCTGTCTTGATTTTTCCGACAGGTAAAAATCTGATTGGATTGATATTTTCTTCTTCTTTTTTTTAATGTTTATTTATGAGAGAGAGAGAGGAGCGTGCACGCATGGGTGGGGGAGGAGCAGAGTGAGAGAGGGACACAGAAATTGAAGCAGGCTCCAGGCTCTGAGCTGTCAGCACAGAGCTCCACGTGGGGCTCAAACTCATGAACTGCGAGATCATGAACTGAGCCGAAGTTGGATGCTTAACCAACTTGAGCCACCCAGATGCTCCTGGATTGATCTTATTTTCGCATGACCAATTACAAATGCAGGAACAACTTAGAATTTCGTCTTGCATCTTTTTAATACTTGATTTTTCTTTTTTTTAAGTTGGCTCCACACCCAGAGTGGAGCCCAGTGTAGGGCTTGAACTCACAACCCTGATGAGCTCAAGACCTGAACTGAGATCAAGAGTTGGACACTTAACCATCTGAACCACCTAGGAGCCTCGATACTTGATTTTTATTATGATCCTATGTGTACTATTTAAAATTTATATTCCTGAACTAGATAAACTTAAAGCTTTGTATCTAATAGTATAATAGTGCTGATTTTTGTGTTTTGTTGAGTGTTTCACAGTTTGCATGACCTCTAATGCTATCTTGAAAGTTTGCAAGTATGAGTAAAATTTGGGCATGGATATTAAAAAGTTGGAAATTTCGGGGGGTATACCTTCAAGGAGGGCAGCTGTTGCTCTAATCTCTTGACTAAAATTCTTCTCAGTGTCACTATTGGATACAGAGCATTGTTAGATCATTTCACCCATCTATACTGCCATTGTAAATTTAGAAATAGTATGTACCAGAGAAATTCCCAAAGTAATTTTATGTTCAACTGTGAGAATTGAACTGTTTTAATGATCTTTAAGTTAGTATGAAATACTCACATAAGGAGGCTGGAATTATTTACTATTGTTGGTTTATTGTACTGTTTTCTCCAATTTCATGAGGAACATTTTTATTCTGATGCATCTATGAAACCCCCAAGGTGAATCCTGCTTTTGCTTTTGTCCTTAGCTCTGCATTACGGGGGAGTTCTTGTAAGTTACTTCACTTAAACCTGAATTGGTTTTGCTCCTGGAGCCCTGGGACTACTTTTAAGTAGCTTGGCTGTGGTTTGGCACCTGAGAGAGCGTGTGATTCTTTGTATTGTGACTTTTAAAAAATTTTTTTTGGGGGGGCGCCTGGGTGGCGCAGTCGGTTAAGCGTCCGACTTCAGCCAGGTCACGATCTCGCGGTCCGTAAGTTCGAGCCCCGCGTCAGGCTCTGGGCTGATGGCTCAGAGCCTGGAGCCTGTTTCCGATTCTGTGTCTCCCTCTCTCTCTGCCCCTCCCCCGTTCATGCTCTGTCTCTCTCTCTGTCCCAAAAAAATAAATAAACGTTGAAAAAAAAATAAAAAATAAAAAAAAAATTTTTTTGAGAGAGAGAGAGCGAGCGAGTGAGCGCATGTGCAAGTGAGCAGGGGAGGGCAGAGAGAGAAGGAGATAGAGAATCTGAAGTAGACTCCAGGCTCTGAGCTGTCTACATAGAGCCTGACATGGGGCTTGAACTTACAAACCATTATCATGACCTGAGCCAAAGTTGGACAGTTAACTGACTGAGCCACCCAGGCGCCCCTGTATTGTGAGACACTATGCATGTGTGGAGAATGGCTTTTGGATTCACCATCATTTGAGGCTTAGACATCATAAAACTGATTGAAGTTGTACAGTGCTAATGGAAGAGTTAAGTGTAGTGTGAAATAAAATGTCATCTCATTTTAGTTATTAACATAAATTTTGGAAGTAATTGGTCTGATGTTAAGATATGATCTTTTGTGTTATGTACTGTTTCTTTAAGTCATAATGTTGTGCTTTAGATTTGTTCTTGATTTCTCTTCCCGAGTTTATTTGAGATGGCATATTTTTTTCAGGATATTTAATCAGACTGCAGCTATTAATATAATCAGCTATTTTTACATCCAAAGTTAATTACTAACATCTCATGCATTTTCTTGGGTAGTACCTAAGTGCTTAACACTTTAAACTGTTGGAGTAGTCTAATTCTGGTAAAAGTGGGCAGAATAAGGGGAAATGGGCTAAAGGGATGTTGGAGGCAGCTTTAAAGGTGTAACAGTAAAGAGAAAAAGAAACATTGAAATAATGTATTTTACAAAGAGAGGGTGTGTTTACTACGTAACAATTTTAGAAATATAAATTAGACTTAAGAGCATTTTATAATTTATTAAAAGTGTGTTTTATGAACCAAAAAGCTCTGCAAGTTAATGTCTGATAACTCAGAATATTCAATCAATTAATAGACACTAACACAAAATTTACAGGACTACCAAAGTGTGATTATCTTTGTAGTGGGGTGCAGTGATAATCATCATTTTTTCTATATCTATATATTTTTATCTGTACATGCACATATATGTGTGTATCTTCTGATCACAAATTGAACATTCCTAAGTTTTAAGTGTCATATATGGATGGTTAAGAGTGATGGCTGGTATCATTTTATTTGGATTTGAATCAAAGTTTTGTCACTTTGGAGTATTTTGGCTTTGAAAGTTATTAACTTTTTTTACCCTTAGTTTTCTCATCTGTGTGATTGTAAGTTAATGGTACTTATGCCACAGGGTTGTTAGAAGTATTAAGTGAAATAACACATGTTAAGTACTGTGAACAGTGTTCCCCACAGTAACACTCAGTAAATACTAGGTTTTATTATTGATTCTTCAGATGTAAATAGCAAGTAGCTTATTTTCATAACTTACAATTTAGTGTTTGGAATTGTTTTCTGTGTTCTTTGTGTCATTAAGGTTTCAAAATGTCAAAAATAACAAATCCTCTTTGACCTAGATGATCTAATTCTTCCCTTTCTGTCTCCATTTTTACTGACTTTCTAATTTATGTATTACATTAAGTGCTAGATTAAGACTGAATTTCAGGAGGCAATAGAGAGGTGCTACCTTTACATTATGAATTGGTCATAACTAGAACTTTTGACTAATTTATCTCTTCTGGCCATTAAAGTTTTTTTATTGTAGATGAAGTGAAAGGGAAAAGTAGTACAATTTCATATTAAGCTTTAAAAATGCCAGTGTTGTGGGGTGCCTGGGTGGCTCAGTCAGTTAAGCGTCCAGCTTCAGCTCAGGTCATGATCTCATGGTCCATGGGTTCAAGCTCCACATCAGGCTCTTTGCTGACAGCTCAGAGCCTGGAGCCTGCTTTGGTTTCCGTGTCTCTCTCTCTCTCTCTCTCTCTCTCTCTCTCTGCGCCCCCCCCCCCCCCCATGCTCTGTCTCTCAAAAATGAATAAACATTCAAAAAATTTTTTAAAAATGTCAGTGTTGTATAGTTTTCTATTATGGGAAGTACTATGATTCTTGTCAGTTTGATAAAGTTTTATGTAAAGCAGCTTTGAATTTAGGTAAGCTCTTTTAGATTGTTCCTTTTATAGGGGATAGATAGGTGAGGAACACAAGAATCCTTTGTTTAAGATATAAATATGTATATATATATACATATATACACGCATATATAATTGGCTTGATTAGTATTACTAATACTGTGCAGTAGGTTAAGAAAAGGACTGAGGGCTATGCTATTACAAATAAAATTTGTACTTACAAGTCTAAATATGGATACGAAATATAAATAATTTCAGTCTCTATACAACAGCTGCCTATTTGCATTCATACAATAATATAATAAACTGCTATACTTAAGAAGGGGGTGTTCATGTTATAAAAACATTTTACTTAGCTGGAGATTATGCCGTCACAGTCCTTTGGGGGGGAATCTATATGTCTTTATCTTCCTTTCTATACTTAGTTTTGCTTTCTTATTACTGATGCTTTTTGGATGTGTTGATTATTTTCTCTTGGCTTCTGTCTTTTATTATTCTCTGTGTCTGTAAGCTTGTAGTTTGCTCTCTTAGGGCTTTTCCCCAATCTTTACCCTTTCCTCCCTCCCTTCCTACCCTAAACAGGCCATGATAGAGAATTTAACTTTGATTTTTAAATTACACAACACTTATGGATATAAAAATATTTTCTGTTGTTAACTTAAGTGGTGAACAAATAAAAGTTTATATATATTTAATACATTGTATTAGAATTTCTTTTTATGGTTGTATGCCTCTTGTCTAAATTTATTTTGATTAAAAAACACTCATAATCTCTGAGTTAACACAGCTGAGGTTTTTTTTTTTTTTTTAAATTATGATTTTAGAGGATTTTGTAGTACTTCCAGGGTCATTGTTCTGATATTAAGTTGTTACTGTACAGCCTTCAGAAATGTGAAGGAAATTTATGTGAATCTGTGCCAACTCTAGAACATACGCTGAAAGTTATCTGAATTCTAATAGCTGCATCAGATCTAATTGACATCAGATTCTTAAAGAGTACCAAGGGCTTTAAGATATTAGTGTCAGTTTAGTTACTTTAGGTATTTCTGATAAATTGAATTTTTGAAACTCAATAAATCACTTTTGTTTTGCTATTCAGATATCGGGTATAGAATTTTGCCTATCCCCTCCTTTTTTAAAAAGTCTACTCGAGAGTCAGTTTAAAATAATGGTATAGAGCATGCTTGAATTTTAAACAAAGTTCAGTTCATCGTCCAGTTCTATGACTGAGCTGTTCCCTCATTTGTAGAATAGAGTTAGTAATACAACTTCTGTCAGAGTTGTTGTGAGAAATATACGTAAAGTGGTTGGCAAAGGTCTTAGCCAGTGCTAAGCACTTAATAAATGATGGCTCCTATTGTTGTTTTAGAGGATGCCCTTTTTCATAAGAAAGAAAGGAAAGGTAGAAGATTGGTGATAGTTCATTGCTAAGCTGTACGTTGAACTACAGCTCTCTCTGCTGTGATAGGGATGTGTTGTTTTAATTTCCCCTTGGATGATATATTATGCGGAAAAGCAGAAGTTGAGTTGTGAATATTGAAACTTTTATTCTTGTATTGTTATAGTCAGATATAAATGAGGGAGAAGAGAGACCATTTATGAATATGGCCTGTTTTATCTTGCTTTTGCACCCAGGAACTGCTGTGGTATAAGTTTTGTGTACTTCAGAACACTTTTGTAAGTGGAAGTCTTCTGGTGTATTGATTGAATTCATTCTTTATAATTCAGTTTTTTTAAAGGTATTTATTAATATGAATTGCCATGTAACTAAGCTTATTTTTCAGTATGAGTTAATGATAAGAGAATGGTCTTTGATGTTTGAGGATCTTTATGTAGCCCAAAGAGGGTAGGTAGGCAGTATACCAATTGTGGGATTAGAAATGCCAAGTGTAATATTGTATTAGAACAGTACATTTCAGTTTAGTTTAGTGTCATAGTGACAGGATCTAAAGAGAACAAGGTATTTATGGAATGGGAAGAAAATTAGTGAGAAACCTGGACATTCAAGATTTTAATTTTTTTTTGTTGTTTTCTTGCCTTGCAAAATATAATGGAATAATGCCCTCTTTCCCATTAAAACATTTCCATGGTTGTTTCAAGAAATGTAGTACATGAAAACACTCTCCATTATTCAGAAAGATAATTTTTAAAATAATGTACTTAAAGAAGTATATAAATTATATAAAAATAAAAAGTACATAATTTACATAAATTTTTTGAAATGCAAGTTTTCAAACATATAGAAACCTTGAAAAATACTGCCATTAGCACCCATGTACCTGTTAAGTACTTGGATTTGCTAACATTTTTTTTGGTCATATTTGCTTTATTTTTGACTCTGTGTTGTTATTGTAGCTGAATCTTTTTTGTTTTTTTTGAGTTTATTTATTTATTGTGAGAGAGAGAATCCCAAGCAGGCTCTGTGCTGTTAGTGGGGAGAGTCTGGTGGGCGGGCCCAGTCTCATGACCATAAGATAGTGACCTGAGCCAAAAAATCAGCAGTCGGACCCCATAACTGAGTGAGCCACGAATCATTTTAAAGTAAACTGCAGATGTTATGTCACTTCTCACAACATCCCATAATCTTCCAAAAATAAGGATTTTTTTTTTTTTTGGGGGGGGGACTTTTTAAGTTTCTATTTTAATTCCAGTACAGTTAACCTACAGTGTTCTATCAGTTTCAGGTGTACAGTATAGTGATTCACGAAGTCCATACATTATCTGATGCTCGTCACAAGTGTGCTCCTTAATCCCCATCACCTATTTAACCCATCTTCCCATTCCCTTCCCCTTTGGTAACCATCATTTCTCTATAATCAAGAGTTTGTTTCTTGATTTGTCTTTTCCCCCTTTGCTCATTTGTCTTGTTTCTTAAATTTCATATATGAGTGATATCATATGGCATTTATCTTTCTCTGACTTATTTTGCTTAGCTTAATATTCTCTAGCTCCATCCATGCCATTGCAAATGGCAAGATTTCTTTCTTTTGTATGACTGAATAATATTCCATTGTATATATATACACCACATCTGTATCCACTCAGCAATTGATGGACACTCGGGCTGCTTCCATATCTTGGCTATTGTGACTAATACTGCTAAACACAGGGGTGCATGTGTCCCTTTGAATTAGTGTTTTTGTATTCTTTGGGTAAATAAATACCCAATAGTGCGATTGCTGGATCTTAGGGTAGGTCCATTTTTAATTTTTGAGGAACCTGCATACTCTTTTCCAGAGTGGCTGCACCAGTTTGCATTCCTACCAACCATATGCAAGTGTTTCTTTTTCTCCACCTGTTGTTTGTTGTGTTATTGATTTTAGCCATTCTGACAGGTTTGAGGAGATATCTCATTGTAGTTTTGATTTGCATTTCCCTGATGGTAAGTGATGATGAACATCTTTTCATGTGTCTGTTGGCCATCTGTACATCCCTGGAGAAATGTCTGTTCATGTCTTCTGCCATTTTTTTTTTTTTAAGTGTATTTACTTATTTATTTTGAGAGAGAGAGAGAGAATGAATCCCAAGCAGGCTCCGTGTTGTCAGTGCAGAGCCGGACATAAGGCTTGATCTGATGATCCGTGGATCCGTGAGATCATGACCTGAGCTGAAACCATGAGTTGGATGCTTAACTGACTGAGCCAGCCAGGTGCCCCTGCACATATTTTAGTTGGATTTATTATGGGTATTGAGTTTTATCAGTTCTTTATATATTTTGGATAGTAACCTTTTATCAGATATGTCATTTGCAAAGATCTTCTCCCATTCCATTGGTTGCCATTTAGTTTTGCTGATTGTTTCCTTCTCCGTGCAGATGCTTTTTATTTTGATGTAGTTTCATATATTTGCTTTTATTTCCCTTGCTTCAGGAGACAACTAGAAAAAAGTTGCTATGGCTGATGTCAAAGTGGTTACTGCCTATGTTCTCTTCTAGGATTTTTTATGGTTTCAGGTCTCACATTTAGATCTCTAATCCATTTTGAGTTCATTTTTGTGTATGATGTAAGAAAGTGGTCCAGTTTCTTTCCTTTGCATGTTACTGTCCAGTTTTCCCAGCACCATCTCTTGAAGAGACTTTTTCCCTTTGAATATTCTTTCTTGCTTTTTTGAAGAGTAATTGCCCATATAGTTATGGATATCTGGGTTTTCTCTTCTGTTCATCTCTATGTCTGTTTTTGTGCCAGTTCCATACTGTTTTGATCCCCGCAGCTTTGTAATATAAGTTGAAGTCCGGAATTGTATGACTTCAACTTTTCTTTTCCTTCTCGAGATTGCTTTGACTATTTGGGGTCTTAGTGGTTCCATACAAATTTTAGAATTGTTTGTTCTGGTTCTGTGAAAAATGTTGTTAGTATTTTGATGGGGATTGTATTAAATGAGGATTAAAAAAATTTTTTTTAATGTTCATTTATTTTTGAGAGAGACAGAGTGTGAGCAGGGGAGGGGCAGAGAGGGAGGGAGACACAGAATCCAAAGCAAGCCCCAGGCTCTGAGCTGCCAGCACAGAGCCTGACGCGGGGCTCAAACCCATGAACTGTGAGACCATGACCTGAGCCAAAGTCGGATGCCCAACTGACTGAGCCACCCAGGCACCCCAAGTGAGGATTTTTAAAAATTTAGCCACAGTATTATTGTTACACCTAATAAAACTACCAGTAATTTTCTGTTGTCATTGAATATTCACTATATGTATATATTTTTTTTTTTAATATTTTTTTTTTCCCAACGTTTATTTATTTTTGGGACAGAGAGAGAGAGACAGAGCATGAACGGGGGAGGGGCAGAGAGAGAGGGAGACACAGAATCGGAAACAGGCTCCAGGCTCCGAGCCATCAGCCCAGAGCCCGACGCGGGGCTCGAACTCACGGACCGCGAGATCGTGACCTGGCTGAAGTCGGACGTTTAACCGACTGCGCCACCCAGGCGCCCCTGAATATTCACTATATTAAAATTCCCCAGTTTGAACCAGGATCTACTCCAGTAATATCTTTAATCCAGAATAGGCAATCTCGTCTTTCTTTCTCCTCCTCTTTCTCATCCTCAGTTTCCTCTTCATTGTTGTGAGTGTTCTGTTTTAGGATGCTGTGTGGAATGCACACAACAACATCGTGGGCCTCCATGATTGTACCTACTCCTCTACCTCCCATCACCTTTTGATAACCAAAAAATGGCTCTGTATGTTGCTAAATGTCTCCCAGGGAGCAAAGTTGTCCCTGGCTGAGAGCCACTGCATTAAAGGTAGTACCTTTTCTGCACTTCAGTTTTTTAGATACTTATTCTTTAGAATTTTTTTTTACCTTGATTCTGTTCCATTGTTCTGCGTGTCCAGCCTGTTTTGCTTATTTATTTTACTTTTCTTTGTTGTTTAACTAGTAAGTGGTACTTTAAAAATAGTTTTATTGAGATATTATTCATATACCATATAATTCATTCAAAGGGTATAAATTCGGTGACTTTAATAAGAATTATGCTTCCATTGCTGCAATAAGTTGTAGAACTCCTTACCCCCAAATAGAAAAGCCCTCACCCTTTAGCCATCATTTCCAAATCTTCCTTCCTTTGAGCCCCAGACCATCACAAATATGTCTCTGTGGATTTGCCTATTCGGGACATTTTATATGAATGGAATCAGAATATGTGGACTTTGTGACTGGCTTCTTTCACTTAGCATGTTTTCACGGTTCATCCATGTTTGTAGCATGTATTAGTACTTGAAATTTTTTTAATTGCTTAATATTCCATTGTATAGCTACACCACATTTTGTGTATCCTTTTATCTTTTGATGGGCATTGGGTCATTTCCATTTTTGATCTATTCTGAATAATGCTGGTATGAACACTTGTGTGCAGGTTTTTGTATGGACATATGTTTTTATTTCTCTTGGGATGTATACTAGGAATGGAATTTCTGGATCATATGTTAACTATATTTAACCTTTGAGGAACTGTGGAGTGTTTTCCAAAGCGGCTATACCATTGGACATTCCCATCAGCAATATAGTTAAGGTTCTGATTTCCACATCCTTGAGATTATTTGTTATTATCTCTCTTTTTGATTATCGCTGTCTGGTGGGTGAGAAGTGGTGTCTTATAGTGGTTTTGATTTGCATTTCCCTTATGCATAATGTTGTTGAACCTTTTTTCATGTGCTTTTCATGACCAGTTATCTTCACTGGAGAAATTTGTATACGAATCTCGTGCTCATTTTAAAATTGGGCTATTTGTATATTTCTTACTCAGTTTTAGGTTCATTAGCAGATGTATAATTTATAAATATTTTCTCCCATTCTGTGTCTTGGGTTTCATTTTCTTGATGGTATCATTTGAGTGCAAAATTTTCTGATCTTGATATAGTCTAATCTATCTACTTTTCTTTGGTTGATAGTGCTTCTGGTGTCAAAAGGTATTTACATTTTGCGATGCATTTTTGGTTAACTTCAGGAGATAGTATTAACTTAAGATAGACTTAACAGATAAAAGTAGGACCGAAATTAAATCGTTGCAGTTTTCTCCAACTTGAGTTAAAAAAAATTATTTTTTGTGAATTTTAATATCATATCTAGGTGGTGTGTATGTATTTATAGAAAATACTGAGATTTGAGGGTGATGAGTTGGGTTTACATTGTGCAGTGTTGGATAATTAACAACCACTGTATTCTTTAGTGGGGAAGCTAACTACAGTAACCTGAAATTCTGCAGTGTTTCTATCTTCATTTGCCTTGCTATGAGTATTCTTCATGGTTAGTAACACCCCTGGAGGAGGAGGAATCTTCGAAAAGCAAAGATACCATATATTTCCAACCTTGCCCTCTCTGCTCCTGTAATTTGCTTACTCCTGCTCACTAAATTCTTGGATGCATTATCTCCTTGATAAATTCTTAGTTGTATTATCTCATGATAATTTCGGTGCTTATTCATTATTTTTTCTCCTAGCATAATCTGAGTTTCTAGGTACTAACTTTGGAGATCCTTTATTGGGCTGGCTTGATTCAGCATCACTCTAGGTTCAGGAATCTTATCTCAGATCATGATACTCTTGAGGATCATCTCTGTTTATGGTTCGGCTGCTTCTCCACAGTCACTTGCAGCAGTGTCTGCCCTCCTCACCCCCACCTTCTTAGTTATATTTCTTACTGAATGTTGTAAGATTCTTGTTAACTACTTAAATAGACTTTGGCGATATACAAATATCTAGTTTTTCTTTAAGATTTTCCATATGCAAATCTGCTTTAAAGGTCATGTGTATTAAGCTATTGCCTCATTATTACCATAATTTGACCACCTATTTTGTCTTGCTTTCTCCAGAAGGTGAAAGGTTTTACTTGGTGAAGTACAAGTTTTATGACAGCCTTTGTGATCTTAGCTTGATAGAAATAAATGTAATAGTGTATTCATTTAAATATTTTAAGTGAATTGTTAATCAAATATTAATAAAATCAGTTAAGAATATGGTGTATCTTTTGTAGGAAAAGTGGTATATGCAATCTAAAAATAGTATTGTTTGCGCTTTATTTTCTTGTTAAAAAAATTACATGAATTTTGAAAGGTAAATCAGTGCAGAAGCATTTTTTAGTAAAAAGTGAAAGTATTTTCTTTTTCCATTAAAAATGTTGCTGTATTTACTTCCATTCCTTTCTCTATATTTCAACACGCTAGAGAATTTTCATTAAATTTTTAAAAATTACTGTTAAGATAGTGATGTGAATTACCTTTTCCTTCTTTGATAAGTTTCTGAAATGTTTATCTAATTTTTCCAATGGTTTTTGTTTGTTGGTACACTTAAACTCTTCCTTCTACTGTGTAGACAGTAGTTGCTCAATGAATTGATTTGATACAGCAACCAAGGGTAAGTGGAACCTAAATGTTTGGATGCCAGTTGATGATCAGAAAGGAAGATAAACTGTTGAAGATTAATATTGGGGAAAAAAGTCTTGATATGTATAATGTTTATTTAGATGATTGATCAGGATACTGTGTGTTCAGTATATACTACTGAGAGCATACTGTATGTGCCAAATGTTACACTTGGCACCAAGAATACATCAATGAACAAAACATACACAATTTATGTCCTCATGAGACTTATAGCATATGGTATATATATCAGAAAATAAACAAGCACTTCCAACATAATGTGATAAATGAGGATATTGGCAAGAGAGTGGTTGAAATGGTAAACCATGGAGTCCTATTTAGGTAGGGAAGTGAATACAGAAGTGGGCTAAATGAGGAGAAAGTAGAAGAATCAAGTGTCTGCAACTCTGAATGACAAAAATAGTTGCAGTTGATATAACTAATTTGAGCTGGAAGATTGTGGTCAGAGAATAAGATAATTTTCACATTTCCCTTTCAAAAAAGACAGGTGATGATGAAGTCTAGAGTATGGTGTTATAGTGGCTAAAGTGGAGTTGCATTGAAAGTTGGCAGAGATCAAATGCTAATGATGTTCAAAGTAGCGTAATGGTTGGATTATCCATATGTATGTTAAATACTTCAAGGTTATGTAGTATTTGGGAGAGAAGAATATTGTGTACCATGTATAAAGAGTTTTGAGTGAATAGTTAGGAATTTCTTGGAGACTAATAGTTACCACCTGTGACCATATTGGAATCACCTGGGAAACTTTACAAACTACTAATGCTCTTTCCTTAACTTTGTTTCCTTAACTAGCTCTCATCCCTAGCTTTTCTGATTCAATTTGCATGTGGTGTAACGTGGGTAGTGAGACTTTAAATGCCCCAGTTGATTCCAAGGTGCAGGAATTGCACAGGAACGGGGAGTTTTACCGGAAACTGCCTGGGACTTATGATTGGGATCATGACCCAGCATCAAAAAGTGGGACTAAGTGATAAATGAAAAAATAAGCAGCCTTTGAGAGGGTTGCTGGAGAAGCAGCTTTTACTTAAAGCCAACAGTGAGGGTTTTGAGGTGTGCTAGTTTTTATTGTGGAACAGAGTAAACCTAGAGGAAAGCTTTGGGAGGGAAGGAGGCAGTGGGAAGTAGGAAATGGAGGGGAAAAAAGCAAGAACAGTACAGTGGTTAGTGTACAGGTGAGTTCTGGTAAGTGAATAAATTCGTCTTCTGGTACTGACCAAAAACAACAGGGCATAGTGTGTGGAAAGTACATTCATTAGTCCCACAGTGGATGACAGTTGGTAATGAGTTAATAGTTCTCAGGAGTTAGTTTCAACCTTGATGGGTTCAACATCATAGGAAATGCTAGCCTTGTACCCTTCTCTTTGTTACAGGGTTTGGATTGATTGAGCAAGATCCATGGAGAGACCCAGAGTTCTGGGAGGTTAGTCTACAGGCTCCCTTGGGAGGGGTTAGAGGCGTGGTCTGTTTGTTCTGCTACTGGCAGGTGGCAGCTTTGGAGCCTTAAGGCTTGGTCAGTTCTGCATAGCCTAGTTTTGTTTACTCCAATTTGCTGCTTATGTGATTTTGGCACTCGGCTGTACCTACTAATACTGGCAAAGCCTTCACTATTTCTTTACTTTTACACTTGATGCTTTTCAGGAAAAATTTTGTTTCCAGTTTCAGATTTGTGAGCAACTATTGATGGGTTTTTTTCCCCCAATGTACAAGATGTGACATAGACTTAGAAATAGTGAAAAAGGACCTTATGTATTACATAGGCAAACTTCCCTTATTATATATTAGAATTTTAAGTGTAGAGAGTCAAAGTGAGTTTCACAAAGAAACCACTCAGCCTAGATTAACTGATGTATAAACCATATATGGGCCTAAAGGTTTATAATTGTTAAACTGATTCAAATTTGTGGCAAGAATAAATGGGTTAGTTGCAGCTCATTTAATCATTTTGACATGTAACTTTAAACTTGGGAAATGAGATAATCAGACCTCCCTGTCAACAGAGTGCAGCCAGTTTACTTTTCTTTTAAAATTAAAGCTTTTTAAAGTATAATACTTGAAGGCTGAAAGAGCTACCCTAGCTATGCAAATATACTATGAAATTACTTTTGAATGAAGAGTTCATTCAAAACATTCTAAAAAAATTTCGATATATTTCGGTCAAAATAAGGTAAGTAGTAATGTAGTAAATTTAATAACAGCCTGATATAGAAATAAAAAAATTGTATGCTAAGTGGAAAACAAGACTTTTTGCATAATTATAGTGTATCATGTTAACTAGCAATTAAAACCCGTGTGCTTTTACTAAGCAAAATGTATGTCATGATTAAAGCTTTTATACTTTTTAAAATTAGACGATTTTTCATACAGTGACCTTATTTCATATGTGTTTGAATTGTGGAATTAAAAGTAATTTTTTGAGGCTATGATACCAAGCAAATGAAGCCTATGATAGGTCATGGGGATTTAGGGTACATAAAGAAGATGGTTGTAACAGCTAGGTTATGACATGTGTTTTTATATCTTTTGTATTCATAGTTTTCAGATGTACTTAGCAAAGTGAAAATTGAGGCACAATTATGCTAAATAGTGCTTGTTTTCCTTTTCTGTCTTTTTTTATAAGTTTTAGAACACATGAGTGGGGGAGAGGGGTGGGGGGGAGAGAGAGAGAGAGAGAGAGAGAGAGAGAGAGAGAGAGAGAGAATCTTAAGCAGACTTCACGCTCAGCATGTTGGTCTCTACCAACATGGGGCTCTATCCCATAATCCTGGCATCATGACCTGAGCTGAAATCAAGAGTTGTTGCTCAACCAACTGAGCCACCTGGGTGCCCCTCCTTTTCTCTTCTTGGATTGCGTTCATTGACTTATCTGATGTTTAGGTCGATATGAATGGTACTGATAGTTCTAAAACTCAGATGATATTTATTAAAAAAACTACACGACAAGTCAGTTGTCTCAGTCATCTTTGGTTACATCTTAATGTTTAAACAATACAGATTCAGGTGATTCAGAGGAATGTTAAGATTTTTCTTTGGTTATGACAGCTGACATCTTTTGGCTTAAATTTTCTAATCCAAAATTATTTCTACTCTCCTGTATGGTGGGAAATTCTGGTAACTCAGGTCAACATTTGTTATGTTGGAATATATCAAAAGCTGCTTCCTGTGGGAAACTTTGGCTTTGCTTATTTGTTTTTGCTATTGTCTGCCACCTTATAAAAGTAGGGTTGTGAGAACACTAGTTAGTGTCTTTAAGGCTTACCTGATTTTTAGGTGTATGTGGGTTAACTCTAAATTAGAAATATAGACTACCAGCATCTCAGACTGTATGATACTCAGTACAGAGCCCAAAAGATTTGATACTGAGGCAAAATCCCCAACAGTTATTTAATCCAACTTTTCTTCTAGACTCTCTTTCATCTAGTTTTTTGTTGATAATTGTGGTTAGATTCTCTAATTTTTGCACTTGGATATATAGTTTGACCCCTAGAAAACCTTAATCTTAGGACACATTAGTTTTACTCCTTGCAGAATTGTCTTCACTGAATTGACTTTTAATGTTTATGTCCACTTTTATTTAAAGTTATTATGAGAAGCAATGTTGTTAAACTTTCTAATGACTTTCCTGCATAACTATTGTTGAGAACATTAACCAGTACTTCATGCTTTGTTTTTCAGATAAATTCCTATATGATACAATTGTTTAAAAATTCAGAGCTGCAAATAGAGAGCACTAGTTAAGTGAGAGGAACCTTGGATATCATCTGTTTCCAGCCTGTTTCCAGATGAAGAAATTAAGGCCCAGAGAGGTCAGCTATAAGTAGTTGACCTAGAACCCGAGTCTAGAAATTGTGTCTTCTAACAACTGACCCAGTTTTTTTTTTAAGTTTTAAAAAAAAATTGAGATGAAATTGAAGTTGACATAGCAGAGTTAGCCATTTTAAAATGAACAGTTCATTGACATTTAGTATATTCACAGTGTTGTGCAACTACTACCTCTATCTAGTTCCAAGACATTTTCATCACCTCAAAAGGAAGACTTTATTCATTACACTTGTTCCCCATTTTCTCCCTCCTCCTCCCCCTCCTCCTCCTCCTCCTCCCTCCTCCTCCTCCCCCCCTCCGCCGCCCCCCCCCCCCCCCCCCCCCCCGCCCGCCGGCAGTTGGCAGCCACCATTCTGCGTTCTGTCTCTATGGATGTAGCTATTCTGGATATTTCACATAAATGGAATCATACAGTTTGACCTTTAGTATATGGCATCTTTCATTTAGCATAATGTATACATGTTGTAGCATGCATCAGTACTTTATTCCTTTTTATGGCTGATTAATGCTCTGTTGTACGTAGATACCACAATTTGTTTACATCCATTCACTTATTGACAGACGTTTGGGCCGTTTCCACTTTTTGGCTGTTATGAATAGTGATGCCATGAATGTATATGTACATGTATTTGAGTTTTCAGTCCTTTGGGGTATTTCACTAGAAGTGAAATTTCTGGGTCACATAGTAACTGTTCATTGTAGGGTCTTTCCATTTTACCTATCACCTAGTTTTATTTATTTATTTATTTTTGTTTCCTCTCTCCTCCACTATGATAAGAGCATGGTGACTTGGAAAAGAAAGTGAGCCAAAAAAATTTTTTTAAAGGTATGAGCTCTTGGTATGTTTTATGCAATAGATTTTCAACCACACTTATCCTTTTTTTTTTTTTTTTTTTTTTTTGCTCCCTGTGGTTTATTGGTTTATTGAATTTGATTTTGGTTTGTTCCTTTCATTCAAACTGAAATTGTACTCCTTCATTTCTTTTTCCTTACTAGAACCCATGAGAATGGTTTTAGACGTCTAAGTAAATTTATTTATTGTCATTTATGACAACGACCTAAAGATAATCGAAAAGAAGAAATAGCAACACAGATAGTCTTGGCTTTTTTCAAGGAATTATGTTTAGGTTTTAATTGACTTAAGTGCAGGTCATATTTCTTTGTCTTCCACTTGTGTTTTTGGGGTCAGTTGGTAGGGGTTGGCAGTTACTGTGTTGATCAAAAATTTTGAGACCATTGTATCACTTTAATGTATTTATTAAAACAATGCCTTATATTATACTTGATGAACGGTTGTTGTAGAAAATTTAAAGTAAATGCTTTAAGGTAGATTAAATAGTCATCAAATCTCTTGTTTTTGAGGTAAGGCTGATTTTGATTTAGTTGGACTAAATAATGACCCTCTGTCATTATTGAAGTATGCATATATATATATATATATATATATATATATATATATATGTATTTCATTTTTTCTTTGGTTTTAATAGTAAAATGGCCCTCACTGAATTATCTGTTTGCCTAGAAAGAAAAAAAAAAAAAGTGTTAAACTATTGTTAACCCTGGAAGACCTAATTGAGTTTTCCTGTTAACTGAGAAAACTTATTCCAAATAAGATTATAAACCTACATTTATAGTACTTGAAGAAAGACTCTGGAGGTCATTATTTTTTTTTTTTTTACTTCAGTTTTAGAAGATAGAGATATAACAGGTACATAGAATGCATTTATTTAACTTTATGAAAAGTATTAGGTAAATTAGACTTTTTTTTTTTTTTTTTTAACATGCAGAGCACAGAGCGATTTTGGAATTATCTTAGGTGACAAGAATTTTATTGAAAAGGTAGATGATGAAATCAGTAAAATAAGAGCGTTATTACATAGTCATGCTTCATAGAACAGAGAAATGCCTTGCCTATTTAGCTACCTGGTTACCTTGTGACCCTCTTCAGCATTAGATTTTTGTTAACCCCTGTGGTAGTGCTTTGCTATTATTATTATTGACTCTGTTACTGCCTTACTGCTGATTTTATCCCTCTTAGTACCAATTGACAGTTTTAAGAGAAGATCTTATCAGTCATATCAGAGTCACCATTTTCACTAGGCTACCTATGTTATTTGATAGAGCTTTTCTGCCAGGTCATCTCACAGAACATTAAACCGGCTATAGAAATCCACCATTATAGCTGTCTCTGGTCTATCATGGTGGGGGTCATTTATGTGAATCAGAACATGGTGCTGTATTCTTAAGGAATCCTTCAGAAGATCCTTTAAGGTATGGTAGGCAGGTAGGACTTTTTTGAGAAAAGTCCAAGAAGGGAGGCATTATATCAGGTGAATACCTTGCTTGTCTTGAAAGGAAGTTTTGTATTTTGACATAGTTACTCCGTTTGCTTTAGGTGCTGCTTTATGGATTTCTGGGGTCTTAGGAGAAAACCCTTTTATATTCCAAGTTTACATCTTTCATGTAGTTAGAAAAATTTGCAAGAGACTTCCAAAGGGTTGCTTTAAGGGTAAATACATGTTTGAATTTGTTGTGTATGTACACATAAACACACCCCTCACACTGTCATCTCAAGTTAACTTTTAAGCCATTTGAGTATGGGAGATCTATAATCCAATTCCATCTTTTCAAAGTGAGTAAACAAAAGTTGAGAGACATTTTGATTGCCCAGATTTGCACGGTATCTTAGAGGAGAGCTATGATTAGAAACCGGAATTCCTAACTACTTCTGCCTTACAGTGTGTAGTGCCTATTTAGTGACTTAGAAAAACAAAAACGGCTTCTGTATTCCTGGCATTAATCTAATCTTGTTTAGGACTTTCCAGTTGGGAATCTTAATTGTAAGAAACAGAAATATACCCCAGTTACCTCATATAAAAAGGAGAATTCAGGGAAGTAAAATGAAACACAGCTGGTCCTGTGGGAACTGAAAAGCTGACTGAGATCTCAACTCTCTCAGTCTCTCTCCTCCTCTTTCTCTCCTTCCCTCCCTTTCTTCCTCACCCTCTCTCCTTCTCCCCAATCCTTCTTTCTCCTTGTCTCCCACTTTGTCTTTCTTTCTCTCACAGGTAACCACAAAGTCTCTCATCTCAGCTTTGCAGGGTGTGTTTGCTTCATTTTCAGTTTTTGTCTCAGTTGGTTTCCTGGCTTACTCATTGGCTTATCTGTTCCTTAAAATAGCCACCTCAGCCCCAGAATGTACATATTCTTTTTCAGGTCCATTGCCCACCATTGGCTGGCTACAATTTGTACTTTTTTAAGTTACTGACAGAGAGCCTAGCTCAGGTCACTGATGAAGTCAGGTCTCACAAGGTATACATTGTCTGCTAAACAGTAAGTTGACTTCCTTTGTGTCATAGAAAGGAAGCTGACTTCCTAGAGATACCTGGTCTAGACCATGGTGAGGTTGGGGGAGGGAAACCTAAGTAGGATAATAGGATTCTTAGAGCTGTGGATGAGAGGATGGGATGAGTAGATGTAACCTGCTTTTTACATATGTAACAATTACTGGCTTTATATTTCAAATAAAAATTATTTTGTCTTGTTCACTCCTAAATAATTGGATGGCAAAGACTGAAAAGATCTTAGCATGGGACATCATATCCTATACATTTGTGCATTAAGTTCCATTAATTGTGAATGAATCTCTGAAATGATAACTTGAGATACTTGATAACTCTTATTATCACTTCTAGACACATGCTTCTAGGGGCTATTTCTTTTTAGGTTTTTTTTTTTGGGGGGGGGTCAGTTCTATTAGAAAAGGAGCCTCCTCCAGAATTCATTCATATATTCATATTCATACATATCACAGACTTGTATTATGTTCCAGGAATTTTGGTAGCTGTGAGGAGATAACGTTGAACATCATACCTAAGTTCCGTGCGGTAAAAGAACTTTAAATTTTGGAAACAGCTATACCTCTTGCAATTAATTAGAGGTCCGACTGTCTTTGTACCTTTGAACCCTTCAGCTACTGCTCAGTCATACCTATTTGACCTGTATTCTTTTTACTAGGTTTTTTCCTAGAGCCTGGCATACATACAGATCTCTTCCCACTTATTCCTAAAACTACTGCAGTGTTGTTCTATGCTTACTACTCTATTATGCTGCTCTCAGTAAAATCATCAGTTACCATTTGTTGTCAAGTCCCCTGGACACTGCTGGTAACTTCTTTCTTATGGAGATACTGTTAGCTTCTAGGACTCCACTGAGTTATGGGTTCTTTTTGTCTTTTTAAGCTTGCCTTCTCAGCCCTCGTCATGGGCTTCATTTTTCTTTTTCTGCCCTTTAAAATGTTGATGTTACCAGTATTTCAGTTTTGACTTGATGCTCTCTTCATGATCTACTTCATTCTAATTTATAAGATTACTATTTGTGTGACAATAACTTCAAATTGTGTATCTGTAGCCAGAGTATTTCCTTGAAAATAACTTGTATTACTATATTCAGTTGCTTGCAGACTATCTTCACTTGAGGTCTTGTATATTACCCTCAACATGCCCCTTAATGAACTTGACTTCTTCATCTACAAAACAAAACAATAAACATTCCCCCAACCCTGTTGTCCTCGGTGTTGTTTTGGGTGACTGGTTGTTCAGCCAGTTACTACTGAAGCTTAAAAAGCTATGATGATGGCTCTTTCTCATGCTCCATGCAGTTACTTACAAGGCTTATTGGTTGAGTCATCCAGATACTTCTCCAGTCTATAGACTTTGGTCCATCCACCCTACCTTTGCCCTGTTTCTGACTTTTAGATAATATGACTGTAATTGCCCTTCATAGGTTTTTCTGTCTCCAGTTTTGAAATCTTGCAGGTAGTGGATAGAACGGTTTAAACTTGAGTATCGTGTATACTTCTTACAATCTACTTTATAAAAACAACCTTCACTGGACTACCCATGGAAGCGTTTCTTGCTTCAGTGCCTATTCCTGTCGTCTTTTTATCAGGTTCCCTGTTCTTCATCTGGCTATGTCCTGTTACTCTCTGAGACTAATCTTAGGTATCACCTGTTTCAGGTTGCTTCCTCTGATTTGTTGTCCTTTCTCTTCTTCAGGCGGATCAGATCACTTATTGCCTTGTAATAGCTGATGCGTTTCTATCATTTTACTTACTGCATTTTTTTATATTTGTATATATGTGATTCTTTTCATAAGACTGTGAGCTTCTTGAGGCATGAACAGTGCTTTACTTATCTTTGAAACCGCAGAACTTGGCTATGGTGGGCACATGATAGATCTTAGTAAATGTTTAGTCAATTAATGAAAGAAGCTTCCAGTCTAGAAAGGCACATACATATGAATAACTGTAGAATTAAAAAAGAAAAATTTAATGTTTATTTTTAAGAGAGAGACAGAGTGCAAGCGGGGGAGGGCAGTGAGAGAGGGAGACACAGAATCCAAAGCAGGCTCTAGGCCCTGAGCCATCAGCACAGAACCCGATGCAGGGCTAAAACTCATGAGCCATGAAATTATGACCTGAGCCCAAGTCGGATGCTTGACTGACTGAGCCACCCAGGTGCCCCTGTAGAATTTTAAATAGTGCTGTGTAGACAGAGAATGCAGGGACTGAACATTCTCTCTATGGAGAAGATGTGCTTGTGAGGGAGGACTTGTTTCATGGAACATGTAAGTTTGAGCTGGTACTTGAGGGGAATTTGATAGAGATTCTTGCTAACGAGGAAAGATAATCCATCCTAAAGGATACACAGAAGAGAATGAGTTCTGCTCATGGAATAGCCAGGTATTTCAGAATCTTTTCAAAGGTCATTTTGGCAGTAAGGAGGATAGAATAGAGGGGAGGCAGAAATTGTAGTCTTGCAGGCTATAGTGAAGGTCTTGTCTAAGGCTTTAATGGTGAAGAGGGGAAGGACCCAAGAGATATTTAGGATATAAAATGTAATTAGTTGGATGTGACAGTTCCAAGAGGGGACAGTCCAAGATAACTCTGAGATTTATCTTTTCAGTAATTGGATAGGCACAGATGCTTCTTTTAAGTAAGGGAATATAGGAGATATTTAAGGTATGTAATGAGTTTAATTTTAGACATGATGAATTTGAGGTACCCATGAGAACCTTAGGCAGAAATGTTAAGTATGCAGTTCAATGTAACTTTTAGAAACTCAAGAGGCATATGTGGGCTGGAGGCACAGTTCTGAAAGTCACAGTACATAAGAGGTAGTGAAAAGTGGTGGATTAGAAAACAAAGTTACTCAGGGATTGGATGTATAGAAGATTCTATGACAGTGAAAACAGAATCCTGGGAATTGCAGGATTTTTTTTTTCTTCTTTTTTTTTTCTTGAAGATGATCAGGGCATATGTACAGAGCAGTGTTAATTTTCCTTGAACCCTTTACTTATTTTGAAGGAGAGAGAGAGAGGGAGGGAGCACAAGTAGGGGAGGGGCAGAGAGAGAGAGGGAGAGAGAGAATCCCAAGCAGGCTTTACTCTCTGCACTAAGACCAATAATGGGGGTCGATCCCAGGACTGTGAGATCAGGACCTGAGCTAAAATCACCAGTTGGACACCTAACCTCCTGAGCCACCCCATTGCCCCTCCTTTTATCCTTAACCACTTTAACAGATTTCAGAAGTTTCCTGTTTGTAATCCCTATTTGTGATTTCCTAATTTTTTTTCCTTCCTTTTTTTACCCATTGGATTCTTCTAGAGACTATTAGCTTATTCTTCTTTAAAGTGTTTGTTGTTAGACTAAACTAGGGAAAAGGAAAGGCCTTAGATATGTGAATTCAGGTCTCTTCCATGAAATGGGCACATGCATTTATACCTTTGCTTCCACTAAGTAATAGACTGTTGCCATTTTTAAAACATGTTACTCTTGGTTTATCTTCTGTTTTCCCACTTTTGATAATGACATAGTTATAGGTTAACATTTGGCATCTTTAAAACAGCTGTGAAGTTCTGACGATAAATTACATCTTGGACCCAGAATCAGATAAACCTTAGCAGGTGTTGGTACTGTGGCAATACTGAGGACTTCCTGGCTCATTTTCATGGGGGTTATTGCCACTCAATTTTATCTCATTGTTCCCTTGCAGGCATGTTATTCTTTGATATCCAAATTTTTCATTTTTCAAGAAAAGCCTGAAATTCTGATTTGTATGTGATGTTTTAAATGTTTATTAAGAATTAAAAAAAAATCATTTGTTGGCCAAATAAAACACACCACTTTTTGATCCCTTTCTCCAACCTTAAATTGTTTATAACAAAGATCAACCAGAGATCAACCAAAGATCTCAGAATCACCTACTGAGATATTTGAGATATATTTGGTTCTATTGCATATTAGGATAAGAGAGGAAACTTGACTGGAAGCCACAGAAGACTATGGTGGAAAAGGAGACAGGTTCAATCCCTTAGTTTGGAAGATTGAATAATAATTGGGTCATGAAGTCAAATGGGCTGAGACTTACTCCACATGCAGTAAGTATTCTGACAGTGAATTTTCCTTACCCTCTGCTCCTTGTTTGCTGAGGTCTTGATTCTGAACACTTAGGGAGGATATTTTTCTATTATTTTATGCTGAATATTTAAGTACAGAATTAAAACACCCTCCCTCTCCTCCCTCCCTCTCTCTCTCTCTCTCTCTCTTTCTTTCTGTGTCTCTTTGTTTCTGTCTCTGTCTTTCTCACACCCTTCCCACTCTACTTTGTTGTTTTGCCCCAAGAATGCAACCCAGATAAATAATGTTTCTGTCAGTTTCAAGTTCAGAACACCTAATTTGTTAGGGCTTACTGTATTATCTTGATTTATTTATTTTTGTTGAGTCAATTTTTATTTTTTTTTTAATTTTTTTTTTTTTCAACGTTTATTTATTTTTGGGACAGAGAGAGACAGAGCATGAACGGGGGAGGGGCAGAGAGAGAGGGAGACACAGAATCGGAAACAGGCTCCAGACTCTGAGCCATCAGGCCAGAGCCCGACGCGGGGCTCGAACTCACGGACCGCGAGATCGTGACCTGGCTGAAGTCGGACGCTTAACCGACTGCGCCACCCAGGCGCCCCTGTTGAGTCAATTTTTATAGGAAGTCTCCTACTCATTCCATGGGAAAATCAGATATATTGGAGCTTACCTTTGGCTTTTCTGCTTTTTCTTCATGGGAGGGAGGAGTAATGATTCTTGCAAGTGGAACTGTCATAGTTTTGATTGTGCATGTTTTAGCAACAGCTTTTTCTTGTAAGTAAATAAATTTCATTGGTATAAAAATTAGAACTTACAATTGAAAATTATATTTAAGGGGCACCTGGGTGGCTCAGTCGGGTGAGTGTCCAGCTTCAGCTCAGGTTATGATCTCATGGTTCCTGAGTTTGGGCCCCACCTAGGGCTCTGTGCTGACAGCTCAGAGCCTGGAGCCTGCTTCAGATTCTGTGTTCCCCTCTCTCTCTGCCCCTCCCCCACTCATGCTCTGTCTCTTTCTGCCTCTCAAAAATAAATAAAACTAATAAAAAAAATTTTAAAAATTATATTTAAAATAGTGCCACAAAATGTTAGAATTTGATGATTAATTTTTGAATTCACTGGCTTTTCACCATATCATAGTAGATTATAAGAGGTATTTATTTACTAGGAGCCTTGAATAAGGGAAGTGTAATTTTCTTTGGGTGGAGAGGGGAGTCTAAGTGGAATTGAAGTATGTGCTGGTATATTATATCAACCAAAATTTTGATGATCTAATAATTTTCCATACTTAGGTGATACATATTTTTTATATGTTTGTAGTTTATCTTAGAGTTTTCTGTGTCAGAGTGGTTGATCTCTAGTTTCCTATACTAAGATGAGAGATTATGAAATTTATGAAGTGAATTTAAATAGTTAATTTTAATATATAAAAATAGTTCTGTTTTTTTTTTTTTACATTTTATTAAAAGTTGCATGAATTTTGAGTTTGACTTTTAGCATTTGTTCTTTTAATTTATGACTGATGACATCTTGTTATCATTTTCTCTCTTTGTGAAATCATTTTGTACTTGTGATTATTTATATGTAGTTTTTAAAAGATTTTTCGGTGAGCAATTTTCAGTTTACGAATTGGGGGGAAGGTATAGAGATTCCCATCTGTTTTCTGTTCTCATATATATGTAGTCTCCCTTATATATCTCTCACAAGAATGGTAGATTTTGTGGAGGCTAAACTTAAATTGATGCATGATAATCACCCAAACTCTAGTTTACCTTGGGGTTCACCTTTGTTCGTGTTGTACATTCGGTGGGTTGCAGCAGAAGTATAATAACATATCCATCATAATATCATCCAGGGTATTTTCAGTCCCCTAAAAATTCTCTGTACTCTTTACTTGTTCATCTTCCTATCTTGTCTCCCTCAACCACTGATGTTTTTATTGTCTTCATAGTTTTGCCTTTTGCAGAATGTTATATAGTTGGAATCATACAGTATGTAACTTTTTTATATTAGCTTCTTTAACATTGTAACACACATTCAAGGTTCTCCATGTCTTTTCATGGTTAGATAGCTCATTTCTTTTTAGTGGTGAATAATATTCCATTGTTTGAACGTACCACAGTTTATCTACTCAACTACTTTAGGACATCTTGGTTGCTTCTAAGTTTTGCCAGTGATGAATACACTTGCTTTAAATAAATTCTGTGCAGGTTTTTTATGGGCATGTTTTCATTCCTTTTGGGTAAATACCAAGGAGCTTGATTTCTGGATCATATGGTAAGAGTATATTTAGTTTTGTAAGAAATTGCCAAATTGACCTCCAGAATGGCATTTTACCTTTCCACTAGCAGTGTATGAGATTTCCTGTTGTCCCACGTCATGTCAGTATTTGGTGTTGTCAGTGTCCTGGATATTGGCCATTCTGATAGATGTGTGGTGGTATCTCATTGTGGTTTTAATTCACATCTCCCTGATGACATATGATGTAGAATATCTTCTCACATGCTTATTTGCGTGTATATCTTCTTCAGTGAGGTGTCTATTAAAGTCTTTGGCTCATTTTTTAATTAGGATTGTTTGTTTTCTTATTTTTGAATTTTAAGAGTTCTTTGTATATTCTGGATAACTTCTTTATCTGATGTGTCTTTTGCAAATATTTTCTCCTACTCTGTGGCTGATCTTTTACTTATTGTGATACTATCTTTTGCTGAACAGGAGTTTTTAATTTTAATGAAGTGCAGTTTATCATTTATTTCTTAATGGGTTGTCTTTGGTGTTGTAGCTAAAAAGTCATCATCATGCTCAAGGTCATGTAGGTTTTCTCTTATGTTTTCTTCTGGAGTTTTATAGTTTTGTCTTTTACTTTCAGGTCTTTGATCTATTTTAAGTTACTTTTTTATGACAGTTATAAGATATGTTGTCTTAAATTCTTTTTTTTTTTTTTTTTTTGCATATGGATGTTTATTTTTCCCAGTATCATTTGTTGAAAAGAATGTCTTTGATTATGTGTAGTTTTTTGGAAGTTCTTGAATAGTGCATTTATCCCTCACAACTTAATTTGTTGCCAATTATAAATGGAATCTTTAAATATATTTAGGGATACCATTATAAATAGCCTTGAGCATTAGGCTTAAATTCAGTAAACAAATGATATTCTCTGTCCTACTTTTAAATCCAAGGGTACTTTCTCTTGAATAGCCTTAGTATCTGTGAATCTTTGTTCAGTTGGAGTTTTTATTTTTGGAAATTACCAGAACTTTATTGAATAAAGTTTGTAATCAGTTTTGGGTAATACCATTTTGATGGAAAAAAAGTAGGTGACTGTAAAGAAAAGAGATTGATTTTCTTAACTGCAAAATTGCCTTTTGAAGGCAATTTCAAAGGAGTTTGCTCTAGAGGCTTTATCTTTTCTGTATTTCCACTTTGTAAATCTTTTTATTGTGATACTTAATCACTGTTCTGTGTTGTCATTACAAGTGTATTTTACTTATTTAGTTTGTGAGCATATTGAGGACAGAAACTGATACATCTTTGTATAATTAAGGCCCAGTACATAGCTATGTAATTATTATAGAATCATATGAAATCCCCCAAAATAATTATTTTGAATAGTTGTTCTTATATAAAACGTGCACATAACCATGCAAAAAATAGGATGTTAAAACTCATTACTTAGTTGCATATTTAAAAGAATCTTTTTCTTTCCTTTTTCTTTTCATTTCTTCTCTTTTCTTTTTGAAAGAGACACATGTGAGTAGGGGAGGGGCAGAGAGAGAGGGAGACACAGAATCTGAAGCAGGTTCCAGGCTCTGAGCTGTCAGCACGGTTCCCAACATGGGGCTCAAAACCATGAACCATGAGATCATGACCTGCACTGAAGTTGGATGCTTAACTGACTGAGCTACCCAGGGGCCCCTAAAAGAATAATAGCCAAGTGTATGTTGCTCTACTGTGAACAAATGATAGGAAATTTTTAATCCCAAATTATTTTCTGGGGTGTAAACATGGAGCATGTTTGTGGGCTGTTTATTTTGTGAAGTGGTTATTTAAGAAATTCAAGTACGTTTGCTATGTATGTAAATTTTGTGATTATTGTGTATGTTTAAACAATTTTTTAATAAAGCATTTCAAGCATTAAAAGTAGGAAGATTAATATAATGAATTCCCTATCCTCATGCCCAGCTTAGACATTTATCAACACATGGGCAGTTACGTTTTATCTATATGTTTTTTCACTTTTTCCCCAGTCTCTACTTACAGAATTATTTTGAAGTGTATTCTAGATAGAGGATTTAATCTGTAAATAATTCCTCATGTGTCTGTAAAACATAAAGATTCTCTTTGTTAAAATATAACTATAATGTCATTCTACCAAGTAAAAAATAAGCAGTAACTTAATATCATTAAATATCCAGAAAATATTAAGAATTACCCATTACCCATTTCTCTTTTCCTTCCTCATCCTTTTTTCTCTTTTCCTTTCTCCACTGTATTTCTGTTAAAATCAAGTTGAATAAGCTCTACATATTGCAATTTTACCCACAGATTCTCCCAAACCCTCTTCCTTCCTCCCTTGCCCCCTTCTCTTATATGGGTTTTCTCTTACCCTTCATTTGTTGAAGGAACTCTGTGTTTTTTGCCCTTTAGTGTTTCTCACAGTCTCGAGTTTTTGCTTAGGTCATCTCCATGGTGTACTATAACATTTTCTCTAGTCTTCTGATTTCCTGAAATCAGATTCAGGTTTGATTCCACCTCCATACAAGAATATTTCATAGATGGTGGTATGTTTTTTTCTTTCAGGAAGCATATGATATCTGGTTTGTGTTCGTTCTCTCTCTCCCTCCCTCCTTCCCTTCTTCCTCTGCTAGACCTCTAATATATTAAGGATTGCAATATGGTGCTATTCTGATTCTATCATTTCTTCTTTATTATATGGAATATTTCCTTAAAGAGAAATTAAATTTTCATAAACTTTCTGATTACCCTGATAAATGCTTAATTCTTTGCCACTTTTCAAACAGAGTTGCACCCTTTAAAGGTCATTAATGGAATTTAAAAAAAAGTCTTCATATTTTCATGAACTCAAATATTTGAAGTGCTCCCGTCCACTGCAGTTACTAATTTTAGTGATGCCATCTTTAACCAATTAAAGTGTTTTCAGGTTGTCTTGAGTCCTTTTTTTAAAGTTTATTTGTTTGGGGGGCTCAAACCCATGAACCGTGAGATCATGCATGACCTGAGCCAAAGTCCAGAGCCTGACTGAACCATCCAAACGCCTCTCCTGAGTCCTTCTGACTTGTCCTCAGCAGTCATTAGTAGCTTTCTGGTATATCAAGGTGTGCAGGCCCAGTTTAAACTTATTTCCTGCCCCAGTCTTGGAATCAACCATTGCTTCAATAGCCCTGGTTTGCTTTAGTGGAACTGTCAACACTATTTTTCTACTGAAGCACACTATTAGATTTTCATTGTTATTGTTATTAGAGCGCATACCACTAATGATCCACAGTTGAATAACTGTATTGTAAAATCACTTAAAATAGTTTCTCTGTGTGGTTATTCCACATTAGTAGTATATAGTTAGATTGATTTTACTTTGCTTTTGATGGTATAAACGTATTTATACCATTACAAAATCAGATCCACACAGCAAAGTATTTTTAGATGTCTAGTTCTTATAATTGTCTCCTCTACCTCCATTTTCTTCATTCCTCATAAATCATTTAAAAAAGTATCTGTATATACTTATATTAAAAAAATAAGCAAATGTGTGTTTATTTATAACTCTCTTTCTTAGGTGAATGATAGCTATACATACTTTACTAATATGTAGTTGAATTCAGAATAATCAGGGTCAATATGCTGATACAAAAAAAAAAATGCAATTTGTGTAGAATACATAGAACCGGTATTTTCCGTTCTGATATCTTGATGGATTCTAGTAGCACATAATTAGAAATTTAACTGTCTTATTCTTTGGTACGTTTGAAATTTTTGCGTTAATCAGTTATTTTTTAGGGAATACTTTTCCTTTTTGTATGTCATATATATATACGCCATATGTACACATACGTCATATATATACACACATATGTTTGTCTCCTTCATAAACAAATTAAAAATAGACCTTTATCTGCCAAATGGAAACATTAGGAAAAGAATCTATTTTGCTTCTTTTTGATGGAGATTGAAGGTTTATTATTTAAACGTATCTCTATTATTTTTGAGATCTATTACTTACATAGACTCCAAAACAGTATGTGTAACTAGAAATATGTAGTCTCTGAAAAGCTCTTTTGATTAATTTATTTCATTCTTGTGTATCTACTATAGACCTTTTATTAGAAATTCGGGAAACTTTGATAAAGTAGTTTTTCAATTTGAGGCTTTGAGTATTTATTGGAAGCCTGTCAGGACTATTCTTTGCTATACTGCCTCATCCACATTTTAAATAATTTTATGATTTTTCCTGTATAAGAGAAAGTGTTCAGTTAATACAGTCTTTTGTTTTCTTTTGTTTTCAATACTGCAGTTACATCAAGACTCCAATTCAGTGATTCCCAGTGTATGGGCTGTGGGGATGAGAAGAGGGTCTGCAGCCTATAACGTAGTTTGTATCCTGAATAAACAAATGCATATTATGAATGTACCTGCTATTGTTTTCAAACTGTGTATAGGTATGTGGTAATTGACAGTAATCTAGTTTAAAAAACAGTAATTTATTGTAGCTTGTATATTCTTTGTCATTGGATGCTAGGAGTCCTGATTGTGTATAATTGTGTGGTAGTCTATGACCTTTTATAACTACTGCTCTAATAAAAAGTGAAGGGTTTGTTCAAGCGGTCATCTGTATATTTGTATATAATTCATTCTTGAAAATCTGTAACAGTTGAACAATGCACTTTTCTTGTAAGGGAGAAGGTTCTATTACCAGAGAACTAAAAATACACACCCCCGATTCGGAGAGGTAGGAGAAACTCCACAAGTATCCAGTGGCTGTTACCTTTGCAGGTTGGGTATTCAGCCATCTTGGAGACCAGGGTCATTGCCTGAGGTGTCTACCCTTTCCACAGGCCCTCTATCTCCCCTGGCTCAATACACCCGATCACAGTAGTCTTTAACTATCCTCCCAAGAATATACTAGGTATTTTAAGTAAGAGTGAGTGGAAGAGGATCTTTATTCCTGTGTCCCTGGAGTGTGAAAAGCGGGGTTTGGGACCAGTTGCCCCAGCAAATGTACTCATGATCCCTGTGTGGCTCCTGTTCTGTGACTTCCTCCCTGAAAAGGAAATCATAAGGTGGGATGCCGTGAGCATGTGTTGAGGCAGCCTAAGGAAAGCTTTTTTTGTACATCAGTCTCATGGAAGAACAAAGTCCAGCTTTTTGAGTGATTTTTGAGAGTGGGAATTTGGTATGGTTTGTACTAGAAAGAATGTATAGCTCTGCTTAAAGCCATAAGGTGAGGGGTGGAGGAGCACTTCAATTTAGGCTGCTTTTCCTTTTCACTTTTCCTAGACCTTCTTCCTTTCTTGCCATTTCCCCTTTCCCCTCCTTTTCTCCTTTCCCCTTTCCTTCCATCCCCTTCATTTTACTTCTCTAGTTAGTAAATTAAATAGTTACATAATCAGTGAACAACTTCTTTGTACCAGGCTTTGGTTAAATTATTATATAATGTTGAATAAGACAAGGTTCCATATAGTTACAATAAGGCCACTCTTCTTATGAGTACTTATTTTTTTTGTTAAGTAAGTAAAGTTTCATGAGAAGTAAGATTTCATAAGAAATCATATGACTTCTGTGACCCAAATTGGCGCTGAAGTAGTATCAGTTTTAAGATTCTCATCCCTATCTGTCTGGCTGCCCTATGCCATATAATGTGTTCAGATATACCAGGTCATTATAACTCTGAGGGTGGTTGACCCATTCTAGTGAGACTTACATCACAGTCTGACGTCCATGTTGTGGGAGCTCTGACCATCTGTTTTTTATGTGATCTAAAATAAAATAGCTCTTTCCATTTAGTCCCATTCTCCTATAGCCAGGAGAATCTGGGTCTGGCTTTGCATTGAAATAGCTGTGTCATTATGAAGAAAGTTACTTAATCAATCTATTACAGTTAGATTTGACTTGAGAGTCCACTTACTGTGCTAATGGGAACTTTGGATCAAAGAGAGTGATTTTACAGAGGTTACACAGAATGTTAGTGGTAAACTGACTCTGTATTTTCTTTGTGTTCTTACTACTATGTGATGCTACCTTTACTATCATAAGAGACTATGGTGAGGAACAGATGAAATAGATATCATTAGGACTTGATAGGCATAAAATATTACAAGGGGAATTATTTCCACTTGCTTCCTGTTGTCAGGAGGCATTATCCTTTCTTGGTTCTTGAACGTCTTGGAAGCAGGGGTCAGATTTTATGTCTATGTGTCCCTGTGCTCAAAGCCACACTGATGTGTATAGGTGTCAGGACATACTCATAAATTGAGACCCTTGAAATTCTTTCCGTTACTTATGTAGGGTATACAGGGCTATGTTGATTTTCTAATAATAAAAATTATATACTTATATTCAGACCAGGGATTTATTATATTCATTACAAGACATTTTCTGACTAATATCTTGGGAAGCGTATTAAATTGATTAATTTTTGGATAAAGGGAAGCACTCGTTGATGATTTTAACATTCTTTTCTTTTTGTGATTTAACTTTAGGTAGTTGTCAGTGACAAATTTTAAGGTTTAATAAGGAGCTGGGATTTCCCTAGAATCAAATCTCACTTTTATACTTACTAGCTTGCATGACCTTGGGCAGTTTTTTATTTTAAGCTTCTCTGTGGCTTGGTTTCTCTCTTGCTAAACTAGGAATAATTGTGATTAAGGTAAAATTGAATACAAGACCAGGGACTCATTTACTCCCCACAACAGCCACATAGGTGAGGAAATTAAGGCATTTGGTGATTACCCAACTAATAAATAGTAAAGGTGAGATTTGCACTCAGTCTGACTCCAAAGTCCATACTTTTGGGGCACTATGGTGTACTAAGTTCTTGATTACTTCATAAAATGTTCTGAGAAATAAATGAGATAGTATTTAGAATGTTTGGTACAGTTTTGGTTCTCAAAGCTTTTTGAATTTTGGAGTTGTGGAAAAGGTTTTGTGGACCTAGAGATTAAGGAAAATTATAAATAGATAGTTGTTCTTAGTTCTAAACAGTTCTGATAGTGTGTTAGAAATGAAAGAATCACAGAGATAATGGATCAGCATCTGCATTTTAAGAGTCTGTATTTAAGGTCCTTAAAGTTTGAGAAGCACTAGAGTAGATGATTTTGAAAATTTCTTCCAATGCCTAGTTGATAAGTCCGTGATTTTAGGGAATCACATAGCATGGGTATTTCGGTGTTGATTATTGTATTTAGAGGAGAAAATGATAATATATCAAGTATTATTTTAATGTAAATCACTGTGATAGAGGTCTGTTTCTATTTTTTGGCTTCCATGGTAGGTCAGTTCTTGAGGTAATTAATACTTATTTGAATTTGTAAAAAGTTTCTGATGTGGTACAGAATTATCCTAAATTTTATCATCTTAGGAAATAATTAGAACTCAAGATTTTTATATGGTATAAGATTAGTTGTTTTTCTTAATCTCACCAAATAATAACATAATAATATCAACCAATTACATTATATCTGGGAACACTTGGAATAACATGAAACTTTCTAGTTTTGGACAATTCACTATTCTGGTGTTTCCATGAACAGTTTAAAATTTGACGTTAACTATAAATGAGCCCCTGACTTGCTTGATTTGACATGCTTAATTTTATTAGTCTCTGGAATATAAAAATTTCTTTCACAATTAAAGAAAGGGTGTTCTCTTGTAGAATTTTAAAACTATGATAGTAATGTCTATTTTGTTCACCGTTAAGTCACTAGTGCCTGGCACATTGTGGTAGATATTGACAAGTGTTTGTAGAATGAATGAGTAATATTTTTTTTTTTTTATCATTTTGCTACCATTTTCAAATGAGAAGAGACAAGATTCTGAAAACTTAGGTTTTAGACATTCGAGCATCTACCATGTTAACTAACTGCTGCATTAAATAATCTTCCCCATATTAACTAACTGTGATTCTTCTTTGAAATTTTTTTTAATTGTGAGATATATGATTCACATAGAAGAAATATTACATTTATTCAGTTTAAGGCAAACAGTTGATTAAGAAATAGAACCCTACTGAATATTTGAGAAGCCTCCTGTGGGTTGTCCTCCAATTGCATGCTCCCTTCCTTTATCTACAGAGGTAGCCAGTTTGCTTCGTTTCATTTTAAAACCTCTTAAAATATCCAAGCAGTAAGTTGTTTAGTTTTGACAAACTGGCTAGCAACCATAAATCTAACATTGTAAAGAAAGAATAATATTGTAAATGTTAGGCCAGATCTCAATGGAGAAGGTAGATTGATTAAAGTATTTGGGTCATAGTCTGGTTTCAGCTTTCCTGAGAGTGTATGAGAACTCTTTGCAGGGAATTCAGTGGATAAGGTTTTGAGTGAATCTTGGGAAATAGCATCTGCTTTCCATAGTTGGGCCTCTGGCAGTACTGTAGTGTGGATCAGGTACTGGATGTTCAGCAGAAGGATTGGACTGCTTTTGTATTTTAAATCCCCATGGTTTACTTTCAGCTCTTAGAAGTCAGAGACCACTTCTGTAGGTGAAATAGTTTCCCCAGCTGATTCAAGGAGGAAATCATGAGGTCAGAGCAGAAACTTCATCAGTGGGTGTTCTGTCCTCTGGTTAAAAAGATAATAGTGGCCAGAATGAGGAAAAAGGATAATAAATACAAACGAACAAGATTGAAGTAGCCTTATATAGAAGAAGAAATGTTTAAAATTTCCACAGAGTGACATTAAAGAGGATATGAATAAATGGAAAAACATTACTTGGGGTAGGAAGACTCATTATTATAAATTATACTTAAATAAATCTTTTCTAAGATTTCTGTTCATATGTCATCTAGCTGAAAGCTTCTTATATAGTCCTATATATATAACATATAGCAATCATATGTAATTGCTTTATTTTTCTCCATAGCACTTTTCCCTGGCTGATATAACTGTACATTTATTTATTACTTGTTTTTTCCCCTTCTGGAATGTAAACTTATGCAAATGTGTAAATTTATGAGAGTATGCTTATCGCTCTCTTTTCTAGAAAGTAGCCTTATGAGGATATGTTTTATTCCTTGTGGTTTCCCCAAGCACCTTCAGCTTATAGCACATAAGAAACATTCATTGACTGAGGAATGGATGAATAAATAAAACTGTTCTTTCTCTCATAATCCATAGAACTTACTGTCTATTCCAGTTTTTTGGTCATCAATTTTGTTCACTTTAGCATCTTATAATGCTTTCTATTATTTTATTTTGGTTCAGTGTCTAATTGTTTCATTCCTGTAAGACATTCTTCTCTGTGCTCCTTGATGGCAGGAATGGGACAAGTGCATCCTTTGTAGACCTCACAGTGCAAGGCAAATGCATGTAGGAACTTACTGAATTGAATACGTTTATTTATTCGTAAGGACTTAAATTGCTAAAATCCAGTTTGCCTTCAACAAAAGGAGTATTTTAAATATATAATACAGTATAATTCTAAACAAAACAGGGTTTTTTGTCTATTTTTAAGGATTGAGAATTTTGGAGATGTTTTTTGAGCTCATGGTATATTTTGGTAACTGAAAATTGGAAGTTGTGCAATTATAATTTTATAAATTTCTATGTAAATTTGAGTAAAATTTTCAGTGAGATGTGGATTTCTTACCTTGAAATTTTAAGTTTTAAAAAATGTTGTTAGACTGTATTTCTGTTGGAACTTAGTTTTAAGATGAAATACTCTAAACATGTACAACTTTGGAGGCTATTTAACCTTTTATATATATATGTGTGCATATGTAAATGTTATTATAAATACTTTCTTTTATCATTTCTCATGCCAGCATACCATTCAACAGTTTGTGTAATGATTGCTTTTGTGCTTTTACATTGCCACTAGATTTTTAAAAAATCATTGCTGATGTACTATAAATCCCTTTCTACATATAGATTCTGTATATTGTTTCTTAGACATAAGTCTCCAAGAATGTAGTTAACATTTTCAAAAACAAATATGTAACAAATACTGCAAATAGTACTGTATATGTTGAAAGGATGTAAAAGTTTTGTTCTTTTCTAATTCATATGGACATTTATTTATTAAAATTTATTTTCCTTTTCTTTATTTCAGACCAGTCTATCCATATGGGGATGGGGAAGCCTTGGCATTGTCCTTTCTCTAATAACCTTTGGACCCTTTGTAATATTTTATTTGGCATTTTATATCCTCTGCTTTGTGGGTGGGTAAGTATTCTCAAAGATAACCTTATAATTGCTATGTCATACTCTGTTGTTAAAAATTGAAACAAATGACCACGAGACCTCAAGAAGAAGAAAAAAATGACCATGAGAAATGGAAGTATGGTTTGTGAATGCTCTTTTTTGCAAATTATTTTTTACCAAAGTTAAATGAAATAAAATTAAGATACCTGATAAAATAAAAGCAATGTAATGGGGGACACCTGGTGGCTCAGTCGGTTGAGCATCCGACTTTGGCTTAGGTCATCATCTCCCAGTTCGTGAGTTCGAGCCCTGTGTCGGGCTCTGTGCTGACAGCTCAGAGCCTGGATCCTGGTTTGGATTCTGTGTCTCCTCTCTCTCTATCCCTCCCCCTCCCCCCCCATTCGTGCTTGCGTGCACTCTCTGTCTCTCTCTCAAAAATAAACATTAAAAAAAAAAAAGCAATGGTGATTGTAAATTGTATCAGAAATATGTGTAATCATTTTCAAAAAGCTTTCAATTTCCAATGATATAAACTTTTTGTATAATTTGACAGTTTTAAAGAGTTTTTATTCCTTTTGGTGTTATTACCTTTTAGGAGTGAAAAAAAATTTAAATCTATTATATTAATAAGTTATATTGAGATGATTCAAGTTTTATATAGTATAGAAGATACTGGGGCGCCTGGGTGGCGCAGTCAGTTAAGCGTCCGACTTCAGCCAGGTCACGATCTCGCGGTCCGTGAGTTCGAGCCCCGCGTCAGGCTCTGGGCTGACGGCTCAGAGCCTGGAGCCTGTTTCCGATTCTGTGTCTCCCTCTCTCTCTGCCCCTCCCCCGTTCATGCTCTGTCTGTCTCTGTCCCAAAAATAAATAAACGTTGAAAAAAAAAATTAAAAAAAAAAAAATTAAAAAAAAAAAAAGAAGATACTGTTTCATTGATTAGACTTCAAACAATGTTAATTTCCCTTGGGGAATGCTGTTACTTTGTTATAGAAAATTCAAACAACCGATTTTGCCTTTTTCTCTTCATGTTTGTTTGGTTAACAGTGTTTATGCTTTACCTTGAATTGATAATCCTTTACAAGAGAGGTTTCAGTCATGATTTAGTATAGCTTCCTATATGGAGCATTTGGTATCAGATGTGAGTTGTATATGAGAAAATCTATAGAAAACAGAGGTAGATGCTTGTTATTTAGATACTCAAACCAAGGTCGCTTAGCTGAGTATTTTGTTGTTACTATGTGTGTGTGAATGTACATATATGTTTGTGTGTGTGTCTGTATTTTTAAGATACATTTATGTAATTGTGGAATGAATATCTTTGAGTTCTTTTTTTTTTTAAGTTTATGTATTTTGAGAGAAAGAAAGCAAGCACGGGCACCAGTGTGGGTGGGAGAGGGAGAGAATCCCAAGCAGGCTTCTGGCTGTCATCGTGGAGTAGGCTGACATGGGACTCAAATTTTCGAACCGTAGTAAGATCATGACTGAGCCAAAGTCAAGAATTGGGTGCTTAACTGACACAGCCATCTAGGCACCCTCTTGAGTTCTTTTTATTTTTATTTTTTAATTTTTTTATTTAAAAAAAATTTTTTTTTTCAACGTTTATTTATTTTTTTTTGGGACAGAGAGAGACAGAGCATGAACGGGGGAGGGGCAGAGAGAGAGGGAGACACAGAATCGGAAACAGGCTCCAGGCTCTGAGCCATCAGCCCGAGCCCGACGCGGGGCTCCAACTCACGGACCGCGAGATCGTGACCTGGCTGAAGTCGGACGCTTAACCGACTGTGCCACCCAGGCGCCCCTTGAGTTCTTTTTAAAAAATCTTTTGAGACCCCAAATATTTGGAAGAGCTATTTGAACCTATAGGTTTAGAGAACTTAGCTGAATTGAATAACATATATAAACTGTGTCCTGAGAGACCGTGTAAGATACTCAAGAACTGACTTCTAAATGTACATAACACCACCCACCTCTTTCACAATAGGGTTTGAAAGTTATGTGTAGCCATTTTATAGGGAGTGCACCCACTGTTTGTAGAACGAGAAATCAAACATTTACCTCAAGGACTATTCCTAAAACTGTATTTCAGATTGAATATTTTCATCATTATTGCTTAGATATGATACTATATACTGAAGCAATTAGAAATAAGCCATAGGAATTAGATAAGTAAAATTTTGAATATCTTTGTTGATGATAAAGATGACTGAAGACTTTATAGGTCTACAGCCTTCTTTGCTTCATAAATTAGACTTCTTTGTTACAAATTAAGACCCGAGCAGCATGGTTGCATAACTATATGGTTGCACCTCTTCTCTATAGGCTCATGACTGATTTTACCGATTGGAAAGGAGACTGTTTTGACATGTTTCTCTGAAAAGGAGAGATTTCTTCTGTTCACTAAATGAATAAAACTTTGGCCAAAGTGATGGAGAAGGATTTCAGAATATTTTCCAATATTTCATAAAGGGAGGAAATTGCAACTTTATTTGTCAGCAGGAGCTCTAGGATCCTTTGGAAGGTGGAGGAGTGGAGAATCATTTCTCTTACACGAAAGTGCTCCATATAAAGTTTTGGAAAAGGGGAAGGGTGATGAGTCAATTCATTTCAGAGTCATGGTAACTTTTCTTGTTCCCTTTGTGAGTCTGCAGATTTATCAAGAAGTAATCTCAAAATATTTTTTAGACACTTCTAAAGTTCTATAAATTTTTAGATAAGATGGAATTTTGAAGGGTGTGTGAAGGCCACTAAAACTCTTTGGGTAGATAATATGAAGAGTCACATGGTAGGGTCTGAAATTCTAAGTTGATATTATATCATAAATTGATCGGATGTTCTGTCCCAGGTTGTTGATCTCCATGAAATTCCCTGCTATAGTAAGGGAACTTTAACTTAAATACTAAGGGCCTCCCAAAATTGTCTCAGGGGGTTAGTTAATTAAGCATTTCTCAATTAACTCTGTTATGGTCAATGAGTACCATAATTCCTGAATCACATCTTTCCTATTTTGTCTTTAACTACAAAGAATGGTTGTCTTTTCTTTAATGTAACTTTGTATGGTTTAATGCTTTATGAATTGTAAGAACGAAAATAGGTTTTTAAATATCAATCTTAAGTAAAATAATTACATTCCATATACTAACCATTTCTTAATTTTAGTGCTTTTTTATTGTGCAAGTTTTTAAAGTTATTTTTTCCCCTTAAAAATGCAAGTTTGAGAGGAATTAATACATTTCCTATGGCAACCACCTTTTGTTTTTGTTCTGCAGTTTGCCCTTCTACATTGTTGCTAATGTATATATTTTGCTTATAGTCAAAGCTAATTCCTTATTTTCTAATAAAAAGAAAACTTTTGGAAGGAAGATCATTTAGGGATTTTTTTGTGTGTTTTTTAAAAAAATTTTTGGGGATGCTATTGATTCTGTATTATGGGCTATTTCATGTAGTTCTGTTGTATCGGATGATACAGTCATTTGTAGCATCTGATTTTACTTAAACCTCAAGGCTGAAACTATTAATTAGGTTCTTTGTAAGATCAAACTGTTCCTTCTCTTACTTTCCTACTATCATACTTTGGACAAAGGTTAGTGTTTTATCAGCCTATTTCATGATAATATTTTTGTCAGCACTGTTAACTTAATGTAAGCATTTTATTGTGTCTGTAAATGTACATATCACTAGATAAAACTGAAATATGGGGCCAGCTTGATTCTTACTAATAATAGCAGATGCAAGACAGGTGAAATTTTTGGTAATTCTGAGGCCAGCCCTTTTAAAAAGAAACAAAAATAGAATTGATGACATGGGCTCATATGACTTGTTTTTCTCCACTCCCCTTTCTGCATTTGTGGTGCTTATACTAAGGAGCAGATAGCCACAGAAAGCAGGGAACTTTGAGAATCTTCCTTTCAGTAGTTGAGGCTGACCATAGTTAATTTTTCACAGTTCCCTTGTCACCACAGCCTTTGAATCATTGGAAGATTACTCCAAGATCATTGTAAAGTTAGAATTTGATGTTTTTTTGTTTTTTTGTTTTTTGTTTTTTTATGGATTTCCTATCTACTTAGTGGTGCTTAGATTTAAGTGGTAAATTTTAAATATAAAAAATATTGATAATGTTTAGTAAATACAGTAAAGCAGTTCTAAACCAGTTTTTGTCTTACCGCAACTCTGTAATTATTTCAAAACAATTAGCTTTCGGGATATATTTATATGTATCTTTAATTTCCAGTCTGACTTTAAACTATAAATTAAATCTCTTTTTTTCCTGTATAGCCTTTATTTATTTTATTTCCATAGTGGAAATTATATTACTATCTCACATTAATCAGTTAACTACAGAAACGTGTGATTTTAGCTATGGATTTAGATCCTATTTGTCTTTGGTTAGCTAACCTACCTACTTATTGAGGGCTGACTTTCCTGAAGTTTGAACTTGTAGCCCGGGATTCTTTATGAAGTATATTGTATAAAAACTTTGAAAGGCACTCTTGTGTAAATTCATAAAATATTTATAGTTGTTTTAAACTTCAGAACATAACAAAATTGTCAGTTACTTGCCTTGCCAAAGTCAAAAACTGACTTTTTAGTGAATGACAGGGCATCTATTAAACCTGAAAAATACATTTGGTAATAGATGTGTTAACTTATAATAAAATTTTATTTTTGTATCTAAAATTAATTTTTCCCCCAGGGGTTTTGTGGTTACTCTCCTGTTTGGAAAAACAAACTCAGAGAAGTACCTAGAACAGTGTGAACACTCATTTCTTCCTCCAACATCCACTGGGATTCCTAAGGTAAATAGAGTAAAGGAATGTGTGAAACCTCAAAGTCCTTTTCTATGCGGTGATGATAATGTGATCACCTGTATATGGCTTGGCAGATTTTCCTGTAATTCACTAATGCTCACTGTCAATTTATGGGAGACTTCCTGATCATGCTTAGAAAATGCATTTTTAAAAGATTACTTGGAAAACTTTTTAATGTTAGATGTTAAAAAGTGGAAATGCAAGTTTTAGGAAAAGATAGAAATTTGGGCCCTCATCCTGCTATCTTAACTTAAGATTTCAAAATTTGGAATGAAGTAAATTACATAGAAACCGGAGAGAAGAAAATGGGCACTTTTCTTTAACTGACTTGGAAAATACAGCTTGCAGTTAGGCTATGCAGTATCTATAATTTTAATAATTTAGGCCCAGTTTTATACATATATATATATGTATATATATATCCAACATCTTGAATGTTGGTATATTTCTATTTTTTATATCATAACCTATAAAAATAAATTGGAATTCAGTATTATAAATAAGCTTCAGATTTGCATTGCCTTCAATTGTTGGGTATTCAGGATGGTTTGTTTCATCTTATATGAAGAGAGACGAATGGTCTGGAGTTGATACCTGTATTTTAACTTTACATTTATTAACTTGTCCATTATGTGCTAAGATGTAGGAGATGCAGAGATAGTAATATACAGTATTATTTTATATTACTGAAATCAAAGAATTTCACCCCATCCTAGTAACTTTCATATTAATATTTTTTTTTCTTCTAATACTTAACATTTAAAATCTCTTTGAGACTTTCTTCTGCCCTCCTTTAGAATTCCTGTTAATACGTATTCTTTTGAGTTTGCTCACAAATCTTTTCGAGGAAATGAACCTTTTCTTTTGGATTGTTTCTTAGCCATCCATTACTTTTCATTCATTGGAACGGTACATAATATAGGATGGGAAATATGTTAAAAATTAATATCCTAAATGGAAATAATAACAGTCAAGACTAGCTAAGTCTTATAATCTGTTTTTCAGTACCTCATATAAAAAGAGTGATTTTCATTTGCTATTTCTAAAATGATTTATAAGTATGTTTTATGAAAAAAGTCTTAGCAGTTGCATGTTATAATTTGAAGTCTATGTTTTATATATATATATTTGTGCTTTGCTATTTGTTCATATTTTTAATTGAAGAGTGTCCCACTGATTTTCACTGTTTTTCCAGTCCACTGATCTTTCTGAAGACTGCAGAGAAATAGAGGAATTCATTCTCTTTAGTTGCTAAAAATCATCCCTAAATAAAGTTAATTAAAATATATTCATTTGGCAGCTGTGTATATAGGCTGGGAAGGGAGAAGAGGAGAGTTTAATAAAGACAATTATTAATTTGACTCACCTGAAACACTAACTTAGGGCTTTGAAGTTTAATTGAAATATAGCAACAGTATCTTTTCAGTTTTCTCACATTATAAATAATATTTACTGATTTTTTAAAAAATTTTTGAGGATAACAATAGAATTTTTTTCTGGGTGTCCTAACTTTGTTAGAGAAACTTTGAGAGCTGGTGTTTGGTTTATACCAGAGCCTTAAGAAATAGGGCTATTATTGACTGACTTGAAGATGACAGGAAAGTTACAATGAATATTCAGTTAGAAGTGAACTATAGAGATTTTAAATTAAGAAACTGTGCAGTAAAATGTTATTATTTTCTTTAAGTGCTTAGAAGAAATGAAACGAGAAGCCAGGACTATAAAGATTGATAGAAGATTGACAGGTGCCAATATAATTGATGAACCTCTCCAGCAAGTGAGTTTTCCTTTGTGGTATTTGCATACCTTGTATTGTGTAATAAGGTTTATTTCTTTTGAAAATACTAGGAAATATTTTTTGTTATATATGTAATATGCTGGAAATTTATTATGTTGTCCTTGGATCCTGTATTTAAACATGGTACCTTATTTGAGAAATCATTCATAATGAAGGGGTTTATGTAATATTCAAGCCTTTTGTTTGAATTTGCGTTTAGAAAATTTCTTTGATAATGTTTCTAATTATTTTAAAGTTAAAATGCTCTTTAGCTGATGAACAAGCTTAGTGGTTTGGTAAATCAGATGTTTTTTTTTCCTATTGTTTTTTAAATGGATATACCTGATTTGATTAAAAAAATATTTAAAAATTAGATTACAAATTTTTTTCTCCTCCCAGATATTTTTCATTGATGTTTATTTAATTATATGATTATTATGTGTACTTTAAAATTCTAACATTTCTTTTGTAGATGAACCATATTTAGTGTACCTGATTTTCAAAAATAATACACATCAAGTTGTATTATTTGCTATTCATAGGCTGCTTTAATACTGTTGCAGTATCCAGGGTCCTAGAATTAAGTGAACTCCTTTGTCTTTTTTGGTAATTTGCAGTATATTTGAAGATATAATCTTGGAAAAGAGGTTTCTTTTTGAGAATTAGGGTCATTTGGTATTATTTTGCACCTCATTCCGTTGAACTATTTAAACTCTTGATTGTATCATGGCACTGAAAATTTATGTTTTTTGCAGACTCTGTCTTTACCTGAATATGGGTGGGGATTGACCACAGATAAGGCAGTTTTTTTTAAATCACAGTTTAGTGTGTAGAGAGTAAATATAAATTGATAAAAAAATCCTTTCAGGTTTTAATTTGCCACTGATCCTTTTTAAATCCTAAAGCTGTATTTTTCCCCAATATTTTTGTTTTAGGTTATCCAGTTTTCCTTGAGGGATTATGTCCAGTACTGGTATTATACACTAAGTGATGATGAATCTTTTCTTCTTGAAATTAGGCAGACTCTTCAAAATGCACTCATTCAATTTGCTACTAGGTAAGGTCACTGTTTGATGCAGAAAAATTTAAAATATATTGTTTATACCAGTAAGGAAAATGACTTTTAAATGGAAGGGGGAAATTGATTATTAAAAGGTAAGTAGAGGGCTTCTGGGTGGCTCAGTTGGTGAAGTGGCCAATTTCAGTTCAGGGCATGATCTCAGGGTCTGTGAGTTCGAGCCCCACGTTGGGCTCTGTGCTGACAGCTCAGAGCCTGGATCCTGCTTCAGATTCTGTCTCCCTCTCTCTCTGTCCCTCCCTCCTTCTCACTCTGTCTCTTTCTCTCAAAAATAAACATTAAAAAATTTTTTTTAAAAAAGGTAAGTAGAACAGTAGTTATTATTGTGAGATAACGCTCGGATTATAGAACTGGAGCTCTAAAAACCTATACTTCTTTAACTTTAACCTTTATATTTACAGGATGTTGATCTTGATTAAGCCTTGATTTCTGTCTGGATGTAAGTTTCTTCATCTAGGTCTGGTCATGTGACTTCCACCCCACTTATTGAGAATACCTTTTTTTCCCCCCTCTTATCCAGATACTCTGTTTTATTTTAGTGCCATGGAAGTAGTTTCAGTATAACTACTCTTTTACTTTTGACACATACCTAGTAGAAGTGCTTTTAGGGGGAGAAGAAACCAAAGGATCATTAAGTCAGTGGAGAATATTCAGTTTATTTTCAGAAGGGAGTGTAGTTTGATAAGTTCGCTTTAAGAAATTTTTAGGAGATATACTAAATTTCTTACCTTACAAAACTTGCTTATATACTACCTTTTGTATGACAAAATATTTTGGTCTCTATTGTATTGAAACTACTTGATTTTTTTGGGTGGCCATTTCATATCCAGAAATTACTTATTTTTGAAAGAAAGGATTTTATGTTTGGATGAGTTTGCATTTTTTTTTTTTTTTAATTTTTCTTTTTTTTTTTTTCAACGTTTATTTTTATTTTTGGGACAGAGAGAGACAGAGCATGAACGGGGGAGGGGCAGAGAGAGAGGGAGACACAGAATCGGAAACAGGCTCCAGGCTCTGAGCCATCAGCCCAGAGCCCGATGCGGGGCTCGAACTCATGGACCGCGAGATCGTGACCTGGCTGAAGTCGGACGCTTAACCGACTGCGCCACCCAGGCGCCCCATGAGTTTGCATTTTTTAAAATTTTTTATTGAAGGATTTTGTTACCCACTCCACACACAGATTTTCCTACCAGCCTGTAGCCTCAAGGCAGGAAGTTGCATGCCTTGGCCTTCAGTACACTTTCAAATCTGAAGGTGTTGTTTTTCAGCCAACCCCTCTTCTTCCCCACTTAAATTCTTGAAATACAATCTTGTACTTCTGACAGTCTTGGAGAATTAGAGCTTTGCCCTGGGGCTTGTATGGCATTTTCATCTCTGTGCACATAGATGTTTCCAGCTCATGCTACCCTGTCAGGACTTTTCAGCTGTAACTCATTTAATCCTGAGCTTCAGAGTAGGAGCTTAGTTCCTCAGCCTCAGGTCACTGGGGAGGCCTGCAGTAATGTGTATGGTTTGAATAATAACCTTACGTGTAGAGATAGATCTGAACTCCTTCTCCCTCAGTGTTAACAGCCAACATTTGCCCAGTAGCCAGCCATCATTACAAGTGTATGCTCCCTGTGGAACACCAAAAATAAGGTATGATAAAAAGTCAGGGATTGGATTTTATCTCCTTTATTTCATATATATAACAATATTGAGTATTGGGTATTCATTCTTTCAGGTAACTCTTCCGAATCAGTCATTCACTACTTTCTATAGTAACATCATCCTAATGACTTTTTTTTTTCTTCCTTTGGAAAGGTAGAAATAAGAGTCCATTATTGATGTATCTGACTGCCTAAGTATGTATTGAAATCTAACAAATTTTAGACCTGGAAGGAACTTTGAACTAGTAATTGGGAGACTTGAGTTTACATTCTGCTCTACTACTTAGCTATGGAACTATGAACAAGTATTTTAAACTTTTTGAATCTGTTTTTCTCGTATGTGAAATAAGCATAATCATACCTTCCCTGTTCTGTGTTCCTTACAGGGTTATTGTTGGCATCAAATTTATTTAATTCATTCAACTAATATTTTGTGCCTACTTTGTACCAACCAGGTGCTGCAGATACTGCAGTGAATAAAACAGAATCCCCATTTGATGGAATGTAATAAAAATAACACTTGTGAAAATGTTTTTAAAGTTGTGAAGGAATTTGATATTTAAATTTTTAATGCCCTCCAGCATTTATAATTTCACAGATGAGGAAGCTAAGGTCCAGAAAGATTGATTAGTGCAAGATTATCCACAGTCTAGTATTCTTCTTTCATTCCCTACCAGATATGTCATGATTTAGATTTTTCATCTTAGGAGTGCCTTGGTGGCTCAGCCTGTTAAGCAGCTGACTTTGGCTCAGGTCATGATCTTATGGTTTGTGAGTTCCCACACTGCATTGGGCTCCCTGCTGACAGTGTGGAGCCTGCTTGGGATGCTTGCTCACTGGCTCTCTCCCTCTCCCCACCCTCTCTGCCTCTCTCTGTCCCTCCCCCACTCATGCTCCCTATCTCAAAACAAAACCAAAAACAAAAACAAAAAAAAAACTTTAGATTTTCATCCTAATTTCCCCCCCCTTTTTACCTCTCATTGCACTACTTTCCCTGTTTTTGATCCCCCAAACCACCTTTTCTTTACCCTTCATGTAATAAATTGTTTTGTTTTTATTCTTTTCCCCCTTTTGTAACATTGTATGCTATCAAGGTGAATATTTGGGTGATTGCAGAAAGAGTCAGTTTTCTTTCATCCTGGACTGACCTGAATTTATATCTTTGCTTTCTCATTGACCTTAAGTTTTTGGACAAATAAATCCTCTCCTTTTGAACCTTAGTTTCCTCATTTGTAATAGACTGATAATAACGAAGTTACTTTTGAGGCTGTTTTCAGGGTAAAAATGATACAAAGTCAAGTCCCTGGTATTTTGTAAGGTTCAGTAATTGTGTCATCCATGTGAATGACTTTATTTTTGTTCTATGTTGGCTTTTTCTTTTACTACTAAAAGGTATGTCTTACAGAGTCTCCATGATTGTTTTCAATGATAGTATGGAAATTAGGTCTGTTTGAAGTCACTTGAATACTACTTTGTTCCTTGTTCTGTGCTGTCTGTTGTTTCTGGAGCATGTAACAGGAGCATTAAGTTATTGCCTCTGCCCTTCAAGCTACAGTCTTGTATAGGGGCCCATGAAGCCCTGAAAGTGTATGCACAACTGTTTTTTTTTAATTGGGTGATTACAGATTTCATTTTAAAAAGGGCCTGTGAACCCAGAAAAAAATTTGAAGCCCTCCATTTTGGTGGTCATATTTATTCATTACCTTGAGGAAACAATTACAGAGTATGGGCATAAAATGTAAAGCTAATTTTGAGACACAGTAGGAAGAAAAGACATGAAGAGTCTGAAGTCCTGATTTTGAGCTTTAATGCTATTATTAAGCTGTAAGACCTTGAATGAACAGAATATATAAATTCTTTGAGTCTGGCGATAACTCATATCTTCTTATCAGGTTGTTAGGTTTAAATGACATCATATGACATCACATGTGAGAGAGGACCTTGTATTAACATTAGTATCTATTACTCTAGTAGCAGTTTAGGGATGGGAACCTTCATGGAGCACACTTGAGTTCTCTGTGGTAGAACCTGGGTGTGAACTAGGCTGGAGCTTTAGGGGATGAATCTGTGATAACCTTTGTATTTTTATTCCTCTTTCAAATAAGATATTATGATACAGCACTGAGAGCTCTGGGATATCTGTATTACAGTTCTACCTGTACCATTGAGTTATAGTGTACTTAAGATTTCTTACCATTTATGTAAAATAATAACATTTGTAGCACACTCAGAATTGTGAGGGGCAAATGAGATGATGTTCAGAAAGCATTTCATGGAATATTTATCAGCCAATAAGTGGTATTTTGAGCAAGTTACTTGACTTTCTCTGTTTCAATCTCTGCATCAGTAAAATGAGATAATTATCCCATGGGGTTACTGTAATGTTTATATATGGTACTAGTGCATGTAAAATACCACAGGATTGGTACACAGTAAATGTTCAGTGTATGCTAACTTAATTTTTGTATGTAACTTAATTTTTGCTACTTACTATGTTCCTAGAATATATACACAGATTCTTTTACCTTATCTTAGTTTGTTTGGGGGGCAAGGGGTTGGGGGGGGGGAGATCAAATTAAAGCACTTAAGATATAGAGCAACAAAGTAGTCATTTGTGTGGTATTAAAAGCAATTTTTTTTAAAGTTTATTTTGAGAGAGAGAGGGTGCACATGAGTGTGGGAGGGGCTCCGCACAGAGCCCGATGCAGGGCTTGATCTCATGACTCAGGGATCATGACTTGAGCTGAAATCAGAAGTTGGATGCTTAACTGCCTGAGCGAGCACCCAGGCGTCCCAAGAGCAATTTTTATGTAGAGGTAGAATGGACCAGAGTAACTAATGAAGACCTCTTGTGGATTAAGGTTAAAACTGGTCTTCAAGAATGGATATGTGGGATAGAGAGAGGGATGAAGGACATGTTAGGAAAGAGCAAAGTTCTGAGAAGGGGGATAAGGTTAGTGTAGTAGAAGCCATAGGGAAATACAAGTGATCAAGTAACCTAGTTGCGCTCAAAGGTAAATATGGTAACTGTGTTCCTCCACCTCTGTTCCCCTTAATCCCAAGGTCAGTAGAAAAGAGATATATTCTAATGCCACGGCTGTGTTCTTCCTAAAGGGTTTTCCTGTGGGAGGAGGAGGTATGGCTATGTATGTTCCAGGATTCAGTGGATACTAATGATAGCGCTCTTTCTGGAATGATGGGAGATATGTTCTGATTATTTAGCCATTTTTCTCACAACCTTTGTCATAGAAGTAATAGATCATGTGTTCCTAGACTCCTCCAAAAGGGAAGCACAACTCAGATAATGGACATTTGTATCAGTAAAGTTGTACACTCTTTTGCCATTTTCTATTCTTTGCCATTTGAAGACTTAGCTTAAAACTGACCTTAATCAGGGGCACTTGAGTGGCTCAGTCAGTTAAGCATCTGACTTGGCTCAGGTCATGATGCCATGGCTCACGGGTTCGAGCCCTTTGTAAGGCTTTGTGCTGACAGCTCAGAGCCTGGAGCCTGCTTCGGCTTCTGTGCCTCCCTCTCTCCCTCTGCCTCTCCCCTGCTCATGCCCGGTCTCTAATATACATAAACAATAAAAAATGAAGAAAAACAGACTTTAATTAAAAAAATGATTATTGTCCTATTTACCACAGTACAGCAAAAACAATTAGGATTATTTATTTGTTTACTTATTTTAAAGATTTCATTTTTAAGTGATCTCTAGTGTTGGGCTCGAACCCACAGTCCTGGGATCCAGAGTTGCACGCCCCAACAGCTGAGCCAGCCAGGTGTCCCAGGAACCATTAAGTATTTAAAAGAAGGGAAAATAACTTAATGTTTTTACATATGTAGAATAGAACAAGGGTTGTTAATTGTATATTATATAATTCACATATCACACAATTTAACCACTTAAAGTCAGTGGCTTTTATTTATGGAGTTATGCAATCTTCATCACAGTCATTTCAAGAACACGTAAATGACCCACGAGAAACCTTGTATCTACTGTCATTCACTCCCTGTATTCCCCTCCCCGCGCCCCCCCCCCCCCCCGCCAGTATCTATTTCTAGGTAATCCTTACCTAATTTCTGTTCCTCCTAATTATGTGTCCTTTTGTGACTGGCTTCTTTTTCTTTCACTTAGCATAATGTTTTCGAGGTTTATCCATGTAGCATATGTTACTATTCTTTCTTATTGCTGAATAAGAAATAACAAATAACAACTGCCAGACAGGCACTCTGTGATTTTGTCTGTCTTTTTGATTACAGCTGTCTTAGTGGGTGCGAAGCAGTATTTCATTATGGTTTTGATTTGCATTTCCCTGAGAGGTAGTGGTATTGAGCATTTTTTCACGGGATTATGAGTTATTTGTTGTTATTTGTTATTTATTTCATCGTATGATAATAAACCACATTTTGTTTATTCATTAGTTGGTGGACATGTGGATTCATGAGCTGGTGGATATGTGGATTGTTTCCACCTTTTGGATATTATGAAGAATGGTACTGTGGACATTCATGTACAGGTTTTTCTGTGGACTTACGTTTTTATTTCTCTTGGATATACAGGAGTAGAATTTCTATGTCATATGGTAACTCTAACCTTTGAGGAGCTGCAAATTGTTTTTCAAAGTGGCTACATATTCTCACCACTACACTATGAGGGTTCTGATTTCTCCACATCCTCACCTACACTTGATTTTGTCTTTTCTTTTTTCTTCAAGTTTTATTTATTTAAGTAACCTCTGTACCCTACATGGGGCTTGAACTCATGACCCTGAGATCAAGGGTTGCATGCTCTTTTGATTGTGCCAGACAGGCATTCTGTGATTTTGTCTGTCTTTTTGATTACAGCTGTCTTAGTGCGTGTGAAGTGGTATTTCATAATTGTTTTGATTTGCATTTCCCTGAGAGGTGTTGGTATTGAGCATTTTTTCATGGGCTTATGAGTTATTTTTTGTATAGCATCTTTAGAGGATGTCTACTCAGATTTTTCCCCATTTTAAAATTAGTTATTCAGTAATTTTATTAAGTATAGTATATTGTAGACAGTTTTTGTAAATACAATTTTATTGGACAGTCACACTCATTTGTTTGCATTTTTGTCCATGGCTGCTCCTGTGCTACAACAGCAGAGTTGACTAGTTGTGACCCAGACAGTGTGGTCTGCAAAACCTAAAAAAAATTGCCATTTGGCTCAATAGAAAACAAGTTTTCTGACTCTTGAATTAGTTTTGTAGTCATTAAGATATTTAGGAAGCATTGTTAAACTAATAGGAAATACATTAGAGTAAAAATTATTCAACATAGTGTATGATTTTAGCCATGTAAGAAAACCATAAATATGCATGCATAGCAAAGAGACTGATGGGAAATACACTAAAATATTAACTAATCTTTGGATTGTGGATTATGGCTGATTAAGGCTGATGCTGAAAATTAAAAGAAGGAAATTACATTTGGGGCACCTCAGTGGCTCAGTCAGTTAAGTGTCTGACTGGCTCAGGTCATGTCACAGTTAGTGGGTTCAAGGCCTGTGTCGGGCTCTGTGCTGACAGCTCAGAGCCTGTAGCCCGCTTCAGATTCTGTGTCTCCCTCTCTCTCTGCCCCTCCCCTACTCGTGTTCTGTCTCTCTGTGTCTCTCAAAAATAAATAAATATTAAAAAACAACAAAAAAAAAAAAAAAGGAAGGAAAGAAATTACATTTTACAGAATGAGACTGTATCATTTTTATAGCCAGAGACCAAAGATAGAAACATTTGGTAATGAGCAATAAAGATATCTAGGATGGCAGCCACATCCCTTTATTTCTTTGGGAAGTGGTCTGGAAACTAATGCTCAAAATAGTGTTTTTATATGTGATTAAATAGTAACTAGTCAAATTCTTCTTGATTGAGGTCCATTTATGACTTGTATGACTTGTTTTTCCCTACAGAATTTTGATATATTTTACTGTGGGGTCTAGGAATGTTTCATTTGTCAGGTACATCTTGTTAGAAAAGCTTGTTTATTTTAATATTTTAATACTTAACCTTATATCTAAGAGGATTCACACTTAGCACTAGGTTATTTCTTTTCCTTTCCTACAGCTTGATTAAGGCTTCCATCACTGTGTTCTTTATACTCACCCTCTAAAATAGCTGAGTGTGTGCCTCATGTGTGTTTCTCTAAGTTGTTCATTGTATTCTGAGATCTGTGTCCTTTAGAACATCTGGATCTTTAATCTCTTTGAAGCATTGGGCACAGGACGTAGAATTGAACATCTTATGTGGTGTTAGAGTTCACTAAATATAATTTCCCTTAATATGGTTACATAAAACTGCATGCCTAAATTTTTTTTTCCATTTTTTTTAGTTTTCTTATAACTTTAAGAGTCAGGAGGTTTTGTGTTATTAAGGCACAGTAAAATAAAACACTGAATGGAAAATTAAGAATCCTGATTTATTTATTTTTAATTAAAAAAAATTTTTTTTAAATGTTCATTTATTCTTGAGAATACAGTGGGTGGGTTCCCCCCAACGGTCTCAGTGCTGACAGTGTGGCGCCTGGGGCCTGGTTCAGGTTCTGTGTCTCCCTCTCTGTCTGCCGTTCCCTGCTTGTGCTCACTCTCACTCTCAAAAATAAATAAACTTTTTAAAAAAATTAAAAAAACCAAAGCCTTGATCTCACTAACTGTATGATCTAGAAGAAGTAATTGAAGTCTGGCTCTATAATGGTGGACTTGAAATTATTTCTGATCCCTTGAAATTCTAAAATACTAAGACTTCCTTGGTCAGGTTGTACTAGTGTCGGTTTGTTTTTATTTTTCCGGTCATACCTCATCCTCAAAACATGCACTCACATACTCTGTCATACCTTACATTTTGGATACCATTTGGGGAGTTACTTTTTATAGTGTCTAATGTTGCTAATGACATTTAGTTTACTTAGGAATTAAAGCGCTCCTCTAGTCTGTTGTTTTACTAGTAGGAGGCCTTAGAGTAGAATGATAATAAAGTTTGTTTATACTTTTTATTATGTTTCTATGTGGTTAGGAAGAATGCTTGACTTTAGACATAAAAGACATTTAGTGGACTAATCTTTTCTCGATGGTTAAGTCTTGTATCATTGAAAATTAAAAAAAAAATTTATTATCCAAATTATTTATGGCTGTTATTCTTTATAGAATGGTGAAAACAATACATTTGTCGTTTTAGAAGTCTAAGTTTTGTGAAGTGTAAATATTCCTCCCATGGTTGATTTTAAGCTATTGGTAGGCAGTCACTGAACATGGAACTAGAAAAGGAATGTGCACATTTGGCTCTCCCACTTTCTTTTTTTTCCCCTGCTGGGAAAAGGTGCTTCCAATGAAGGGAGCAGACAGATTTGTAATGATGAAGCAGTGAGACTTGTTTCCTTGTGTGGTTGATGATTCAGTTCTTTTATATGTATTTGAGGATTATGGTAAAGAGTAATAGTAAATTTAATGTAAATTCAGTAATGTGAAAAAAAAAAGTTTCATTATTTTATTCATATCCTTATAATTAGATTTTTAAAGTAGCTTTTCAAAGGGAAACAAAGGTGCTCTGGAGAGATGGTTACGGTCACATGTATTTATGAGTAAGTTGAGATGGCACGAAGGGTAATTCTTTTAATGGATTTAGAAGCAAGTTTACAGTTCTGTGCCTTAAAAACCTGCTCAAATTCAATTTCAGGCTGAAGCTTTGGACACTGTAACAAAGTAGTCCTTCAAGGGCTCCTGAAGGCTGGAAACAAGTTAAGGTTTATGTTAAAGTGTGTATCCTTTCTGATAGTGAATTATGAGGGGGAAGTTACTGCCTGATTCAGTGGCTCAAGAAGGGATTCTTCTTTAACAGGCCACCTACTTTCACTAAAAGATGTCTTTGGATCAGTTGATCAAAAGCCCTCTACTGCAGTAAAACATTTTTCAAAATCTCCTCTAAGATTCTTGCTTCTTAAAATCTACCCAGGAAAAAGTAGGAATTTTACTACAGTAAAGATTTTTTTTCAAATGCCCATTTTTTAAAAATAGAAGGTAAAAGAGATGATATAGGAGATTAATACATATTATTATAATTTTATGTGATTGTTTATTATATTGCTTTGTTAATATATCTTTAAAAAGCCTTCAGATATGTACATGTATGTGTGTGTATATATACATATACACTTAAACATGTACACACTATGCAGTATTCAGTGCCATTCTTACTGTATTCAAATAGGGTCTTAGTAGTTATTTCTGAAAAAAAATGTGGCATCAGGAACACAACATTTATTACAGGATTTTGTGTGTGTGTGTGTGTGTGTGTGTGTTTGTGTGTGTGTGTGTGTGAAAATCAGTTTTTACTTTTATCCCTTTGACATAAAAGACCATTTCCAAGAAAGTATTCTGCCACGGATGTGAAGATTGCCTTTACTACCCAACAGCCACCCCGTCTTTAGTCAGGCACATCCACCGCATGATGACCCTTACATATACCATGCTTATTCCCTCCTTTTGCACATTCCTATATCCTGTCTTTCTCCCATTTCAATATCACTCATTCATTAAGATTTGTTTTAAATGTAGCTTCTTTATTTAATCCATTTAAATTACAGCATAACACTTCACCTCTACTTTTGTGTGTAGTTATTGTCAGTAAAATTTTCAGCTAATTTTGGTATGTTTCCAATTCTGTACTGCTGTGGTAGCAATTCTCTTAACTTATTTCAGTTAACCAGTATTCTCTATTCCCTTTGTAAGACATACAGATTTATGCCCTTAGCATTAAAGCTAGGTGAAAAGACCACTTTCTGGTATTTATGTCCGCTCCTGTTCCCATCTTTTGAGTTTAAGGTTTCTCAAAAGTATGCTTGGCCTCCAGAATATCTGGTCCACTTGGTCTGTGTTGTGAGCTGAACATGTGTGATTTAGAGGAGAAAGATAACCAAATATGTTAAAAAAGAAAGTTGTATTTGTCCAGATGTGTGTATCCCAGTTAAGCTTATTATAATCATCATTTAATTTACTCTTACATAGTTGGAAAAACTATGAGAATGGCAAGGTAGTTTCTATGAAAACTGCCTTTTGCATTGGATTTTACTCAAAGCTAGGTGTTAAATGGATTATAGTTGAATCAGGTGTGCACAAGACAAGTAATGAAATATTGGTGGAAAATCTTTTTTTTTTAATTTTTTAAAAAATATTTATTTACTCTTGAGACAGAGACAGAGCATGAGCAGGGGGAGGGGCAGAGAGAGAGAGGGAGACACAGAATCCAAAGCAGGCTTCAGGCTCTGAGCTGTCAGCACAGAGCCCAAAGTGGGGCTTGAACTCACTGACTGTGAGTTCATGACCTGAGGCTGAAGTCGGACTGAGCCTCCCAGGCGCCCCAGAAATATTGGTGGAAAATCTTGAAAGACTCTGCATCCAGATTTGTTCACAAATGTCTTTAGTTATACTCTTTAAAAGGAATTGGGCACCAAACTGTTGCAGTGTAGGAACGTTTTATTAAAGACAAAAGCCACATTGATATATCACTTAGCAAAACCTTGGTCAAATATAAGGTCTTCATTTTATGTTGAAAGTTTATATGATTTACGTTAAAATGAAATATATTTATGACTCCTTTTGGTCAGATATTTTCATTTTCTTACCAGTTACCAGTTTTCCATGTCCTCTGTGTGTGTGTGTGTGTGTGTGTGTGTGTGTGTGTGTTGTACATGCTTGGATGCGTATTGAGGTTATATAATCATGGACTCTTAAAACTCTTCAGTCCTTAGAGAAAACAAGCCCTGGGAAGTGATGTGGTTTGCTGAATTTCACAACTAATGTAATGGTGCTCTTTTACAGAAATAGTTACTTGATTTTGGTGTGTTTTTTTGCATTAGTGATGATGAGCTGTACACTGCTTAGCATAGATGGAACCAGTGATGTAATTTATATAATCTCATTGTCAGCCCCCATATTAGGGATATTCGTTGTCTTGTTTTGGTATTAGCATTAAGTAACTTTAGGATTTAGAAAGGCAAGAAGAACTTCTCACTTTGTGTCCTATTTCAGAACTTAAATAGGGAACCGTCATGTGTGCCTCATGTTTTCTCTCTTGGGACACTTGTCAACAGTGTTTTGACCCTGAAAGAGGAATCCATAAATCAGTATGCGTCGAGTGCCTCCAGTGTTCAACACACTGTTTAGCTATGGGAGATACCCTTGTGAATAAAAGGAACACAGAATAAAACAGACAAAGTCTCTGGCTTCCCGAGGTTTTTATCTCAGCAATTAAATTCATCTCTAGCAGTTGAATTATTTCACTGTAGGTTGTAAGTGCTATAAAAAGTGGAAAATTTGGTGCTTTGACATTGTATCACTGCAGATCCATACCTAGTCTGAAGAAATAAGGCAGAGAGGGAGAAGAGTGAGGGTCAGGGAAGGCTGCCAAGTGAAATTGACTTTTTAGATGAACTCTAAGTGGGAATTGTCAAGTGAATGTGAGGGAGAGAAGGGAAATGTGTGGAGGGTGGGTGGGGGTGAACAAACTTGGCAGAGGGATCAGCGTATCTACAGGCTTTGAAATAAGACAGGACGTATTTGAGTTTGAGAAATGGAAAGAGCCCGTGAGTCAGCAGAACAGAAAGGAAGTAAGAGGGTGGAACAGATGGTGATGAGGAAGTAAGCAGGGTCATCCTGGGTATGCACGTTCTTAGAGAAAGTGTTCATGCTTAGCCCTAAGATCCATGGGGAGTTATTGAAGGGGTTTTGAATCTCTTATCTTGTACTATCATATTTGTGTTTTTAAAAAGATCGCTCTGGCTGCTGTATGGATCCAGAATGATGGGGATACAAAGGTGGTAGACATGGGAAATCGTTTAAAATAAAAGGCCAGGAATAGAATGCTGGCCGTAGGAATGGAGATAAAGACATGCAAATATATGTTCAGAGAGGTACACTTGATGGTTTGGTTTTTGCTCTTTAGTAAAACTTCATTACTTGTTTGCATTTCTAGTTAACTTTCTTAATTTTTGCAACTATTTTGCCAAGATATGACAGAAAGGCTTTAGCGGCCTGCTGTAAATTTTAGAATCTCAGGGTAGGTTTGACTATATCACTTATACCCTTGGTAATATAGGCAATAATTCTCTCCTTATTTAAATTCAAGAAATGAAAGCTTATAATAGTAATAAAATGAATTTTATTTTATTGTGTAATAATCCAAGTGTTTTTATTAGAATAAGAATCATGTGGAGGAATAGTTTAAACAAAGTGAAAAGAGCCTTGACTTGTAGATATAATTTAAGAATAATTGATACTAAGAGCTCTAATAGAAAACTACAAGGAAGTGTGGCTGTCACAGAAATTGAATGATTTTTAATTGGTTTTTATATTCATGTTCCATTTTTACCTATTACATAATTTTAGAAAGTACGTCACTATCTTCAGAATATTTCCATAAGTTTTAAAAGATAAATAGTACTAGAAATTTTTAGTAGATGTTTTCCTAATTTACAAAGGGAAGCAGTGTATTCTTCTTCTATCTTCCTAACCTAGAAGAGTTCTTTTGAGTTGAGATTAACATTAAATTTGCACATATTCAGTGGAAGTGAGTTAAGCGAGGAGAAAATAGTGATCTTAGAGATATAGAATACTGTGTTCCCTGTTTTTTTCATCCTCAACATATTTATCTTTTAAGGTAGAAATCCCTATTTTAAATTTAAAATAAATTTTATGTACTTGAATTGCTTATTTTCACTTAGTTTGAGTGTTGCTGTCTGTAATGAGTTGAGATGAGTTGAGAACACCTTCTAAAATTAGTAAATTGGAATGGCTGGATGGCTCAGTTGGTTGAGCATCTACCTCTCGAATTCACCTTAGGTCATGTTCTCAGGGTTGTGAGATTGAGCCCTGTGCTGGGTTCTGCATTGAGCATGGAGCCTGCTTGAGATTCTCTTTCTCTCATTCTGCCCTTCTGCTCATGCTCTCTCTCTTTCTTAAATAATATTAAGAAAATTTTAAATTAGTAAATTGTATTTTGTTTGCAAAATTCAACAAAATATATCAATTGCATTGTACCATGAAATGTAACAGATATAATTTGAAAGTTTACATATTTAGCTTCTAAATTTGTTAGAATGAACCTTGTATCGATTAAATGAGTAATGACCTATACCAACTGATTTCTATTATAAAATTTTGAGGTATGGATGATTTTTTATAAATAACTCAAGCAAAGGTTGAGTTATTTATATGCTTATACAGATTGTGATTTTTTTCTATTTATTTATTTATTTATTTGTTTGTTTTTAAAGTTGATTTGTTTTGAAAGGGTGGGAGGGGCAGAAAGAGAAGGAGAGAGAGAATCCCAAGCAGTCTCCTCACTGTCAGTGTGAAGCCCCATGCGGGGCTCAAACTCACGAACCGTGAGATCATGACTTGAGCCGAAATCAAGAGTCAGATGCTTAACCTACTGAGCCACCCAAGCGCCCTTTTTTCTTTTTTAAATAAGAATAAAGAAAACTCTAGAGACTGCTAGATTTAAATTTTTATTTTTAAATTGAGGCTGAGTATTGTTATTACATGTAGTATATGGTTATATGCTATGGCTCTTACAGTACTCTAAATAATGTTAACCCCTTCTCACATCCCTGAGTGCAGGTTACCTTTTTAATGTTAATTTGTTTTTGTGTTCATGTACTTAAAGTTTACTTTTACTTCCCGTGTATCTATCAGAATTATGGTTGTTCATTAAAAAAAATACTGTATTAGTAACTTCTGTTTTTATTTGAAAACAAGCGTCTGTTACAGTCCTCAATGCCATTGCCACCTTTAAGATTTCTCCAGAAGTGCAACAATAATCAAGTTAATTTCTTCATTAGCTTCTTTATTACATATATTTGGGTAAATAACATAATGAATTGTAGTTTACTTTTTCTTTGCTCTTCTCTCACCCAGCATCTTCATGAGTAGATTCTTTCTTGGTTTGTTTCAAAAAAAGGTGAATTAATTTGAATGCTAATTTAAGGACAATAGCCCTGAAAAAACTATTTAAAAATATCACTTAATCCAGGGACAGGTGTAAACTGTTTTTGGCTTATCTGTTTTGTTACCTGTTTCACTGGTGTACTAAATTAGCAATGTTTCTTGAGGTTTGTTACTTTTAAAATAGAGTACTAGGTAGCTTAATAAAATTAGTAATCCTCTTTTTCATGGATAGTGACTTTTTATATCATTCTTTAAACTATTTCTGTGGGACTGTATTTCAAATGAAAAAGTTTTTAAGTGCTAGTATCTGCAAATGGAAATCAGCCTCCTACTGACGGTATTTGGTTCAGAACTTGGGCTGTATGATTAAGGCGAAGAATGTGGAGAATTCAGTAAGGGTTCAGAAGGAATCAAGACATGTCTCAAATGCTCTTTTAAAAGCAAGCAAAAACATTCTGAATCCCTAATTTATTCTTACATGTGGGGTGAGAAATTACATGATATACCTGTTGTCAGACTCATTTCAGATATAACTGGAAAAACTATTTTTCTATTTATTTTACTCACTTAGAAAGTATTTTTAAGCTGTGGCAGATAAAATATTTCAAATAATATCGTTCAAAGACCTAATCAAGTAGATTTGATATACCTTGGGTCTTGTGAAAGGGAGGACTAAGATGTAATAGTAATTAACTGAACAAAATCTCATTATAAATAAATTCAGTCTCTGTGATGATCATGTTGTCTGTGAGTCATTAAAATGAATTTATACTTTCTGATTAAAACATTTATATAATGTGTTTCTTATAAGGTCAAAAGAAATAGACTGGCAACCTTATTTTACTACACGCATTGTAGATGATTTTGGCACACACCTACGAGTATTCAGAAAGGCTCAACAGAAGATAACAGAAAAAGATGATCAAGCAAAAGGTAATAATGTTTATTGCCTTTGAAAATTAGGACTTTAAAATCTGTTTTTCTTTATTATTCTGCATTTCTTGAATTGTTCTTTTCTTTGTCCAGGTACAGCAGAAGATCTTGTGGATACCTTCTTTGAAGTTGAAGTTGAAATGGAGAAGGATGTTTGCCGTGATCTAGTGTGCACTTCTCCCAAAGATGAAGAAGGTTTTCTTTTCAATTTAAGTCTTTGGAGAACAGTGTGCAGAATGGTTAGAGACAAGTTAGCAGAACAACGAATAGAAGGGTAAAAGGTGAAATTATTTTTACAGGAAAGGTAGCATAGTGTAGACACTGTCACTATTCATTGTATTTTTTTTTTTTAACTATTAAAAGTAGTTTCCAGATTCTTTTTTTTAAGTCATCTTTAAAATTTGAAGATGAGATTAGAGATTACCTCTCTTTTAAAATATAGCAAGCACAAACATTTTATGATTGTATATTTACTTTTTATGATCTGTAGTAGATTATCTTCTCCTTGAGTTTATCATTTCTACTTCAAGAGTACACTGTTACCCTAAAATATTTTCTAAAAGAATGAGTATAATTTCAGATAAAATTTATGGAGTTGAATGGACTTGTACTTTCTTTGTCAGAGGTTAGACTAGATAAGTTTTAGCTGAAGATGTCTTTTTTTAGTTTTATAGCCACTGAGAAAGAGTCAGAAAGAGTCTTTGCTACTTGACACATTTTTTGTTGTTATTAACAGGATCGGCTGTATAATTACGTTTCCAGGAAATGTTAGCATATGAACAACTACAGAAAAGCGTTTGTAGTTGTGGAAACTGTTTTCTTTGACTTCTACAATGTGCTCAACTTTTTGTTTTCCTCTTTTATCCTTTTTTCTTCTTTCCTTTTTATATTTATTGTGCAATGCAATTTTTAATTGCCATTTCCTTAGCACTGACCTGAAATAATAACCAAATAGAAGAAATAGAGTGATGTGCGTAGATTGAGCCCTCATAAATTAGTAACGTAGAAGAGCATAACTTTTTCTTTTGTTATTATCTGACAGAATAGTGGAAGTTCTTTCTTTGAAAGAAGAATTACAGGTATATTTTAAAATATGCAAGAAGCTTTTACGTATACAAGGTAATTTGTAGTAGAAGTGTAGAATACACGGTACAGCTAAAACTGTTTTAGGGAAAACACTTTTATAATTGAAGTTTCTCAATGATTCAAAAATAGGGTAAAACTGAGCAGAATAAAAAAAAATATTAGTTTGATTAATGAATAGTTACTGTTTGGAGAATAATGAAAAAACTTTAATGAATATTACATGGACTAATTAATTATTGAAATAATAAACTTGTATAATCAGCCGCTTATTTCTGCCTTTTTGTGTTTTTTTTAATCAAGAGTAGGTGCAGATTTTATATTTTCTAATGTAACGGCCACCTTTTTCGTTTCTAGGATTCCTAAGGGATCTGTGTGAGGTCTTACTATATTTATTGCTACCTCCTGGAGATTTCCAGAACAAGATCATGCGATACTTTGTCAGGGTAAGTGTAAATTCCTATTACATAAATGTCTGAAGAAACTTAGAGTAATAATTTTCAAAATATTTGGTCTCAGGACCCTGTGAAACTCTTAAAACTCATTGAGGACCCCAAAGAGTTTTTGTTTACATGGGTTTTTGTTTACAGATTTATTTATCAATATTTACTGTATCATAAGTTAAAACTAAGACATTTTGAAACACAAGAATGCATAAGCACACATTCCATTAGTTAATTGATGTATCATCACACCATCATGTTCGTTTCTGAAAATAACACTGTGTTTGTCTCCCTCCATCCCTCAGAGGTCTCTGGACGACACTTAGACAAACTCCCTTAGAGTCAGATACTGGGATTTTGGGTTATAACAAGGATGTGTTTTAGATTTTATTTAATATAGCTTTACCTATAAACTTACTGGAATGAGGCTAATTAAAATAATACTTCTGGATAGAAACTTAAAAAAAACCCAGACAGTTAAGATTCTGCTTCTTATAATTAGAAAATGATTAAGTGGGATGAGAACAGTAGTTTTGGAATTTTTATGTCCTGTATGTAAACATTTGGAGTAAAATTCCAAATATGGATATAAAGGAATAATATTTTGGTTTTGGCTGCTGGTTATGATTGAGAAATGCTAGCTAGCTACAACTATTATGCTGGTTGAATGGATAAAATGAAAGCTTCTAATTTATATGAAAAGGAAAGCTTAGAATCTTTTTAGTCTATCATCCAGCAAAATAGATACTAATTGCTGAGGTGTGCTTTTATGCTTATATGTTATTATTTAAGCAATAGCACACAATTTCTTAGTACCTACCTAAGTTGAGGTCAGTGTCCTTCTCAAGTAGGGTAGTGGTACTGTGAATTAGGTAGAAAATGATTGGTTTTAATAGGAAATGTCTGATAGATGATGTATTGTTAAGACCAATTATTTGGGCTAGTCATTATCACGGGTGGTAAAATACCTGACAGGTCAATCGCTCGATTTCACAACTGCCACTGAAGGAAGATACTGGTAGTCAGTTATAGCACTCATTCACAGAATCTTTGTCTTCCTGGTACATTAGACAGCCACTGCTAGGCAGTGTCTCAGCTACTTCCTTATGGCTGACAATCTTTTCCCTCTTGAAATTCTTTCTTGTCTTGGGTTCCATGTCATTGCTCTCTTGATTTTTCTCTTCGCTTGGTCTCTTTTTTAGTCCTTTTTAGATGCTTTAACTCCTCTTATAGCTAACCTTTAAATACTTAAGTTCTTAATCCTAAGCCCTCTTCTTACCCATTCCTATGCCTTTAAAATCCATCCAAGTGCTAATGACTTTCAAATTTATATCTTGGTACAGACTTCACTTATGAGTCCCAGGCTACTGTTACATGCTGCCCACTGAAAGCACCATTCGATTGACCTTTTAAACTTCAGATGTCCAAAATGGAAATCTTACTCTTGTTTCCATGTCCTCTCTTGCCTTTTAAGTCTTTTCTCCATCCTAGCCATTCCCATGACCATCAAGTAAATTTTTCACATCTTGAGTTCTTCCAGAGATTTGCAAGGCCATGCGTGATGTGGCCTTGTTTACCTCTCTGGCCTTTGTGCCATGCAGTCACTGTATTCCAGTGATACTGATTTCTCCAAAAGTACCATTTTCTCCCTACAATAGGGCCATCTTATACTCTTTTTTGTCTTCTCAGAATGGTTCCCCTTATTTTCTTGGGTAAATTGTCTACATCTTTCATATCTCACCTTCTCAGAAATGCCTCCCCTGACCACCCAATCTAAACTTCCCTCATAATTCCCTATTACCATACGTAAGTAAACAGTTACTTTCCTTCATAGCATTTGCCATATTTAATATTATAACTGGGTTGTTGTGTTTATTTACTTGCTGCCTCTTTCTGCCAGTAGTATTGTGAGCCCCATAAGGACAGAGGACATATCTGTATCATCATTATGTACTTAATGGCTATCATCACACCTGGCACATAGCAGATACCCAGTCAGGAGAATTAGTTTTAGTAAGAGGAAACCTATTTGCCCTTCTTGCTGCTGTGGTGTACATGCTACTTTAGCTTCTTGAAGATTAAACTGACTTTTAGGAGATGTGAATGAAGATGTGTCTTATTACATGAGGTTATATTTTAAATAAGTAGGATTGTTTAAAAAGCAAATATATTTTGCTATAGATTGCTCTTTTAGACCATTATTTCATTTCTTTATGTTTGAATAATTATAGGGTACTATATTCAGCAAATCAGTTTTTGTTTTTTTCTTTCAGCTTGATGGTTGATCAGTTTTCTTTTGTTGGTAATTCAGGTTTTCCCCAAAGATGCTTTTGATCAGATTAAATAACAGATTAAAGAGTTGTTACTTATTTCCTTTATAGGGATCCTTTATATGGATTGTACAAATCACAGAACTTGACTGCAATAATTGCTATTCAGTCATGTCTGCTTTCTTTCCATTACCATGTTTTATTTAAAGATTCATGGCCTCAGTGACTTTGTAGCTTTTAAGCCTTCATCTTGGACAGCTGGCGCTTCTGTCAAAGTAGAAATTATAAGGAAAAGGCTACCTATTTTGGAATATTTAGAGCTTTCACTAGAACCTGTATAGGAATTGTTGAGTCATAGGATTACATCTTGACTAACCAGACCCTTTCATGAGGCAAATTAGAAGATCAAAGTAATTTTCTAAGACAGATTGACAGATTGCATTGACTAATAAGAATCACTAGATCTATTCAAAATTCTTTCCCACATGTGTTTTTTTCTTATTTTGCAAAGAAACTTACAAAAAACTTGGTTTTATTTATGCATTTTCTTCTTACATAGTACATTTAAAAATTTGAGCATATGAGTTCACCTGGGTGGCTCAGTCGGTTGGGCGGCCAACTACAAGCTCAGGTCATGATCTCGTGGTGTGTGAGTTCGAGCCCCACGTCAGGCTCTGTGGTGACAGCTCAGAGCCTGGAGCCTGTTTCCAATTTTGTGTCTCCCTCTTTCTCTGCCCCTTCCCTGCTTGCTCTCTCAAAAATAGCAAACATTAAAATTTGAGCATATGTGGCCAGAGACATAACTTGAAGGAATGAATTATATAAATATAATTTTTAAAATTTGGAGACTGAAGCTAATCTTGAAAGAATAAACAATTACTTCTAATTTAAGACTGTAAGATGTCTTAAAAGATGCTTGAAGGGGCGCCTGGGTGGCGCAGTCGGTTAAGCGTCCGACTTCAGCCAGGTCACTATCTCGCGGTCCGTGAGTTCGAGCCCCGCGTCGGGCTCTGGGCTGATGGCTCAGAGCCTGGAGCCTGTTTCCGATTCTGTGTCTCCCTCTCTCTGCCCCTCCCCCGTTCATGCTCTGTCTCTCTCTCTGTCCCAAAAATAAATAAAAAAAAACGTTGAAAAAAAAAAAAAAAAAAGATGCTTGAAAAAGTTATTGGACCTGCCCCACATTGGGCATAGAGATGACTTTAAAAAAAAAAAAAAGAGATGTGCCTAGCTGGCTCACTTGGTAGATTATACCACTCTAGATCTCAGGGTTGTGAGTTTGAGCCCCACTTTGGGTGTAGAGATTACATTTAAAAAATGTGAAGAAAAGAAAGGAATTATAAAACAGAAAGTTATTGGAACCTTCATGGATGCCTTTTGGAAATGTTAATTCATCCTTAGGTAATAGTTGTCAGAGACTTGCACAGCTTACAAAAAGTAGAATGTATATAAGATAACTCACTGAAGGAAAATAAAGTGAAGGCTACCTTTATGAACTTATTATACTGGAAAATGAACCAGATAAGTTAGAGATCTTGGTAAAAGGAATAAATAAATTGGTCCTTTAATTAGAGAAGTCAAACATTCTGTTAAACTGACATTTATTTAGCCTTTCCAGTATTCTTAAGAAATGGTGTTTTATAAATTTAGATATCACATGCGTAAAAGGATGAAGATTAATAATGGGTGAAAATATGATATAAATAGGATCAGCACTAAATTCTTAATTTGCTTTATTTCCATTCCTTTAATATTTATCAAATGCCTACCATGTTTAAGACAATGACCTTGAGTAAATATTTTTGAAGATAGGTAAATCAGTAGATCAACTAATAAACGTCACTTATATACAGAAGGTTCCTGGATATTTGTGGTGTTTCAGAGAAGTAGAAGATAACACAATTACATGGGGAATGATAAGTGATAAATGCCATAAATTCAGGGCACGAGTGTATCTTAAACATGTAAGTAAAAAAGTGTTCAGCTGGAATGATCAGGGTTTAATTTGATTGGATTTCATTCTGTAGTCAAGGGCAGGATTTTAATAGGTTGCAGAGTAAACAGTTGTAAAGAATGAGAAGATATAGTCTAGAGAAAGATGAATAATTATATTACCATATTATTTTTTTATTTTCTCTTAGGAAAAATTTCAAACACAGACAAGTATAGAGAATAATGCAGTAGACATTTATGTACCAACTACCAAAATTTAACCACTGTTAATGTTTTGCTATAGTTGCTCTTTTCCTCCCTTGAAGGTAACCACTATTTTACAATTGGTGTGTATCTTTTCCTATTATCCTTCATTTTTATTCTTTTAATTAGATGTAGGAATTCATAGACACTTGGTGCCATGTTTTGCCTTCTAAAACTTGACATAAATGCTAACATACTAGAGATACCCTTCTGCTTTTTTCTACTCAACTCTAGATGTCATTGCGGAGATACAGCCAAGTTGATACAGGTAGTTTATCTCATTTATTTTAACTGAGGTGTATTAGGTCATCTTTTTATAAGATGTGTTGATTATCAAGTTTTACATGTGTCATATCTTTCTTAAGTAACAGCATTATGTTATTTACATTATGCTATTGATTTGAGAAGTATATTAAGTTAAATTTGCTTTTTTTTTTTTTTTTTTTTTTTTTTTTTTTTTTTTTTTTTACATTTTTGGTGCAGGAAATCCTTGCACGAGGAGTTCTTCTTCCATTAATAAATCAACTCAGTGATCCTGATTATATTAATCAATATATCATATGGATGGTATGTACTTTCTAAAATTACAACTCTGTTTTTAAAGCATTTTTTTAAAATTTAGAAATAATATCTGGGGATCAGGATGATCAAGCAATAATTTATTGAATAAATTAGGTAAAAATATATTTATAGATAATCTTTATGTTTCTGGTATTTCTATTTGTTCGTAGGTTGAATGTGCTAGACAAATTCATTGTAAGAAATTTGTTGATATGATAATCCTCTCACAATTTTGGTATTGTTACCACTTATTTAAATTTAAAAAAAGGATGTTTTCCTGACGGAGTGTATAGATTATGAGTACTTTTAAAAGCTGCTATTTGGTTTCAAACACGGCTGTGGTCTGAACTACTTAAATATATGTACTTTATGTTTTATACTATATAGTGGAGGAAAATGGGGTAGGAAACCTGGACTGAGAATGGGAGCCTGTGTGTTTTAGGTTTGTTTCTGTAAGTTGCTTAGTGTGTATATAAGTAGCTAACTCATAGTTTTCTCATCCTGGCAGACATATCAAAGGGTTAGTGATTATTAAGTTTAGTAGTTATAATTATTTTTGTGTGATTATATATGGCTTTCCTCAATAAATTCATGGTCAAGGAAGTATTGTAAATGGGGTGTTGCTGGGAATACTTTGATAAATACTTCTAGATCTTTGATTCATTTTCTTGAATTAGAATTTTTCCAGTAACTCAGTCTAGTTTTCGTAGGAGAGAGTTACTTTATTTATTGTTCTTTGTTTCCAGTAGCCATTATCAAACTAGCCATTATCAAACTATGGAGGTCACACAACTTGATTCTTCTTTTCCTTTATCCTACTAGGCTCTACCAAAAGCTTTAAAAATATGTATATCTGTCTAATTAAAATTTTTACAAATACGTATCCTCTGGTTAGGAATTCTACTCTGAAATTTATTCTAAAGTAGTAATAAGTTTGAAACAAAGGCCATTAATGGCCGTTGCTTTTAATACTGAAAACTTGAAAGCTTTTTAAGTGTTCTACATAGAGGATTGTGTAATTATGGCATATTGACACAGTAGAATATTTTGCAGCCATTAAAAATAATGATGATGGTAGTGTATCTTGAATATGAAAACATGTTTATATTTTTAAGTTGAAAAGGATAACTAAAAGTGATGTGTGTTTGTAGATAATGCTTTTTAAAAACAAATATGTAAATATTTATTAATGATTATATAATTCTGATAGTGTATATACTGATTGAAATGTTAATAGAAAGGTAGGATTATGATAGTTTTAATTTTTCTCTTTTGTTTATGTATTTCATTTTATATGGAATATTGGGTACATAACAAAAAAGTAATGTTTTAAGAAATAGGAAAATACAGGTAAAATTTAAAAACATTTAAGTAATAAAATAAGGGTAAAAGGTATTAAAACATTTTATTATAACACCAGAAAATGGATGTTTTATGCTGTATAATCTTACCTGTGTTACAGAAAAGGGTGCATGTTCACCAGAATGTTATCTCTCACTCATGGGATTAGGAAATATTTTTATTCCTACTTATATTTTTCTTTAGCTTTCAATTTTTCTTTTGCTGACCTTGTATTAACTGTATAATTAATTGTATGGTGAAAACATTTTGGGGGAGAGATTTAACATATAGATAGTCTAAAAAGAATTCAAAACACCAAATTTTTACTTGTTCTTCCCACACTTGGGCTTCTACTATTGTGTATGATGCTTGTGTTTTTTTGCTATTTAATGAACAGGAATTGATCACTATTTTACTTGCAACACAATATCAGAAAATATGTTTGAAAGAGAAGAGTTTATCAATAAAGGATCTCTAGCCTACTTGTGTCGGGTTTACAGTCTTTTGACATTATTTGTGTGGAAAACCTTGTATATATAGGTATTATAAACATTAAAATAAGCACAGTTCTTAGTTCAGTTCATTTCTATCAACTTAGTGTACAGTTCATTTCTATTTGAAAGGAAGAGTTTAGAGCAGTTTACTACTTATTTATTTTTGAGACAGAGGGCACAAGTGAGTGAGGGCCAGAGAGAGAGAGAGACAGGGAGAGAGAAAACTCCATGAGGCAGAGAGAAAGAGAGAGAGAGGGAGAGAAGTGGGGCTCACCTGATGCAGGGCTCAAGCTCACCTGATGGGGGATCTCGAATTCAAAAACCATGAGATCATGACCTGAGCCAAAGTCCAGTGCCTAACCACGTGAGCCACCCAGGCACCCCCAACAGCAAGCAGTTTAGTAGTAACATATTTTCTCTCTGTATAAAATGTTAGTGTTGCCCAACAGTATTTTTTTTTTAAGTTTTTTAAAATTTATTTTGAGAGAGGCAGAGAGGGAGAGCGAGAATCCTAAGCAGGCTCCCTTCTGTGAGCACAGAACCCTACTCAGGGCTGGAGCTCACAACCTTGAGATCATGACCTGGGCAGAAATCAAGAGTCTGAAGCTTAACTGGAAGCTTAACCCACTGAACCACCCAGGCACCCCACCCCACAGTTTTAAGTCATTTCTAAAAATAGTATGGGTGAATTTGCATTATTCATCTCTGAGTATGTATTTTTTTTAATACAAACTAATTAAGGATAAGTCTTATCTTTTACTGTGGAATAGATTACTTAATTGGCTCATATTCTTATCTCTAACTAGAGCAGATGAATGGACAGCTGTTAATTTGTTTCTTAATGTATTCTTAGAAAAATCAAGACTTTAATAACCTACCTTTTTTTTTAATCACTCAAGTAAAATTTACGTGAAGTAAAAGAAATTGCCAAGTGGTCTTCTGAAGTTGTGTTCTAATTTTGCACTTTGGTAGTACCATTTGAGAGTTTTTGTGTCTCCACTTTCTGGTCAACATTTGGCATTGTCGTTTTGTTGTGGTTAACTTGCATATCTAAATGATATATGAGCATCTTTTCATACACTTGCCAGTTTTTCCTTAGTTCTGAACTTAAACAATGACTAGTTTTTTGACCTCTTTGGAGAATGGGTAATATCTCAAGTCTGCTACCTTTTCATAGATCCCCTTATTGCTTTACTTAAATTTTATTGGCAGTCACAGTGGTTAGTCACTTCATAATATCCTTGACTACTTTTTCTCCCTCTATCTTTGTTATTTGCTTGGTGCAACCACACTCTGGTTAAATTCAGCTCTACTATCCACCCCATTCCTGTTCTTAAACAGCACGTGGCTAGAGAAAAAGACAAAATGACAGAGTTATTTATGTCATCACATTGATTCTGTGCAATTTAGGTCACAGAATGTTACTTTTCTCTTTAAAACCCTCCAGTAACTTTTCATTCCGCTCAGAGTAAAAGCCACAACACATATTGTACCCTGCCTGATGTGCCTTCCATTGCCACTAATCTCGTCTTCTACTCCTCTGCCTCTTCCCGGGACCATGAGTACAGAGGTTTTCATTTTGTTTTCTTATACACACTGGAATAAACACTTGCTGTAAGGTTCTGCCTAGCACATGGTAGGCACTGAAGATTCCTTTTTTCCTTAATAAGTCCCCCTCGCACATATTGTTTGAACTTTTTTTATAGATCCGTGATTCTAATTGCAACTATGAGGCCTTTATGAACATTATTAAATTGAGTGACAATATTGGAGAGCTAGAAGCAGTCAGAGATAAGGCAGTAGAAGAATTACAGTATCTTCGATCTCTAGATACGGTTGGTGATGGTGAGTGTCATTTTATGCTATTTTTTACCTTAACTGCATCTAAATCTTTATTATGTTAACATGTGCTAAGAATAAAAGCATTATAATTTCCTGAATGTGAGGCAATTAATACTGTAAGTCTCTAAAAATAATTGGCATGGTTTAACTTTAATTAAATAATTTCACCATAAAATTTCAGATTATTTCTCTTATTGTTTGCTCTGTTCATTGGTTATTATGTTAAAGTAAGTGCATGTTTAAAGTATTTCATAAATAACATTACCGATTTCTAGCTCACAATCAATTTGTTTGTTTTTAGATATCAACACTATCAAAAATCAAATAAATAGCTTATTATTTGTAAAAAAAGTATGTGACTCAAGAATACAGCGGTTACAGTCAGGCAAAGTAAGTACTTTCTAATTAATGTTTAGTTACAAATACTTTAAATTCATTTAAATATCTAGCAAATAACAAGAATTGGGATATTAACCAGTGTAGCCCTCCACAAAAGGCCTTGCAGAAAACTTTTTGGATACACTGTATTATCCTATATTAAATGAAGCTAAAGAGATTAAAAACTTCTTGGATAATGCTACAGTAATTAAAGGTTTTTTATTTATTCATCTATTCATTTGCTATTCAAAATTCAACCTTTACATAATTTTATACAGTGGGCACCATTTTAGATGGATGTAATAGACAAAATCTCTCTCTTCATTGAACTTAACATTTTAGTTGCAGAATCAAAAAATAAACCAATAAGTAAATTAATATATAATGCTAAAAAATGTACAATATGAAAAATAAGTAAAGCAAACTAGAGGGATAGAGAATGTATAAGACTGTTTTAGATAGATGCTGACTGATTTGGTGACATGTGAGCATAGAGAAATCTGATAGATTAATGAGAAAGTCCTGAGAATTTTTGTCTTTTATTGATCTTTCAGGCAAAGGTAAAAGCATATAGGTCCTGAGATAGGAAAGTGTTTGCTGAGTTAGAGCAGGTCAGTATGGCTGGTATAGAATGAATGAGAAGGGATTATATTAGGAATGAAACTGGAGAGGAACCTTGGGGGTTAGATCATATATAGTTTTATCTGCCATGCAAAATTATTTCAAAATTCTAATTATGACGGGAACCCATTGGAGATTTGTTCTGGCGACTGACATGATCTGACTTACGAGTTGAAATGACTACTTTGACTCTTGGTGATGATTAGATTGTGGTGGAGTTGCAGGGGACAAGAATGGAGACTGACAGATCATTTAGGAGACTACTGCTTTAGTCAAGTAAGAGATGTCTACAGAGGTTGTGAGAAGTAATTGAAGACTGGATATAGTACTGACAGATTTACTAAGAGATTAAATATGGAGTGAGAGAAAAAAAAGGACTCAAGGAGGATTTCTAGAATTTTTGGCTTGAGCAACTGCATGTAAAATGTTGCTATTTACATTTATAAAATGGATAATACAGGGAAGAGGAGTTTTGGCAGAGAGAATTAAATTTTCATGTTTTAGTTTGAGATCCCTGTTAAACAGTCAAGTCAACCCACTAATTGGTAAACTTTGTAGTTCAAGGGAACGGTCAGTGATGGCCTAAACTTTGAGGATCCTCAGGATTATTAGACAGTTATTTAAAGTTGAGACTGGATGGATGAGGTTTCTTACAAGAGTGAAGGTGAGTAAGAAGATACCAAAGACTTAGTTCAGTGGCTATGGTTACTAGAGTTTAAGACAAAGTGGAAGATCTAGCTAAAGAAACAGCTAAGTCGCTGATGAAATTAAAGGAAAACCTGGGAATGTGATGTTCCAGAAGCCAAGCATAGAAAGTTTTTAAAGAAGTGAGAGATCACATATTTCAAAGGCTGCTAATAAGTTGAGTAAGATGAAGACTCAGAATTGGCCATTAGATTTGCCACCAGGGGAATATTGGTGATCTGATAATAGCATTTTGGAGTAGTGGAGAGAAACCCTAAGTGAAACCAGTCCAGGAGAAAATGGGAAAAGATGAATTAGAAATAGTGATTATAGGCAGCTGTTTGGAGGAGTTTTGCCCTGCAGAGGAGCAGAGAAATGGGGCTTAACAGAAAAAAAGCAGTTTTTACTACTTTTAGTTTTTAGTGTAGTCAGGGTTTTTTTGGCTGATTTTCTATTTTGGAAATTTATTGTGACTCTCTGGGCTTGTAATTTTGCAGTGTATTTAAATTTATTAAGGAACAAAAGACTAATTTTTGTAAATCTTGGTTTAGTTTGCTGGATTAATTATAACTGACCTTACTTGAGGCCACATTTGTCGTATACCTGAGTATATGTGTATGTATGACTCTTCTAGTTAAGTGTTATTTTAAAATTATATACCCGTGCAAATTCAGAATGGAAGAATGGTATGATTTCACTTATGGTTAGTTTACCTTATCTAGACCTTAGAGTTAGTGATCCTTCATCATCATTATTTAAAGTCCATTTGTTGGGACACCTTTTGATAGCAAATCCTTTTAAAATTTAGATGTCTTGTTTGAAGCTCGTCACTTCTATTTTGAATATCAAGCGTCACCTTTTTAGTAGTTCAGGTCATACAGTAGTTTTTCTTTGAAAGAAAAATCAGAATCCCCACAGAGGTGAAGTTTTTTAACCGTACTACCCATCTTGAAGTCTTAGAAGGCCCTTTATGTTTTTTATTACTAATAAGGTTGCAGTGAATACTCTTCTGCATCCCTTATCTGTGGAGCTGCTTCTGGGAAGGAGAAAAAGGGATAAATTTGAAGAAAGAAGATTTAGATAGGAGAAATCATATGCTGGCATTGGGTTACTTTATGCCAAACGTTTTAAGTCACTTATCTGTTTATTATACAGTATTTAAAGAAATTTTTTTTGCATTAAATTTTTTTTCCTTATTTTATTTTATTTTATTTTATTTTATTTTATTTTATTTTATTTTATTTTATTTTATTTTATTTTATTATTATTTTTTTAATTTACTTCCAAGTTAGCATATAGTGCAACAGTTATTTCAGGAATAGATTTCTTAATGCCCCTTATCCATTTAGCCCATCCCCCTCCCACAACCCCCAGTAACCCTCTGTTTGTTCTCCATATTGAAGAGTCTCTTATGTTTTGTCCCCTCCCTATTTTTATATTATTTTTGCTTCCCTTCCTTGTGTTCATCTGTTCTGTGCCTTAAACTCCTTATATGAGTGAAGTCATATATTTGTCTTTCTCTGACTAAGTTTGCTTAGGATAATACCCTCTAGTTCCATCCACATAGTTGCAGATGGCAAGATTTCATTCTTTTTGATTGCCAAGTAATACTCCATTGTGTGTGTGTGTGTGTGTGTGTGTGTGTGTGTGTGTGTGTGTTTATTTGTATTCTTTTTTTTTTTTTTTTTTTTTTTTTTTGCATGTTGAGTTTGATAAGTTCTTTATATATTTTGGATACTAACCTTTTATCTGATATGTCTTTTGCAAATGTCTTCTCCCATTCTGTCGGTTGCCTTTTAGTGTTGCTGATTGTTTCCTTTGCTGTGCAGAAGCTTTTTATTTTGATGAGGTTCCAGTAGTTCATTTTTGCTTTTGTTTCCCTTGCCTCTGGAGCCATGTTGATTAAGAAGTTGCTGTGGCCAAGATCAAAGAGGTTTTTGCCTGCTTTCTCCTTGAGGATTTTGATGGCTTCCTATCTTACATTTAGGTCTTTCATCCATTTTGAGTTTGTTTATATGAAGGGAGATACTAAATACAGAGGACATTTTCCCTCCTTTTTTCAAGTTATCTTCTTTCTCCTTTATGGACTACCTATATCTAATTTAGTATCCACCCCTACTTAAGGCAGCCTAACTTTCAGAAAAACCTTACTGTCTTTCTTTTTTAAAAAGATGGTTATGAGGGATGGATTTAGGAATACAGACAAACTGATACTTCACTGAAACATCATGGATTTTATGGGAAAAGCTGCAGGCTTTGAAAACAGTCTTTCTTGCCAGCTCTGTGATCATAGGCAGCCTTTCTGATCTTAAGCTTTCTTCTCCAGTAAGTAGGATTGGCAATATTTATCCAATAGGATTGTTGTGGATAATAAAGTAACGTGTTTAATGTACCTAGCGCTATGCTTGACATATAGATTCTCTAAATTTTGAACCTATGTTTGTTTTATTTTTTTATTTTTCATTTTTTTCTGTGTGTAGGTAGTTATCTTACTGTGTTACTTTGAAAAATGAATATAATTTACTATTTAGGCAGTGTGAGAAGAACATTTTATATAAAGACTGTAGAGTTTTTGCTCTGTGAGAAGCAAAATGACTCTGAATATTTTCTGTTTTCTCATTGGATAGACCTCAATCTATACTTGCGAATGTTGGTATTTATTTATTATTGCACATCGTGGGTATTCCATACATCCCTTTAGCCCCTAAAATATTTGTTTTCATTTGAAATATGTGTAGAGATAGAGAATATTTGAAATTCCAATAATTTAGAATTATTTTGTATTGAAAGAAATGGATGCTTATCATACTTTTAATGCATATTCACTAAACAACTTAGAATAACTAGGAAATTCTCCAGGCTTATACTGTTTTGAGAACCTAAATGAATGAGAAGGAAAAAACACTTTATTCCATTTTATTGTAATGTTTTTATATCTATGTAATGATCTTTAACCTAGTGAGTGAATAGATAAAATATTAACCTATATTTACTTTTATTTGTAGGAAATAAATACTGTGAAACTGGCAGCAAACTTTGGGAAACTTTGCACAGTCCCTTTGGACAGCATTCTTGTAGACAATGTTGCACTACAGTTTTTTATGGGTAGGTAAATCCATCTTACGAAAATAATAATAGCCCTTGAAATTTTTAGTTAAGTTTATTTTTTATTTTGAGAGAGAGAGTGAGAGCGAGCATGAGTGGGGGAGGGGCAGGGAGAGAGAGGAAGAGAGAATCCTAAGCAGGCTCCACACTGTTAGCATGGACCCCAGTGTGGGACTCTAACCCACGAACTGTGAGATCATGACCTGAGCTAAAATCAAGAGTCAAACACTTTACTGATTGAGCCACCCGGGTGCCCCATCCCTTGAAATTTTTAATAATTGTAAAGATTACTAAAATTTAAATATCTGAAATTAAGCATGCCAGTTATGTCTTTCCTCCACTCTTCATTTTCTGAAATAGTCCTTTTCTTTGGAAATCATCGAGGTGGAGATTTATTTTGTTTTGAAGGAACGAAATGCTTTGCATAACTTAAATGTGTGTTTGTTAAATTGCTTTTAAAATAAACCCTAGGAGGGGCGCCCGGGTAGCTCATTTGGGTAAGCATCCGACTCTCGATCTCAGCTCAGGTCTTGATCTCAGGGTCATGAGTTCAAGTCTCACATGGGCTCCATGCTGAGTGTGCAGCCTACTTAAAAGAAACACTCAGTGGTGTTTAAAAATAAACTCTAGGAGATTCTATGAATTTAAATTAATTAATTTATTTTGAGAAAGAAAGAGAGTGAGCAGGAGAGGGAGAGAGAAAATCCCAAGCAAGTTCTGCACAGTCAACACAGAGCCCGACATGGGGCTCGAGCTCATGACCTGTTAAGATCATGACCTGACCCGAAATCACGCGTTGGACACTTAACTGACTAAGCCACCCAGGTGCCCCTAAATTGTTTGGGAAAGAGTACTTTATCAGCAGTACACAGTGCTTATAAGTTATTTGTATCTTTCAGTGCATGAATGGGAAAGGAGTTTTTTATATCATTTTAATAAATATAAATATTTAGTAATTTTGATAATATAGTTGATCCTTGAACAACACAAATTTGAGCTCTGCAGATTCACTTTACTTGGATTTTATCCAATAAATACAGTACAGTAATACAAATGTGTTTTTCTAATGACTTGTAATATTTCCTTCTCTAGCTTACTTTATAGTAAGAATACAGCATATGATACATTTAACATACAAAATGTTATATGTGTTAATTAACTGTTTATATTAATGGTAAGGCTTCCAGTCAAGAGTGGACTACTAGTAGTTATGGTTTGGGGGGAGCCTAAAGTTACACATGGATTTTTGACTGCATGGTGAGTCAGTGCCCCTAACCTCTGCATTGTTCAGGGGTCAACTATACATCAAAATTGCTTTTATCTGGAGGACATTTTCATTAAACTTCCCTGATTCTTCATTTTCATGACCAAAAACATAAATACATGGCTTGTTGAAGATACTAATCCTTATTTTTTAAATTTGTGGAAATATTAATATTATAATTAATAATCTTTATTGAGAACAGAAGTTGAATATTGAAATAATTTATTTCTGATGAAGCCTTCTGTGCAATTATATCCCCTAGAAATTTTATCATGAAAAATGAAATTAAAAAAAAAAAATATGCTTCAGTTTGTGCTTTTTACATAACTGTGGTCTTTTTAGCTTAACAATTTGTGATGTAAGTATTCTTTACCTCAAGCATTTACCTAACAGTTTGAAAATATAGGGTTTTAAGTATTTGAAACTTTAATCCTTCTTAACTTGTCATATGGTTACATGCACCCAAAAACATGTGACATGAATAACTACATTGTTATGGATTTTGTTTGTTAGATTACATGCAGCAAACTGGAGGTCAAGCACACCTCTTCTTCTGGATGACAGTGGAAGGATACCGAGTTACAGCCCAACAGCAACTAGAAGTTTTATTAAGTCGTCAGAAGGATGGAAAACATCAAACTAACCAAACCAAAGGTCTTCTAAGAGCAGCTGCTGTTGGAATATATGAACAGTATTTATCAGAAAAGGTGGGGATATATTTTTGTTACTGTTTTCTTAACTTCTTTGGTAGCATCTTTAGTAATAATTTTTGTAATATAAATGAATATTCATTACTTATACTAGGCACTGCTGCTTGGAAACAGTGTCTCATTTAAATCTGATAACAGTCTTATTGTATATTATTATCTTCATTTTATAGGTAAAGAAACTCATGTTTAGAAAATTGAATTAACTTTGCCAAGGTCACGCAAATACTAATGATAGAATCAAGATTAGGGCACACACTCTAGATTCAAGGACACAAAAGATTGAAAGTAAAAGAATGGAAAAAGATAAACCATGCAAGCAGTAACCAAAACAGAGCTGGAGCGGCTATACTAATATTAGACAATAGATTTTAAGACGAAATTTGTTATTAGAGAAAAGAGGAACATTTTATAATGCTAAAAGGGTCAGTTGATCAAAATGATGAAATAATTATAAACACAACAGCAAAACCTCCACAGACACATAGAACAAAACCTGATAGAATTGAAGGGAGAAATAGACAATTTAACAGTAATAGTTGAAGACTTCAATACCCACTCGATAATTGACAGAATGATTAGAAAGAAAATGACCAAATGGGAAAAAAAAAATGGCCAAAATTATACAAGAATCGAAGAACACTGTAAACCAATTAAATCTAACACATCTGTAGAATACTTGCACTAACAACAGCAGAATACCCACTATTTTCAAGCTCTTGTGGAACATTGTCTAGGGTAGACAGACTTTTTACTAGGCCATAAGACAACTCTGAATTTAAAAGGATTGAAATTAGGGGCACCTGGGGAGCTCACTTGATTGAGTGCCTGGCTCTTGATTTTGACTCAGGTAATGACCTCACTGTTGAGGGAATTGAGCCCCATGTCAGCCTCTGTAGTAACAGCGCAGAGCCTGCTTGGGTTCTCTTCTTCCCTCCCTGTCTGCCCCTTCCCTGCTTGTGCGCTCTCTCTCTCTCTCTCAAAAATAAGTAAAGAAACATTAAAAAATGTATTGAAACCATAGAAAGAATGTCTGTTTATCGTAGTACAATTAATTAGAAATTAACAAAGGAATTTTGAGAAATTATAAATATTTAAAAATTAACACATTTCTAAGTAGTCTCTAGGTCATAAGGAAATCAGAAAGAAATTAGAAGGTATTTTGAATTGAATGAAAATGAGAACACAATGTATCACAATTTATGGGATGCAATTACAGCAGTGCTTAGAGGGAAATTTGTAGCTTTAAATGCCTAGTTAGAAAGAAGAAAGATCTCAAAATGACAATTTCTATTTTCACCTTAAACCAGAAGAAGAAAAGCAAAATAAATTCAAGGTAAACTGAAGGAAGGAAGCAGTAAAGATCAGAATAGACATGAGTGAAATGAAAAACAGAAAAACAGTAATGAAAACAATAAAACCAAGAAGTGTTTCTTTGAAAGAGAAATAAAATTGAAAAACTTTAGCAGGATTGGCCAAGAAAGAAAGTCACAGATACCAAAATCATGAGGCATCATTACCAACCATATAGGAATCAAAAAGACCATAAGCAAATATTATAAACAACTTTATCACAACAAACTAGACACCTTAGGTGACATGGGCAAATGCTTTCAAAGACACAGATTGCCAAACTGTCATTCTGATAACAAAGCCAGACAAAGACCTCACTCAGGAGACTATCGACCAATATCCCTCATTAATATGGACACGGCAATCCTTGAGATTTCTCACACTCCAGTACTTGTAATGGCTATGCCATAATACCTTTTAATTTATACTTAAGTAGCACAAAAGTTGGATTTGAATTTAAGTGTGAATTTTGTTTGAAACCTGCTCATTCGTCCATTTGCTTATATTTTTGCCTTATGAAATATACATAACAGAGTGCACATTTTAAAGAATAATACTATAACAGACACCTTTATACACCCCATTTAGCTGAAGAAATAAAACATTTACTATGCTTTTGAAGATCCTTAATATATTCTTCACCTGTCTTCACCTATCATGTTTACCGGTTTCTTTAATTCCTGATGAAATCAGTTTCTTGTAATTATTCACTTGCTTTTCCCTACCATTTTAATATACATGTGTGTTCTAAAGCACACATTGCTTATACACTGCTTTCTTTTTCTTTCTTTCTTTCTTTCTTTCTTTCTTTCTTTCTTTCTTTCTTTCTTTCTTCCTTTCTTTCTTTCGATAGAGAGAGAGAGAGAAAGCGTGAGCAGGGGAGGGGCGAGGAGAGAAAGGGGGAGAGAGACTCCCTGCTGTCAGCTCAGAACCCAATGCAGAGCTCGATGGACAAACCACGAGATCATGGTCTGAGCTGAAATCAAGAGGAGTCAGAGTCGGACATTTAACCGACTGAGCCACCCAGGTGCCCCCTTAGCTTTGTTTCTGGCCTTTATATAAATGGTCTGATACTATATGCATTGTTTTATTCTCATTATTATATTGATTTTTATACATTTTGATTCATGCAAGTATAGTTCATTTTCACTGAAGTATTTTATCATACACATATACAAGACTTTATTTACCTTCAGTAATATTTATGAGCAATTTGGTTTGTTTTCCATTTCTTTTCTCTCATACTTTTGCTCTGAATATTGCTGTTCATGTTTTCTTATTGCACACATTCAAGAGTTTCTATTTAAAAACACAGCTTTAAGGTATATATCAAAGTCTTTCTATGTTAGTTTTTAAAGTAGGTTGTAGTCATTTTTGTGTAATCCAGTGTGGGGATTATAGTTAATACTGGATAAATAAAAAATTAATAATTATTTAAGCTAATTTCTTTCAGCATTTTATTTATTTATTTATTAAAAAAAAAATTTTTTTTTCAACGTTTATTTATTTTTGGGACAGAGAAAGACAGAGCATGAATGGGGGAGGGGCAGAGAGAGAGGGAGACACAGAATCGGAAACAGGGTCCAGGCTCTGAGCCATCAGCCCAGAGCCCGACGCGGGGCTCGAACTCACGGACCGCGAGATCGTGACCTGGGTGAAGTCGGACACTTAACCGACTGCGCCACCCAGGCGCCCCTCTTTCAGCATTTTAAAGATAGCATTTCATTGTTTTCTGGCTTTTATGTTTCTACTGAGAAATCAACTATGAGTTTAATTGTTACTCTTTGAAGGTCATCTCTTTTTAAAGCATTGAAAGACCTCCTGAGTCTTGGGAAACCTTTCCCCAGGACACAGCAAGTCCCACATTTTAGCATTGGATGGAGAAGATTGACAAAAATTCAAAACCTCAATGTGATGCCAGAAATTCAGGGCTGAAGGCAACATGTTAGTGTCAAATGACTATGGTGTGGATTATTCAGTCATCGTTGTCTTTTTTCCTTAGCTTATAATATTGGCAGCCATTATTTGCTCTTCACAGTAATGGACTCTATTGTCTATACTGCATCTACAATTTAAGTGATTTGTTATCCTGGATATTCACAGTCTGTCTTTTACTTTTCCTGTCATGTGTTTTGTATTGTGATAGGACTTTTTAATTTTTAAATTTCTTGAATGTTTATTTATTATTGAGAGACAGAGAGAGACAGAGCATGAGCAGGGGAGGGGCAGAGAGAGAGGGAGACACAGAATCCGAAGCAGGCTCTAGGCTCTGAGCTGTCAGCACAGAGCCCGACGTGGGGCTCGAACTCACAAACTGCGAAATCATGACTTGAGCCGAAGTCGGATGCTTAACCAACTGAACCACCCAGGTGTCCCAGGACTTTTTAATTTTTAACATTATGAATATTAAAACCATGTTTTCTAAAAGTTGAGACATGAAAATGAGGATAATTGCAGTACCAACATCAGCATGACCTAGACAGTGCCAGAAAAGAAGACTAAATGACTATGTCGTTTTAATGACAAAGAGAAGGAGCCTTATACCTGGATTAGGGAGAGTAACCAAAATAAAGCATACTACATGATGTATAAAAAATGTTTTGAGATTGGTCTTGGTGGAGAAGGGGATATAAAAGCAAATATTGAAACTGAATATTGCAAATAATTTTAAATTAATAAAAAGTTTTTGCTTTTGTTTTTTTGTCTTTTTCCATCTCCCCAAAAGACCCAGTGATCAGTTAAAACTAGTGAGTATTAAGTGAATTAGCTTGGGCACAGTGTACAAATGAACACACATTAGCCTATCTGTCCCTTGCTTGCTTTGTAAAAGTAGAGTTACTTTTAAACTGAATAGTGTTACATTTCATGATTCAGAAGTTTCAGCTGAAATATCCTGTGGGTAAACAAGAGAGAAAGTTTTGATAACATGTTTTCGCCCTTTCAAGTTTAGAACTTATTCTGGCAGTTCTTAACCAGCAGTCATGCTTTTGGTAGAGTATTGTGTTACATCAAATTGTGGCAAGAAGGGTATATTTCCCATAGCTACTAGGTTCTTTGATGTGAAAAAATGGGGAGTTTTAGATAATCTTGATGTTTAACATTTTAATAAATTGCAGAAAACATAAAAGAAACTTTGCTTTTATATAAATACATATTTATCAGACAGTGCAAATGTAAATTTTGACAAATTTCTTTCAGTCTATAAACTTCTTACCAAAGAAAATGAAAAGATCTTACCTGCTAAATATGTATTCCTTCTATACAATACTGCTAAAATGGGGTACCATTTGCTTACCTGTGATACCGAGGTTTTCATAAAAGTTTTTTGATCAATTTTTAGTTTCGTCAAAACATTCATAAACACTTAATGAGATTTTTGACATTATAAAAGTGTCAGAAAATAAGCATTTTAGACATTTGCTTCAACATGGCTATGGCTATCGTTGCCAGCCATAGAAAAAATGCTAAAATATTGATAGCAGTAAAATCATGTTTTCAAAGAATGGGAGAAGAATAATGTCTTCTAATTTGAAAATACATAAAAAATAAATATGGTGGAAAGAATTATGGTAAACAAATATTTTTATTTTTATTTATTTATTTTTTTGGTAAACAGAAATTTATATGCCTTTTTCTCCAGAACTGTTGAATGATCTTTGAAGAGGCTAAGAGGAACCTTGAGAAGGATGGTTTGACCTAAGTTGTTTTTGTGTGGGTTATAGAAAAACTCAGTGAACAAAATGGCTAATGTTTTTGTTTGTTTGTTTGAGATGAGACTATTGAGGACTCAAAAAATATCACCAGAAAGGGACAGCCAGCTTTAATAGGATTTTCTGTTTCTTTACTAAAACTATAATTTGTTTGGAATTCACCTTCACTCTCACAAGTTTAAATGATCTGTGTGTTTTAAAACCATTTTTCTTGAGGAAGAGAAGTTTAACTTTTAATGACACGCATTATGCTTTGAAGTGTTTAAAATGGGCATTTTAGGCATAAAGTCTATATGGTAAATTCTTAGATACACTTGGCCTATAGGTCTAAAAACCTGCTGCTGCTTTTAGTAAGGAAAGTCTTAGTATTCTGTGCCAAAATGGTTTTATTGAAAGGATATTTATTTATTTATTTTATTTATTTAAAAAAAAATTTTAACGTTTATTTTTGAGACAGAGACAGAGCATGAACGGGGGAGGGTCAGAGAGAGGGAGACACAGAATCTGAAACAGGCTCCAGGCTCTGAGCTGTCAGCACAGAGCCCGACATGGGGCTCGAACTCACGGACCGCGAGATCATGACCTGAGCCGAAGTAGGCCGCTTAACCGACTGAGCCACCCAGGCACCCCGAAAGGGTATTTATTTAACTTGGTGTCATCACATTGGACTGATAAGGGAAATAAGTGTGATGTAGGCTTAAGAACAGAGGTAAAAGTCAAGGTGAATTTTGTATTTGGTTGTATTCAGTTATACCCCCCGGTTTAAGAAAAAAAAAAAAAAAAAAGTCCTAAAGTCTGCAGGCAGATTAGAGAAGTATTGTTAAAAAAGGAAACATAAAAAGTAAAAATATCTTCATCAGATCGTGGAATAAAAAGGAAAGTAATTTTTTTAAGTTAAATATAGATAATACCTGTTTAGTCTTATTATATTTATAATCTTTTTAAAAGTCTTCTATTTATTCACTTTAATAATACACAATAATAAAGCCTGCAATATTTATTATATAATGAAGAGCTTAAAAGTTAAATTGTGTATCAGAAAACAGAACCTAAATAGTTAGGTTTTTCTTAAACATTATTTGTTGAATTAGTCCTATTAATTACTAATTGCCACTATTAAGTAGTCTTCTTGTTTAAATAATCACATTTGTGTAGTGGAAAAGTGCAGAACACACATTAATAGATAATTCTGAAAAAACACATTTTTGTATTTTTATGTTAAATAGTAAAAAATGTATATAAATATTTTTTCTATATTGATTCTTTGAGATCTGGTTAGTTGTGTCCTGTGATAACTCTTTAAAAACGTTGGTCACCCTATACCAAAGATGAGGCTTAATTCAGTTCTGTGTATTTGAGATTATAGGAAAAAGTAAGCTAAATGTGAAATGTTGTAATTTTCAAATTTGCATCTTATTATTTCCTAGAAACTGATTTAGTCATCTTAGAGGGCAAAAAAAGGACAAAACTAGCTAACATCAGTTCCTCTCTAATATTTTTTTACAGACTTGAAGTTGTTTAGTTTTTTTGTTGTTTCAGGGGAAAACATACACACCACCACACCACATCCTCTCATACACAGTCAACAAATAAGCACCCTCCCCTTCCTCCTCCAAAAAGCTCCAACCACCCTGCACCACCTACTTGGGTTTACTAATTATAATGTTGAATTAACAAGGGAACATTAGAAGTTGTATAGTCCTTTTCCTATACATTTATACTCTGTTGTTTACTTATTTGTAAACCTTTCTCTTTTTCTGTATTTATCCATTCTTTTCTTTAGATAATTCTGTTGGATAGTATAAAGAAATTATTTGAACAATGCATTCTTGTTCTAGTTTTTTAAAAGTTAACATCCTTATCACTCATTTATTCTTCAGAGGCTTCAGAACTAAAAATTCAAGTTGACATGCCAAAGAAGACCATATTTCTAGTTTTTCAGCCTTTTCTTTGAATAAAGAAATGTTTCACATTGAACATCAGATTTTATATTTCTGTGGTATATCTGTCATATTATGCACTTTAAAATGAAAGTCGTTGAAAGAAATGAACTTTTCATATTTTTGCCCTCCCATATCACACTGGGATTTTGCTACAGCGATATAAAGCCAAATTTAGGAAAAGGATAGTCTCTTTTAAAGGCAACTTAAAAGGACTATTTCTAGTGTTAAATGACAAGTAAAAAATGGCTTATTGTTTTGGCAGTCATTAAACAGACATCCAGGGCTACTGGATGTTAAGCACTAATTCCTAATGACAGCGTTTCTTATGTGCTACACACTGGGATTGTATGCCTTAGATAAATCTCTCATGGTTACATAATAATCGTAGGTGGTATTATATCCATTTTGCATATTGTGGAAATTAAGCCTATTGAGAGGGAACTTACTCAGCAAATGCCAGGATTTAAATCCATGTTTGTCTCCCATTCTGTATTACATTATGACAAGAAGGTTTGGTTCTTATTTCAGCCTTATTAAACATCACAGTGTTGTTTACAAACCAAGGATTTTTTGCCAATTACTTTCAATAATATAATTCCACTATGTAATTCTTCTGTAAAGAATAAACTTGTATTTAGAAATGCAAAATGTCATTACTACTATTATTTTTCTCTGTTTGTTAGGCATCTCCAAGAGTTACTGTTGATGATTATTTGGTAGCAAAATTAGCAGATACTTTGAATCATGAAGATCCAACCCCTGAAATCTTTGATGACATTCAAAGGAAGGTATATGTTGAATTTATCATTCTTTCTTATGAAAAATATGTATTTCCTTGTACATGTAATTCAGTTTTTCAAAGGTTATTGAAACATAAAAGTATAAATAACTAAAAAGGTGAGTAATGGAACCCAGATTTCTCAGTTACAAAAAGGATAGGCCAGTTTGTTCATTTAATTGACAAGTGAGGAAAATCCTTATGTTGGGTTGGTATTTAAATCTAAAGGGCCAGATATGTAGTCTTAGACTTTCACGAGTTGATGATATGTCAGTAACCTGACGTAATGTATTTTACTGTGATCCTGGAGCCTTTATGGGGGCTTGTTTCTTAGAATATAGTACTTCCTAGAACACTATATATAACCTGTCATGTGACTTGTGTTGCTGTAGGACCATTTTCAATGCAGTTTAGGTATTGGAGGGTCCATTAGTTGTGAAATTAGTTGAGAAATCATTATTTGTGATATAGGCTTATTGCTGACATCTTATAAATACGGAATCTGATTCTTTATAGCAAGACCTCTGTCTAGCTTTTGGTGAAATCTTATTAGTGAAAATTAGTATATTATCTGTATTAATGGTGGAATATCTTAATTTATTTCAATAAGGTTTATGAATTGATGCTACGAGATGAAAGATTTTATCCTTCCTTCAGACAGAATGCACTTTATGTGCGCATGTTAGCCGAGCTGGATATGTTAAAAGATCCTAGTTTCAGAGGATCAGATGATGGTGATGGAGGTAAGGTGACACACATTGCACATGTGTGTGTGTTTGTGTGTGTGTGTGTGTGTGTGTACACATAACGTATTCCTACATATATTCTGTTGCCAAAACATGATCTTTAAAACAAGATAAAAAATACCTTGAAGCCCAATGATAAATTATATTTAAAATTCTATAAATGAATGACAAAGTTTAGTTACCTCACTAAATCAAAATGTTGAAAATTTAATAACAGTTTAGAACATAGCTATAAAAGCCTTGGAGTCTTAAAGAATGTTTTCTTGAATTGTATCACCCAAATATTTTTTATGATAGTTTCCCTTTTGCTAATAACTAATAGTATTCATGATTAACAGGATTATTGGGAGGATTAAATGAGATAACAAGTAGTGATCCTGAGAGTGTACCATAATCCAAAGAGCATTGTTTTAAACAAACAGTTTTTTTTCCCTTTAATTATACCCTGCACAGTATAAGCTGGAAGAAGCTACAAAAGTCATTGTTTCAACATTGAATTTTTTCAGATGAGGCTATTACCACTGTGGCATAATGAGGAAAGCAGATTTTGAGAATCAGAATATTTAGATTTTACTCCTGTTCTGCTACTTAGTACCTCTGTGATGTTGGCCAAATACTTAATTTCTTCAGGCCTCATTTTTCTTAGTTGTAAATCTAGGATAAAATTTTTGCCGTATCTTCAGAGTTATTTTGATATCATTTGTCGGATTTAAGGGAAATTATGTATATGAGAATGATTTATAGACTCAAACACAAATACCAGTTTTTGTCAGTAGTATATAAGCTGTTATTTAAAAATAGTGGGAGAGGCAGCCCTTAGAGCACAAGTCTCCATATTGTGAGGCCCAGTGGCCATTTTACTTGTGATCCAATTCATTAGTACTTATTAAACTAATTAAATATATAAGGTTTGATTTATTTCGATAAGGTTTGAAATTGACATTGCTTGTCTATATAAGCAATGAAAATAAAAAGTAAATGGGAAAGATTTGACAAAGTAATTATTTTAAGAGAATGCTTTAATTTTAATCATTTACTTATGAATAGGTTTTAAGGGCTGGACCACTGGGGTTGGAGATACAATAGATCTCTTAGGTAGTAAGCACTGCTTTAAAAAGTATCTCCATTATAAAAGGTTCTTAGCCTTCCTTCTCCTCTGTCTCCCCTTCCCCACTCCCTGGTCTACATTAATAAGATATTACTTTTTAAATAATCTAAGAAACCCAGTTAGAGAAGTTTGCATTTGAGTTTGGTTAACTTTTATATTGGTTGTTGGTCTAGTATTGTGGGAGTTTTAGTTAATACTCTTTCTGGTTTTATTTCTAAAACTGGAATAATATTCCATTAACTGGATTTGATTACATAATTAAGGAACTTTTGTTTTTGTTTTTGTTTTTGTTTTTTTGAAGAGTACTTCTGTAGGAGCTAACCTCAACTTTAGTTTATCTGTACTTACTGTGTCTGTTGAAAAATCTTTTACAAAGCTGCTGTGAATTTGCAAGTAGCAGCGCTATTTCCAGAAAGGACTATTAGAATTTTTTTTGTCTATTTTAATTCCATCTACTTTAGAAATTTCTTAGTTTTGTGAAGTGGATTTGCTATATGACCCAGAATGAAAGAAGGTATGTTGAATCATAATCAGCTAATTGTATGAGCTTCTAAATGATATATAATTTAAAATGGCGATAGTAGCAATATATCCTGTGGGAGTAGTTTTTGATCCTATAGTGTAAGAACTTTTCCAAAGTCTTGTAAATTCACTTGTAGCTTTTATTCATAATCTCTTAAGTGCTAGAAACCATACCTTAACTTAAAACTGTATATGAATTTTACTTTACCATACATCAATTTGTATTTTTAACAGAGGTGCATCTTAATGGATAACTTCGCGTGTTCAGATATAGAATAAAAAACTGAGGGAAAAGACATTAATTTTAATAATGTATAATTGACTTAGCTCTATAACATTACTGTTTAAAAATAATTTTAGTTGCTTTTTAATTAAATGGCATTGTATATGAAGTTTTATATTATCTTGTTTTATTAGTGAGATATTTAGGAACCTAGGGTTGCAAAGTTTTTGAGCCAAATCTACCAAGAATAAGTGGAAATAATAGCTGTATTAATAATCTATTTATTCTTCACAGGAAAGAAAAGTTTTATTTGTAATACGTCTTAATCCAGTAAAAACTAACAAAATACTTGAGACCTTTCTTAATGGACTTCACTCTGCAGTGTTTTCCTCATATTTACCTTGTATCAGACAACTTCATATGATAATGGGAAAATAAAATATTTAATAATTGTTTTCCTATACATGAACACCTTTTTTTGGTATATGTTTTAGATGGGGCAACTTAGGTACATAAATATTTTCACTGAAATACCTGGCTTGGAAAACCATGAGGCTTAAGGAAACAGGTGTTTGGGAGTACTGTACCACAGTTTTCTGTGCTCTTTTGTTAATAAGTCTTTGCTTTGGTGACTTTTCATTCTTAGCGTTTTAACCTTAGATAAAACAACTCTTTCCAAAATGTTATTAATGTATACTAAGTTGAATTTCCCCTTCTACAGAATCTTTTAATGGGTCTCCTACAGGAAGCATAAATTTGGTAAGTACTCTTAGGGTGCCTTAATTATTAAAGTGGCTTGAAAATATTATAAAAGGTGAGCCATAACATACATAAATGATATATTAGAAGCTCTCAGATCATGCTTTAATATTTTAAGAAGTTACTTGCTTTAAAAGAAATGTTAAATTCACATATAAGAGCCTCTGAAATTTATTTATTTTCACTTATAAGAGTGTGCTTAAGTCACACCTGCATAATTCAGTTGTATTTGATAAAAAATTGATTTCATATTTTCATTCCCAATATTTAGTATTTTGAAGTGACTTTGAATAGTGGTGTTTTGAATAGTAAACTTGTGACATATAAATGTGTACATTGAAATTTGCTCTTTTTGTGTGTAGAAGAGAAATATAAAATTAGTTAGGATATCTGAAAAATTCCAGATATTTCTTATAGTGTACACTGTAACAAATTCAGGTTTTTGTATATATATAAAAAAAAAAGCTTAAAGCCTTATAGTAAATTAAGCAACTTTATCTTATGATTACAGGTTTAAGAATGACATATTTTTAACATATAAGCTGTCATTGGCATTTTATACATTCATAGTAAAGTGTGAAATAATGAACATTTCAGTTCTTTTATATATCCATCCTTGGCATGAATAACTTCATAAAATGTTGCTAGGAAGAAGTATCTTCTATGAAAGTTTCAGTGCAAAGTTTATGGGGGGGGCGGTTAGGGAGAGATTGTTTCCTTTGTTTTTCATTCTAGCTACACTACTTTCATACGTTTTGTAATAGCTAAATGGTCTAGAGGTCCATTATCTTATGTTGTCTTCTGTATTACTACATTTATTTCAAAAATGACCATATTGAGTGTTTTATTACTCTATAAATTACATAACCTTTAACAAAATATCAAGGCAGTCAGCTATAGTGTTATGTCAGAGGTGGTGTAACATTTAGAATATTTTCCTAAGTCATTTGGTATCACTACCATTTTTTTGTTGTACTCCATAGCCTTATAACGAGAAGGAATAACTCCTAGAGCATGAAGAAAGTATTAGTAATAATGTTCATTATATAGAAAAAATGCCTAAATGCAATGAAACTTTTCCTTCATTTGAAATTTCAGGTATTCATATTTGTAGTGTTTGTATAAATGTGTGAACACTAGTAACAAATACTTGTTTCCTTTATTCCATATTTGGAATAAATGCTTTTTCAAATAACAGTTTCTTTATCACATAGTGATAGAAACCAGAACACTATCTCGATTGACAAAGGTCACACTTGAGGTTGATGACTTGACATATTTTGTTATTCACTTAATTTTATTAAATTTGAGCTTTTAAGTAGGTGGGGTCTTTTGGATTCTTTTTAAATATATAGACAATTTTTAAAATTACTATTTTTTTAGGAAGAGAGTGTGTGTGAGTGGGGGAGAGGGAGAAGGAAAGCAGGGAAGACAGAGAAAGAGAGAGAGAATATCTTAGGCAGGCTCCATGATCTGCAGGGAGCCTGATCCCAGGACCCAAAGTCAAGAGTCAGAGGCTCAACTGACTGCACCACCCAGGAATCCCAATATATAGATAAATGTTAGCGGATAGCTCCATTTTAAAAATAGCTTGAAGTTTGTAAAATAGGTCATAATAGTTTTTCCCATATAATAAGCAAAGAAAATATTTATTTGTATTGATTTACTCATTTTTCAATTGAGATTGGCATATGAATTGTAAACATTTCTAGCAGGGACATCATAGTTGTATGGGTTATCATAGTAAATCTGAATTTTCAGTTTTTGACTTAGCATAGTAGTTTAAAAAAGGATCTTCTTATTTTTTTGCCAAAGATTCAAGAATCTTAACCCAAGGATCACTGAACAAAAACTATGTTTTATTTCAGGGCAGCATTAGTGTACTTGTTTTGATCATAGTTTTCTTTTACTAAATAATACTTATAATTCTAAATCAGACTGTAATTAATATTATTTCACCACTTGTAATTTTATATAGTCTCCTTGATATTTACATTTGCATTATACCTGTGACTAGTGTTTAAGAGATGTTTCATTAGATTATTTCATCATATTTAATGAAAATAATACTTATTAATTATATATTTTAGGTGTACTAAAAAGACATTTATGTACAAAGTTCTCTAACAACTTCTGGGTTGCATAGTATAAGATGCTAACGTGTTTAAAGTAAGTAGCATTTAGCTGTTGAAATGTTACCTACAAGGAAAGGTTAATCATAATAATAATGATAGTAATTAACAACAATAATACTTTTTGAAAAACAGTTGTTATATATTCTCTGTGATAGTTTGTAATTGGAAGATCATAGTAGATAACAATCTGAATTTTGTAGAAAATTCTATTTTCTTTGAAGCTTTTTCATATAAAAGTAATATTAAAACAAAGGTTATATTTCTAACAAGATATTTGACTATAGGTCATATGACCACTTAAATAAGTGGATTCTTTTTTTCTTTTCAAAGCATTATAATTTAAGTTATAAACTGGCAAAGTTGTAGAGCAAGTATTATGCCATTACATCATTGGGAAAACTGAGGTACAAGAAAGAACAGTTGATTTGGCTAAAAAGTCTCTTAGGGTATCACTGGAGAAGCCCCATTTTAACTAAATGATTCCCCTTCTTGACTTGACCAGGGGAATACTGTGGATTATTTGTATGGAGTTATCATATTTTGCTTCTCTTAATCAGTCTTCAGTAGATAAATTTTGGCTTTCTCCTTAGAATGCAATTGCCTTAATTTAAATGGCTTTGTGTCACATGTATGGCTGCATTTAAGTCATTTAACTGACTCTTTAGTAGTATTGGTAATATGTTAAGACTTCGGAGTTCATTCAGATACTGTGGTTTTTAAAATGTAAGATCTCTGAACCATATAATGTCTGTGTGTCAGGAAGTCCCCAAAACCATTTTGATGTTCAGTGATTACTAAGAGGACTCACAGGGCTCAGCATAGTCGTGCTTATAGATAGGATTTATTATAGACAAAGGACATAAAGCAGAATCAGCAAAAGGAAAAGGCTCATGGGACAAAGTCCAGAGGAAACCAGATACAAGTTTCCAAGAATCCTCTCCCATGGAAATCTCATGGGACATACTTAATTCTCCCAGCAGTGAAAGTGACAACACATATGAAATGTTGGTACTAAGAAAGCCCATCTGAGACTAAGTGACCAAGGTTTTCATTGGAGGCGGGTCACATAGGCAAACTTCTGGTTAGTGTATACTAAAATTCAAGACTCCCAAAAGGAAAGCGGGTGTTCAACATAAACCACATTGTTTATACAAACAGGTTAGGTACATTGAATGACTTTTAGCAGTTAGGCAATGGTGGGAACCTTCCCACCAATTGTCATCCAAGGGCCAGGCTTGTAAGCAGTCCTTTCTGAGGAGAGCAATTTCAAGTTAATTCTTTTTTGTTGCTGTTTATTTTTCTCCAGCTTTACTGAGTTATAACTGACATAAAACATTATATAAGTTGAATACGTACAACATATTGATTTGATAATTACATAATGGTTACTGCCATAAGGTTAGCTAACCCCTCTATCACATCACATAGTTACCATTTTTATATTAAGAACATATAAGATTTACCTTCAGTAATTTCAAGTACATAATATGGTGGTATTATTATTATTATTATTATTATTATTATTATTATTACAATAAATATAATTGGCTCAAGGTAACTCTTTCCTGCAGTCTATCATGATATGATTATGTTCCCTTCTAGGTATGTGTGGGTGTATGTATCTGAGGCAAAAAAGTTTTAAATTTAAACCCAAAGGCCATAGTTAAAAAAGATTCATTTTGAATCACTCAGTAATGATTTTTGTGCAATTATTTTTCAAAATTATTTGAAATCTGTCTTAGAGTCTGGATTCACTTCATACAGATCACAATAATAGATAACTTTTTGTGTTAGGCAGTCTTACTAAATGTTTACATGTCTTCTTATTTAATCCTTATGTAACCAGTGTGTAGGTACCATTATTCTCATGTTAGATAAGGAATCTAAAATTATTTCTAAATTAATAAAAATGCTAAATAATAAGGAATTGGTTCTAGTACATTTTAAAAAATTGAAATGTTAAGAATATGTCTACTGATTTTTTCCATATTTTTTTCTTGCCATGTATTGAATATAATCAAAAAGTAGCAAGTGCGGATAAGCAATGAAGGAAGAAATAATCTGATGTACTAAGTTGATTTCCGAATTTCTTTGTTTTATAGTTTTTTTAATTGTGGATTTTCTCTATCCTGTTCGTATAAATAGAGAGGATTATTGTTGGGGGATGGATACAAATAATATAAAGTTTACATGGGGCAAAGATGGGTAAGGCATATGTGACATAAAATGCTTTAACACTTTTTTTCCTATAAAATTAAAAATGTATATATTTTTTTTTTTTTTTTTTTTTCCAAGTCGTTAGATGACCTTTCAAATGTATCTTCTGATGACTCAGTACAACTTCATGCTTACATTTCAGACACTGGTAAGAGACTTTGTGGTATAATTATTGCTTAAAAATTATTGATTATTATTACACCTGGATTATTTTCCACATATATTTTTACAAACCATTTTTCTGTTCTATAGTTGTATTTTTAAGTTACATGTTTTTCTGCATTGTTTTTTGTTAACTTCTAAAATGTTTATTTGTGTATATGGTTTGATATATACTTTGTATCATGTTTGATGATACCTTATATGTATGTTAGAATATACTTATATATCTTCCTTCTCTAAGGTTGTTACTGTTAACACTTGGAAAAGCTTAAATTCTAAGCATTTTGTCATAGCTAATAAACTTGAAACCCAGTCTTTTCCTCTTGATTGTGTCTAGCTGATAACTGTCTGCAGAATTCTTAAGAAATCACTTGGGGTAGATTTTAGCTCAATCTTTTTCATAATGCAGAGTCAGACTAGATAACTGGGTTAATGAAACTTTGGTATAGGAGTTTACGGAAGTTTAGGAAATGCTTGGATAAGGTGAGAAACCTCTAAAATTTTGTGACTCAGTCAGCATACGTGCAAAATGTTTAGTGAACTGAGGAAAAAAATCAATTTACATCATTGCCACTGGGTTATTAGATAATGCCAATGAGTAGATAATGGTGGTTTACTTGTCCAGCCTCTCACTATTCCTAGATTACAGGATTATGTCTTGTCAGATTACATTTGAAATATTACCATATTGAGGTATCTCAGTTCAATTTCGTGCTTATGTTTTAGGTACTAAAAAGAGATCTTACAGTACCAATGCAGTTTAAAAGATAATTTGCATTTTTTTTTTTTTTTTTTTTTTTTTTTAAGATCTCTGTTTTCTTTTGCTTCTCACTGGAGCTAGAATCTCATTTTGCACTGTGTTACCTGCCATATTTCTGAAATAAGTTATTTATAATTGCTGTCCAAGTTGTTCTTTTATCCTTTACAGTTAGTTGGTGCATACACTACCTGCTCTTAAGGGTCATTGGATGACACCTTTGTCAATAAAACCAGAAGTTTTGTTGCTTTTCCTTCTAGCTTTTGTTATAGTTGTTTCACTGTTGTTTCAATTTTGCTTCCTGAAATGTAAAATTCTTTTTAAAAGTCTCTCTTTTCTTTGTTGGTTTGTCTTCCAAATGGGAAGATATTTCCAAACTGCAAATATTCAGTATTTGTCCTTATTTCTTTCTTGAGGACCTTATACTTTATGTGTCAAGGAAGATACTCATGTTCATGTTTCTTTTGTAGATCTTTCTTTTCTCTAAACATTCTGATTTTCTAGCTCCTTTATCCATTCATTTAAAAGTATTTATTAGCTTCTTAAAATGTATGGAAACACTAAAAGCATTTTTAATAAATTGTTATTTCTGTCAGACAAACTTAAGTATGAATACTAAAGAGGCAACATAATATAGTTGTTAAGACCATAACTTTTTTCCCATTTGCGTGGGTTCAAGTCCCAGCTCTGCCACCTAATGGTTGGGTGAACTTGGCAAGTTCCTTAACTTCTGTGATCCATAAAATGGATCAATAATAATGTGTACCTCACAGAGCTGTTATGAGACTAATTAATTACATTAGTAATTACATGAGTAGCCATTATACATTAGTGTTTGTTCCATAAATATTTTACCAGTTAGACTTCATAGTCTCTGAGTCTAGATTTTATGTTTTTAACATCTTATTACAGGAAGTAGAATGTAGATTCTAGTGAAGTGCTTCTCAAGGAGTGATCCATGAGCTACTGAACACTTCTCTTTGTGAAATCTTTAAAATTACTAGCTAAATTAAGCAATGTACTTAGTGATGAGAGCTTGATTTACATTCTGGTCTAGTTCCTTATCTCATTCTGGATTAGTGACAAATAGCTTGTACATCCCCTGCCATAAGTAACATTGTCTTAATGAAAGCAAAACCTATTTCCACTGTAATATCTCACCGTCATCTTATAATAAATATATGCAGCCTCATTATCTGTTTTTAAAATCAAATTACCTTTTTGTCTTCTGCACAACCTATTCTTCCTATTGTTCATGCACCCGAGTCATGAGCTCCTCTGCCTGTCAATTTGTGAGAAATCTTTTTTAGAATGCTTTCTTAACATTCTTCCCTTCATGTCTTTTCTATTCCATCCTAGTCTTCTTACTCTTGTTAACTTCTAGTTGGTTATGATTTGTTGCCTAATAGGCTTCTGCTTTCTGTTTTCTTTCACCAAACCTCTCTTGAACACAACAGATAAAACTGTTCCCTCATTGCCGTGCTGACTCTGTTGAGTGGTGCTGGTTCTATAACAGGGTGAAAAAGTTCGGTGCAGTTTGTTGTGCACAGGTCTCTGTGAGAAGGATCATTGGAAGAAGTGAACAGTGAATAATAAATAATGTTACATAGAGCTAAAGTCTCAGAGAGTGAAGCAACCAAAGTCTATCCCTAATCTTATATTTTGACAAATCAGGAAATTGATATTAGATAAAAAGGGAACAAAGGACAATTCTGAGTAGACAGAGCAAATCTTAGAAGAATGTTGATGAAAGCCTAAAAGAGGTTTCTGTCCAAACTGCATTTGCCAGTTTAGATTTTTAGCGTTCATGCTATTAAAATAATTTAGTAAGATGCTATGCAAACCCTTCTTGGCCTAATTATATACAAAATACAGAATATTTAGTCAGCCACTATTTCCCCTCACAATTATGGATTAATGTAATCTATTATTAGAAGAGCAATTTATACTTGTGGGCCAAATGGTAGTCTAAAGTGCTATTGGAAATCCTGCCTTCCACACATAGAAAGGCTGAAAACAGTAAAATAAAAATAGCTACAGGGAGAAATGTACAGGTGCCATAGGCCATGACGAAAAATAAATTTAGGAAAGCAAAGTGGAGTTGAAGCCAGGGAGCTCACAGGAGCATGAACATTGCTATCTTGATTTTAATTTTTTTTATTTATCAAAAAAGATTTTTTTTTTTTATTTTAGAGAGTGAGCGAGTAGGGGAGAAGGGCAAAGGGAGAGAGAGAGAAAGAAAGAGAGAGAGAGAGAGAGAGAGAGAGAGAGAGAGAGTGAGTCTAAGCAGGCTCTGTACTTAGCATGGAGCCCCATGTCGGGCTCAATTTCACGACTCTGGGATCATGACCTGAGCTGAAACTGAGCCACTCGGGCACCCCTGCTATTTTTATTTTTGAGAGCATTTTCATGTCCCTCAAATTTAGAAGCGGCAGGATGAGCTAAGGCCATAGTAAGCTGGAACCTGGTACTTCACATAAAGCCCAGAGTAACCAAGGGTGGCTTAATAGGAACGAGGAACTAGAAAAACTTAGCCTGGTGTCAAGAGAATAAAACAAAGAATGCCAAGATCATGTCTGGAAATGGTACCCACAAGAAATTGAAAGCCCGTCTTGATTCCCAGCGTGGGTATGTCTAGATGTAGCCATCCTCAAGTGATTGTGTACCACAGGGTCTCCTAGCCTGAGAGGATATTAAAAACACTCGTAGAGATAAAAGCTAAGGCAAGGATGCAACACTTTGTCAAAAGAACCAAAATAAAATCATAGAAAAAAATACTGTAATTGAAACCGAGGTCAGTGGATGGATTAAGAATTAGACCGGGGGCGCCTGGGTGGCGCAGTCGGTTAAGCGTCCGACTTCAGCCAGGTCACCATCTCGCGGTCCGTGAGTTCAAGCCCCGCGTCGGGCTCTGGGCTGATGGCTCGGAGCCTGGAGCCTGTTTCCGATTCTGTGTCTCCCTCTCTCTCTGCCCCTCCCCCGTTCATGCTCTGTCTCTCTCTGTCCCAAAAATAAATAAACGTTGAAAAAAAAAAAATTAAAAAAAAAAAAAAAAAGAATTAGACCAGATATAGATGACTAGAGACTCAAAACTTGTAGAGACCTGAAGAAACGATCTAGAATACAACACTAGAAAGAGGAAAGAAACTGGAAAATAGGAAAGAAAATTAGAGAAAATGATTCACAACAAATGTCTTAAGTTTAGTACAAAATCGGAACAGGTTTTGAGTTTACCTCACTAGGATCCTGTGTAGGAAAATGTCTTTAAAAAAAAAAATCTCCAGAATGAACTACATTTATAAATTTTTGATAATTGTAAACAGTAAAGAGACTTGCCAGAATGCATGAATTGTGGTTCTTGGCTTTTGCTTTCTGTTTGGTTGGAGAGATATTAATTGAAATACAATTGAATGGTGAAAGCTAGTATCAAAGGTTGTTATTTTATTTCTGTTACTTTTCTTTTAATTAAATATGTAGAGAATAATGTTGCATTATGAGGCGGTATTGTGGTGTCATACTAAGAATAGGTACAAGCTCTTGAGGAAGTGAGTCGAAGTAGGTAGGTATCACTGTGTGGCTAGTGGTGTCATCATAAACTTATAATGTGAATGTGAGTCCAGAGGATGGGAGTCTTATCCTTTGGTGACATCCTTTTGTCTCAGCCTGTCATTTCAAATTCTTCTTCACTTCATGTTCTTTTGTTTGTTTTTGTTCTTCATCTTCCTCTTCTGTGTGTGTTTTGCTCCTCTTCATTTTGTTTGAAATGACTAGTATATGCTGACTATGACCCATATGCTGTGGCAGGCGTTTGTAATGATCATGGCAAGACGTACGCATTATATGCCATCACTGTTCACCGGCGTGGTCTTAACAGCGAGGAGATGTGGAAAACCTATCGCCGTTACAGCGACTTTCACGACTTCCACATGAGAATCACTGAACAGGTAATCCTCCACTGAACGTACATTTTCGAGTTTGTGCATTTTTTGTTGTTTCCTGATTTGATGTTTGATTCTAAATAGCTCTGAGGATGCTAAGATAATGAGCAGAGCCAAAGGAAGTAAGGTAAGAATTTTTGTCTAGTCAGCATAATGTTAGAATGATTAGGAGCATTTAACCAGTAAATCAATCTTTAACCAGTTATTACCTTTGTAGACTAGTGACAAAATATCAGTGGTCTGCTTTGGAAAATTATAATGAATGTATCTTTCTGACTTTGTGTGTGTGTGTGTGTGTGTGTGTGTGTGTGTGTGTGAGTGTGTTGTGCTTTGCAAGAGGTATTTGGGATTTGGGTTTGGTTTAAGACATGGAGGAGTATCACTGTAGGGCATTTTGTGTTTTTATTTTGGACAATATAATCCAGAGTTATAGTTATTTTAAATAGTATCCTTACCCAATAGTGTAACAGTTAAATCCTTGGTCTATTAAGTTGTTTTAAGAACCACAACCTAAATTAAGTTTAACATTAGCCAATTAATGTTTTAATTCTTACTAAATACATCCCTCTTGGGGCGCCTGGGTGGCGCAGTCGGTTAAGCGTCTGACTTCAGCCAGGTCACGATCTCGCGGTCCGTGAGTTCGAGCCCCGCATCGGACTCTGTGCTGACCGCTCAGAGCCTGGAGCCTTGTTTCCGATTCTGTGTCTCCCTCTCTCTCTGCCCCTCCCCTGTTCATGCTCTGTCTCCCTCTGTCCCAAAAATAAATAAACGTTGAAAAAAAAATTAAAAAAAAAAAAATACATCCCTCTTGTTTTATAGAAGTATGTGGACGCTTAAAGACAACAAATGTAAATGAATTATTTCTCTATTTTACTTTTTATTAAATACTTTTTTCCTTAACTTAAAAAAAAAATAGATCATCATCACATGAATTGGAATATGTGGTCTATGGAATGTAACTTTTGAGAATCTGATTTCATTCAAAGTTTTTTAACTATACATGCTGGTTTTAAACCAGTAAAAATACTGATAATTAGTGGTGACATCTGAATGGACAGAAGCTTTGACATGACATTGTATTATTTGAGTAATCAGAAAATATCTTTTTTCAGTTAAGATAATGGAAAAAATATGGTCGGCACCATGATCATTTCATTAAAATACTTTGTGAATAGAGTGAAATAAACAATTAATAGCTTAAAAGTGATTAAAACCAGATTAGGGTTGACTCCAGAAGCCCATATGAAAAATACTATTTTAAATTATATTCATAAGGAAATTAACAACTTTGGACATGTCTATTCTTCTGTTTTCGTTGTCTTGGTTTGTTTCTTCAGCTTAGATTGATTTTTTTGCAGAGGTGAAAGAATTTTCTGTCCCACATTGATGAAATAATTGCTTTAATTTTATAAATATTACCTATTTTAGAGTCTGAAATCCCACAGCTTATATTATCTTTCTTCACATCCTCATATATCAACCAAACCTGATAAATTTTAAAATAATTTGAATTGCTAAGTAGTTTTATTTACTTGGAAATCAATGGGAATTTGGAATAATGTGAAATTTTCTTTGAATAGTGTTAACTTTTTACTATTAAGAGGAATAATAACTGCATAATTTAAATATTCTAGGCAAGGACTGTAAATATCATGTTTACGCTTACATATTGACAATTATAAGTGAAGAACATACTTAAAAAAAAAAAACCTTTATTAATAGAACAGTCCATACAGAAATTTCCTTTTACAATACAGCAAAAATTAAATGAAATTAATAAAGTGAATTCATTTTTATTTTTTTATTACTTTTTTTTTTTAACATTTATTTATTTGAGAGACAGAGCACAAATGGGGAAGGGGCAGAGAGAGAAGACGACAGAATCTGAAGCAGGCTCCAGGCTGTTAGCTGTCAGCACAGAGCCTGATGCGGGGCTTGAATCCACAAACTGTGAGATCATGACCTGAGCCAAAGTCAGTTAACAACTGAGCTACCCAGGTGCCCCAAGAGAAGTCATTTTTAAAAGGGCTCAGTGCAGGCAAAGTGCATGTGTTTTGACTTTGTGTTTCTTATCAAGTCACAGTAGTATATGATTACTTAGATTGCTCACAGAGCTTAAGAATTTAAAAAACAAAGCTTCTAAGTGAAAATGTAGCTTTAAGGCAAATACTAAACATTTGTAAATAAGACCCACGCTATTCGCCTTTAGCTCTGCCTTATCTATATTTTTAAACTCAAATCTCTCATAAAACAGCAGAAGAAAAATGCAGTGATTCATAGTAATTCATCAGTTGGTAACAGTACAACCTATTGACACAAATAAATTTTAACTCCATAGAGCTCTTCAAGTGTTAACATTATTTTAAAACAGGTTTTGTTTTCTTAACTTTGTGATGTAAACTTTTCCAGTCTAAATATACTATTTTCTTTAAAGATGTTTTTAGGCTCATTGGATGTTTTATTGATAAAGATTTATAAAATTGAAAGAAAATAATTAATATTAAATATCACGTTATTTTAGAAATGGCCTGAACTACACATTTATTTATTCATATATATATATATATATATATATATATATATATATATACACACACACACATACATACATATACACACTGAGTTTTTCTGTGTGCCTGGTACTGTTCTCAGTGCTCAGAATACAACAGTGAACAAGACAGACCTACACTGAGTTTTTCTGTGTGCCTGGTACTGTTCTCAGTGCTCAGAATACAACAGTGAACAAGACAGACCTAGTCTTTGCCTCTGGGAGCCTACATTCTAGTAGACACTGTGCAATTGTATTATATTGAGTGAATTGTATATTAGCACAGATAAAATACTAGTGATTTAAAAAATATTAAGTATGCTTTAAGGTAACTGAGTAAAAGTATTATGTGCTTGGATATAAACAAATTTTGAATCCTTGTAACGTTTAAAAAATATTTTAAAAATATTTAAAAAATAATGGGGGGCACCTGGCTGGCTCAGTCATTAAGTGACCAACTTCAGCTCAGGTCATGATCTCACCATTCATGGGTTTGAGCCTCATGTCAGGCTCTGTGCTGACAGCTCAGAGCTTGGAAACTGCTTCAGATTCTGTGTCTACCTCTCTCTCTGCCTCTTTCCCATTCACACTCTGTCTCTCAAAGATAAATATAAAAAAAAAATACATTCATGAATTTTTGCAGAGAGAATTATATTACCTTTCAGGGAATGGGCTCCCTTTATCTTGTATTTAAATATAATCTTTAAAATACCACAATTATAGTAAGTTTAATTAGAGTATAAAATTTCCCCATTTTTTTTTTATAATAGCAATATTTGAGAAAACTATGAGTCCTATATGCTTCTGTTCTAGACAGTTTAAAAAGGAGTTTGATAATCTAGGCTTTAAGAAAATAACTATTTTTGTGGCATTTAATTTATTTCTTTTTATTAACAACATTTAATAATTTAAAGTTTCTGAAATTAAAAAAAAATTCTTTCTAATGTTTATTTTTGAGAGAGAGAGAGCGAGCAAGTAGAGGAGGGGCAGAGAGAGAGGGAGAGACAGAATCTGAAGCAGGCTCCAGACTCAGCTGTCAGCACAGAGCTCGACATGATGCTTGAACTCACAAACCACAAGGTCATAACCTGAGCTGAAGTCAGACACTTAATCAACTGAGCCTCTCAGGCACCCCCAAAATAAATTGTTGTTTTGCATACTGTTATATTCCCTTGATGTATTAATTTGCCAGGGCTATCATAACAAAATACCACAGACTAAGTTGCTTAAACAATAAAAATACTTTTCTTGCAGTTCTGGAGGTTAGAAGTCCAACATCAAAGTGTTGGTAAATTTGTTTTTTTTCCTGAAATATCTCTCCTTGGCTGTCAAATGGATGCCTTTCTTAATATGGCCTCACATGGCCTTTTCTGTGTGTGCTCACGTCCCTGGTGTCTCTTTTCTCTTTGCGTGTTCAGATTTCCTCCTCTTATAATGATACCAGTCAGATTAGATTACACCCACCCTGAGGGCTTTGTTTTACTTAATTCTCTCTCGGAAGTCCCTGTCTGCAAATATAACCCCATTCTGAAGTACTAGGTGTTAAAGATTCAACATCTGAACTCGGGAGCGCAGTACACTTCACCCATAACGTACTTGTAATACTAGAATAAAGTATGTATTCTATAAAATTAAATCAGTAGTTTAGGAGAGGTGGGTGGCCAACATGGCTGAGACGTAGGGGAATCTGTACTTCCCACGTCTCTCAAACAAAGAAGGGCTGAAGCCAAAGGACTTTGAACCCCAAGAGTCTGGGAGGAAAAGAAACTAAGTTTACCAGGGAGAAACCAGGACAACCTGAGGGGCCATAGGGCTATTTCAAGGAAAAAATTAAACCACACCTGGTGGAGGGTCCAAAAATTATTACGAGTAGGGAAATAAAATAACCAAAATCACAACAACAGAGAGAAAGTAACACTCTCCACAAAACACCTCCTGAAGGGCCAGACCCTGGACAGTGTATGACCCCCTTTAACATAGCAGTGCTCGCAGATGTAGAGCACACATGACAAGCTTTTAAAACTCATAAGGGACAGAAAACTAGCCAAAATAATGCAATGGAAGAATTCTCATCAAATTCCAGGAAGAAACGACAGCTAAAAAATTGATCAAAACAGATACAAGCAACATAACTGAACAAGAATTTAGGAATCTATTGCCACAGAGATCAAGAGTCATCATGAATTAAAAAAGTGCTATAAATGAGGTGCAAAATAAAATGGAGGTGGCCACAGTGTGAACTGAAGAGACAGAGGGGAGAATAGGTGAATTAGAAGATAAAATTATGGAAAAAGAGAAAAAAATCCAGGATCATGAGGGGAGAATTAGAGAACTAAGTGATTCAATGAAACGGAACAATGACTGTATCATAGGAATTCCAGAAGAAGGGAGAGAAAGGGGCTGAAGGTGTACTTGAACAAATCATAACTGGGAATGTCCCAATGTGGGGAAGGAAACAGGCATTGAAATCCAAGAGACACAGAGAACTCCCTTCAGACGTAACTTGAATCAATCTTCTGCACCACATATCATAGGGAAACTGGCAAAAATACAAGGATAAAGAGAGGATTCTGATAAACAGGCCTTAACATACAAGGGTAGACACATAAGGGTAGTAGCAGACCTATCCACTGAAAGTTGGCAGACCAGAAAGGAGTGGCAGGAAATTTTCAGTGTGATGAACAGGAAAAATATGCAGCTAAGAATCCTTTGTCCAGCAAGCCTGTCATTCAGAATAGAAGGAGAGAAAGATTTTCCCAAACAAAAACTGAAAGAATTCATCACCAATAAACCAGCCGTACAAGAGATCCTAAGGGGGATTCTGTGAGTGAAATGTTGCAAGGACCACAAAGTACCAGAGACATCACTACAAGCATGAAACCTGCAGATAACACAATGACTCTAAACCCATATCTTTAAATAATAACACTGAATGTAAGTGTACTAAATGCTGCAATCAAAAGACATAGCGTATCAGAATAGATAAAGAAACAAGACCCATCTATTTGCTGTCTACAAGAGACTCATTTTAGATCTGAGGACATCTTCAGATTGAAAGTGAGGGGATGGAGAGCTATCTATCATCCTAGTGAAAATCAAAAGAAAGCTGGAGTAGCCATACTTATATCAGACAAACTGGACTTTAAAAAAGGTTGTAACAAGAGGTGAAGGGCATTATATAATAATTACTGGGTCTATCCATCAGGAAGAGCTAACAATTATAAATGTCTACGCACTGAATTCAGGAGCACCCAAATATGTAAAACAATTAATCACAAACATAAGCAACCTTATTGATAAGAATGTGGTAATCGCAGGGGACTTTAATACTCCACTTACAGCACCGGACAGATCATCTAGACAGAGAATCTGTAAAGAAACAATGGCCCTGAACGATACATTGGACCAGATGGTCTTGACAGATACATTTAGAACTCTGTATCCCAAAGCAGCAGAATATACTTTCTTCTCTAGTGCACATGGCACATTCTCCAAGACAGACCACATAATGGGTCACAAAACAGCCCTCAGTAAATATAAAAGAATTGAGATCATACCATGCGCACTTTGAGATCTCAATGCTAGGAAACTTGAAATCAACCCGAGGAAAAAGTCTGGAAAACCTACAGAAGCATGGAGGTTAAAGAACATCCTGCTAAAGAACGAATAGGTCAACCAGGCAATTAGAGAAGAAATTAAAAAATATATGGAAACAAATGCAAATGAAAATACAACAATCCAAACCCTTTTGGATGCAGCAAAAGCAGTCCTAAGAGGAAAATACGTTGCAATCCAGGCCCATCTTGAGAAATAAGAAAGATCCCAAATACAGAATCTATCAGCACACCTAAAGGAACTAGAAGCAGAACAATAAAGACACCCCAAACCTAGCAGAAGAAGAGAAATAATAAAGATCAGAGCAGAAATGAACAATATAGAATCACAAAAACAAAACAAAACAGTAGAACAGATCAATTAAACCAAGAGTTGGTTTTTTGAAAAGATAAACACAATTAATAAACCTCTAGCCAGGCTTCGCAAAAAGAAAAGAGCACCCAAATAGATAAAATCACAATTGAAAATGGATTTATTACAACCAATCCCTTAGAAATACAAGCAATTACCAAGGAATACTATGAAAAATTATATGCCAACAAACCGGACAACCTGGAAGAAATTAGACAAATTCCTAAACACCCATACAGTACCAAACTCAAACGGGAAGAAATAGAAAATTTGAACAGGCCCATAACTAGTGAAGAAATTGAATCACTTACCAAAAATCTCCCAACAAATAAGAGTCCTGGACCAGTTGACTTCCCAGGGGAATTCTACCAGACATTTAAAGCAGAGTTAATATCAATCCTTCTCAAGCTGTTCCAAAAAATAGAAATGGAAGGAAAGCTTCCTGACTCGTTCTATGAAGCCAGCATTACTTTGATTCCCAAACCAGACAGAGACCCCATAAAAAAGGAGACCTACAGGCCAATATCCCTGATGAATATGGATGCAAAGATTCTCAACAAGATACTAGCAAATCTAATTCAACAGCATATAAAAAGAATTACTCACCATGATCAAGTGGGATTCATTCCGGGGCTGCAGGACTGATTCACCATTCGCAAATCAATCAATGTGATACATCACATTAATAAAAGAACCATATCATTCTGTCAATAGATGCAAAAAAGTATTTGACAAAATACAACATCCTTTCTTGATAAAAACCGTCAAGAAAGTCGGGATAGAAACATCATAAAAGCCATTTATGCTGGGGCGCCTGGGTGGCTCGGTTGGGCGACTGACTTTGGCTCAGGTCACGATCTTGCAGTCTGTGAGTTCAAGCCCCATGTTGGGCTCTGTGCTGACAGCTCAGAGCCTGGAGCCTGCTTCAGATTCTGTGTCTCCCCCTCTCTCTACCCCTCCCCTGCTCACGCTCTGTGTCTCTCAATAATAAATAAATGTTAAAGAAAAAAAAATTTAAAAAGCCATTTATGAAAAGCCCACAGCCAATATCATCCTCAGTGGGGAAAACTGAGAGCTTTCCCCCTGAGATCAGGAACGTGACAGGGATGTCCACTCTCACCACTGTTGTTTAACATAGTGTTGGAAGTCCTAACAACAATCAGACAACAAAATGAAAAGGCATCAAAATTGGGAAAGATGAAGTCAAAATTTTCACCTTTTGCAGACAACATGATACTCTACGTGGAAAACCCGACAGATTCCACCAAAAGTCTGCTAGAACTGATAACATGAATTCAGCAAAGTCTCAGGGTACAAAATCAATGTACAGAAATTGGTTGCATTTTTATACACCAATAATTAAGCAACAGAAAGAGAAATAAAGACACTGATCCCATTGACAGTTGCACCAAGAACCATAGAATACCTTGGAATAAACCTAACCAAAGATGTAAAAGATCTGTATGCTGAAAACTATAGAAAGCTTATGAAGGAAATTGAAGAAGACACAAAGAAATGGGAAAACATTCCATCCACATGGATTGGAAGAATAAATATTGTTAAAATGTCAATACTACCCAAAGCAATCTACACATTCAGTGCAATCCCAATCAAAATTGCACCAGCATTCTTTTCAAAGCTAGAACAAACAATCCTAAAATTTGTATGGACCCACAAAAGACCCCAAATAGACAAAGTAATATTGAAGAGGAAAACCAAAGTGGGAGGCATCACAATCCCAGACTTTATCCTCTACTACAAAGCTGTTATCATCAAGACCATATAGTATTGGCACAAAAACAGACACACAGACCAATGGAATAGAATAGAGACTCCAGAATTGGACCCATAAATGTATGGCTAACTAATCTTTGACAAAGCAGCAAAGGGTGTCCAATGGAAAAAAGACAGCCTCTTTAGCAAATAGTGCTGGGAGAACTGGACAGCAACATGGAGAAGAATGAAACTAGACCACTTCCTTGCACCATACACAAAAATAAACTGAAAATGGATAAAGGACCTAAATGTGAGACAGGAAACCATCAAAACCCTAGAGGAGAAAGCAGGAAAAAACCTCTTTTACCTTAGCCACAGCAGGTTCTTACTCGAGACATCTCCAAAGGTAAGGGAATTAAAAGCAAAAATGAACTGTTGGGACCTCATGACGATAAAAAGCTTCTGCACTGCAAGAGAAACAATCAACAAAACTAAAAGGCAACTGACAGAATGGGAAAAGATATTTGCAAATGACATACTGGATAAAGGGCTGGTATCCAAAATCTATAAAGAACTCACCAAACTCCACACCCGAGAAACAAATAATCCAGTGAAGAAATGGGCAGAAGACATGAATAGAGTCTTTTCCAAAGAAGACATCCGGATGGTCAACAGACACATGAAAAGGTGCTCAACGTCGCTCCTCATCAGGGAAATACAAATCAAAACCACACTGAGATACCACCTCACACCAGTCAGAGTGGCTAAAATGAACAAAACAGGAGACTATAGATGCTGGCGAGTATGTGGAGAAATGGGAACCCTCTTGCACTGTTGGTGGGAATGCAAACTGGTGCAGCTGCTCTGGAAAACAGTGTGGAGTTTCCTCAAAAAACTAAAAATAGATCTACCCTATGACCCAGCAATAGCACTGCTAGGAATTTACCCAAGGGATACAGGAGTGCTGATGCATAGGGACACATATACCCCAATGTTTATAGCAGCACTTTCAACAATAGCTAAATTAGAGAAAGAGCCTAAATGTCCATCAGCTGACGAATAGATAAAGAAGATGTGGTTTATATGTATAGTGGAATACTATGTGGCAATGAGAAAGAATGAAATGTGGCCTTTTGTAGCAATGTGAATGGAACTGGAGAGTGTTGTCCTAAGTGAAATAAATCACGCAGAGAAAGATACCATATGTTTTCACTCATAGGTGGATCTTGAGACACTGAACAGAAGACCATGGGGGAGGGGAAAGGGGAAAAAAAAGTTACAGAGAGGGAGGGAGGGAGGCAAACCATAAGAGACTCTTGCATACTGAGAACAAACTGAGGATTGCTGAGAGGTTGGGAGAGAGGGGAAAGTGGGTGATGGGCATTGAGGAGGGAACTTGTTGGACAGAGCACTGGGTGTTATATGGAAACCAATTTGACAATAAATTATATTAAAAATAAATCAGTAGTTTAGGATAATGTAGATAAGTAATATTCTGGAAAATTAAATACTTTTAGGACACCTTGAAAAAATAAATTTATTTCCATAAGGTATGATTTTTTAAAAAAAAATTCTTAAAACCAGGAGCTCTCCACTGGACATTTGATCTAATGAGGACCTATTTTAATACTGTTGTGGCCAAACAAATTTATGAATATCACTCCAGCATAACATTTTCCCTGTAAATTGCATGTTTCTTTTTTTTGTTTTTGTTGTTGTTGTTGTTGATTTTTTTTTGGGGGGGGGGTTGCCTTTGTTGAGGCAAAAGAGTTGCCTTTACCTTTCATGTATAACATACAATGAACTTATTCACATTATAGTGTCAAGCAACTATCTGATTTGCCATTCCATTTAAAAATTTATCAGAATGGGGTACCTGAGTGACTCAGTCGGTTGAGGCTGATCATCTGACTTTAGCTCAGGTCATGAACTCGCGGCTCGTGGGTTTGAGCACTGCATATACTCACTGCTGTCAGCCTGTCAAGGCAGAGCCTGCTTTGAATCCTCTGTTCCCCTCTCTCTGCCCCTCCCCCACTTGCACTCCCAAAAATAAATAAATATTGAAAAATAAAATAAATTATCTGAATCTTTCTGTTTGGAGATATAAATCATCCTGCATCTTTTTATTTCCTCTTTAATCTCTGCACCAGGAATGAATTTTCTCTATAGATCCATTATTGTTGATGTTTTTAAACAAAGAATGGTTTTAGAAAGTTGGTTTCACTTCAGGACATGTATCACATGGGAAAGACACTAAGATTGCTTGAAATTTCAATTACTAGACTGCTGGCCAGGCTTAGTCACTAGCTAAATGACTTTGCTCTTACACTCTGTTAGCCCCTGGTAGAGTTAAAATTGTATATGTGGATCTTTGAAGGTGTGCCTAAATGTTAAGTCTATAAATGCTAGACTTAGAGCGTGTATACTTTGTGTTTGTGGCCTTATAAAGATAAGATACATATTAATGGCTCTTAGACTTTTTCTTAGTAATCTGTGAGTTCATTTCTCATGTGTTTGGTGGGGAAGAAGTGTCAGTGTTACACTATAATTGTTTATATAGAGTTGTAGTATAATTGCAATCTGTATTTTGAAATTACCTTTTGTTTTTAATAGCTATTACAATGATTAACTGATTTAAAGTCATTAATAGTAAAAAGATTTGTTAGATTTCTTAAAGAGCCAGAAACTCATGGATCTTTGATCATTAAAAATATATTTGCTAATACTTTATTCGTAAGTCAAAATGTTAAAGAAAACACTTTTAAAACATTTTAGTATTGATAATTCTGAACAAAATCGGGAGTTTTAAAATGAAATCCCATGCGGACATCACCCATCTTTATTAGTTATTCATGTTTGTCATTCTTAATTGAAAATACTCCTTTATTAATAAATAGCATTACTACTGTGTTTTGGACATATTTTCTTATTTTTGTTTAGTGTAATGTATTGCAAAATAATCTGTTAAAGATGCTTTTGATAAATAGAGGATTGTTATTTGGAAAATACTTTTTTTCTATAAAACTAAAACTATTGAATGTATTTTATCTTCTAGTTTGAAAATCTGTCAAGTATATTGAAGCTTCCTGGTAAAAAGACGTTTAATAATATGGATAGAGATTTTTTAGAAAAGAGAAAAAAGGATCTAAATGCATATTTGCAGGTAAGTCCTTGTTTATTATTACTCATGGATTTTTATTTTAATATAGCGTATAGATATAGTAGATTTTTCTTTATTAAGTAATGTTTTGATATAATAATGGAATAGAATACCACCTTTGAGTAGCATGTCCAATGTGACATGCAGTCTGCTCAGTAATTTATCAACATTATTTCTCTGTTTATTGACGAAGAAGTTTCCTGGACACTGAGTGATCGGGATTTTGTGTGTTCAGGGTTAGATGCATACACCTATCTTTTCTACGTTACTGTAAAGTCTAGGTGTTTGATGGTACACCAAACAGTTTAATGTTTCCAATTCAGTGGATAGTAGCTCTTCAAGGTGTATCCAAAGCTAGCAGATTTTCATTCCTGATAAATGCTTCCTATGGTCCATAATGAGTCTAAGGCTTCTAAAATTATAGGATAGTTCAAGAGAGGAATAGATTCAAGGGACTGTTTCTGACATGTAGTATCTTAGATTTACAGATTTCTGTCATGAAATAACAAAATTTGTCTCACAAGTTACTTACTGCATGAGCTGTTACGACTCCCTGAAGTAACTTTGTTTTAGACATAGGTACCCAGATGCCAGATATAATAATGATATTACATTATAGTTCTTTATTCCAATGAATAATTTGCAAAGGTTTACTAGTAGACCCAGCCTCAGCCCAGGTATATAATGTTCTATTATTTAGATCCCCACTCCATCCTCTAGAACAAGGATCAGCAAATGGCAGACTGCAGACCAAATCTAGCTCACCACATGTTTTATTAAGTTTTATTAGAACACAGCTATCCATTTAGTTTATTATTGTCTGTTACTTCTTTTACATTACTACAGCAGAGTTGAGTAGTTTCAGCAAACACAGTGGGCCACAAACCTGAAATAATTACTATATGAACCTTTATGAAAGGTTTACTGACCCTGCCTTAGTATTTAGTGAAACTTAGCTAATGCTATACTGGCTATTTTGTTGGGAAAGTTTCTCTCTCTCTTACACATTTACAAAAGCATTTATAAGTTCAATTTGGTTTATTTATAACCATAATTGTAATTCCATGGCATTATTATTTCCTGAAAGGATAGTAAAAACATATAATCTCTTACTATTTACCTTTGTCTTCTGACTTAAAACTGAACGTCAGAAATGATTGGTATGACTCTTGTCAAACATTTTGATTTTTTTAATGTACTAGCTTTAATTGTGTAAAAATCTATATCAATTATTAGATATAGAAGATAACTACCTTCTTCCAAGTCTGGCTCCTTAAATGAATCTTTTAAAAGTGGCTGTACCGTATATATTGTATCTAATGAACTCAATGTATGTCAAAACCTTCCACTGAAGGAACTAAGTAGTAGGTTATATCATTAACAGTTGTGAAGGCCGTATTTTGTTTTCGTGCTTCTTTATGATGCTTCAGAGTTTTTATTTGGATTATTTTATGTACTTTCTATTAATATTAACATTAGAATTAGAATGTGAATAACATAATAGTTTACTGTTGTGGATCTTTATAGTATAAACTGTAAAGCCTGAAAATGTACTACTGGAGTCTCCCCTTTATCCATGGTTTCGCTTTCTGTGGTTTGTTATCTATGGCCAGCAGTGGTCTAGAAGCAGAGATCGTCCTTCTGATGAATTGTCAGAAGGTCATTAGTAGCCTGATACTATGTCACACGCATATTGTTCACTTCACCTCATCTAATCATGTAGGCATTTTATCATCTCTTACCATCACAAAAAGGATGGGGACAGTAAGATATTTTGAGAGAGAGACCACATTCACACAACTTTTGTTAGAGTTTATTAGAATTGTTCTATTTTTAGCTGTTGGTAATCTCTTACTGTGCCTGATTTATAAGTTAAACTTTATCACAGGTATGGAGAGGGAGGACTACTGTGGTAAATCCATTCGGACAGCTTTGACATTAGATGCACTGAAAGTCAAAAATAGCACAATGAGAAAAATATGTACCAAACTGTTAATGATAATAGAATTATTGATGACTTTATTTATAAACTGTATAATTGTGTTTTTTAAAGCACAGAATTAAAATTCTGTATATTCTTAACTTTCTAGCAGATAAAATTATAGACAGGACTAAATTTCCAGTACCATATCAATATAAGATACCATTTTTTTCCTGTTAGTTACTACTAACTCCTGAAATGATGAAAGCATCCCCAGCTTTGGCTCACTATGTGTATGATTTCCTTGAGAACAAAGCCTACAGTAAAGGGAAAGGGGATTTTGCTCGCAAGGTAAGCAGACTATTACACTGGTTTTCTTTATAGGTCCGTTTTCATACTTTCTTTTTAAATAAAACAAAATAAATTTGTATATGTATGTTTTAAAACCAGAAAATGTTCTTGAATACTTCGTGGCATGTTTATCTTCTATGCATTAGTAAACTTACTATTGATAGGTATTCCTAATAAGTATAAACTCCTGTTTTTACATGTAGATTAAAGTCTAACAGGAGCTTGAAAAAAAGAAAAAAGATTTTTTGAAATAATGCAATAAGGAAGGTTTACCTGAGATAGGTCACAAGCTTTTCAATAACTTGAGAAGGAACTTTTACTGGGAGGAAATGTCTTATATGTGGAATAAGGGTAAGAAAAAATGTTAAATAGTTTATGTTCCCAAAAGTATTTATGTCCCTTGAGTGAAAACTTTATTATTTTAAATGCCTTTCAAAGAATATGAGCCGTACACTTGGAATTTGATGGTAGGTTAAGACAATAAATGACTACTGAAATTGGGCAAGATAGTTTAGTAGGTGAGAATACAGACTTTGGAATTAGTCTTTGGCTTAACTCCTTACTCTGCCATTTACTAGCTATGACTTGCAATATGTTACTTCACCTTTTGGTCCTTTAGTTTTCTCAAGTAATGAAGATGTTCTCATTTTGAAGCGTCGTACGAATCAAATGTGATACTCCATGTGTTATAGCACCTGGTACATCAGTAACCTCGGAATGAATGTTGGTTCTTAGTAGTAGTAGTGGCAGTAATAACAGGAGAAGTCACAGCACTTGGGAAAGCTGCGTGAATAATGTGCAGGAATTCTGTATACTCTTGCAACTTTTCAGAAATCTCAGATTATTTCAAAATGAAAAAAAAAAAAAAACAAAACCCACAACCTCCCTGCCACTCCTTCCCCCCACCCCCTCCGAAAAGACTCTTTTTTTTTTTTTTAGAAGATGAAGAAATTGGTACAAAATAAGTAAAAATTAAGCATCAGAACTTTTATGATTACTCTAGGGCGTTGGGTCTTAATGTCCAAGTGGATGTTAAGATTTTTAAGTGGAGTGTTATAATAACAAGCTCCATATTATGTACCTTACAATGTCAGAAGGAGGGGATGTGGTGGGATTGTCTTTGTATTTCATGATTGACATGATTGAGTGGAAATTTCAACTCTGAATAGTTTTATTGTCAGTAGAGATTCCTTCTGGTGTTCCATCTTTTTGATGTTTACCTTATATGCTCTCTTAAGATTGTATCAATTTTAAGATAAACTAATGAATTGATGACAGCTTTTTTTGAGATAAAAGAAACATTACATCAGATCTACCCAATTCTTTAAAAAAATTTATTTTATTTTATTTTTAAGAGAGAATGAGACAAGGGTGCCTGGGTGGCTCAGTCAGTTGAGTGGCCGATTTCAGCTCAGGTCATAATCTCGCGGTCCGTGGGTTCGAGCCCCGCGTCAGGCTCTGTGCTGACAGCTCGGAGCCTGGAGCCTGTTTCGGATTCTGTGTCTCCCTCTCTCTGACCCTCCCCCGTTCATGCTTTGTCTCTCTCTGTCTCAAAAATAAATAAACGTTAAAAAAAAAAAAAAAAAAGAATGAGACAGAGACAGAGACTGAGTGCGAGCAGGGGATGGGCAGAGAGAGAGGGAGACAAAGAATCTGAGTCTCCAGGCTCTGACAGCAGAGAGCCAGACGTGGGGCTCGAACCCACAGACCGTGAGCTGAAGTGAGACACTCAACCGACTGAGCCCCCCAGGCTCCCCTACCCAATTATTTTTTATCAACCATAGTAGCGTCTGTGTGTGTGTGTGTGTGTGTGTGTGTTTGTGTAAAGCACATATATGTTGTATATCCAAACAGCTATGTGTCACTTTTTAAAAATATTACTACTGGAGTTTAAAGATCCTTCCAAATCATTTCTGGAAATCCTTAGTAACATACATTTTTGATAAATCATGTTGGTAATTACCAAGTTCATCTTGACCTCTTTTAGATTGGCAAAATAATTTTATGCATGTCAAGAATTAGAGGTTTTTCAGCTACATATCCTTTTTGGCTAAATTATAATTTAATATTTTTTTCTTAATTATATTTTACTGGACATTAAATAGCTATTAGAGAAAATCATCTGCAAGCATTTTATCCGTGGCTCTCAGAGCTTGAGAAATAATACATTATAACACATTAACTTCGTCACACAATTTGTCTAGCCTTGCAAGACATGCAGGCGATTCCTAGGAAGAGATAAGTAACAGTCTTCCTTTATGCACACAGTTATCTTTCTTCCAGTTTATTTTATTTTATTTTTTATTTTTATGTTATTTATTTATTTATTTATAACATTTATTTATTGTTGAGAGACAGAGAGAGAGTGTGAGCAGGGGAGGACAGAGAGAGAGGGAGACACAGAATCTGAAGCAGTTTCCAGGCTCTGAGCTGTCAGCACAGAGCCCGATGTAGGGCTTAAACCCATAAACCGCGAGATCATGACCTGAGCGGAAGTTGAACGCTTAACCTACTGAGCCACCCAGGCGCCCCTATTTTTATTTTAGAAAGAGATAGCATGAGCCACGGAGAGGGGAGAATCTCAAGCAGGCTCCATGCTCGGTGCAGAACCTGACACAAAGCTTAATCCCACAACCCTGAGATCACAACCCAAGCTGAAATCAAGAGTCAGATGCTCAACCGACTGAGCCACCCAAGCACCCCTCTATCCAGTTTTACATCATGGTATGAGGCATTTTAAGCTATAGTTAGGGATCTAAATTTAAGTTAAAATTAATTTGTGTTGTTACTGATACACATATCTGAAGTGATAATGAATAGGCATCATTTTTGGTAAGTCAGGCTACGTGTACATTTATGATGGCAATCCATAATTCACTCCTCTGCTTGGTAATTTACACATTGTTTGTTTGTTTGTTTGTTTGTTTGAAGCATGTTTTAAGAGCTATCCTGTTTTTGGAAACCTTGTCATAAGTGATGGACTCTGTTTTTATGCTTCTAAAATTCTGTTTTTTTCAGGATTAGGCATCAGAATCCTTTGTGGAGGTTTTTCCATCCCCCTAGTTTATCCATTCCGCACCCCCAACACAGATGCTTGGACTTTACCCTCAGAAATTAAAAAGCAAAAAGGAAGAAGGATAGAAAAATAAATGGATTCTGTAGGTCAAGGATGGTGCACAGGCAACTATTTATAATTATTAACTAACTCATGATATAGATTTAGGTTCTGTTACCTTAAAAGAGTATCAGTGGTAGTTTAGTGTTAAGATAGCATGAGGCTACATATATAAGAACACACAATTTTACACACAAGGGCACATGCACAGAGTGAGTTTCATCTTTTTATCCTTTTTACCTCTGTATCTGTGTACCAGTGGTAGTGTTTTTCAAATCCTTCTTCATCTTTGATTTTTGTCCTTTGGTTCTCCTCTGACTTGTTCTTTTGTGACAGTGTCCCTCCTGAATGTTGCATATTCCATCAAGCATATCTATAGCACTATTGGCTCAGTTTAATCCAAGGAGTAATTAAAAACTCCCAGTTATTTTACAGTTCTCTTGAAATTCACTTTTTGCTGTTGTTTATTAATAGTACTTATTTTATCTTTTCTAGTTTTTCTTAATGAAAAAATCATGAAAACATTAGAGTAAAGGAATTTTGTCTTCTTGAACTCATCTCTTAACATTGTGCTGTGTTCCTGAAGCAATGGAGTAGAGTTCGTTTTTTTTTTTTTTACTTTCTCTTTTTCTTTTTTTTTCAGGGAACATAATTTGTTTCTGCAATAGTTTTCATGCGACTCACATTTTCTGGAAAATATTCTTTAGTTTTTTGTATGACTTTGGTTTTCTGTCCCTTTTTTCTTTTTTGCTTCTATTAAAAATCTCAGTACCATATGTAGGCTATTTTGGTTTCTAGATATTTCTCCCTTTCTTAATTGAAATTATCTAACATTGTACAATCAGAATGTCAATTTTAATGTTTCCTAGCCCTCTGGAGATTATTCCTTTTTATGTTCCTCATCACATTTTCTTTTATACTTCTTCTATTCTGTCTTACTAAAGGATTCCATATTCCCTGTATAGATTTAAACAGCATGTAATGTAATCTAAAACTTATTAAAAAAAAAAGATCTTAGTTGTTAATTACTTGAGCTTTCTGCTTATTTTATCTAATTGTTTATTTTTCAGTGCTTCTTCAAAATGTCTATGTTATTGTTGCCTTGAATTGTAGCAGAAGTACATTGTGGCTAATTCCATTTGCGTTAATTTCTCTTTGGGAAATTTTTTTTTTTTCAGGATTTCCTTAATAAGGCAGCCAAACTTAGTATCTCTAACAGTGTATTTTATTTTTATATAAGCGAAAGCTTATATTTTCTAGCAATAGCCTCATCACCCCCAAGCTTTTAATCATATTTGTGTGTGAAAATACAGCTTTAAGACCATACATTTTGAAAACAACAGTTCTGTACTTTTAAAATACAATGAGATACTATAGACTAGAAAATGATTGCATTCTTCTTGTGTATTGATTCTGTTTTTCCCACGCTTCTCAGTTAAGTAACAAATCTGATAAATGAAGTCATGGTATGATATCTTTTCCCCTTAGATGGACACTTTTGTAAATCCACTTCGAAATTCTATGAGGAATGTTTCAAATGCAGTTAAATCCCTCCCTGATAGCTTGGCAGAGGGAATGACTAAAATGTCAGACAACATGGGCAAAATGTCAGAAAGATTAGGCCAAGACATAAAGCAATCATTTTTCAAGGTAAGAAGATATTTTCAGTAATACCTACAGCAAACTATTTTTAAGTTAACTAAGATTTATTGAGCTCCTGCTTAGATTTACCTTATTTCTTTTCAGAAGTCCACAGCCTTCTAGACATATAGTCTTATAAATAATAAAAAAAACTAAAGAGAATAAATTCTTATCAGAAATGGATACTCTATAATCCAGTCATTCCTCAAGCTCTGCTGTGGTAGAATTGTAAAAGCCAGTAATGTTAACATTATTTATACTGTTATATTCTATTATGCCGTTTTTATTTTATGATGCTATTAAATTCTAAAACAAAGCAAGTAAGCACTATTGTGCAAATTAGCTATGTTAGTATTCATCAGGAAACATAAAGCCTAATTTCTCCTGATTCACATGATCAAGTGGCTAGATCAGAGGGAGGAAAAAGTCAGTCTCACAGTCATCTATCTCTGAGGCCATACCTTATTTTTATATACCAGTGAGTGGTATTAGAAGAGTTTCCTAGGAAACTTTTTCACTACATTAGCAAATACAGGTAGCAGACCAAATAGGTTGTTACTTTCTCATTTATACTTTTTATAATTTTGACCTACTTGTTTAAGGTTATGATCAAGACTATAAAAGAAAGGATGTAACTATTAGAGTTTTCTATTTGTTAGATCATGTGTCAGATCTAACTAAATATCTATCATATATATATGTATGTGTGTATATTTAAATAACAGAAATTCATTAAGAGACAACTCCTAAAATAATGTGTATCTCAATCCATACTTTTCTATTTATTCTCATACTTTTTCTGATGCTTTATCTTTGTTTCTAATCATGGGAACATAACGCTAACACTGAAAATGAGGATTTTCCGGTGCCAGTCTTGCTGATAACTACCCATATGACTTTGTACAGAACTCACTGAGCTTTTCCAGGTCCCTTTTCCTTACTAGTAACATGAAGGGATTATAGGTAATCTTGATGATTCCTGTCATGCTGACAAATGATAATTTGTCCATTTTCCCCATAACTTATATTATCTAACAACAGGTTAATTCATTTTTTAAGCTTGTTAATATACTGTTAAGCTCCCTATGGTAAAAGAAAGAAGATTGGAATTTTGTTCCCTGGCTGTGCTACGAACATTTGGTTTTTAAATCATTTAACCTTTCTTAGCTTTAATTTCTTCTAGAAAGTATAGGAGTTTGACTAAATAATCTCCCCTTCCAACTCAAAAGTCCATTTTTTCTTTTAAAGGAAAAAATATCTTTTGGTAAAGAAGTAATCACACTTTAACATTTGGTTTCTAATTGTAGATTGTTAATACTTTTTAATACTATGTAAATTTTGCTTATGTATTGTCCCCAAAATAAAATTAAACACTATTATTATGCTTAGTGCTCATTTTGATTGATTATTGTATTGTGTTCTTTCACTGTCTTCTTTAGTGTGTTTACTTTGTTGTTTTTTGTTTTTGTTTTTGTTTTTAAACGTTAGGTGCCTCCTTTAATTCCGAAGACTGATTCAGATCCTGAACATTGTCGGGTCTCAGCTCAACTTGATGATACTGTGAGTTAATTTTGTTTTTGGTAGTACTCAACTGTAATTGAAATCATACTTGGCAAATCTTCTTAACTTTTTAACAAAGTATAATATGTATACCTATCAGTAATGTGTATATATTATATGTGTTAAGTTTGATGAATTCTTACAAACTGGACATGTCCATGTAATCACTCTAAACAAGAAACAGAATGTTAATACCCCAGAAAGCCCCTAATGCTCTCTTCCTGTCACTATCCTCTCCCCACCAAGGATAATCACTATCCTGACTTCTACCCTGCTTTTATACTTTATATAAATGAAACAGTAAGGTATGTACTCCTTTAAGTCTGGCTTATTTTGCTCAACATTGTGATATTCTTCCATGTTGTTTTGTGTGATTGTAGTTTCTTCATTCTTGTCGACCTACAGTATTCCATTTTGTTAATATAGTATAATTTATTGTATTATGAGTAGTACTCCTATGGACATTCTTGTACATGTCATTTGATTAAAAAATTAAGTACACATTTCTGTTGGGTCTATACCCAGGAATGGAATTGCTTGGTTAGAGGGTATTCATAAATTCAGTTTTAATAGATACTGTCAAATAGTTTTCCACAGTGTTTGTGCTGCTTACACTGCTACCAGCAATGCATGAGAATTTCAATGCTCCATAGCCTGCCAACAGTCAATATGTTATGTCTTTTAAATTTTAGCCACTCGGGTTGTATCTCATGTGGGTTTCCATTTCTCTGATGACTGTTGAAATGTTGAACCTTTTTGCATATGTTTATTGGCCATTTGGGTGTCTTGTCTTGTGTGTCTAGCTCTTTCCTCTGTTTTTCTGTTGGCTTGGCTATCTTTGTCTTTTTGATTAACAAGAGTGCTTTATATAATCTGAATAGTGGTTCTTTGTTAGATATAAGTATTTGTGTATTGTGAATATCTTCTGATTTGTGTCCTGTTGTGTAATGTATATATATAATCTGTGCCTACTGAAAGGTCACAGAGATCACCTATGATTTTCCTTAAAAATATTTTTTATTTTATCATGCAAAAATATAGATTCCCCATTCATCTAGGATTGATTTTTGTGTATGGAATGAGGGTAGGGGTCCAGTCGACCCAAGCACCATTTACTGAGAAGGCCCTCTTTTCCCATGTGTCCTATATTTCTCCCTTGTGACAAATCAGATTATCATATATGTTTGAGTCTGGGCTTTGTATTCTGTTTTCTTAGGCAGATTTATTTTCAAGTTACAATTACCTCCCTTCAGTTTCACATTGAAATTCTTGTAATAAACTGTATTAATCTATTACTTGCTTTTTAAAATTCATTTTAGAATGTTTTGTTATGATTTATGCTGGTATAATATCCAAAACATCATACCTTCTGTTAGAGGTTTTTACAATTTAGGTATTTATTAGAATTACCATGTTGTTCCAAACTCATGAGTATACTTGATCAGAGACTAGAGCAATATTTATTTTGCCTCAGGAGTGAAATTGGTCTCTTTCCCCACCAGCCATGCCCCTCACCAACCTCAGCCACCCCTTATTTGGTTTAGCTATGAGTTTTCAACATGTGAAAGGAAAGGTGCACTAAGAAAATGTTGACAGCATGACAGTGAAAAATATATAACTCATGGATTTTCCTAAAGATTTAAGTTACAACATGGATGAGGAAATAATTAGAGTATGTTGGTGATGAAAGTATTATAAAATTACTGGCATTTATATGCAGTTTTATTATAGTTCTAAATCTTTGTATGTATTTTTAGAATCAAAACATTCTAGTTGCATTTACTTTTTACCTTTTTTTAAACTTTTTTAAACTTTTTTCTAGTTGTCTTTACTTTTACCTTTATTTTTGTACCATTAATTGCATATTCCCATAACAAAAGTGTACAGATTTTTACTTGTTAAAAGTTAAAATTTTAGAAATGTAGTGAAATATGCTTTTTGTAGTATTAACTTAGCTATATACTGGATTTTATTTCAGCTTCTTAAAATACCTAAATACAGACAACTCACTAACAAAGGAAAACATGTTATTTTGTGTAGATTGTGTTTTGTTCTATTAAATAAGGAGAAATGTTGAGAATATTTTGTTCTCTTGTAAAAGATGCTCCAGAAAATAGGCAAAGGGAATAGCATTTACCTTATCAGACTAGTACAGACTCTACTAAAAGTAAAAGAACCAAATTTTCTCTTCCCAGGACTTCATAGATTCACTTTAAGAAGTTTTTTTCTCTACCACCTTGGAATTGTAGGGTTGTGAAATTTTATATTCTGTCAAAATGACTGTTAAAAACATTTATTTTATTTTTTTCAATATATGAAATTTATTGTCAAATTGGTTTCCATACAACACCCAGTGCTCATCCCAAAAGGTGCCCTCCTCGATACCCATCACCCACCCTCCCCTCCCTCCCACCCCCCATCAACCCTTAGTTTGTTCTCAGTTTTTAAGAGTCTCTTATGCTTTGGCTCTCTTCCACTCTAACCCCCCCCCTTTTTTTTTTCCTTCCCCTCCCCCCATGGGTTTCTGTTAAGTTTCTCAGGATCCACATAAGAGTGAAACCATATGGTATCTGTCTTTCTCTGTATGGCTTATTTCACTTAACATAACACTCCCCAGTTCCATCCATGTTGCTTATATAAAGGGCCATATTTCATTCTTTCTCATTGCCACGTAGTACTCCATTGTGTATATAAACCACAATTTTTTTTATCCATTCATCAGTTGATGGACATTTAGGCCCTTTCCATAATTTGGCTATTAAAGACATATATTTTAAAAATTAGACTGAAATGTTAGGTTATGAAGACTATAATACAACTTGTTCTCTGATGTCTGAAATAGTGGCAATAATTTTGTAAAAGCAGCAGAAGTAGCCATTCATAATAGATAGGTAACTCAAACATTTTTTTATTTCTTCCCATATTTTGTCAGGTGGATGACAATATTCCACTTAGAGTAATGCTGCTTCTTATGGATGAAGTATTTGACTTAAAAGAGAGGAATCAGTGGTTGCGAAGGAATATCAAAAACCTACTTCAGCAGCTTATTAGAGCCACTTATGGTGATACTATTAACAGGTACCAGGGTTTTTTGTTTTTTGTTTTTTGTTTTTTTCTTTTTTCTTTTTTTTTTTTTTTTCATCCCTTAGAACTGTTCTTACTTAGCTTTTAAACTTGTACTTCTGGAAGTAGATTGCTCAACTTTGGTAGGAGAATTTTCATCTCTGGGCCTTTTATGATCATTAAAACAGCCTAGTGTTTTTACAGATAATTTACATACAAACTAAGTTGCTTACTCCATGAAAGTAGTGTTTCCTTATTTTATATATTTTCTAAAATTTTCACCCTACTCATTTAAATTTCCTTACTTTCAGAAAAATAGTTGACCATGTTGATTGGATGACCTCACCTGAGCAAGTAGCGGACTTAGTGAAACGTTTCAGGTATATCTTAAGACACAGTCACTTCTTTCAGGTAGTACAGTGTTTAGCATTGTTATCACTAATTAACTTACACTGCTTTTCTTTTCTTTGTTCTCTTCCTTTTTGATGAACAAAAAGACTTGTAAGAATTATAATAAACATTTGTTCCATGGACTCTTTGATCTGTGTTTCTTTAAAACCAGAATTGAAAAAAGTGTTAAAGAATAATCTTTAAGATACTGGTTACATTTTATCATAGTAATGTGACTTGAAAATAATTGAAATCCTTGATTTTAAATGAAAATTAAAAAAAATATGTACATCTCTGGCTCTGGACTTACCATTAACTATTTGAACCTCCGAAAAGAATATAAATCAAGAGCATTGGTACTCCAGTTCATATGTTCATCCTACACAAATACCCTGTGCCTCTCCTCTGTGCCTAGTAATTTGCCAGTCATCAGGACTGAGATAAAATACAGTCCCTTTAAGGAAAGCATGGCATAGTCCAGAAATGAACCTCTTTGCTAAAAGTGAAAGATAAGGCATATTCATGGCATCATGTACTTTGAAGTAACAGAAGCAAGAAAGGAGCTGTCAATATTGAACCTTAATTATTTGCTTGGCACCTACTGCTTTATGTACACTTTCTGATTTTATCCTATTTTATGAGATACGAATTTTTGTCTCCATTTTTTATTATGTGGAAACTGAGGATTAGAGAAGTTCAGCGGCTTGTCCAAAGGCTCACATGCTGTAAAGTAGGGAACAGCAAATTTCTTTAATCTGAAGCTGAGTTTCTCCTCCCTACCCCACACTGTTTCCAAAAGTCTGACCACCTGCTATGGCACATGTACATTCCATTTCAGGGTAGGGTAGTGATGTTTACTCTGGAGCACTGATTCCCAGCCTTGGCTGCATGTTGGAATCACTTGGAGAGCTTTAAAAAATAGTGATGTTTGGGTCCCATCTTAGGAGCCTAACTTACTAATTAATCCAGTAGAAGGCCTAAACATTAAGATTTTAAAGTTCCCATGTGTTTCTTTTTTTTTTTTTTAACTTTTTTTTTTTTTTTCAACGTTTATTTATTTTGGGGACAGAGAGAGACAGAGCATGAACGGTGGGGGGGCAGAGAGAGAGGGAGACACAGAATTGGAAACAGGCTCCAGGCTCTGAGCCATCAGCCCAGAGCCCGATGCGGGGCTCGAACTCACGGACCGCGAGATCGTGACCTGGCTGAAGTCGGACGCTTGACCGACTGCGCCACCCAGGCGCCCCAAGTTCCCATGTGTTTCTAATGTTCAGTCAAAGTTAAGAAAAACTGCTCTGGGAAGTCTGTCTCCCTCAGCCCAAATTCCCAGGTGGAACCTTAGGTATTGTGCTCAGTTCCTATCTTTGGCCTGTGAATTGGAGAATAGAAATCAGACACACCAAGTGAGAGAGAATAGGGTATGAATGTGAAAGGAATGTTGTAAAAAGGCTAGCTGTAAGTGTGTGTGCAGGACTGGTTCAAACTGGCTAAGTTATAGGGGCACCAAGGGAGATTAACTATAAGGTATCCAAATTCAAGATATTATGAGGTTGTATTTGGATAAGATTTCATTCTCATTGAGATCAGAGGCCTACTTTGAGTTTAAATGTAGTCGCCTATATATTCCATTTTGCTATCTTTATCACTTGTTTGTAAGTTATTCTAGGGCAGAATTCATCTGTTACTTTTCCAATGTATATCCCTTTACACTTAAAATTGAACTCTGCTCTTAGTTACTATTTGTTGAATATCATACATCTATAAAATTTCATAATGTTTCCACTTTCTGTTAACATTTGTGTCTTCTGTAGAAAATTGGAATAATTGTGCTAACTTGTATCATTTGAAAATGAAAGTTTTTACAAGATTTATTTGATTTTCTTAAATAGAGATGCCTTTTGGCCAAATGGCATTTTAGCAGAGACTGTTCCATGCAGAGATAAAGCTATTCGAATGAGAACAAGAGTTGCAGGAAAAACTAAATTACTTTCAATTATGCCAGGTGAGTGAACATGTTTGATAAAAATCTTATTAATTTGTAGTTCTTCTGAATTTTTGGCATTGAGCACACTGGTTTAGCTGCCTTTTGATTATAGTAACTACCAGTTAATGACTTGCCGTATATCAGCTATTGTGCTACGCATTTCTCATATATTCTTTACTAATTCTCATAACAGTATTAAGAAGCTAGGCGCTGTTAACATCACAGCTTTCTATGGGTGGAAACAGCAGCTCAAAGAGGTTAAAGAAGCTACCCCAGGTTCAGAGCTAGTATAATAAGGGACTGTTCAGCTTCTGCTCTGTGCTCAGCAACTGGAAAAGCCACTGCTTTCAGTCATGAAAAATAGTGGTGCTTTTAACCACTTCATTTGCTACCTTGAACCATTTTGAGAATAAAGTTGATGATAAATAGCCTGTGTAACAGATGAAAGGGCTAATAAAAGAACATGAAATGTGAGGTTTCCAAGAAGAATATTTGTCCTACTTCAGAGAAAAAACAAATTCTTTCAGAGATTCCTTTTACATAGTAACAACTGTTTGGTCCATTAATCTCTATTAAAACATGATTCCAAAGAAAGTATACATAGTGGCATTCTGTTCTAATTAGCATTACTTTAGAACACTGCTATCTCACTAACTTAGACTCACTTTGTCCCCATTTTGACTTCTCTCAACAAGAGAGCCTATGTCATATGAAAAGCAGTTTTGTGTGACTGGATGGGTGTTTGCTTCCTTCTTTAGTTACGAATATCTTTGAAAATACTTAGATATTTCTTCTCCACATTTTAATTATGAGTATAGAGAATGGAGAAGGAGTATTTGTGAAGTTCTTTAACATCGTTTAACGTTTTTTTTTCTCTTTGTTTTTCTTTAAAACTATTTTCATCACAGATTTAAAAATCTCTCTTCCATCAGTTAAGTTGGAGGTCTGCCAAATGGTTATTAATTCTGCCTTATAGATTATACTATTGCATTTGGAGAAAAAAAAACAAATCATAGAAATAACATCTTAGGAAAATAGAAATAAACAGTAGCTTAGGATGAAATATTATTTAATGTACTATTTATTAGTAAACCAGTTGTGCTGTAGACTGAATTACATAGCTGAAAGAAACTTTATTGCATTTGTTCAGTAAATATTTATTAAGAGCGTATCATGTGCCACACTTTCTTTGCATGAATCTCTGCCTTCTTGGAGCTTGCATTCTGTTAGGGAGACACAGGCAGAAGGCAGAGCAATAAAGAAAAACTAGGATGTGAGCTCTTGGTGAACGCTGAGGAGACCAGTAGTGCTGGTGAGTTGCTTTTGTGGGAGGAGAGGACACTTGTGTGAGGACTCAACGGAAGTGAGGGAAAATACAAAGGTGTATGTTTTTATATATACATAATCCCTCACCTGTTTTTAGTACACTCATAAGCCATTTGCTGTAAATTGTATATTACTCCTACTTAGAGACATACCTTTTGGAAGTTGTATGTTTCTTTTGAAAACAATTACATAGCATTTACTGCTATTAGGGTCCTGATTATAAATCATTAAGGATAATCATACATATTCCCTTACTCAGTTATCTGTAATAACTTCACGTTGCCTAGGAGTAAACTCCAAACTTGGCTCACTCTGGTAGCCACAGCACTTTTTTCCATTCTTCTCTTCACTTTTTTTTTTTTTTTTCTTCAAAGAATCTTAAAATTTAGCTGAATTGTAGTGCTCCCATTTTTTGAACCTGCCTTGTTTTTTCCACTTAGGGCTCATTTGCTCATTGCTCTCTCCACCAAAGGTAAACCGTCATCTGTTTGTGCCTGTCAACATCCCGTTCAGGTAGCAAAGTCTACCTCACTCGTCACTTCCACAAAGAGAGCCTTTCCTTGTTGTGTACCATGTGAAATTCTCCCCTCTGTAAACATCTTTATACTTACGGTATTTTCATGGCACTTTGACCATTGCAAGCTTTTCATTAATCAGCTTTCGTACATCATTTCCTTCTAGTATTTCTCACTGTGCATTAGATACATTAAGACTATTTGTACAGTGTTTAAGACTTTGTGGATTACTTTTCACATTATTTCATTAAAGTCCTCTAAATTCTTACAGTTATAAGAGTTTGCTTATTGTAAATCCCCATTTTACAGATAAGGAAACAAACTCAGGATGGGTAAGTACCATATAGGTATTAAGGGATTCTAACTCTAATGTGGGGTTTCTGAGTCCAGATCCTGATTTTTCCTTTGCTCTGTCATCCCCAGTGTCTAGTAAGTAGGTGGATGCCTGCAGATGTTTAAATTTTAAGTCTCAGTTATAATATGTAGCCAAAACACATTAACTGAATACCTCCTGTATTACTCAACTGTGTATTTAATATACTTTATTTAACTTAGAGCATAGTTTAGGCCTTGTGTTTCCTTTATATGAGTAATGAATTATGTTTATTTTCCCCCTCTTCATTTAGATGAACTGAAGCACATTATTGGGGCTGAGACAACACGGAAAGGTATTCTTCGTGTTTTTGAAATGTTTCAGCACAACCAGTTAAATAGGAGAATGGTTTATGTCTTCCTGGAAGGCTTTTTGGAAACCTTATTTCCACAGTATAAATTTCGTGAACTTTTCAACAAACTGCATTCACGGTCAAAGCAGATACAGAAATATAAACAGAAACTTCAGACTACTCAAGCGCCTTCTTTACAGAAAAGGTGACACTCCAATCTATGAAGCTGGTGTTCATTTTGTCCAAGACTAATAATATGGACAGATCTTCTGGGGCTTAACTCATATACTGTTGTGTCGCACCAGTCTTTCAGTGTCTCAAAATAGTTATTAATACATCCATAGGACTGTGGTTTTTCTCATCCTCGTCTGTAATCCAGCCACTACCAAGAGAGATTTCTGTGTCTTAAATGATTTGGTGCATATTTTTGCAGCATTGAGAGGATACTGCCCCCTTCTCAAGCAAGAATGACGTTGGTCTCTTCCATTTCAGCCTAATCAGCATTCTCCAGCAATGACAAAGTGCCAGAATGTATATGCGAAAGCTAAGGAAAGCACAAAACAATGGTTCACAGATAAACTGGCTAATTTGTTTAACACTGGGAAACTGAGCAGTGTATGACTTGGAGGGATTTGTTTTTTGCATAATAATTTTATAGGTCTTTATCAGAATTTTGATATAATGTGGATTAGCCAGGCGAATGATCTTTGCAACATCTGCTTCAGGTCTGGGGAAAGTGACAGGATGCCCTTAAAGTATGAAGTAACCTTATATCCTAATCACAGTTTTGTGACATAAAATAAAACCAATCAAAACCAGAATTTGATTGGATTTGTTATTCATTGGTATAAAACAAATTTTAATTGATTCTTATGTGCTTTGGGGCTCTATTTTGCTCTTATGGTACTCAATCATAAATTTTCTTCTGGTATTCTGTGTGCAAAAAGAAGGATATAGTGGCGTTCTCACTTAAGTTTCAAAATTATTACAGGTTTCTTTATCTTTAAGAGATTACAGATTATACAATAGGGAGTATAATCTCTTGAAAGAACTGCCAAATACATTGTTGTTTTAAAAAATATGGAAATTAAAAAAAACACACTCTTGAAAGTTACAATATGATAATTTTAAATTGTGTGATCTAGACATACCTTAGGCGATTGCAAAAGTAGCAAATCAAAGGATTAAATGAGCTTAGTAGTCATATGTAAACATACAAATTCTTAATTCTATTACTGTGTATATATGAAAATAAATAATGAAAACAGAACTATAATATTTTTTAAAATATGCTTTTATTTATATTTTGCATAATGTAAAATTCTACTAAATAAAGCAAGTTGGCAAAACCCCTGGGTGTATACATTTAAATCCCTAAAATAATTTTATACCAACAACAACAAATTACCTTTTCCAGTTTTGGAGCCTCTGCATTTCTTATAGTTTCTCGTTCTCCATTTGTCCATCTTGGAAGTCTTCATATCCCTTGTATGCAGGATTTCTGCATAGTTTTAAATACTTACACTGACTAAGGGTTTGGGTATGTCAGCATTTTTTGTTTTAAAAATACTTAACACTACAACCTTAAAATAGTGAAGCTACTCATCAGACCACTGAGCCAAGATCCTGGTATTAAAAGAACGTCTGGGTGCTTAAGATAAAGGGACAGAGTATCAGTATCCCAGTTATTTGGGAGCTTTAAGATTGGAACAAGATGTTACTGTCTTGTTTTCACTGAGGTCCTACTTACAGAGTGAAGCCTAATAACAGAATAAAGCCTTCCTTTAAAGCTTTATAATAATAATCATATTTATTAATGATGCTGTTGTGCATACTTACAGTATGCATATATTCAGTATGTGTTGCATGTCTAAAGAATTACATAAATGAAATCCCTTTCATTGCAACTTGGAAATAAGAAAAGATCCTTATTAACTCTGACGGAAGAAATAGTATTTTTTCTTCTCATTGTGTCTCCCTGCTGAGGTCCCTCCCGATGCCCCAGGCTTTCAAAGTGAGGATTTGTGAAACACGTCTGTGGGAAGCATCGGCATGGCCACAAGTGCAATGATTTTCAAATATACCCTTGCCCATTTCAAGTATATTTTTGACGTAAATAAGTCTAAGAGTAAACAAGAATTCATGTAAGAGCCTAGTGTGTACCTGTGAAAAGCATTTCCAGATAATGTGAGGAATGTTGGCCATCAACCAGGGAAAGAAAGGTCGTGCAAAATGGCAACTTTTCATAACAGAGCCCTGCAAGGTAACTGCAGTCATACCAAAAACTATATGAGTAAGTGGGTTTTTAAAACAATTTTTGTTGAAAGAGTTTATATTTCAGAAGCAGAAATGTCAAATGGTAGAGTCTATGTAAATGGCTGTGCGTCTTCTCCACGCACATCTGTGTTTTTACATCAGAGAGAGCTGTGGTCATGCTAAAATTAGAGATACGTTTTAATGACTTGGTCAAGCTGTATGTAAAATATTTAATCCATGTCAAGTACAGTGTACTACATTTAATAAAGTTATTACATTTAATGCATTTATTGCATATATAAATATATACCTGAAGAGGCTTTAAGTCTTCGGATATTTGATTTTTGAATGTGTTTTTAAGTCAGTGGTGCCTTTAGGCAAGAACCTTCAAAATTAATCATATTTTGTTTGGGTTTTCTGATTTTTCAGGTAACATAAACTATTTAGAAACCATCACTACTAACTTCTAGTTTATTCACCTAAAAATTGATTGTATGATTTAAATATAGTGCTTAGCTGGGCATTTCCTATGATTAGGGTGTTCTGAATAGTTGCTGAAAAATTGTGCCATTGACCAATGGATGCACTTGGTTAGCCTTAATTTTTTTTTTTTTTTTAAAAAGTTAAAAACTTTCTTGTATATTTCAGTTCGCTCATTTTAAGTTTGTGCTGCTGGTGTTTGGGGAAAAATCAGTTAAGTGCTACCAGAAAGTGTATCAATTTTTTAAAAATTAAGAACAATATAAATTTCACAATTTAAAATTTTAATTTTGTGCAATATTTTCATTTAATGCATGTGTATTTGAGTAATTGTAAAATAAATGAATTTTTAATGTTTTGAGATCTAGTTTAAACTGTTTCTTAACCCAACAACTTACATTCCGTTGTTGCTGCATCCTTTTATTTAAGGACTTGTTTTAAAAGTCTTTTTTGTCACTCCTTGTAAAATTATTTTGTTATTAGTAAATTTTGCTTATAGGAGCATGGCTCCTGTACTACAAGGGAAAAATATAAAGAGCACATCTTAGTATTATAGTTGTTAAAAGATAACTTGTGCATATCATTGTACAGTAAATGTCAACTGTGTGCCTAACCTATCAATACCTTCCTTCTTTAACAAAGAAGAAACAATCAGAATGTCAGTTATTTTTATTGAACTAAAAAGAAGATTAAAGTTTTTATTTGGTTTGCGTTATGTTCTGTCCATTAGAAAATACTAATAAAGTATTAACAAACCTTTTTGTTGAATTTATTTAGTAGTGTTGTATTTTTATTACTTAAAAAAAAAAAAAATGCTTGCTCAGTGGTCTTTTAGTATCTGTGTATATTTTCCTTTCTTTTCATTTTAGCAACCAAGCAGTTCAAGTTCCAGATTGATAGAAGAGCTGTTGAGTGATTACCGACAACTAATTGAATTTAATATTTCCATTTTATGGGGCAAGTAATTTACTACCATAATGTTAAGGAAACTTCATACAAAATTAGAAAGTCATTTCCTCATTGAGAAAGATCTATAATAAGTAATCCATTAACAGTTTTTATTTGATCTCATTTTTAATTCATAGTCTTTCTAATATTTTAGATGTTTCAGTTCTAAAGGCAATAGACTCAGTACTCAACGTGGCTATGTCTGGGTGGTCATAATATTCTCAGTCTTCTTATATCTGTATAGACTTCTCAGACATCAACTGTGAGTACTTTTACCCTACTAGGGACAGGTATAGTATTTGTTAAAGTGCACACTGTAAAATATTGGTCCCCTTTACGATGTTTCTGAGCAGTAATATACTTCTATGTAACTTATGCAAGTCTACATACTATTCAAAACCCTATGTTCCTTTACAATCCAAGTGATAATATCAAAGTTTCTGAAAATTTCTGTAATAAATGAGTCTGTTTAATTTTGTTTACCTAACTTCCCAAACTTAACCACAGAATTTTTTGTCATATGCACCTTAATTAATAGCTTGAGGATAATGTTCCCAAGGAACATGATTTGAGAAATCGTAGATGGGGAGGAAAAAAAGGTGAAGCATCTTTAATTAGGGAATATAAACTCTAGACAGAAAAACCAGTGGACTTGGGCCACAAAGTTTTATTTGTAGCCTATCATTCCAATGGAAAGTTGAATCTTTGGAAGATAAAGGAGAATATGAAAAATTAACAGGTTGTTAAATAGCAGCTTTAGAGTTTAATTTGACCCTGGGTACCAGAATAATGAACTCAGTAAGGGATAATACAGTATGTCCCGTGAGGAGTGGGAAAGATACTTGCCAAGGATCTTGCTAGTGTGGTCAAAAGGGTATTACTAGCAAGTGCGGAGAGGAGAGAGGAATGTGATACATTTCAGTTTTTAAAATGTGTACCAGACATTGGCCCATATATACTGGCAGATATTTGGCCTGGGCAAACTTGAAGCAGCTGAGAACCCAGAACTTCACAAGAAAAAAAAAAAAAAAAAATTAACACGGGCACCTGGTTGGCTCAGTTGGTTAAGTGTCCGACTTCAGCTGAGATCATGATCTTGTGGTTCGTGGTTTTGAGCCCTACATTGGGCTCCGTGCTGACAGCTCAGAGCCTGGAGCCTGCTCTGGATTCTGTGTCTCCCTCTCTCTCTCTGGCCCTCCCCCACTTGTGCTCTGTCTCTCATAAATAAAAACATTAAAAAAAAATTAACTCATTTACCAATTCACAGTGTATGAGAAATGCATGAAATATGGTATTTTAACGTAAGTGGGTAAACATGACCTTTCACATATCAGGTGGAATAAAAGTAGGACTTTGCATTGGAAGTCCCAAAGACCACCCCCTGGCGATTCACTGGAAGAGCTGACAGGACTCCAAGCATATGGTCCTACTCACAGCTAAGATTTATTACAGCAAAAGGCTATATAGAACAAGATCAAAGGAAAAGGATGCCTGGCACAAAGTCTGAGGGAAACCTCATGAGCTTCGAAAGTTCCCTTACAAATGAAGTCTTCAGAATACACTTAACTCCCCTGCAGCAATGAATTGTGACAACACGTGATTGCCTACCAGGGGAGCTCATTCAAGATTGATTTTTATTGGGGAGAGGTCCTATAGGCACCCTCTGCATGGTATGTACCAAAATTCTGGACTCCCTGCAGGAAAGCACGTGTTCTGTACAAGCCATATATTTCGTACAAATAGTTGAGGCATAATGAGCCACTTGTATCAGTTTAGGGAATGGTAGGAATGCTTCCAAAATCTAACTTCTCAGATACCTGAGAACAAGGGCCAATCTTGCAAGCAGGGTTTTCAAAGGACAGCAGTCCTACCTGCTATGTTAACTTTTTTTTTTTTTTTTTTGCATACCTATATATCTTGATGCAAAGAAATGGCTAATAGTAAAAAAAAAAAAAAAAAAAAAAAAAACAAAAAAAACAGATTTGCACTGAAAGTCAATAAGATTTATCCTTCTGTAGAAGCCTCTATACCTAGAGGTGGAAACAGTAGAGAGAATTCAGATGTAGATAAAAGGGAAGAAAGATCAAATGATATAATATGGATATATACTCCCAAGAAGCTTGAGGAACAGATTTGTGTATTTCCAATAAAGACTCCCATAGCACCCAGTTACTTAGTATTTCATAATCAAAATGACTTTTTGAGGTGTAATACTGTTCTCCAGTTTATAGATGGGAGTCATTTACCCCAAATTTCACAGCCGTTAAGTGTGAGGATGAAATCTCCACAGTGGTGGTCTGGGTGGTGGCCTGATTGTAGTGTGTGCCACGGTTTCTCAGCAGTGCTGTTGATATTTCAGGCTACATAATTTGTTGGAGCTGTCCTGTGCACGATGGGATCTTTATCAGCCTCCCTGGGCCCTACCCACTTGATAATTCCAGTAGCACTACCCCTCACCCCCAGTTATGATAACCAAGAATGACTCCAGACACTGCCAAGTGATGTCTGGGGCAAAACTGCTCTCAGTTGAGAGCCACTGATATGCTGTCATAGAGACAGTCTTTTCTCCATAAGCAAACAGCCAACAAATGTGTGGCTTCTCTTGTATGGAGACTCTAAAGGGGATGCCTAAGTCTGCATTAAGAGGAGGGGAAGGCCAGGGACTGGCAGCAAAACCAACTATTTTACTTTACTTAAGGAAGCATCCAATAGTTGAGGGGTGGGGGAAGAAAATAAAGGGATTTTGCAACCTGAGAAAACAGCGTTTTTCTTGAGGATGTGAAATGAATGGTTATATGAGAAAATTGCCATGATCAGGCTATTAACTAAGGAACACTGATATTGTGGGATATTTTTCTTTCAGATACCTACTGTCCTTTTTATTTTGTGAGCCAGCCCTTCTAGGGCCTGAAAATTCCCTTGCAGTCTTTGTAAACACCTTTCCCTAATGCTCTTGTTTCTTGAGTTTTCCTTTGACCGGTGCAAAGCCCACTGAGATGCCCAGGTGACTCACCTAATGCACTGACTTCACCTTTAGGGATGAACCTCATTAAAAATTACAGCTTTTATCCCTGCTGTTTTCTTTTTCTTTCCCTCTGGCTTCTTTTTCTGGGTCTTGGTCAAGTCCAGTTCTGGTTTTGATTAAGTGCACAGCTGCTTTATTTCTCCATTGGTTGAAGCAATGTTGAGAAGCTGGTTTTTGCTGTCTGATCTTCTGATTGTCTATCAAGCAGCCAGTTGTCTTTTTTGTTTGCCTGTTTTGAGGATTCTTAGTATCATACTGACATTTTAGTAAGGCTGGGAGCTGGTCACACCTGTGAGATGAGGACGATCTTGTTGCAGCCCACAGGTGTTTCTACTGGCAGAAGTAGACCACTCCATCTTGTTTGTCTTACTCACACAGTACTACAAGCTTAAAAAAGAAAAAAAAAAAAAAAAAAAAAAAAGACAAGAAAATGTTTTCGTGCCTGTGGGAAAGGGAGCACCTTCCCGCAGTCCTTCTTGCCTCTCAACTCCCTCCTTCCAAAGCTGCTGTAGTGAATTGGTGAGTTTTGCTCTTTATTTTTGATTCAGGATGAAGTGGTAAAAGTGAGGCTGCTAGTTTGTGTGTGTGTGTGTGTGTGTGTGTGTAAATGGAGAAGAAAAATGCCTTTTCTCTTAATATAAAAGAAAGTTGGCCTTTTACAAATTGTTTGTGACACTGTATTTGTCGCTGGCATTTACCCACTTCATTGCCTCAACTTCTGGAAATTAATTGGGTATAAAAATTGATCGCACTATTGGGAATATCTAATGTAAAAATACAGATTAACCATCAAATAGGAGAGAACACATACGGAGATTTTTTAAAAAATGGAAATTAGTTTCACTGGCTTTAGGGTAAGAGTTGAGACTTAGGAATTTTCCTTGGTTTTTATAACAGTTATTTCAATGAGTATGTATGCATGACAGAATGGGACTGCAGATTGAAAGAAAGTTTACTTTTGGCTTGTCAGGAGCTTCATGACTTTCTATTCAACCTGAAGAATGCTGAGTAGCCTGATTTTTCTTGCTCATTAAAAAAAAAAAAAAATTAGGGGCGCCTGGGTGGCTCAGTCGGTTAAGCCTCCGACTTCGGCTCAGGTCAATATCTCGCGGTCCGTGAGTTCGAGCCCCGCGTCGGGCTCTGGGCTGATGGCTTCCGATTCTGTGTCTCCCTCTCTCTCTGCCCCTCCCCTGTTCATGCTGTCTCTCTCTGTCTCAAAAATAAATAAAAAACATTAAAAAATTTTTTAAAAAAATTAAATATTTATTATTTTTTTTAATTTTTTTATATTGTATTTATTTTTGATAGAGACAGAGCACAAGTGGGGGAGGGGCAGAGAGAGATAGGGAGACACAGAATCTGAAGCAGGCTCCAGGCTCTGAGCTATCAGCACAGAGCCCAACGTGGGGCTGGAACCCACAAACTGTGAGATCATGACTTGAGTTGAAGTTGGACGTTTAACCGACTGAGTCACCCAGGCGCCCATCTTGATCATTTCTTTAAAAACCAAAAAAACCTTTAATGAACCAGATGACTATATGAAAGATACTCAATTATAAAGTATTAAATTTAATGAAGCTCCTATTTTGATTGCATAAGTTGACTAGGACTTAATATAAATTAAAAATAAAGGAACCAAATAAGTTTCAGGGAGAAAATGTCAACAAATAGTCCAGTGGATAAGTTTGCTAGTTCTTTAAGGAAACTCGAATTCTTGCTGAAGAAGGTGGGTACAAAAAGCTTGTCATTCTTTAAGTTAATGGCCTTAATACAAGATAAAAAACAAAAGCATGCATCAGTTATCAAATAAAAGAACAATGCTAAGAACTTGTTTTAATAATTAGGTATATGAATGTAGAAAAAGTCAGAAAATATTCCTAAATGAAGTGAATAATTAGACAAATAATTTTAATAATTATGGTTTAAATGTTGGTTTTAATAATTTTGGTTTAAAACATCTACATGTCTTCACCTTAGTGTTAAAAGTAATATTACGCTGAAGTTTCTAATTATTAAAAAATTTGGATATGTTTTCCTATGTAAAGCCCAATTTGAGTGCCTTGAATTTCCTATGCTGATTTAATGGATCAAGTAAGTTATCTTTGTCTCCACAAAACTTTTAGCTTATGAAAATGTAGAAGTTGTGTTTGACTAATTTAGTAGTTTTCAAATGGGAGTGAGTTTACCTTTCATGCAACATAAGGGAATATCTGGACATTTTTGATTGTCGGGACCAGAGAAGTTGCTAGTAGCCTCTTAATAAGTAGAGGCCAGGAATGTAGCTAAACATCCTATCGTAGCCCACAACAAAGAACTTTCTGGTCCAAAACATCAGTAGTACTGAGGATGTAAATCACTGAGCTGAATAAAATTATTATGGCTTTATAAAAAGACTTTGATCTTCTGATGGCTTCAGGTCATAAAACAGTGTTACACAGAGAGTTACTATGTTTAAAATGACTGTAAATTTTTTTTCATATTGTTTTTGAAATTCATGTATGTTGTTACATGTATCAATAACTCATGCTTTTTATTGTTGTTAATATTCCATAATATATATATGGATAACAACAATTGTTTTATCTACTCATCAGTTGAAGGACACTGGGTTATTTTAAGACCTCGGTAATTATAAATAAAGCTACTATAAACATGGTTGTATAATAAAGAATTTGACCTCTATCTATCCTTTGTTGCTGACTCTGGAAGACTCTGAATTCATGGAATTTCCCTTGTAATAGGAGTGTTTTTGTTATTCATGAGCCCCTTAGAGCACCTGAGTCATGCTAAGGCGATGAGTTGACTTAGGAAGGGAGCTGATCTCCAGAAAGATCAATCACATGATGAGGAGGTTTGGGACTCAGAGCCAGCTGACCTTTGGTGAGGAGAGGGGGGACTTGATATTGAGTTTCATTACATGGCCAGTGATTCAGTCATCCATGACTCTGTCATGAAACTCCAATACAAACTGTGGACTTCAAAGCTCACTAGAACTTCCTGGTTGAACAACAAACATATTATTGTCCTAGTAGTTTGACCCACCTTTATTCTACGGGAAGGGGGCAAGAAAGATCGGCATTGTGGAACCTCACAGAACTCACCCTATGTGCCTCTTTATTTCACTGTCCTGATTTATATCCTTGATAGTAAAAGTTTCATCATAATTATAGTGCTTTTCTGAATTCTGTGAATAGTTCTAGTGAATTACTGAAACAAGAGGTTGTTGGAACTCCTGGATTCATAACCAGTTTATCAAAAGTACAAGTGGCCTGGGCACTCCCAAATGTGGTTGGCATCAGGATTAAGGGCAATCTTGTTGGAGACTGTGCCTTTAAACCCGTAGAATGTGATGATAACTCTGAATGATTAGCGTTAGAATTGTATTGCAGTATATCACCTGGGGGCAGAATAAGCCTTCACATACAGGTGTTTGTGCATATGCTTTCATTCTCTTGGGTAAATACCTAGGAGAGGCATTGCTAGGTTCTTTGATATATATATATATATATATATATATTTTTTTTTTTTTCCCAAAATTGCCAAACTGTTTTTTTTAAAGTGGTTATATGTAGCATTTTGTGTTCCCACTAGTGATTTGTTACAGTTTCAGTTTCTCTGCATCCTTGTCAGCACTGGGTATTATAAAGCTTTTTTTTTTTTTTTTTTTTTTTTTTTTTTATGATTTTACTTTTAAGTAATCCCTCTACCCAAACATGGGGTCAAACTCATGACACTGAGATCAAGAGTCATGTGCTCTACTGACTGAGACAGCCAGGTGCCCCTGGCTTTCCTTTTTTTTTTTTTTTTTTTAAGTTTAGGCATTTTACTGGTTGTGTCTCATTGTCTCTTAGTGTGGCTTTAATATGCATTTCCCTGCTGACTAATATTTTATGTATCTTTTCATATACTTATTTGCCATCCTATCTCTTCCTTTGTGAAGTGTATACTCAAATCTTTTTAACAGATGTGTATTTTTCAAAGGATTTTCTCCTTGTTTGTGGCTTATCTTTTAATTTCCTTAACAGTCTCTTTTGAAGAGTAGATTTTAATACATTTTAATAAAGGGTCATTTATCAGTTTTTCCTTTTTTATTCTTCTGTCTTATCTAAGAAAACTTTCCTTAATACCACAAAGGTAATCCCTTTCAGAAGTTTCATAGTTTTAGGTTTTACATATATTTCAGTCTGCATTCCATCTCAAATTAAGTTAGTGTATGATGTGAGGTATGAGTTGAGGTTCCTCTTTTTCTGCATATTGATAGACAATTATTACTGCACCACCACTGCAGAAACTATCCTGTTCCCCCATTGAATTATCTTGGCACTTTGGTTGGATGTCAGTTGGCCATAAATACGTGATTCTATTTCTAGATTTCTATTCCATGGATCCATATATTCTTGGGCCAACATCATACGTTATAGTTTTAGAGTAAATCTCAAAATTAAATTACATGAACCCTCTGACTTGGTTTTGTTTTCTTCAAAATAGTTGTAGCTATTTAGGCTCCTTCTCCTTACAAATTTTAGAATGAGCTTGTTTGAAAAACAAAACAAAGACAAAAAACCCTACTGGGATTTTGAGTGGGATTACATTTAATCAATAACTCATTGAGGTAAGAATTGGCCTCTTAATATTGAATCTTCCGATCCATGAATACGGTATGATTTCTCTCCTCAGTGTTTTATAGTTTCATGGACCAAGTATTTTACATATTTTGCTAGATTTAATCTGTTTCATGTTTTTTAAAATGTTATTGGAAATGGTATTATATTTTAACTTCCAGCTGTTCATTGTTAGTATATAGAAATGTGATGTTTTATGTTGACCTTATTTTCTGTGATCTTACTAAACTCACTAAAGATTCTTTCGAATTTTCTACATGATAATCACATATTCTGTTAATATAGGCAGTTTTAAATCTCTTTCTAATCTATAAGCTTCCTCTCTCTCTCTCTTTCTCTCTTTCTCTCTCTCTCTTGCTTTACTTCTCTGGCTCAGAACTTTAGTATTTTGCTGAATAGGAATGATGAGAGAGGATGTCCATGCCTGTTTTTTCACCAGTAAGTTTAGAGGTGAGCTGTAGGCTTTTGGTAGGTTTGATCACAAATGGATGGTTTTTAGTGATATGGTTATTGTTTTTAGACTGGTGAATTAGATAGATGATTTCCTAATGTTGAATAGACCTTCCATTCCTGTGATTAACCTCAGTTGGTCACAATTTATTATCCTTTTTATAAATTGTTGCATTTTAACTATTACTAACATTTTTTACAGTTGTGACCATGAGGGATATTACTCACTGATTCTCTTGCAAAGTCTGGTCTTGGTAACAAGGATAATGATTTCATAAAATGAGTTGGGAGGTGTTCCTTTTATTTTTTTATATTCTGTAAGAATGTGTGTAAAATTGGTATTATTTCTTCCAAAATGTTAGAAATTACCTGTGGGGTCATAGAGTCCTGGAGTTTTCTTATGTATAAAATTTTGAACTATGAATTCACTATCTTATATAGATAGAGAATTATTCACATTGTCTCTTCTTGAGAAAATTTTGGTAGTTGACATCTTTTAAGGAATTTGTCCATTTCATCTCAGTCAGGGTTTTTCAACCAAAGTGACATTTGGATAGGATAATTCTTTGCTGTGGGAGGGTGTCCTTTGAATGATCGAGTGTTTGGCGGCATCCCAGGTCTCTACGTACTAGATGGCAGGAACAAGCCTCCCATTTGTGACAACCCAAACTGTCTTCAGACACATGTCCCCTGTTGACTGAGAACCACTGATTTAAATTGTCAAATTCATTGTCATAATGTTTCTTGTGATATTCTCTATCTTTTAATGTATGTATGAGCTGAAGGAATTTTCTGTCTTTGATCTCTGATGTTGGTAATTTGTGTCTTTTCTTCTTCTCCCTCTCCTTCCCTCCTTCCTCTCTCTATCTTTTTTTTTTTTTTCTCTTATAAGATTGGCTAGAGTTTCATTAATTTTCTTAGAGCTACTTTTGATTTCATTTGATTTGGTTTCATTTGATTTTCTCTGCTACTTTTTTTTTTTTTAATTTTTTTTTTCAACGTTTATTTATTTTTGGGACAGAGAGAGACAGAGCATGAACGGGGGAGGGGCAGAGAGAGAGGGAGACACAGAATCGGAAACAGGCTCCAGGCTCTGAGCCATCAGTCCAGAGCCCGACGCGGGGCTCGAACTCCCGGACCGCGAGATCGTGACCTGGCTGAAGTCGGACGCTTAACCGACTGCGCCACCCAGGCGCCCCAACTCTCTCTGCTACTTTTTTGCTTTCAGTTGTATTTATTTAGGCTTTTGTCTTTATGTCTCTCCTTGATTTCAGTTTATTTCCTCCTCCATTTGTAGTTCCTTAAAGTAGAAGCTTAGATTATTTCCTAATATATTCATTTAATATTATTATAAATTTCCCTCTAAGTGTGCTTTAGTTTCACCCCATACATTTGGGATTGTTTTCTATTTATTTTCACTCAGTTCAAAAGGTATTTTATTTCTATTTGACTCCTTTCTTCCATGAGTTACTTAGAAGTGTATTTAATTTCTAAACATTTTGGGATTTTCCATATATATGCTATTGGTTTCTAGTCTATTCCATTTTGGTTAAAGAACACTATATACTTGCCGTTGTTTTTAACTTTTCTGGGATTTATCTTGGTGAATCTTTCATGTGCCATTGAAAAGAATGTATATTCTGTTGTTACTGGGTGGAGTATTCAATCATTGTTGGTTAGGTCTTTGGTTGTAGTGCTCAGGCCTGCATCTATACCGTGTTTTATTTCTGCTTGGTCTTTCAATTACTAAAATAGGAGTGGTTGAAGTCCCCCGTCACAGTTGTGAGTCTGTTTCCTTTTAGTTCTATTAGGTTTCGCTTCATGTCATTGAAGCTTTGTTTCATGCATATTGACGAATTGCCCCATTTATCATTGCCTAATGCTTCTCTTTATCACTCATGATATTAGTTGTTCTGATGTCTACTTTGATAATAAGAAGACCTTAAAAAGAACCATACTGCAGGCTAGACTTAGGCCATGAGCCATAGTGTGTTCACTTCTGTTTTAAAGGTTTCTTGTTCACAAGACATAGTTGACTCTTTTGTTGCTGGTTGGTTGGTTGATCTCTGCCATTTAATTTGGGTATTTAAATCACTTAAATTGTTTTAAATTTTTTTTTTTTTCAACGTTTATTTATTTTTGGGACAGAGAGAGACAGAACATGAACGGGGGAGGGGCAGAGAGAGAGGGAGACACAGAATCGGAAACAGGCTCCAGGCTCTGAGCCATCAGCCCAGAGCCTGACGCGGGGCTCGAACTCACGGACCGCGAGATCGTGACCTGACTGAAGTCGGACGCTTAACCGACTGCGCCACCCAGGCGCCCCTAAATTGTTTTAATTGTTGTTAAATTTAAATTTATCATCTTGCTAGTTGTTTTCTTTTTTTTCCATTTATTTTCTGTTCCCTTTTTCCTCTTCTTTTGGATTGTTTTTTATGAATCTGTTTTATCTTTACTAATGGCTTTTAGCTTTACTTCTTAAAAAAAATAATAGTTCTAAAGTTTAAAATGGTTTTGTTTTTAATTTATGTGGAGAGAGAGAGAGAGAGAGAGAGGAAGGGGAAAAGAGAGATGGGGAGAGAATCTCAAACAGGCTCTGTGCTGTCAGCACAAAGCCTGATGTGGGGCTTGAACCCACAAACTATGAGATCATGACCTGAGCCGAAATCAAGCATCAAGAAGCTCAACTGAATGGGGCACCTGTGTGACTCAGTTCTTCTAAAGTTTAAAATATATGTCTTTAGGGGCGCCTGGGCGACTCTCTCTCTTTCTCAAAAATAAGTAAACATTTATATAATATATATATATATATATGTATATATATGTATGTGTATATATATGTATGCATATACATTGTATATACATTATATACATTGTATATACACTATATATACACATTGTATATACATTGTATATACATTGTATATGTATATGAACATTTATATAATATATGTATGTATGCATATATATGTATGCATATGTATGCATACATATATATGCATATATATGTATACGTGTGTGTATATATATATATTTATATAAACTTTAACTTGTCACAGCTGTGTTAAAATCTGTAAGAATCGTACAATGTATTTCCAGTTTCTCCCTCCTTTATTGTTGTTTTATTTTACATTTCATTTTTACACATATTACAAGCCTTACAGCTAAATTCTTAATTATTTTACCTTAGCCAAATATTTCTTAAAGTGGCTAAAAACAAGGAAAGATATCATTTATACTTTGGTTCATTTTTGCCATTTCCAAAGCTTTCCATTTGTTTGTGCAAAGCCAAGTTTCCATCTGGTAATAATACTCCTGCCTCAGAAATTCTGATTTAACATTCCTTGTGATACACATCTCTTGCCATTGAGTTCTCTCAGTTTTTGCTGTCTACAAAAGTCTTTACTTCACCTTAATTTTTGAACAATATTTTCATGTGCATACTATTCTGGGTTGATTCTGCTTTTTTTTTTCCCTCCAGTACTATAAATATGCTACACCATGACTATAAAAACATCAGTGGTTGTCAGGGAGTTGGGAGGTGGAAAGGGAGGGATGAATAGGTGAAACAAAGGGGATTTTCAGGGGGCATCTGGGTGGCTTAGTCACTTAAGCCTCGTACTTTGGCTCAGGTCATGGTCTCGTAGTTCATGAGTTCGAGCCCTGTATAGGGCTCTGTGCTGACAGCTCAGAGCCTGAAGCCTGCCTCTGATCTGTGTCTTCCTCTCTGCTCCTTCCCTTCTCACACTCTGTCTGTCTCTCTCTCTCTCAAAAACAAAATCATAAGCATAAAAAAAATTAAACAAAAGGGATTTTCTGAGTGAGGAAACTTTTCTTAATAAAACAAATGGTGGATACACATCATTAGGCATATGTTAAAGCCCACAAAACTACACAATTCAAAGAGTAAACCTTAATTTAAAGTATGGACTATAGTTATGTAATGCATAGTTTACATGGTTAATATACATTAATAATGTACAGCATGGAATAATTAAAACTACATTATTTATTATATTATATAATAAGTAATTGTAACAATTGTTTAACACTAGTGCAAGATGTTAATAATAGGGAAAACTGTGCGGAGTTGGAGAGTGAAGTGGAGAGGGGTGGGTATATCAAATTTTATGAACTATCTCTTAATTGTGTAAACCTAAAACTACTAACAAAAATAAAGTCTATTAATGATTTTTAAAAATACATTTTTAGAAATGTTTTTGTGTGAAAAGTCTGATGTAATTCTTTTGTTTGTTTCTTTACGTAGGTTGCATCTTTTTTTTCTTTTTGCTAGTTGCCTTCAAGATGTTTTTTTCTTTGCTTTGGAGCATTTTATGATGTCTCTAGATTTTTGTGTGTGCATATGCCTGTGTACATGCATGTGATTTTCATCTTGCTTACTTACAACGCTTTTCTGAGCTTCTTGGATCTGGGATTTTACATATTTCATTATTCTTAGAAAAGATCTTCATATACTTTTTATTTCTTTTTCTCTTTTTCTGGGACTCCGCTTACCCATATGTTTGTTTGATTGATTGGTATCCTACATTTCTGGGATTTATTCCCACTCTTTTTCTCTTTGTGTTCAATACAGGAGAGAGGATTTGATTGATTCATCCAATCAACATCCAGTTTAGGGGATTCCTTTTTTTTTTTTTTTTTTAATGTTTATCTATGTTTGAGAGAGAAAGAAGGAGAGACAGAGTGAGAGCAGGGGGAGGGGCAGAGAGAGAGAGAGAGACAGAATCTGGAGCAGGTTCCGGGCTCCAAGCTGTCAGCAGAGAGCCCAGCCTGACTTGGGGACGAAACTCAGGAACTGCAAGATCATGACCCAAGCCAGAGTGGGACGCTTACCTGACTGAGTGAGCCAGGTGCCCCAGTTTAGGGAATTCCTATTGGGTGGAGATTTTAGAACAAACCACCTCAGTAGTCATCATTGGGTTGGGAGCCTTTCTTTGTCCAGTCATCTATGCCAATCCTTTATGGTATGGAGCGTGGATGGTCTATATCTGATTGTCTCAGCAGGCATCAGAGGCAAGATTTCTGATAGAGGTAATATGCATGGCCAGCATCCCAAGTATGACAGACTTCTGTAACCAATACAGGTTACAAGGGAAAGCAAAGTAGGAAAAGTAAAATCATGCTTTGGAAAAGGGAAATCAAGATATTTTTCATGCTCCTGCCCTGAGTCACAGACATATTGTGCAGAAGCTCATTCACCCTCTGGTGTCCATGAGTTCATAGGAGATAGTTACTTCCATTTTACCTAGAATTTCTATGAAGAATGAAGAGAGTTACCCCTGAGAAGGCAGAGGGAAATTTAAATGACACCTAGAATCAAGTGGTTAATAATATACTGAAGATTAGATACCAGGTCTGGGTTCCTATTATAACAGTATCATACATTGCACCACAGCTACACTTGTCTGAAGTTGGTACATAGAAAACAGTTTTTAAGGAATTTACTAATTAATCCACTCTGCTGAAGCGTAATTGTGGGGAAAGACAATCCTTTTTTAACTGTAGTGAGACTTCTCCCTTCCTGATTACTGCTCCTACTTATTGACTTGTACTATATGCAGTGAGGGAAAAGGAAAAGGACATTGGAATAAGACTGTCACGGCTAAGGTAGTAGTTCTATAACCCAGTGACTCTGTGACCCTGTCACTGACAAAAATCATTCTCGGGCAAAGACAAGTTGGAACCTCAGCTATGCTCATTCTTTTTTTTTTTTTTTTTTTTTTTTAATTAATTTATTTTTTTGAAAAACAGAGAGAGGCAGAGCACAAGGAGGGGAGGGGCAGAGAGGGAGGGAGACACAGAATCTAAAGCAGGCTGCAGGCTCTGAATTGTCAGCACAGAGCCCGACATGGGGCTTGAACCCACAAACTGTGAGATCATGACCTGAGCCAAAGTCGGAGGCTTAACCGACTGAGCCACCCAGGGCCTCCGATGAGTTCATTCTTGAATTCAAATGCTTTCAGGCACACATAATTGATGTATGGAGAGGTCCTGAAAACCTTCTGGAAGAGAATGTTTCCAAAGGAAAGAGGGAGTCTGGGTTAGAAGCTTGGTCAGATAACATTGCCCCAGTGATCTGAAAGGAATAGCAGTACTGAGAGCAGCATCTCAAAGAGGGGCCTTCCCAAAATTTCTGTAAAACCTTGGTGTAACATGGTGATTATTTAGGATTCATGTAACTGAGAGCATAGCTCAGAGAAGGAGCTGAGAGGTAAAGTCTCCTCACTTCCCCAGGAAAGCTTTGAGGCACTGTGGGCTCTGAAGAACAGAGCACATTTTGGGCACCTGTGAACCGCTGGCAAGGAGAGCTCTCGTGGGCATGAGCCCTAGCAAGGCTCTGGGCCCTGGTTCTTCCTGTATGCATTCTTCTGGGAATTGTTTTCCTGTTAGCCCAGTCATTGGTTAGTAATTTGTTTTTCTTTGGAGACTTTTTAACTGTTGGGTGTTAGGCTTCCTAGATGAAATCTACACATTCTTTGGCAGACCCATTTCTATTTTTTGAGTTATTGCTGAGCTTACAAATTACTTTGGGGGACTTTCTTAGGTGGAGAGAGAAAAATCAAACACTAAGTGGTAAAGAAATGAATGATTTTGTTCCTTCAGTCCATCTACCAGCTGGTATTTAGAACTACTCTCTCGTGTTGGTCCTATGAAGGCATGGGACCTCAACTTAGGGAATTAAATTTATTTCTATTGAGCAATAATCATGGAGATAAAGTTACCAAAGATCAGTTTACAAATTATAAAAAAATAACTTGGTACTTTTCACATCTTGTTCTTTTTTTTTTTAATGTTTATTTTGAGAGAGATGGCGGGGGTGCGGAGAGGCAGAGAAACAGGGAGACAGAGGACATCAAGCATGCTCAGCACCATCAGCACAAACCTGACACATGGCTCGAACTGACAAGTCATGAGATCGTGACCTGAGCTGAAACCAAGAGTTGGACGCTCAACTGACTGAGCCATCCAGGTGCCCCAGTACTTTTTACATCTTCTAATTCTGCATTTCAGAGTGTCCCTTAAGACTTTGATTCATAAGACTGTTCTGTATTGACTAAAGGTGTGCCTTTTCCTGAATAATATCCTACCTAGTGTTCAGTGAGTGCTCGACATTGAACTCCTTTACATAGCTTGCCTATTGTAATCCTTGAAAAATCTGCATGAGGTACTATTATCATTATTATCCCCATTCTAGAGCAGCAGAGCCTCATTGACAGGAGCAAGGTATATAATCTGTGCTTGGTCACACAGTTAAGACTCAGTTGAGCCAGAATTCCAAGTTGCTATGCCACCTTGCCTTCAAATAGTGAGGAAAATGCCACTGGGTGGAAAGCCAAGCTTGAAAGCACAGAGACTGGACCATGAATCACAGTGGGGACACATGGCCAGGACAAGAAAACCCACGGCCCATGATGTATGAGCATATGAGTTTGATTAATGGATGTGGGAGCCCCGAATACAGAACACTATGAAAAGGATAACCCCTGAAACATTGGGCTGCATGTAGGAAATGTGAGACATTATTAATGTTGCATATCAGTTAGTAGACCTGTTTCTATGAAGAGATGGTTGTGGATGCAGAGCATTTCCTTTGAATTCTTATTCTTAACAATTCTTGTCCCCCTCCAGTAATTTGGAAGGGAGTGTGAATCTACAAATTGTCCTACAACCATAAGATCATACATTCAAATTGGCAGATTGACAAATTAGAATGCCAGTTTCAAGAAGAAATGAGATTTCCAAAGTTGCTTAGGTCAATGTTGCTTTGCAATCTGATACGCAATCTCATATCAGAAGGCCTACATAAGTTGTCCTGGGACTCAGTTGTGACTAAAGGACTGGTAGGAGCGGGCTTGCTGGAGCTCCCCTGGCACAAGCTGAAACACATTTTGAGATGAGAGATTTTTATAACCTCTAAGTACAGAGGTTTCAAGAATGATAGGCCTCAAGGGAAGAGTACGATGCCTGTTACTCATTTAGATGATCCTCAAGTCCTTTTTCTACTTTGAGTTTGAAGGCGAAAGCTATAATGAAAGATCAGATCAAAAATGAATCAAGCCAGTATCCTGAGATCACAAGGTGCCAGGAACCCGGACGTCAGCACCAAGAGACAGCCCCTCAGCATGGAGCTCAGGGGTTTGCAATCTTCGACACAGAGATGTGACCATGAGGGCCTCACCAGCCTTGTGGTACCTTAAAAAGGCATTAGTCAGCACAACACAATGAGCCAGAACTTGTGAGGAAGGCTGAAAGCTACAGGGTAGTCAAGAATACCAGGATGGGGAACACATGAGATGCCTCCTAGAACAATTCAGGGGGGATTTGAGACATTCGTAGGTTCCCCAGCAAATGTGAGTGGAGACAAGGAACCATCACTGGTGGCTGTATTGCAACCCAATGTATACCTACAGGCTGTGCTCACTATGCAATGGGGTTATGTGGTTGATCTCTAGAAATGTCGCCCTTTGGGTCTGTCTCCTGCTTAGAATTCATGAATCACCAGGGGTACCTGAGAGATGCTTTGGATGATGTCGAACCAGTCAGTACCATTGTGATGTGAGCTTGCAGCTTCCTAAAGTCTCTCTAACAAAAAAGTTCAGGCTTCGGAATAGGTAATCCTCAAACAGTAAGTTGGAAAATTACAGTAAAGAGACACAGTTGCACTAGTTAGCTGGTCCTTAATGATGCTGGTTTCTAAAAGACACCATCTTTAAATCCATACACACTTTGGAGGAGAGAAGCACTTCAGATGGCTGGAGAACAGTCTACTCTCTTGGAAAATCTTTCAGCAACAGGTGTTACTTCTTTTTGTCTTGAGGACATCAAACCCTCAGAGAAGCATGAAATTTTTCCTAATGCAGTTTAGCTGCTAATCATTCACAAAGAAATGAAATTTTGATGGAGTTGTGAACACATGCCTTTTGGCACCTGTTTTTGCCATCTTGGTTTGTTTTTCTTCCCACAGCATTTTACACCTTCTAATTTAATTTGTGACTGGCCCCTTTCCTCCCAGCTGTTCAGGCCTAGAAAGCACACACACATATTCAAATGGGTTACTGGAGCTTAACACGGCACAGGGACTGAGCCAACAGCATTGGCCAAGTCATACTCAGGTCTTGAGGCCAGCACTCCTGGTGCCTTATCCCACTATGCACTGGTAACTTGAGACTAGAGGTCTAATATAGAGCCTGCAAAGTTCAAACACTGTCAGAAAGTCTATCCCATCCAAACAGGGCTTTCTAGGGGATTAAAGGGACCTCGGGTCACAGTGTGGCCTATGCAAGAGCTTTGTGATATGAAAAGTGACTTTGTGGGAGTAACCTCTGTGACATTCTCACCATACGCCTGAGTCAAGCTGCCCTTGTGTTGTGGTTTCTGGGGAATGTGTGTAGATCCTGAATCCAACAGCAGACCCACACACCAAGTTCGGAGCCTAGAAAATTGGAACTTGTGATTTTACCCTGCACTTCACATGAAGTCAAGGAGATGTGAACGGGCAGAATTAGTATACTTTCTCTTTTGGGCTACAGAAAGTGTGAATGTAATCCCAATCCAAATGGTTGCTATTTTCCAAAGAGTACATGTGGAGTTGAGCAGAGAGAATGATATGAATTCAAAAATCTCATCGGGGGAGTATCACAATATCTTTATCAATAAGGACAGTGTTTCTCTAGATGTGGGTCCTTCTGAAGCCTCACTGTAAAACCACCGTTTGTTACTGCTATAATTTCCCTGGGACAATGAGGGATGTTGGCAATAACACGGTACATTAAAAGACCATAAATTTATCTGCAGGACTCAAATAATATTTTGGTACAAAAGCAAAAGCCTCTGGCTGCCTTGTAAATCAAAAACATGGTCCCAAGGGACAAAATAAATCCAGAAAAAATCCAAAATACCTAAGAAAATTCAATTTGTGATAAAGAGGTTATCTCATATCAGCAGAGCAAGGAAGGCAATTTAATAATGGATGTTTTGAAAATAGTGATCTCATTTGTATCTCCACCTGTATATCACAATAAACTGAAAATACATTAAGAATCCCATGTGAAAAAGAAATTCTAAAAGCACCATAAGAAAATATTGGGAGGATTTCCTTGCACCCCTGAAGTGGGAAAGGTCTTTCTAATGATGATTCAAAATCCAAAAGCTATAAAATGAAAAATTCAAGTACAAAAGATGAAAACAACTTTTGCATGATAAATTATACCCCAACCATATCAAAAATCAAATGACAAACTGGGAAGAATTTTTAAGAACCAAAGGCTGAACTCCCAATACACAAAGATCTCCAAAAAATCAATTTTGAAAAAGATTTATTTTAACATAAAGGCAGCACATTATTTATATTCTGCATCCTGTCTTTGAGCTTAATGATAGCTTCTTTATACTTTCTCACCACTGTGTTTTATTGTTTGGGGAATTTCTTTACCCAGTGTCAGTCCCCTATTGATGTACACGTGTATGGGATACTCCCCCCAAATCTATTGCTTTAAATAATTTTTCAAGAAAAAGAATTGCAGTGTTCAAGAGCTGAGACTGTGAAGTTAGTTCACCTGGGGGTTCCAGTTTTGGCTATTATCAATTTCAAGCTATGTGACCTTGACTTTGGGCCTCTGTTTGTTCATCTGTGTAATGGGTTTGAAGTTAATAGTATCAGCAACATGAGATTGTGGTGAGGATTCAATGTGTTACCATATGAGTAAAGGATTTAGAATAGTACCTGACCTAAGATAACTGTTGTAGAAGGCTTAATCATTATGATTACCACTTTTTGGCAAATAATATATAAATCGTATTAGCTTTACTTTTAAAACCTCTACTTTTATAATGTTTAGGACTCATAGTGAAAGAGAGAGCTGAAGGGAGAGATGTTTTTTTTAATTTTTAATGTTTATTTTTGAGAAAGAGAGAGAGGGCAGGGGAGGGCCAGAGAGAGAGGGAGACACAGAATCTGAAGCAGGCTCCAGGCTCTGACCTGTCACACAGAGCCTGATGCGGGGCTCGAACCCACGGAATCATGAGATCATGACCTGAGCCCAAGTCAGATGCTTACCAACTGAGCCACCTAGGTGCCCCAGAGATGCTCTCTTCCAAAGTCAAAACATGGGATCCAATGGTGGGAAAATAATTCTATTACTTGCTGTTTCTTGCTTCTTAGTGAAGAGCTGCTTACAAATGCAGCCCAACAGCATCAGGCCTGGATGCCAGGAAGGGTGAAGAGCAGCCCTGGAACTGCATTGTAATAAGCATACCAAGGGTTCTGCTGCAGGTGGCCCCAGACAACTTTTTTTTTTTAACTTTTTGAAGTAGTTTTTATTTTCTCCACTTTAAAGGTACAGAGACTGAACCCAGAGAAAGCAAGTTCATAGCCCACTAATTTGGAAGCGTTACTGACAAGATTTGACATCAAGCCTTTTTGGTTTGCCACGCTGAGTCTTAACTCCACAAAACTCCTCCTCCTCCTCCTCCTCCTCCTCCTCCTCCTCCTCCTCCTCCTTCTTCATTAAGAGACTTCATTTTTTTTGGAACATTTTTAGATTTACAGAAAAATTGAACATGTAGTTCAGGGAGTTTCTACATTCCTCCTCCTTGTTTCTATTATTATTACATAATAATACATGTACATAATATCTCGTAATAATACAAGGTACATCTTGCATTGGTGTGGTACATTTGTTACAGTAACTAAATGGATACATTATTGATGCATTAACAGAAGTACATATTTTACAGGTGATTTTTAGGGCAGAAAAACTATTCTGTAGAATACTGTTATGGTGGACACATGTCATAAGACATTTCCCAAGACACACAGAATGTACAACACAAAGAGTGAACCTTGTAAACTATGTATGTAAACTGGGTAGTTTAGTTACTGCAAACCAGACAACATTTTGAAAAAGTACTGCTAACTGTCCCCTGGGTGGACGTTTGAATTGTAAGTGTAGTGACTTAGAGAAATTGATCAGGCTCAAGTTTCTTAAAAGTTAAGCCAGTGTTTCACCATAACAAGTATCATAAACCAGTTCAGAAGAGAAAATGTTGAGTTTATTGAGGTGTTCTTTCCTACTGCCTTTGGGGTATGTTGCTTACTTGTGTTTTGCATTTTAATTTATATTGCAAGTTCATGAAATGAGTGAACTTGATTTTCAGTTTTTTTCAGTGTCTTCCAAGTCCAGGACATATTCTCTTAGCACGTTCTTGTTCATATTTTAATGCTATGTAAAGCTAATAAAGAAAGAAGGAAGTTCTAATTCTGCTTCAAGAATTCTTGTTAGATTTGAACATTGAGATTGAGTGGCATGAGAGACCACAGGCTTCAGAGTCGGTCAATTCTCAGCTCATCAATGACTAAACTGAGAAATGTTGGGAAACTTACTAAACTGTCCTGAAAATAAAGTAACCCCTTTATAAAATCAGGATGTAAATACTGCATGCTCACAGTTATTCCAATGAATAGAGAGACTACAAAGAGGATGCCAACCCAGCAGGTGTTCAGTCATGGTAGATATTATTTGATTAGAATTGGGTTTTCCAGGGAATTCTCTTCTGGTTGTCTGATGCCCCCTCCTGGACAGTCCAGAATGTGTAGTAAGCAAGAGTTCATTTATTTGCTTCAAATATAAGGTTATACGAGGTTTCTAGAAGCAGTATTTCAGGAAGAGTCTGAAATCAGAGCCAGATATCCATCCAGTCTAACCAAGGAGAAAATCTAATAGAGACGCACTGGGCAGAAACCTGAGAAGCAAGATAAGGGTGGAAGGCAGAGCCCAGAATTTTCTGAATGATAATATTAATTATGATAATTACTTTGTTGATATTTACATGTTCAGAATTTGTATACATTATCTCAATCTTCATTGAAATTCTATGGTACATAGAGTAAATCTTCATGGCCTTGGATTAGGCAACAGTACCCGAAACAAAAAGAACCATAGGAAAAAAAAAACATAGAGAAATTGGGCTTCATCAAAATTAAAAGTGTTTTCTTATATGTGGAATCTAAAAAAAAAAAAAATCCAAACCCATAGAAAAAGACATCAGACTCTTACCAGAGCCAGAATATAGAGGGAGTGGGAAATGGAGGAAGGTCGTCAAAAGATACCAACTTCTAGCTAAAAGATGAGTAGGCACTAGGGATGTAATGTATAACATAATGACTATAGATAACACTGCTGTACATATATAGACAAGTTGTTAAGAGAGTAAACCTTAAGAGTTCTCATCACAAAGAGAATTACTTTTTCTTTGCCTTTCTTTTTATTGTATCTGTATGAGAAGTTAGATGTTAGCTGAACCTATTTTGGTAATCATTTCACAATCTATGTAAATCCAACTATCATGCTAGGTACCCTAAAACTATACAGTGATATATGTCATTTATTTTTCAAGAAAACTGGAAAAAAATTAGAAGTATTTTGTTTCAAAGAGCACCATCAAGAAAGTGAAAAGACCGCCCACAGGGAGAAAATATTTGCAAGTCATCTACCTGATAAGAGACTTGTAACCAGAATATAAAATGAATCCTTACAACTCACTAATAAAAAGGCAAATTACTCAGTTAAAGATGGGCAAAGGGTCTGAATATACATTCCTCCCAAGGAGATATACAAGTGTCCAATAGCACATGAAAAGACACTCTACGTTGTTATTAGTCATTAGGGAAATACAAATTAAAAAAAAAAAAACAACAATGGGAGACCATTTTATATTCATGAGAATGACTTTAACAAAAAATACAAACAAGGATGCGGAGAAACAGAACCCTCATCCACTGCTTGGGAATGTAAAATGGTGCAGCCATTTTGGAAAACTATTTGGCATTTCCTCAGCATGTTAAACATAGAGTCACCATATGACCTAGCAGTTCTACTTCCAGGTATGTACCCAAGAGAAAGGAAAACATATATCCACACAAAAATTTGTTCAAAAATGTTTATAGGGTTGCACTATTCATAGTAGCCCTAGTTGGGAGCAACACAAATGTCCATTAACTGATGAATGGATAAACAAAATGTGGCATATTTATACAGTGGGATATTATTTGGCAATAATGAGGAATAAATATCGGTACATGCTACAGTATGGGTAAATGCTCAATGAAAGAAAGTAGTTACAAAAGTCTGTATAATGTATGATTCTGTTTACATGAAATGTTCCCAGTAGGCAAATCTATAGAAACAGAAAGTAGATTAATGTTATCAGGGACTAGGGGAAGAAAGGGAGATAAGGTGTGACTTCTCATGGTTATGGAATTCCTTTTTGGGGTAATGAAAATGTTCTGGAATTAATGGTGATGGTCACAACTCTGTGAATACACCAAAAAGCCCTGAAACATATTCTTTAAATGTGTAAATTGTATCGTCTATGAACTAAATCCCAATAAAGCTGTCAATAAGTGTAAATTCAAAAAAATCTTGTGAAGTACATGTTCTGTTTGATAACGTAACTGAGCCTGGCTGAAAGCCAAGTGAGCTAATGATGGAGCTGGAATTCAAAAGCAGTCTGTCATCTCCACAACCTGGATTTTTTTTTTTTTTTCTAATTTAGATTCTAGTTAGTTAACATATAGTGTAGTATTGGCTTCAGGAGTAGAATTTAGTGATTCATCACTTACATAAAACACCCAGTGCTCATCCCAACAAGTGCCCTCTTTAATGCCCATCACCCATTTAGCTCCTCCCCCCACCACCTTCCCTCCAGCAACCCTAGGTTTGTTCTCGGTATTTAACAGTTCTTATGGTTTGCCTCCCTCTCTGTTTTTAAAATTTCATTCTTTTGATCACTGAGTACTATTCCATTGTAATGTGTACACCACATCTTCTTTATCCATTTATCTGTTGATGGACATTGGGGCTCTGTCCATAATTTGGCTATTGTTGATCGTGCTGCTGTAAACTTTGGGGTCCACATGTCCCTTCAAATCAGCATTTTTGTATCTTTTGGATAAATAACTAGTACTGCAATTTCTGGGTAGGGTAGTTCTATTTTTAACTTTTTGAGGAGCCTCCATACTGTTTTCCAGAGTGGCTGCACCTCTTTGTATTTTCACCAACAGTGTCAAAGTGTTCCCCTTTCTCTGCATCCTCACCAACATCTGTTGTTGCCTGAGTTGTTGATTTTAGCCATTCTGCCAGGTGTGAGGTGGTATTTCATTGTGGTTTTGATTTTTATTTCCCTGATGATGAGTGATTTTGAGCATCTTTGCATGTGTCTGTTAGCCATCTGGATGTCTTCTTTGGAAAATGTCCATTCATGTCTTCTGCCCATTTCTTCACTGGATTATTTGTTTTTCGGGTGTTGAGTTTGGTAAGTTCTTAAAGATTTGGATACTAGCCCTTTACCTGATATGTCATTTGTAAACGTCTTCTCCCATTCTGTAGACTGCCTTTTAGTTTTGTTGACTGTTTCCTTCACTATGCAGAAGCTTTTTATCTTGATGAGGTCCCAATAGTTCATTTTTGCTTTTGTTTCCCTTACTTTTGGGAGACATGTTAATAAGAAGTTGCTGTGGCCAAGGTCAAAGAAGTTGCAGCTGGTTCTCTCCTCTAGGATTTTGATTGTTTCCTGTCGTACATTTAGTTCTTCCATCCATTTTGAATTTATTTTTGTGTATGCTGTAAGAAAATGGTCCAGTTTCATTCTTCTGCATGTCACCGTCCAGTTTTCCCAACACCATTTGCTGAAGAGACTCTTTTTTCCATTGGATACTCTTTCCTGCTTTGTCAAATATTAGTTGGCCATACATTTGTGGGTCCATTTCTGGATTTTCTATTTTGCTCCATTGATCTATGTGTCTGTTTTTATGCCAGTATCATACTGTTTTGATGATATCAGCTTTGTAATACAGTTTGAAGCCCAGAATTGTGATGCCTCCAACTTTGGTTTTCTTTTTCAGCATTACTTTGGCTCTTCAGGGTCTTTTCTAGTTCCATACACATTTTAAGATTGTGTGTTATAGCTCTGTGAAAAATGATGATGTTATTTTGATAGGGATTGCATGAATGTGTAGATTGCTTTGGGTAATATAGACATTTTAACAGTATTTGTTCTTCCAATTCATGAGCATGGAACATTTTTCCATTTCTTTGTGTCTTCTTCAATTTCTCTCATAAGCATACTATAATTTTCAATGTACATATCTTTTACCCCTTTAGTTACTTTCATTCTTACGTATCTTACGGGTTTTGGTGCAATTGTAAATGGGATCGATTCCTTGATTTCTCTTTCTGCTGCTTCATTATTGGTGTATAGAAATTCAACAGATTTCTGTATGTTGATTTTACATCCTGCAACTTTGCTGAACTCATGTATCAGTTCTAGTAATTTTTTGATTCCGCTCCCTGGATTCTTTTTTTTTTTTTTCAAACGTTTATTTATTTTTGAGACAGAGAGAGACAGAGCATGAACAGGGGAGGGGCAGAGAGAGAGGGAGACACAGAATCGGAAACAGGCTCCAGGCTCTGAGCCATCAGCCCAGAGCCTGACGCGGGGCTCGAACTCCCGGACCGCGAGATTGTGACCTGGCTGAAGTCGGACGCTTAACCGACTGCGCCACCCAGGCGCCCCAGCCGCTCCCTGGATTCTTGACCAGAATATTCTAAGGCTCTAAAGCTTTCCTGAGCTAGAGAGAGAACCTGAAGTAACTTTTATAAGGGACCTTTGGTCTTAGGCCTCCCAGAGGAGTGCCATTGCTTAATAGTCAGGCCTGGTTTCTGAGGCAGATTGTTTTGACATGATTCTGGTTCACCACGTCGTGAAGGAGTGATCTCAGCACGCTGAAATTATTCAGTGGTTGCTAAGATCTTGACAAGAGCAACTGATGTGTATGGCACAGAAGGCTTTACACAGGACATTCACTGGGATATACTGAGTCCAGAGGCTCTGAAAGTTTGGTGCCTTTCAGCATCACCTGAAAATCTTGTTGAAAATGCAAATATCCAGGTTCTACCCAAGACATATTGAATCTAAAAGTAAACAACACTGCCTGGTGGTGAGTGTTGTCAGCTGGATGAGACAAAGACAGAAAATCTGTTGATAACGGATAGGTTCTTATAAATAGGTGTTGCTTACCAAAAACTCTAGAGGAGGTTATTCCAATTCTGGCACCAGAGGCACTGCTCAAGAGCAGCGAGCTGCTGTGTGCCACAACCTGACCCCCAGCTATTATCGGAGAAGCTCCAGAAACCTTGCTTAGAATTGTGAACCACAATAGGGGCTGAAGGAGCAAAACTTTGATTCTGAGAGGTCCAATACATGTTTGGACTATATCAAGGAAAATAATTTGTCTTCTTTTGAAAAATACTCAAATAATCAAGAAAAATATGAAGTTCTAAGTAAAATTCATCCCACATTTTCCACCACAGAAAACCATTGTTTTATGCTTTGATGACAACAATCCCAGATATATGACTCTGAGCCTACGTACATGTAGACAGTCTTTTAACAGCTTTACATGAATAGGGTGACAGTGTCAATGCCTGATATTTTGCAAACTTGGTATGAGTATCTTTGGGACCTATATGTTTTTGAGAGAAAAGACCCTATCTTTAATGAAAGAAAAACAGTTTGGGTTTGATGTCTACAGTTTTATAATAGTCACCATTTTATATGAAGAATAAAAACAATCCTAGTCTTAAAGTACATATCCCAAATCAACAGATCGCACATTTTTTTATTGCTGCTTATGTCATTACCCTCTTTTTCCTATGTTAATTGCAAAGCTAATAAAGAAATAGATTGAAATAAACAGTTCATTTCTTCCATAAATTTTTAGCAGTGCAGGAAATATAATGGTTGTCAAAAAAATTTATGAATGCTTTCTAGATGCATGAATGTGTACAGGTCCTTGGAAACAAAAATTGTGGTGTTTGAGAGTTTTTAACTTTTAAGTTAATACTTCCTTTTTTTTTCTTAATATGAAATTTATTGTCAAATTGGTTTCCATACAACACCCAGTGCTCATCCCAGCAGGTGCCCTCCTCAATACCCATCACCCACTCACCCCTCCCTCCCACCCCCCATAAACCCTCAGTTTGTTCTCAGTTTTTAGGATTCTCTTATGTTTTGGCTCCCTCCCTCTCCAACCATTTTTTTTTCCTTCCCCTTACCCATGGTCTTCTGTTCTGTTAAGTTTCTCAGGATCCACATAGGAGTGAAAACCTATGGAACCTGTCCTTCTCTGTATGACTTATTTCACTTAGCATAACACTCTCCAGTTCCATCCACGTTGCTACAAAAGGCCATATTTCATTCTTTCTCATTGCCACATAGTACTCCATTGTGTATATAAACCACAATTTCTTTATCCATTCGTCAGTTGATGGACATTTAGATTCTTTCCATAATTAGGCTATTGTTGAGAGTGCTGCTATAAACTTTGGGGTACAAGTGCCGCTATGCATCAGTACTCCTGTATCCCTTGGGTAAATTCCTAGCAGTGCTACTGCTGGGTCATAGGGTAGCTCTATTTTTAATTTTTTGAGGAACCTCCACACTGTTTTCCAGAGCGGCTGCACCAGTTTGCATTCCCACCAACAGTGCAAGAGGGTTCCCATTTCTCCACATCCTCTCCAGCATCTATAGTCTCCTGTTTTGTTCATTTTAGCCACTCTGACTGGCGTGAGGTGATATCCGAGTGTGGTTTTGATTTGTATTTCCCTGATGAGGAGCGACGTTGAGCATCTTTTCATGTGCCTGTTAGCCATCCGGATGTCTTCTTTAGAGAAGTGTCTATTCATGTTTTCTGCCCATTTCTTCACTGGATCATTTGTTTTTCGGGTGTGGAGTTTGATGAGTTCTTTATAAATTTTGGATGCTAGCCCTTTGTCTGATATGTCATTTGCAAATATCTTTTCCCATTCCGTTGGTTGCCTTTTAGTTTTGTTGACTGTTTCCTTTGCAGTGCAGAAGCTTTTTATCTTCATGAGGTCCCAATAGTTCATTTTTGCTTTTAATTCCTTTGCCTTTCATATGTCGAAGGACAAAATATTAGGTTTTTCCCACTCTGTTTCTTTGCAATTCTAAAATTCTACTGGAGCAAGAATTAACCTATAAGCTAGTCTATAAACCTCACTATACTTTCTAATAAACATACACTGAACATGTCCCAATAAATGTTCACTGACAAAAATTGTAAAAGTTTTCAAAACCAAACCTTATGTTCTGATAATCACTCTTCCTGTCTTCATGGAATTCAACAGAATGTTTTCACTTTTTATGCTGGGGGACATCTACATGAGACTGGAATTCTCGATTCCAGAACCCAGAGCAAGAGGTAAATTATTCTAGAAAATAGGTGGAAGATACTTTGTTTTGAAACATTTTTTTTTTTTATTTTCCATGGCATGAGAACTGATCCTAAAAATGTTAGCTGTTTTTCAAGAGAAAGATTTAATCTGATCTACAAAAATAATAAGGAGCAAACCTTCTTTTATTAATGTTTATTTTAAAATGAAAAAAAATTCAGTATAATTAACTTACAGTGCTACATTCATTTCAGGTGTACAATATAGTGATTCAACACTTACATACATTGTTCAGTGCTCATCATAAGTGTACTCTTAACCCCCTTCACCGATTTCACCCGTCCGCCTACCCACCTCCGTTCTGGCAACTGCCAGTTAGTTTTCTGTATTTAAGAGTCTGGTTTCTTTTTGGTTTTGGTTTTGTTTTTTGGTTTGGTTTTGTTTTGGTTTGGTTTGGCTCATTTTCCTTTGTTCTTTTGTTTTGTTTCTTAAATTCCAGACATGAGTGAAATCATATGGTGGGAAAGTGCAAATCTTTTTTATTCACAGTTAAATGGGCTATTAGTAAGGATTTAGAAAACATCTGGAGCAAACAGACAGAAATCTCTTATCCTCAGTGATAGCACATTTAAATATAAAGATATGTATTTGACACTTTTTTTTTTCTCCACACGTATTTGCCTTCACCTACTGTTGGTATGAGTCCATATTCTTTTTTTAGAGGTGTATTCCTCCCTCTAGAAAATATTCAAATTCTCTTGGGATATCCATAAATAAACAACAAGTTCTTTTTAATTTCAAGGGATTTTGCACAAATATAACTTTTCGACTTGTTACCACTTCTTTCTTTGTAATTGGACAGTTTGATAAAAGTGAAAATTAAACTTTTTCATAAAAAGCATACAAATACCAATCACTTATTAAAAGCTTTTCCTTTTTATATGCCCTAAGGGACTACACACTGGCTTTCGAAGTCTGCTAATCCACAGGATACTGGATCCTTTTTTTTTTTTTTTTTTTTTTCCTGAACCTGATGGCAATGCCTGGGTTAGAGACGGGGGGTGGTTATAAACAGTTCCTAGGTGTTGAAGGGTTAATGTTAGGAGTATAAATATATATTTGATCATTTGCTTTTAGCAATTTCAGTTCCTGACTAACCAATTATCACTTGTAGATCGTGACAGAGCAAAAAAAACCAAAGAGAGAAAACACTGAAAAATAGAAGTGTCAAGTGGCATTAACAGTGCTGGGTACGCCCTGCTTTCCTTCCAAAGAGCAGTGTCACGATGAACTTCAGAGGGTCTTTTTATATTGGCACACATATGTGGACACCCCAGGTGGACAGAAACTCCTGCTTAGGGTGAAAATTTTCTTGAGATTTTCCTATGAATGTTGCATCTCTGTGCCACCAAACACCAAGCCTCGGGGTGAAAACTCAGAGCCTGACTGCCCTTCACATGGTCGTGAATGTTGAGATAGATGAAATAACCCTGCATGGGGGTATTCAGTCTTTATAGCCACACACTTGTTTAGAGAGAGATTCTTACTCTTTCAGGAAGATGTCAGGCTAAGTCCACGTGATCCTTCGTAAAGCCATCTGCATAGGCCACTGAATTGCGCTCAGAAGGAATAGGGAATACCAAGGCTGGTTCATATTGCCCCACTGGGGACTTTATGTCCATTTTGAGATCATGGCCAAAGGCAATTAAATCGCCTAAGGAAGTGTGGGCCAATACTGACAGAATCAGAAAATGTTTGAAAATAGCATTGGGAAACTGAAGGTACCTGAATGAGATTTACCACTTTCCATTTACATGTACTGGACCAGCTATAACATCAGAGCTCAGAAGCCTAAGTAGGAGCCGTGGTAGGAATTACAATGGTAACAGAAGTTTCTCTGAAGTTTGAGAACCTCTAGGCCGCTTTGCAGGTGCTGCTTCATGAAGGGACTACTATTAGATAATAAATATTACCCATCTTTTATTTAGATTTATTGAAAAGGAAGGTCTTTCAGAGGCCACCTCATAGATACATTTTCAGTGCAAAAAAAATGGAGTACTGTTATGGATTGTGAAAAGCATGGCATATATATTAATATAAATAGATTGCAGTCTTAGCTCTCACTAACTAGACTTGTGATCAGGGAGTTTTACCCTTTAAGAAATTAACATAAAAGTAGATAAGAATACAATTTCAAATGGCAAATGTATTATTATCATTAAAATTGTGGTAGCCCTGTTAACCTTAGAGAATAAGACCTTTTGATATCCTTCAGGCTTCCTGAAGTATTTATTATTAAATCTTAATATCATAAAGCAAGATGGGATCTTGAATTAGACCCTGAATGAAAATACCTTTATTATATCACTGTTAAAGCTTGATATATTGAACCTCAGTTTAAAGGATGAAAGTCAAAAAGACGCTTGGGGTGCCTGGGTGGCTCAGTTGGATAAGCGTCCCACTCCTGGTTTTGGCTCTGATCATAATTTCACAGTTTCTGAGTTTGAGCCCTGCATCGGGCTCCATGCTGATAGTGTGGAGCTGGTTTCAGATTCTCTCTCTCCCTCTCTGTCTTTCCTATGCTTGTGCACTCTCTTACTAAAACATAAAATAAACCTAAAATTAAAAAAGACATTTGATACGCTGAGATACGCAAGTAGAGCTGAGGAAGGACTCTGTGATGAAATGTATCTGCGGGGTTCTGTGCACGTTATTGTTAGATATGATAGAGACAGTATGACTCTATTCTGAAGCTTTCTGAGCTAAACAGTAGAGGTTGAAATGACAGAACTGATCCTTGGCTTCTGACAATAATAGTTAATTGAAGACAAACTCTCCCATTGAGTTTATCCAGACATGCTAGGCAAAAGAAACAAACATTGGTTTTCAGATAGTAGATTACTACCAAGGCAATCAGAAATTGAGGCAAGAAAATCCCAGAGAGAAGGGAAGTGCTTTGAGGTGTGTACCTTCCTCCTCAACACATTAGTGAATTTGTAGGTGCCATCAAACCAAGAGGCTTACAGGCCAAGTAGCTGCTGCTAAAACAAAAACAAAAACAAAAAACAAAAAAACTGTGTAGAGTTTTGAGCTATCTCACAAGGGTAGAGAAAAAGAGAGAGAGAGAGAAAGGATTTGAAGGCCCATCAAGAAAGGGAACACTGGAACACCCACACTTCCAGTAGGATGTCAGAAGGCACTATACCTTGGGAGTAAGGACAAGTTAAAAAATACCAGTCTTTATAAGGACTAAAACCCAGTTTTTAAACAGTTGAAGCCCATATTAAGTTAAGGTGATGTGCCAGTACTGTAACTACCCATCTCCCCTCCCCAATAAAAAAAAATCTTCTCCAATAAAATAGAGGGGGGCACTTGGGTGGTTCAGCTGGTTGAGAGACCAACTCTTGATGTCGGCTCAGGTCATGATCTCATGGTTGTGGGATCAAGCCCCATCTTGGGCTCTGGGCTGGGCATGGAGCCTGCTTAGGGTTCTCTTTTTCCCTCTTCCTCCTCATGCTCTCTCTCTTTGTCTCTCTCAAGAAAAAGAAAGAAAGAAAGAAAGATCCTCTCCAGAGGAATATAATACCAACCATATACTCATATATCTCTAGATTCTGCCATTGAATTCATTACTTTATTATGCAGAAAAATGCAGGCAGAAAACTAAAAACAAAAGGAAAAGATATATTAGAAATCAACAGGTGTTTCAATTATTGGAGCTTTCCAACATAGGCTTTAAAATGACAGTAAGTATTGTTTCAATAAAATCAATAAAATGAAGAATTTCATCAACACTAAAATATATAGAAAATAACATAAAAATTCAAGTACTGAAAAGTAACTCTAAGTTTGAGTTTAATGGATTAGATATATCACAGGACTAGTGAATGGAAAAGTAAATTGGAAGAAAATATACAAATGAAGAGGGGAAAAAAAAAGGAAAATACACGACCTGGTGAAAAAGTCCAACATACATGTAGTAGTAGTCTCCAAAATATAGAATGGAAAGGGACAAAAGCAAATATTTGAAAAGATTTGAAATACACAGAATTCTCTGAAACAGATAAAAATACATTAAGCCATATATTGAAAAAGCTCTATAAACCTCAAGTAGGATAAATATAAAGAAATCACACCTCAGCACATCCTAGTAAAACTATTAAAAATCACATACTAAGAGAAAATATTAAAAGAAGCCAACAGAAAAAATACATTACCTTCACAGGAGTAACAAGAAGCTGAATTCTCATAGAAATGGTAGAAGTCAGAAGACAATGTGCTAACAGCTTTAAAGTCCTAAAAGGAATGCCAACTGGGAACTATATATCCATTGGATAGGTCTTTCAAAAATTAATGCAAAATAAAGATATTTGCAAACAAAACAAAGATAAACCCATGCTTATGTAGTCAATTAATCTACAAAAAAGAGTGCAAGTATATCCAATGGGAAAACACAGTCTCTTCAACAAATAATGCTGTAAAAACTGGACAGCAGCATGCAAAAGAATGAAATTGGACCATTTTCTTACACCATACACAAAAATTCACTCAAAATGGATTAAAGACCTAAGTGTGGGACCTGAAACCATAAAATTCCTAGAAGAAAACATATGCAATAATTTCTTTGACATCGGTTGCAGAAACATTTTTCTAAATATGTCTCATTAGGCAAGGGGAACAAAAGCAAAAATAAGCTATTAGTATTACACCAAATGAAAAGCTTTTGCACAGTGAAGGAAACCATCATCAAAACAAAAAGTCAATCTATTGAATGGGCTAAGACATTTGCAAATCATGTATCCGATAAGGAATTAATGTCCAAAATAATATAAATAACTTATACAATTCAACACCCACAAAACAAATAATCCAATTAAAAATGAGCAGAGGACCTGAACAGGCATTTTTCCAAAGAAAATATGCAGATGGCCAACAGACACATGAGAAGATACTCAACATCACTAATTATCAGCGAAAAGCTAATCAAAACTACAATGAGATATCACCCGATACCTGTCAGAATGGTTAAAATTGAAAACACAAGGAATAAGTATTGGTGAGGATATGGAGAAAAGGAATGTCACGCACTGTTCATGGGAATGCAAACTGGTGAAACCACTGTGCAAAACAATAAGGAGTTGCTTTAAAAAATTCAAAATGGTAGTATCATATGACCCAGTGATTCCACTATTTGGTATTTACCTGAAGAAAATGAAAACACTTATTCAAAAAGATATATTGCAGCATCAGTTACAATAGCCAAGTTATGGAAGTGACTCAAGTCTCCATCCACAGATGAATGCATAAAGAGATGCATAAAAGGCAGTGAGATCTTGCTATTTGCAGCAACATGAATGGACCTAGCGGACATAATGCTAAGTGAAATAAGTCAGTCAAGGAAAAACAATTACCATATTATTTCACTCATATGTCCAGTTTAAGAAACAAAACAAAGAGACAAATAAAATAACCGGACTCTAAAACACAGAGAAGAAACTAGTGGTTGCCTGAGGGGAGGTAGGTAGGGGGATGGGTGAAATAGATAAAAGGGAAAAGAATACACTTATCTTGATGAGTGCTGAACAATGTATAGAAATGTTAAATCTTTGTTTGTACATCTAAAATTAATATAACACTCTGTTTGTTATACTTGAATAAAAAAGGTAAAAAAAAAACCCTAAACTGTTCTAAAGACTAAAAAAAAAAGCAAAATAAATGTATTTGCAATAAAATGAAGAAAGTTTGCCACTACCACTACACTCATGCTAAAAGAAGTATCCAAAGTGAATTTTCAGGAAGAAGAAAAATCATCCCAGGTGAATGCAAGGAAGTGCAAAAAGGATTGGCAAGTAATGGAAAGGCTAAATGCATGGGTAAGTCTAAATAATCAGTTACAGCATGTGAGAACAACGTTCTAAAGGCAGGATGTGATGAAAACAGGAAGGATGAAAATACTTGAGAATTACAGGACGAAAGGCAGGAAAGTGAATAATTCAGTCACGGGGTTGTAAGGTTCCTAAGCTGTTAAAAGTACTGAACAGGTAAAAGTAGTTAAGCCAGGGATGCATGTTATCATCTCTAGTAACTCCTAACAGCAGAGAAAAACAATATATAATAAATAATAAAGGGGGGAAATGAAATGACAGAAGTAGTTGACGAATACAAAGGAGGGCAAAAAGAAAAGGAAGAAAGGTAACATATAAGACAAATGGACCAAATAAGAAAATAAAAAAAGGGGTAGAATCAAACTTAAATACACACGTTATATTAAATATAAATGGAATTCAATTAAAAGTCAAGAATTGTCAGACTAGATTAAAAACAAAACCTCTGTATTCAAGAAATAGTTAAAAGAAAAAGGAAGAATGAAAGTAAATAGACGAAAAAGATAAACCAGGCAAACTTGAACCAAGAGAAAAATAGGGCTGGTGGAGTTTTGTGTGTGTCAGATAAAGCAGGCTTCGATAAAAGTGTTTCTTCAAATAGAGAGGAACACTTTATGATGGTGACAGTAATCAGTACATCAGTATAATGTTTAATTTGTACACATCTAATAGCCCCTGCTTCAAATAGATGAATCCAAATTGGCAAGATAAATCACAAAAGTGGGCAAATGTACAATTCTAGCTGGAGTTGGAATACACCTCTCTCAGTAACAATAGAACAAGTGTCAAAAACGAGCCCACGGTGATACAGAATACTTGAGCAGCAAAATTATCAGATTTGACCAAATACCATAGCCCTAGTTTTACGTGTGATAATGGAGTATTATATTTTTTAAATGTATTTTTCCATTAGGGAAACACGTTGTAGTATTTAACAAATGGGGGGATGAAAGGCCCTGAACAGGGTGGCTTTAGATAAGTCATGGGGGACAGAGGATGCATTGGAAAGGAAATGGAGGTACAGCAACATTAGAGAAGTAGTGTGGCCCGGACTTATGGCCCCAGTATCAGAGTGAGACTGAAAGACAACAGACAACACAAAGATCAATAATTTGCAAGTATGATTTTTACAACTTAGGTTGCTTATCATTATGCTTCAAAAATTTTAAAGAGCACGACAGTAGCATAACACATTTTGAAAACAATCATCAGTAAAACTCAGGGACATCCCAGCAATTTACGTATATCTGTTACTTTCATATTTTGTTGTAATCTATAGAAACTGGAGTACGCTTTCCCTTCCATTACAATGTACTGTTGCTTTAATATTTTGCAACAGTTTCCCTTTAACAGAGATTCCTTTTCCGACCGAATACGAATACGTACTTGAAAATGCTCTAAACAAGTAATTTAAATCTTCCAGAGGTTATAATTTAAATCTTTCCAGGGAGTATAAAAGTCTTAATGGGTCCAATTCCTTTGTAGTTACCTCTAGTTAAATCATGCTTTACTCTCAAAGTCGATTTTTAGCTCAGTTAATTCTTCCTGAAAATACTGGCTAACATGTTCCACTTCTTTTGTTAAATGAATAAATCACAGAAAATGGTACTGTAAAGAACGTATTAGATCCTTAAGTTTCATTATCATATCTTTTTAACAGCTTCCAATTGGGAGTCTATTTTCAAATCAATGGTTTAAACCAATCAGTTTTTAGTTGCTGTTAAAACAGAAACTCTGAAAATTCTGTGGGCAGGCTTGCTTTAAAATTATTTAAATTGTCCATTAACTCTCATTAAGTTTTCTTTTACTTGAATGATCTCATTTCCTTCCAGTTTAAGAAGGATTTCATTTAAGCTTTTAAGGATATTTTAGAGAGGTTTGTGTAATTTTATATTTTAAGTTTTACTGCTTAATATTTCATTTGATAAAATAAAAATCAAAAATAGTATTCAACAATGCTATCAAATATTAAAACAAAAACAAAACAAAACAAAACAAATAATTTCCTTTGGAGGGTCAACTTCCTTTTGTAGTATAAGATACACAAATTCTTCTTTATATCGTTGAACATTTTACAAAATAATCTGTCATTTAAGGGATCACTCTTGGGGTGCCTGGGTGACTCAGTCGGTTGAGCGGCCGACTTAGGCTCAGGTCATGATCTCACAGCTCGCGAGTTCGAGCCCCACGTTGGGCTCTGTGCTGACAGTTCAGAGCCTGGAGCCTGTTTCGGTTTCTGTGTCTCCCTCTCTCTCTGCCCCTAACCCACTAGCATTCTGTCTCTGTCTCTCTCAAAAATAAATAAACATTAAAAAAAAAAAAAAAAAAGGGATCATTCTTAATTTTATGAATTGACCTAATAGCATATACTGATCTATCAAGTCTCTTACTACGGTTCTTGGCAATTAATTGCCAAGGAATAATATAATGAATTGCTAAAATACTTGTTGCTACTTCTTTTAAGTTCCTATAAATCTATTGCTAAAGAATTCAAGACACAGGCCCCAAATGAAGTTGCTTATGCTAAGCCTCACATCACCTGAGACTTAACTATAAATTCAGCTCTCCCTGACATAGAATCTTAAACCAATCAGGAATTGTCTGATCAGCACTAGTTAGCTAATCTGCTCAATAGACAAATATTCACTAGAGGAAAATAACTTTGCCATAATCAACGTTTTTTTTTTTTTTTTGGCCTCATATAAGTTCCTTTTTCCCACTCCCTTCTGGTTATAAACATTTTTTTCATTTTGTATAGCTCCTCAGAGCTCCTTTCTTATTTTTTTTTTTTCAACGTTTATTTATTTTGGGACAGAGAGAGACAGAGCATGAACAGGGGAGGGGCAGAGAGAGAGGGAGACACAGAATCGGAAACAGGCTCCAGGCTCTGAGCCATCAGCCCAGAGCCCGACGCGGGGCTTGAACTCACGGACCGCGAGATCGTGACCTGGCTGAAGTCGGACGCTTAACCGACTGCGCCACCCAGGCGCCCCGTCAGAGCTCCTTTCTTAAGCTAGATTGGATGCTGCCCAATTCAAATGGATTTTTTTTCTCAAACTCTTAAAATTTTTAAAATATGCTTCAGTTTATCTTTTAATATTGTGTTGCTAACTAGTTATAGTTGCAACTTTACCTTTTGTATAAGTAAGTAGATTGGGGAAGGTAATACTTTCCCTGTTAAAAGGTAAAGACTTCAAACACTGACAACTTTTTTTTATCCATTGTCAGTAATTTAGAAAAAATCATTCCCTTGAGTACTTTTTCTCCTTAACACTGTTACCTACATGTAAGATCTCCTTGTCATGAGAGATATATGTTCTTTTGATTGTTGTTTATTAAATGACTGAATTTTGCCATCTTTCACCATTTTATTTTAATTTTTTTAATGTTTTTATTTATTTTTGAGACAGAGAGAGACAGAGCATGAGCGGGGATGGGGCAGAGAGAGAGAGGGAGACACAGAATCTGAAGCAGGCTCCAGGCTCTGAGCTGTCAGCACAGAGCCCGATGCGGGGCTTGAATTCACAGATCATGACCTGAGCTGAAGTCAGACGCTCACCCGACTGAGCCACCCAGGCGCCCCTATCTTTTACCATTTTAATGGTTATTCTTATTTTTGTATATAATGTGTTTTAATTTATTTTTGAGAGAGACAGAGTGCGAGCGGAGGAGGGGAAGAGAGAAAGGGAGACACAGAATCTGAAGCAGGCTCCAGGCTCTGAGCTGTGACCACAGAGCCCGATGCAGGGCTTGAACCCATGAACAGTGAGATCATGACTGACCTGAGCAGAAGTTGGATGCTTAACTGACTGAGCCACCCAGGTGACCCAAAATACATTTACTTTAAAATAACTATAACCTTTGGGATATTTTACTGGGTTTTGAACATGGACAGAAATATCGCCTTTTTTATTCAAGCCCTCCCTGAAACTAGCTGACTTATTAGCTAAAAAGAAAGTAAAATTTAAACTGGATCAACTAAATGGTCAGGACTCAGTAATGTAAGATTAAAAGATAGCTTTATTTTTTTTTTTCCTGCCATTTTTGAAAACTTCTCTGTCAGATATTCCTTCTTCACACCTAGATGGTATTTTCTGGCCACTTTCAGTTTCATTTTTCAGGGATTAAAAGAGCAGTCTGATTTAAACTGAACTTCTCAGATCCAATTCAGCGCGTTTCCCTTGCTCTTGGGCCTGACCCAGAAGGTCAGGAAGCGGTGTGTTGAGTCTTCTCTCTTTCTTAGTTTATATCTTCCTGACTTCCTGACTTCCATCCTTTCCCTCTGGATTTTTCAGAGTTGGATGGGACAGAGGAGTAAGACATATGGGGCAAAAGAAGAGTCTTATTTATTTAGCGGGTGCTTCTTGGAGATCTTAGCTGTCAAGTATTCTCTGGTATGGCAGGCTCCTAATGCTGGCTTTTTCTTTGTTTTTTTTTTTTTTTCCTTTTTAAAAAAATTAAAAAAAAATTTTTTTTAACGTTTATTTATTTTTGAGACAGAGAGACAGAGCATGAACGGGGGAGGGGCAGAGAGAGAGGGAGACACAGAATTGGAAGCAGGCTCCAGGCTCTGAGCCATCAGTCCAGAGCCCGACGTGGGGCTCGAACTCACAGACCACGAGATCGTGACCTGAGCTGAAGTCGGACGCTTAACCGACTGAGCCACCCAGGCGCCCCCAAAAAATTTTTAAATGTTTATTCACTTTTGATAGACAGAAAGAATGCAAGCAGGGGAGGGGCAGAGAGACAGGGAGACAGAGAATCCGAAGCAGGTTCCAGTCTCCGAACTGTCAGCACAGAGCCAAACGCGGGGCTCAAACCCACAAACAGTGAGATCATGACTTGATCCAAAGTTGGATGTTTAATCTACTGAGCCACCCAGGCACGCTTTAATGGTTATTCTGAAACCAGTATAATTCTTAAATGGAAGGCAATAAATTATTTTGTTTAGATTTTTTTCCCTTTGTCACATAACTGTCACCTTTCTCCAACATTGGGTGCCTTATCCCATCTGTGATCATTTGTGTTATTTGATGATCTTTCTGATTAGAAGATTTTAAAGCACTTGAAGTGGCAATATTTATAGTTTTCAAACATCTTTCTTAACTCTTACAAAGATAACTCTATTTTGCCCACTCTGTTAGTGTGTCTCTTGTAAAATGTTCCATTGATCTTGCTGGTTGTTTCCTCAATTAAAAAAAAAAAAAAAAGGTACACATGCACATTTGCAGGGCTAAGATGGTTTGTCTCAATCCAGACCTATTAGTTTTGAAAATAATGAAATATTACCATTCCAGTTGGTAATTAACCACTATTCTGAGTCTCTGTGTTTTCAAAACATTATGTTCATATGTACTTTGTGTTTGTGTCTAAAATAGCCATAGGGTCTAGACTCAGATGTTTGTAAGTGGGTATAACATATGTTTTTCTCATCTACATTAATGTCTGGAGAAGTATTTGGATGTTTGGAGGAATGTGGTACAATTTTTGGTAGTGTTGGACTTCTAGCATCCCTGGTCTCACAGTAAATACCAATAGTTCCTCAGTCACTGGGAAAACCAAAAATATGTCTACATTTTTCCAGAATGTTCCATATCTGCATTGAGAAACACTGGATTAGCATATATTATTAAGTACTAGTATATCTCCTGCATTGGCCCATCAGAAAGACTTGAGTCAAAACATTTAACTTTATGTTACCTTCGAAAGACCAGAACAGAATAATCTTAGTTCCATATAAATAGAGAACGTGAGGCAAATGACACCAAAACTGTACAGGGAGGGTCAGGAAAGAGTAGCAATGAGGACATTATCTGAAAGAAAACATTGTAAGCCCATGTGATTTTCCATAACAATAATGACAAAAATAATTATGATTTGTTGGACAATTACTTTTCACCAGGCTCTGGGGTGATTGTTTTATGTGTTTGGATTTTATTTAATCCTTTCAACAGCCAAATCTGGAATAGGTATTGCTATGCACTTGAGAGGAAAGCTATATTCTCAAGAAAGCTGACTGCTGTGTGGTCTGAGCCTGATGTCTGGCTTCTAAGCAGGAGGGCTCTGAGGATGGGGTTTGAGGCTGGGGTCTAAAGATCACCACTTTCCTCAGACCCAGGAAATATACAGAGTGAATGGTTGAGAGCACAGCCAACATCATCTATGGGGTTTTTCTGCCCCTCTAAATCCTAGGATCTTGATTTTTTAAAACATTCCTCTGTGCAATTTCTATTTTATAAGTTTCTTCCTCTCACTTTTCAAAATTGAGCTATTAAATTGAGGCAATCATTTTTTAAAAAGCATTTTGTCATACCACTCCTTGAATTCTTGGACCGATTACCAGAGTTTTGTTTTCTTATAGGAGTAATTAAACTCTTTCTGTATCTGATTATTTTCTGTAAATAGACAGAAATTGCTATTTGGAGACACATGATTTCCAGCAGAAACTTGGAGCATCAACTTATTGGCTAGAAAGAAGCCATTTAGTCCAAATATTTGTTGGAGAGAACAATGTCTTTGTTAATCCCTGTCATTTGGGAACGCAATATTGATTCTTCCTCTAAATTCAGATCTGTTGACACATCATTGATGGTAATAGTTGGGCTCAGAAATGTGTAAGTAAGGTCCGGTGAAAAGCGCGTGTTATTTGGATTTCAGTCAGACGCATCCTGATTGTGTGTTGGCAGTAGCAGATAATTACAGAACCGCAGAAGCCCCGTTAGAACCTCACTGAGACCAGTTTTGGCGAGGAGAGGCTTTTTACATTAACCGATGTGCTTCAGCTATGGAAAACCTATTTTAAACAGAAGCAATTTTACTTTAAGTTTGACTTTGCCTCTCCTAATGACAGGAGGTGCCTATATTAAAAAACAAGTAAGTAATAAAAACTTTTAGCTACTCTATTGTTTATATTCAGTACTCTTGGGAAAAGAGAAGTTATGGGGAGAGAAAGCGATAGTGGATGTACTTACAGATTGGATATCTGAACTGGTGGAAAAGATTAAGAAGCTCTAGGAGGCACAGTGGCTTCCAGTGATGAAATCTGTCACTATAAGTCCAATGGAGACTATATTTATATTTACAGTTTTTAATGAATAAAGAAAAATAAGATCATTGGGTTCCAAAGGCTAATACTAACTTCAAAGGTCAGAGTCTTTCTTTGGGTGGGAGTTGGAAGCCATCAGGAACCCTGAGAGAAATTAGTCAAAATACTTCTGTAGGCAACACTGGCAAAGAAGTTTTATGAACAGTAAAGGGCTTTCCAAGCATTGGTAACACATATACAAAGTCTTCATGTTGCTGAAGGGCATGTGGGGTACAGCCTGATAATGAGGAGTTTACCAAGGCTGAATGTGGAGAGTGTTGGCAGATGAAGTAGGCTCTTTTGGAATCTGACCCCAAACAAATACCACTTTGTCTCCCAGACTGTCTCCTGAATTATTCGATACATGTAAACCTTCAATATAAAGCTGACGGAGTCAGCTTGATTACAGTAACATTTTAAGCTTAGGGTCAAGTTAGGGGCCAAGGCTAAGATCTAGAAGGATGATTGAAAAAAAGTGATGTAGTTTTAAATATTGGGTGAATTTTAGCCCCAATTTTGTGGAAAATAGATCCATCAAAAGCTTATGTTTTGAATTCATCATTAGAAAGTTCAAACCCAGGGAAGAGAGAATGAGGGAAATAGGAAATGAGGCAGAGGAGAGAGGACAGGTCTGAGGGAGTGCATGATAGGGAGGGCTTGTGCTAGTTCTCCAGAGCAACTGATGGCTCTACCTCTCAGGGCCATTTTCTGGGAGCCATTTGAACTACTGAATATTAGGAAAGTCTTTCTGAGGGAGAGAGTGAAGAAAAAATTTATCTGACAATGCCCATTCCCCATCGGTCAAAGAGTTACCCCTCCAAGGTATTAATTCCTCAGGGGATATTAACTCCATAGAGCCAGGGTGCACACAATTGATCATTAAGAAGATTCCTGGCTTCTCATGCTTCAGCAGCAATAGAAAACCTGGGGACAGTGAAGCCACATGTGCTGTGGGCTTGAAGCCAGGTCCTGTGGGCTTGTGCAGTGAAAGCTAATGGAAAACAAGTGGCTAGGGGTCCTGGAGACAGGTGGGGCCAGGAGAATCTGAAATAGCAAGTATGAGTCCTGATACAGGGGGTGATGTGTGCCTGGGCAGTACAGCTCTTGAATGTCTGGCCTCTCACCATGAATCAAGATAACATTTAGTTAACACTGTATGTAGAGAGACCCATAAGAGAGGCCATCTTTGGCCCCAATGTAGCAAACAGGACATGTAGCAGGTGCTCATTCTTCTCCAGAGCAGATGGGGACCCAACTGTCTTGGTGTATCATTAAGGTGGATTTGATGGAGGGGCACCTGGGTGGCTCAGTTGGTTAAGCTTCTGACTCGGTTTTGGCTCAGGGCATGATCTCATGGTTCTTGAGTTTGAGCCCCACGTAGGGCTCTGTGCTGAGAGTCTGCTTGGGACCCTGCTTTGGAGTTTCTCTCTTCCTCTCTCTGTCCTTCCTCCATTCTCTCTCTCAAAATAAATAAATAAACTTAAAAAAAAAGGATGGATTTGATGGAAAGTAGCTGACAACTCCAGCTGGTATAGCATTAAGGAAATGTATTAACTCAGATAAGAGGAAGTCTAGAATTTGGTGAATTCAGCAGTTGAATCATGTTCAAGCTCTCTGCTTTCAAATAGGCTACCATCTGCCCAGATTTCTTTCTTTCCTTTTTTTTTTTTCTGAGAACTAGTCCTATGTAATATGTTCCAACATCATACATTTTTCTGTTTCTCTTTATACAACAGCCCTGGCACCACAAGATAGAAACGACTGACTGTTTTGTCAGCTGTTTCACAACCTCCTGAACAAAGTTGCCAATTTCCAAGCTAGGAACATGAGTTGGGTTCTCATTTATTTCTTCCCTATATTCTGCATTCACACAAATCCACGTTTTACATTCCTTTATTTGCCATACGTCCTCTTCCGGTATCATATTTTGTACTTTTAGGATTCTTGGTTGCAAACAACGATAAAAACGTGGCTAACTTAAGCAGAAATTGCATCTATTAAAAGTCTAGCTAGGCCGCCAGCATCTACGGGAAAGCTGGAAAAACAACTCAGGCAGAAACCATGACAGGTAAAGCACAGCCAAAATTCTGCCACAGGACGATCTGCTTAGACTATCACTGCTGGTAGCGCTGCCTGCCTACACCTGTCCCCATGCAGCTGGATTCATTGTCCTTGTCACACCCCTCCCCAGGTTGAACCATCTGACCCATCTATTGGGTAATGATTTCTCATTATTATGATTTCCCTTGCTAAAAATCCTAAAAAGTGAATAACACGTGCATTTCAGAAGTAGAGACCTTTGTCAGTTGAATTGATTTTTTTCAGCCCCTGTTGTCTCTAAAGACCTGGCTTTTCAAATAATGAGTCTTAAACATTATCCAGTGGCAAACCACATTATCGTGGGAGCTGCTTCCCTGGTGGGTTTTCACTACAAATGATTGATGTTTTCTCCCTATTGGTTCTACTTCAGTTTTAATCAAATAAAATCAAGTAATCTGAGTTTTCTGCCCTAGGATTTGGCATGTTTTCTGGAAACTAAATGAATAAATTTATTGAGCATGCATAGCTTGAAATTTTCTGGTGATAGTGTTTTATTGATTTGCTCTTTGTAATTAAATCAAATAAGCTAACATTTCTAGGTACCCAAGCAGAGTGAACATGACTTAAACATTTATCGAACTGGATTTGTTATTTTGTGCAATTGTGCTGATGGACACACTGAACCGTGCAAGATGAGATATGAAATGTAATAAAACCCACATATTATCCACAGAGCAAAGTCTACTTTTATCTGAGCTGTCCAGATTTTTTAGCACCAGCTGAGGAGGAAAAGGTCTGAGTAATGGTGGCTTATATTACCCATCCCAGTGTGATTATAGTTAGAAAAAAAATGGATTGTTTCTAGCCTAGCGGGTCTTTCCTCCAAGGAACCAAAACCGTGACTGCATTTCGCAGATGTTTTCAATGTGTTTAGTTAAAGAAAAACAGTAGAAATCAATAAAAAATTTAATTTTGGAAATGGGATCTATAAGATATACATGAACAAAACATTTGACTGACTTTTTAATCCTTAAGCCAGCATTTAAGATAATTTAAACTAGTCCACATTTTTCATGAATTGTGTACATCCCTATTAGACCAGCTAGGGGCTATCAAAAGGAAAAGCCTTTGCTACTAACACAAAGGGCCATAAAGAATCACTTGTATTAACAAAGTGCATTAACAGAATCAATGACTAGATTATTTTGCTTTCATAATGTGTAAGGAAACATCCCCACCAGGTCCTCTGCATATGGTAGACGTGCATATGGTAGGCTATTCGTGGACTTAATTCTGCTAAAATTGCATATGGGAAATTCAATCTAAATAAACCTAGAAACATAGTCTCTCTCTCTCTCTGTCTCTGTCTCTGTCTCTGTGTCTCTTTTAACCAAGGAGAAAGACTAGGGTTTAAAGAGTGACATATTGAAACTGGATGTCATTATAAATAGCACCACTGCATCCTTGTGATTCTGTCCTAGAGCATAATGGTGGGAGGTTGTCCTCTTTCTACCAGGATGGTAACACTGGAGGAACAAAAAAGGGCCAATCTGGAGAGCATTCATCACTCTTCATGAGCATTGCTAAATGAGTCCTTCTGGAAAGGCTGTTTAGCTCCTGGAGATACTTCAAAAGAGCCCATGGAAGCCTGGGAAAAACAGGTTGTCTCTGCAAACTTTAAAGGGCTTTGGGAGCTACCTGAGTTTCTCGGGCCGGAATGTATTCTGTATTTGGCAGTAACCAAACTAGCTGAATCAGATCCATTACAGACTCACTGAGTGTGTGGCCCTTGACCTTGTAAAGATCAGGCACTCCCTTTCAAATGCCTGACGCTGTAATCCTAGTTGAGAGGTACAGATTGGGAGTGACCTGTGATTTTCAGGTTTCCTTTTGATCTCCCAGCCCCCCTCATTTGCTGCTCTGCCACATGTGCATTCCAGCACAGTAACTGTCCCTGTACCTTCCCTAGAGAGCCCCCCACCTGCTCACCACCAGCCGCCTCTTTGAAGTGATGGGCTTCTTTTTGTATGGCGCCCCCATCCCTCATCCTCCTACTCCTCCAGACCCTCCTTGTCCCATTAAACACACACACACACACACACACTCACCCACACTCAAACACACACATGCACGCACATGCACTGCACCGAGATCCTAGTTAAAACTGTAGAAGCTGATGTGATTTCTCTACATTTTGATTTCCCACAGCACAGTGTACCGTGGTTTTAAATGATTTTGTAACTGATAGGAATGGCACCATTAGGCAAATATTATTCAGTGCCATTATTAAATTTCTCCTCTCTTCTCTGTGGTGACCTGAGGGTAATTTATAAGTACGAACAACTGCACATTATGGTCCAGCACAGAATATTTCTTTCCACTTTTCATTTAAGCTTAAGTTATACAAAAGCTGTTGTGGACTTTATGTGGACTCACCCATAATTTTCTAGTTAGTTAAATCATTTATCAAATGACTGGCAGATCTCTATTGTTCTGACTATGTCTTTTTAGAACAGTGATAAACAAGAATTAACTACTTGATCCAGTATTATTTATTAGTAATTATTTAACAGCAAATCAGAATCTCAATTTCTCTACTTCTTAGTGACCACTGGAAAATAAAAGCATGAATCAATTTTTTTTTTACAGAAAGACCTATATCCTTAATTTAATCAGCATTAAGTACAGAATGCAGAGTCTAGAATAATGCTGAAGATCTTTTTATCCTGAGGTCACCCATGTTACACTTTTAAAAAATTGTTTTTAACGTTTATTTATTTTTGAGACAGAGAGAGACAGAGCATGAACAGGGGAGGGGCAGAGAGAGAGAGGGAGACACAGAATCTGAAACAGGCTCCAGGCTCTGAGCTATCAGCACAGAGCCCGATGTGGGGCTCGAACTCACAGACTGTGAGATCATGATCTGAGCCGAAGTCGGACGCTTAACTGACAAAGACACCGAGGCGCCCCAACCCATGTTACATTTTAAAACAGATTCCAGTTAAAGGGATAACAGGATGGAGACTTGCTTCATTTTGCTAGCTGGGGACAGGTTTAGCAACTTCTAAGAGTCTCAGTCTCCTCCTCTGTAAACTGAAGATAATGGTTTGTCCGTCTCTCCCCAGTCATAGGGTTGAATGAGACTAGTACTTGAAAATATAGGAACCTGCTGTATAAGCAGGAATCCTGAAACTGTTTGTGTGGAAACTGGTGAGCAGCTGACCCATGCTGACTTCCTCTTCCCGGGGATTAAGGGAAACTCAATGAATGGGTCTTTTCTCCAGTACCTTCTGGTGAGCCACATCTTCCAGGCTCCTCTCTGCTTCTCCCAAATTGATTTCGCACTCATTGCCTAAGCATAGCCACCTGACCTAGCGATTCCAATTCCCCAAGGCACAGATTTTTAAAAGATAGCATTTGCCAAATCCCTGGGATGAGTTTATAATATTTCTTCCCTACCAGCCATTTTGACCAAACTAACATGTTCATGTTTGGAGGCTTCCCCACCCTCATTTGACAGTCAAGATGTCTTAACAAATGGTTGATGGCTACATATTAATGGAATTGGACCAATATTGAGAACTTTTCACAAACTTCTTTCAATTTAATTATGTGATCAATTTTTTTTAACATGCTGAAAATTCTTTCTGATTTTTCTTACTACTTTTCTTTTTCTGAATCATATTCACCAGGATCAGTTCCCTTCTATAGAAAATTTACAACAACAAAAAAGTTTTTTAAAATTTTTGTTTATTTTTGAGAGAGAGAGAGAAACAGACTGTGAGCAGGGGAGGGGCAGAGAGAGAGGCAGACACAGAATTGGAAACAGGCTGCAGCCACTGAGCTGTCAGCACAGAGCCCAACGCAGGGCTGGAACTCATGAACCGTGAGATCATGACCTAAGCTGAAGTCAAATGCTTAATCAACTGAGCCACGCAAGTGCCCCAACAAAAATTTGATTTATCCATCATACTGTTTTAACCCATGTCATTTTTTTTTTTTTTTTTTTACCCATTGCCATTGTAGGGTTTTGGGGGCATTATTTCTTTAAATTTTTTAATTTACGAAGATGTCTTTGCCCACAGAAAAGTTGGAGGGAGAATAAAACAAATGATCTTATACTCCTTCCATAAGTACATTAAATCTACCATAGCTATTCTAGCTCTTTAACACATTTTCCCTTCCCCAAATCAGTAAGAGTGGGATGCAGAATCATAGCACTTCACCCCTAAATACTTGTCTGTCCTGAGTACCTTATTCTACAAAAACCAACTCCTTAGTTGAATTGGGCTTATAGTTAATAAGGCGGAAATGATTCAACCAACATGAATTCAGTAGCATCAACTAACATAAAGTTCATACTGAATTTTTTCAAATTGTCCCCAACTGGTCCTGTGTAGTTTTTTGTTGTTTTCATTTTTGGGGTCTGAGTTTGATTCAGCTTCCCGCCTCACACATGGCTATTGTTTCCCTTGTGAAAGAAAGCAAAATGGACAGTCTTCTGTTGTTGTACCTCACCTACGCCATCACAGTCAGGGGCACTTTGCCCTCTAAGATAGACAAAAGTAACTGGGTCACTCTGCTTGTTTCGGATCCTAAAAAACACAAAGCAAATGTGGACATTTGCATAAACCTAAAGTCCCTTGCAAAAGCAAATTTAGCCTTAACTTTCACAGTGCAAATACTGGAATATATTTCACAACCTTTGTTAGTATGTTAATTATAAGAGAATATTTCTGTATTTCCACCATAAGCAGACTAATGTAAACGTGGTAACCTTGAGAAGTTTTGTGGTTTTCCCTTTATGTGCATTTGTGATTTCTTTTTTTATATTGGGCTAATTCCTTTGTGTCTGTTTGTATGTCCTTTATTTTTTTTTAAGTTTATTTATTTATTTTGAAAGAGAGAGAGAGTGTGCACACAAGCTGAGGAGGGGCAGAGAGAGAGGGAGATAGAATTGGGAGACAGAATCTGAAGCAGGCTCCAGGCTCTCTGAACTGTCAGCACAGAGCCCGATGCAGGGCTTGAACTCACGAGCCATGAGATCATGACCTGAGCTGAAGTTGGATGCCTAACTGACTGAGCCACCCAGGCGCCCTTGTTTGCATGTCCTTTAGATACTTGCCTCTCCAAGTCTTCTCTGAGTTCTCCTGAGTCTCTCTCAATCTGGAGCAATCCCACTGTTTCCCTCTGTTTTTCATGACACTGATTCCTTTCAAGAGTCTACAAAGGTTGTACTGCAGAAGATCCCACACTGAGAACCGTTTGATGTGATAAAAATCCATGACCATCATTACTCTTTTTGATGCCAACATTGTTCCAAATTAGCCAGAGAGCACCACTTCAAAAGCCAGTGTCCTACTGATGTTTGAGCACCTCCTTGCTTTCTGGTACACTGAGTTGTTCCAGATTCATCCCAGCCCTGAAATCAGTTATATCTCCAAATGGTCGTTGGTTCCCTTTCACTGGAGGTTGTATTTGGAAATCATGATCTAGGACTTTTCAATGGATAAAGCTAGGATAATTAAAAAAAAATTGTATTGTTACATCCAACTCAGTTCAACAACACATGAGTTTTCCCTGCTTTCTCCCATTCCACTTTATATCTCTTCTCTCTGCAGTGAAACTACTGGTTCCTAACAACATCTCCTATATTTACTCCTTTATTCCAAAGTACAATATTTCAGAATTACAACACCACTAGCAACAAAACTACTGAGTAGTTTAAGATTACTTTGTATTTTGGGGGCACCTGGGTGGCTCAGTCAGTTGAGGGGCTGAGTGTTTGACTTTGGCTCAGCTCATGATCTCATGGTTCCTGAGTTTGAGCCCCACGTCAGGTTTGCTGCTGTCAGCACAATGCCTGCTTCAGATCCTCTGTCCCTCTCTCTCTCTGCCCCTTCCCTGCTTGTGCTCTCTCCTTTCTCTCCCCCCCCTCTCTCTCTCTCTCTCCTTCTCTCAAAAATAAACAAAACATTTTTTAAAAAAGATCGCTTTGCATTTTTTTGTTCCCAGAATATATCCCACAATACTGTGTTCTAATTACACGAATGACTTATGTTCTCTGTATGATTGTGTTATTAATTACATATACTTTTAGGATAGTTTCTCATTATATTTAATTTTAGAATTTACTTTTTCTATCATTTCTGATTTAATTTTGTTTATTGGATATGTAAAATGTTTTATATGTTTATGTAAGTCAAAACTAAAAATTAATTTACACTCAGAATAGTTTTGCTCTTCCTGTCTCTCCTGTACACCATTCCTATCTACTCCTGCTGGTAACTATTTTTGTTAGCTGATCTACCTTTCCTATGTTTTGTATAAGCAAAAACTAGATATTTTCTTACACAATAGGAAGAGTTCTACATACACTGTCTTTTTGAACTTTGCTTTTTTTACTTAAAAATATATACTCGAAATGACTCCTAAGTGGCTCACAGAGCTTTCTTCATTATGGCCATGATTCCTATAAGATTCAGTTCTTCTGGCCTAATGGATTTTTCTATAAATTTTAAGTCGATAGATTTACTGTGTGCAGCCAATGTCAATTATGTCTTTATGTTTTTCCCAGGTCAGTTTTTTTTTTTTTTCAACGTTTATTTATTTTTGGGACAGAGAGAGACAGAGCATGAATGGGGGAGGGGCAGAGAGAGAGGGAGACACAGAATCGGAAACAGGCTCCAGGCTCTGAGCCATCAGCCCAGAGCCTGACGCGGGGCTCGAACTCACGGACTGCGAGATCGTGACCTGGCTGAAGTCGGACGCTTAACCGACTGCGCCACCCAGGCGCCCCTGGGTCAGTTTTTTTATTAAAGTATTTCACTGTCACAAAGATGTTATTCTGTTTATCATCAAAAACAAATTTTTTGTTTGTTTTCACATTGCTTTTTAAAAATCTCATTAGTAAATCTGGCATTCTAAAAACGGAGATTATTGGGGCACCTGGGTGGCTCAGTTGGTTAAGCGTCCACCTTCGGGTCAGGTCATGATCTCATGGCTCGTGACTTCCAGCCTCTCGCAGGGCTCTGTGCTGACAGCTCAGACACTGGAGCTTGCTTCAGATTCTCTGTCTCCCTCTATCTCTGCCTCTCCCCACTCATGTTCTCTCTATCTCTCTCAAAAATAAGTAAACATTAAAAAAAATTTTTAAACAGTGGGATTATTTCTTTTACTCTCTCTCTGCCCTTCCCTGGTTTGCGTTTCTCTCTTTCTCTCTCTCTCTTTCAAAAAATAGATAAACATTAATTTATTTTATTTTTAAAGGGGGGCAACTAGGTGGCTCAGTCGGTTAAGCATCCAATTTGGCTCAGGTCATGATCTCATGGTTCATGAGTTTGGGCCCCTCATTGCTCATAGTGCAGAGCCTGCTTGGGATTTCTCTCTCCCCGCCTTTCTTTTTCTGCCTCTCCCTGACTTGCTTTCTCTCTCTCTCAAAAAATAAATGAAATGGTGGGATTAAAAAAATTAAAAATGGTGGGATTATTTATTTTTAGAAATATTTATTATTAATTTGATAATTAACCTCTGAATCCTAATCTAATCTGTGAGAAGATTTTTAAAAATTTCCTTTAGGATACCCTATTATTCAGGATTAGATGACAAATCAATTTTACATTCTTTATATCACTTTGGTGATGGTAGTCATTGACTATGTGGCTGGCTAAGCAGAGTAAGTGGCAAGGTAAAAACTGGTTAAAAGTCCCTGGTTTAAAATGACAGAATTAAAGGTGCCTGGCTGGTTCATTCAGTAGAACATGTGGCTTTTGGTCTCAGTGTCGTGAGCTTAAGCCCCACTTTGAGTAGGTAGCCTACTTTAAAAAAAAAACAAAAATTAAAAATTACAAAACAAAACAAAACAAAACAAAAAATATGTCTTGGTAAACCCAACCTTAAAATGGCAGAGTTAAATAGTGGGGTCAGATGGTCTGGTTTATCTTCAGGACAGCTTGTATGAAGAGTCTATGCTGTTGTGTTAAACATTATTCTGATGTGCAGCAAGTAAGATTCATCCAAGTTGTCTTTTGATATTGTATCAGATGGTAAGAGCTTCTGTTATCACTATAAATTGGAGTTTTCTAGTAAATTATTAGCAAACACTGTTAGAAGAATTTGGTGAGTTGGTACCTCTCTTGCTCAAGCCTGAAAATCTCAGAAACAAATTTCACCAACTATGTCATTTGTTTGTGATTGTGCCAGTTACAACATGGCTCCTGTTACTGTAGTTGGTTTAACTCTGGAAAATGCTGTTGCTAGGCAATAAGGACTTACTGGTCAGATCTCAATGGCTTCTTGAGGAAAATCCCAAACTCATACCTTTGTTGCAATTCTTGCACTGACTTCTTTTTCTGTGACATTGCAAAATTTATGTCAGGTGTCTCCTTTGGAAGTGATGATGCAAACTGGAAGTGTTGGAAGGGAGTCAAGGTGGGCAAGAAATGGAATGTAGGAGGAGTGAAATAATCTGGGGGTCAATTTGCCTTTCTTCATGTTTCACACTGAGGCATTACCATATTTTCACGGAGTTCAAGAGATTGCAGCTGCCCTCTCTGTGCCACTCATCAGCCATTTCATCTCAGGCTGTCTTGCGTACCAGCTTTTCATCTATAAAATGGAGGTAACGCTATTTACTGTTAGTGCCCTCTTCACTCTCTTCCATGTTGGAATATTATATTCATGATTATTCTTTGCTCTCAGTTCTTTGAAGATCACGCTTCTGTAGGGTGATGCTTGCCAGTGGTTGCTGTAAACCTCTAAATTAAACTGTGCCTGTCTACAGACTGTACAAATAAATATACGACATTTTTATTATTGCTATAGCAATAGAGCAGTATGACACTATTTGGCCCCAGGTGTATTTTCTAAACCTTCTCCATCATACTATTTTTACTTTGGTGGCTGTTGGAGTTTGCTGGGCTGTAGTGGTTGAGAAGTGAGTACGAGCTTTGGAGTGTGATATGATATAATACGGTGACTCTTTCAAGTCATTTATTTAAAACCTGGAATGTGCATAAGGGTTTACTTTCTTTGCTCCAGGGCTAGCACACACATCATTATGAATTATCAAGCCATGCTGACAGTGTACTTTTCCTTCTGGGTAAAGCAACTGTAGAAGCACGTATCTATGGATCAGAGACCACTAGCCTGTGGGAGGGAAGAAGAATGGAGGTCCAAGTTTGAGCCTTAGCTGTCACCCCTCGACTTTGGACATGTCTAGAGATGCTTGAGATTGCAGCAGTGGACTTCTGTGTATTTACAGGAGAGAAAAGGTACTTGCTCTAACTAAGGAGAGAGTCAGAAGACACAAGCTTAGTCTCATCGCAGGGTCCTGGCTTTGGAGTAGAGGGTGGAACCGAGGATAACACGACAACTGTCCTTTTGGAGTCTCCTCTGGCCCAGCCCACAATACTGATTTCATGGGAAGGGGCTTTGAGCGGACCAGAAAGGGAGAGGTTCACAGAAAGTGTCATTGAGCCACTACAGATTTAAAACCGCTGTGTTTTGGGAACTGGCTAATAGATTAAAGGAATCTTGTGGCTTTGTTTAGTGGATTGGAAATTCCAGTATCAGCAGTTATGGCAGTGACAGAACACAGAGCAAATGGTAGCCACACCATGTGAGACTTCCCTGGGACTCCAGAAATCATTATGTAGTGGAGTGTATGTGTATGTGTGTGTGTGTGTGTGTGTGTGTGTGTGTTGGGGGAAATGTGTATGGGGAGGCACTTCAAGAGTTCTATTAGTCCTAAGATTACAGGTGGAGATAGAATCAGAGACACCATGTTTCACACTTATCGGGACCCTCCATTTTGTTTTAGACCAGTGCAGTAGTTTGCTTAATAATTTGAAGATAAATGGAGGCAGAGAGGCACAATAATGTGGTCTACTTAATGCCTATGAAATACACACTTAACACTGGTTAAGATGGGAAATTTTATGTTATGTGTATTTTACCACATTAAACTTTAAAAAAAAATGGGGTGGGCAGGAGGGAGATACAAGTTACTTCTCCTTTTAAGGAAAAACAGGTACTATTTTTAAATTTAATTTAATAAGTAGAAAAACGTGGGATAAAGGATAGCCTCAAAGGGATTTCTGCCAGTCAGGCTGAATAATAATCTACTCTGGTTGAGTCATTAGCTCTCCTATCTGGTCATTAATCCCTGTGCCTTGAAAACAGACAAGCACCAAGCACAATCCTTCAATCTACTTTCCAGTAGGATATCCGAATTACACTCACTCCACTGAACCTTTTCCAGACCAGATGTTTGAAGACTTTTCAGTCCTCTGGATGAAAACTGTCCTTTATCTTCTTGATTTACGACAGCCTTTCATTTAATGATCAAACGGAGCCACTAATAATTCTGTTCTAGATGTCTTAGAAGGTCCTCAGCAGAATATTTATGTCTCATAGGCTCTTGGCCTTCAATCCTGCTTTCCTCTATCAGACGCACGGGTCTTAGTGCCCTATGCGCTCTCTTCCATGTTGGAATATTATTTACATGATTCTTCTTTCCTCTCAGTTCTTTGAAGATCACGCCTCTGTAGGGTGATGCTTGAAATGGCTATCACTTGGGGTGAAATACACCAGGTACTACACTAAGCCACTCCTGTAACTTGAACCAGGTGGGCCATGGAATTCCATTGTCATACTCAGCGTGTGTTATGAAAGGTTTTCTGTTTTACCTACTCAATGCAGTAAGGTTTGGGAAATGTGATTCTTGTGTAGTGAGCAATAAAATGACTATATGTTAATATCTGCATTTTCTTTTAGAAGAAAGATAATGAAAGGGATATCTTTTCTTAAGAATGAGAAAAATTATTGGGGCGCCTCGGTGGCTCAGTCAGTTGAGCATCTGACTTCGGCTGATCTCACATGATCTCACAGCTCGTGGGTTTGAACCCCACGTCGGGCTCTGTGCTGACAGCTTGGAACCTGGAGCCTGCTTCATATTCTGTGTCTCCCTCTCTCTCTGCCCCTCCCCTGCTCGTGCTCTGTCATTCTCTCTCCCACAAAAATAAATAAACATTAAAAAAAAATTATTAAAGGACTCAACAGTAAGACTGAAGTGGTTGGAGCACTCAGAGAGAGGCACAGTTAGAAATACAACTTGCTATTTCTACTTGAAATTTTCCCCCTTGGCTCAAGAATAGCACCTCACAAAGCAATTGAGAGGTCTAATCGTTTTAGTCTTTTAGACATTAAATCACACAGTCATGCAGCAACTGATTGGAAAACACTTGGTTTGATTTTGCTAAGACCACAGACCAGAAAGTATTTATTCTTACCTGTAGGGGAACAAAGGTGATTACAGTTCCAGTAAATATAAAGGAGAATAGATGCCATTTTGAGGCCACAAGGCCACCTACCCTCTCTCCAGAAAGGCTTTCTTATCCATTGTTCGGTGCCTGAAATCATGTTATTATTACTTTTTCTCCTCTGTAGTTTAAGATCTTATATGTAAATGTATCTGCAAGGAGTTAAGCCACTTTTTCTAAGTGTGGGAGTATCTGTTTTAAAGTCACCTAGGGTACTCGTTAAAATGCAGATTTGCACCAAGGTCATTTGAATCAGAAATTTGGGGATTTACATTTCAATCAGCCCCCAGGTGATTGTTTTCCACCAAAGATGGATATCACTATTTAAATCTCTTACAGTCATTTTGACATAATTGAGCTGTTTTGCTGAGGGCAAATGTTGGCAGGGAGGAGATGTGGAGAGCATTCAGGAGAGGGATGGGAGGATAGAGCAACTCTCAAGGGAAGAAAAAAAAGGAGGGGAAAAAAATGACAGGAAATAGAGAGCCTGTTAGGAGAGATACTTGTCCTGCCTGTTTCACAGTTTGATCTTTGGAAATTGGGAAGGGCTTTGAGGGTGTTCCAGAACTTGCACTACAGGAGAATTTAAAAGAAGAAAATACATACTCAGGCCATAGGCAAATTAGAAGGTACAGAGCAGACATCCTATTTAACAATGGGGAATGATAGCTTGAAACTCCTGGAAATACTACAAGAAATTACAAATTGAAAGAGGACTTAGAATGCCATAAACACCATATTTTCACATCCCCAAACAGAAGAACATGAATGCAAATGAATATAAACACACATTTACCAAAAATATAATGGAAAATTATGGAAAGAATCTGATATGTATTATAAACCTACTCTATGCCAGGAACTTGCACATACTTGTCTAATCCTTACAACCGCTCTAGGAGGTCCTTTTATGGTCAGATTCGAAAAATGAAAAACAGGATCAGAAAAGTTAAGTACCTTGCTCTATATGATCATCAGATAGTGACTTAGGAGTCCACATTCTTAACACCGGGCACAGCGGGTTCCGTACTGTGGCAGAGACAGATAGTTGCTCACCACAGCCCAAGTTATCTTCTCTCTGCTAAGTATGCAGCTGGACTGCATTTCCCAGACCCCTGCATTGAGTTGGCCATATGATGAGTTTACCAAATGGATTGATAGAGGAGGTAAGAGTTCCACTTCCAGACCTAGTCTAAAAAATTCTATGAATACTCCTCTTTCTTTTCACTCCTCTTGCTTGGGATAGAGAAGTGTCCCAGGGCGACTTACATGGAGCTTACAGGCTATATATAGTCTGGGATCCTGATAATTGTATAGACTGACCTGCATAAGCAAAACACAGATTCCTCATATCCTTGAACCCTGACACCTATTGATTACGACGATTATCCTGTCATAACTAATGATGTGAAGGAATCATGTTACACTTCTAACACTCCAGGGACAAATGGGCAAATGATATATAAACTCTATTTTATAGGAAACATACCCAGTAAGGAAATGTACAGAGCCATATTCCACCTAGAGGAGAGTTAAAAATTCGTAAATTAAAATGTGAAATGTGTGGAAAACACTCTGGGGGCCAACATTCATTTACACAATAGTAAAGCATTATATGTTGGTATAATCTTTTTTTTGGATGGAGGCTAGAAAATATTTATTAAGAGCCATTGTAACTTGTATCCATTTGAATTGAAACCTAACCCTAGATATTAATCCTAAATAATTATTTGAGATAAAACTATCAGTATAGAATTGTATTTATGGTGGCTAACAAACAAACCCCAAATCCAAAACTAATGCATTAGAATTCGCCAGAGAAATAGAACCAGGGTGTGTGTGTGTGTGTGTGTGTGTGTGTGTGTGTATCAAAAGAGATTTATTTTAAGAAATTGGCTCATGTGATTGGGTTTCAAGTCCAAAATCTACAGATTAGGTCAGCAGACTAGAGACCTCGGGAAAAGTTGCAGTTTGAGTCCAAAGGTAGTCTACTGGCAGAATTCCCTCCTTTTCTGGGAAGGTCAGGGTTTTTTTTATCTTTTTTTTTCTTTCTATTAAGACTTTCAACAGGGGCGCCTGGGTGGCGCAGTCGGTTAAGCGTCCGACTTCAGCCAGGTCACGATCTCGCAGTCCATGAGTTTGAGCCCCACGTCAGGCTCTGGGCTGATGGCTCAGAGCCTGGAGCCTGTTTCCGATTCTGTGTCTCCCTCTCTCTCTGCCCCTCCCCCGTTCATGCTCTGTCTCTCTCTGTCCCAAAAATAAAAAAACCTTGAAAAAAAAAATTTTAAAAGACTTTCAACTGATTGGGTAAGTCCCACCTCACATATGGAGAACACTATACTTTACTCAAAATCTACTGATTTAAATGTTAGTTAAATATTGAGAATAATATTTGGCCAAATATCTGAGTACTGTGGTCTAGTCAAGTTGACACATAAAATTAACCATCACAACTAATATAGTTAAAAATTATGAATATGAAAATTATATAGAAACATGGAATGTCATTTTCTCATTTCATGGAAGCTTTTTGAATGCCCTGATTGCCAAGACCTGTGGGTGATGATGGATAAGCCTTATCTTTTCATCTCAAGAAGTTTACAGCCAATGAGACAGGCATCCTGGGAGACTGTGTGTGTGTGTGTGTGTGTGTGTGTGTGTGTACGGTGGGGGACAGGCTTTGCTTGTGGAAGGTGGGGATTAGTGACAGAGGAAGCTGAGGGAATGGGTAAAGATCAGCTCATGAAAGGCATGAAAGGCTAAAAGATGAATTCATTGCTGAGGGGTTTGGGCTTTACCCTATGGCAATGGGGAGCCTCGGAAATGTCTTTGAAGACAGAAGCTTTGCCTTTCTGGGAGATGCTTTTGGTAGTAGGATAGGGATTGGTGTATAAGGAGGCCTCAGTCGGGGAGACTAATTAAATAGGCCTGATGAGAAATGACTGGGGCCTGAATTAAAGTGGTGGCAGGGGAAATGGAAAAGAGGGAAGAGATTTTGGGAAAATATATAAGTCAGAAGCAGTGGCTTTTGATGGTAGACTGGCTATAGAGGCTAAAGGAGAGGTAAAAACAAACAAACAAACAAACAAACAAACAACATTAGGAAAAAGTCCCAGATTTCTGGCTTGTGGTTTCTTCTCCACAAAGATACAGGATAGACGAGGAAAAGCAATTTGGGAGGGAGGAGAAAATGAGAGTTTGAGTCCGGTTTTGAATATGTGTCACTTCTTTGTTTCACGTGCTTTGGGACAACGACAGGCAGGGTGCAGTCAGAAGACAAACCAAACTAGTTATTTTAGCGGAAAGAAATGAAGATAAGGGAGAGATAAGCAAGAGAAAGCTAAAAAGGGACACTTCAGTAACAGATCTATTAATTGCAGGAAGCAGCTTCCATCCTACAGCTGAGGGGACCGAGAAGTTTGGAAGAGGTCCCCTGTGGAGCTGGGATGAGCTGAGGAACAATGAGGGGGTTGGGCTGAACCCACAGGTGCCACTGGAGGGAAAAGCTATTGCTGGGTGGGGCTTCAGGATGGGAGGGGTTAAGAAAGGGCAAGGCCCTTCTTCCTCCATGGTGGCCTCCGCATTGTCTCAACATGCCGTTTGCAGGGGCTGGCCCATGAGTGGAGTAGAATTGTAGTGTGCACAGTAAGAATCCCAGCATCACAGATTGCAGGGTACAGAAGGATGGTTTTAAAGATGAAAAGAATAGCTTAATTTAGAAAACAATATTTGAAAGTAGGCTGAAAAATCAATGACCAAGGTATCCATCTCAAAAGTTAGGAAAAGACTAAACTAAAGCAAGGAGAAGAAATAGTATTAAGGAGCAGTAATTAAGGAAATTGAAAACCAATGTATAATAGGGAAAGTCAACAAAGTTTTTCTTTTTCAACTGGAAAAATTGATGAACTTAGTAAAACTGATTATGAATAAAAGAGAGAACTTGGCAAAATTCACCACCAGTGTCTTGACTGGAGAAAGCATATTAGGACATATTCCATCATCATTGAAGAGAGAAAAAATACACATGGAACAACTTCACCCAGGGCATTGAAACCCCTTGAAACTGAAAATGAGAAGAAATGTTTCTTTGATGTACCAACTTGGAGGCCAAAGCCTGCTAGAGCTGTGCTGCTTGGTCATTCTAGAAGGAGCCCTCTGATTTTAGAAACTATGTCAGCTTATGCTTGGATGAGCAAATGCTCAGTAACAGGACTAAGAAGACATCTGCTGTAGTTTGTTCATTCAGTGACCAAACTTGCCACCCAGAACGTGATGACTCTCACTAACACAAGGTAGGACAAAAGAAGCCCGACACAAAAGATTGCATTGTGTAGGAGTCTGTTTAATGTTCGGAGGAAGGTAAAACTGACTGCTCATGGTAGAAACCAGAGCTGTGGTTGCCTTTGGAGGAGAACGAGTAACTAGGATGAGGCATGAAAGTGCTGCTGGGTCTGTATGTGGTCACGAGATGTACTTGACTTGAGAAAATTCATCAAGCTGTATGTATGCATGTTATACTTTAATAATAAAAAAATACCATTAAAATTCATGGGAATAAATAAATTGGGATAGAGACCAAGGGAGGGCTTCTGTTTTGCTTTAGCCTCGTTTCTTTGCTAGCCTAACTTGACCCTGTACTGTCTTCTAATTTGCTTCTTTGTGTTCCTTTCAACTGGATCAGCAACTTCTTTAATCAGGAAGGACTTGAGCTATTGTTTGCAATGGCTGGAGATGTTGAAAGGCAGAAATACCTTTTGGTTTTCGTTAGGAGGATGTCATCGGTTGGATTTCCTCTGTACTGGCTGTTTGTGTTGATCGCCACTGCTTTGTAAGGCTTTCAGTCAGGGAACTCAGGAAGAGGGACTCTTTGCCAGTGCCTGTGCACTCAACTAAAACCTTTGGCAAAACTGCTCATTCGAAATGCGGTGCAGAGAGAAATTTGATAAATCTCTCTGGCTTCAGACATGAAAAAAGATACCTCTGGGCTGGGCATCACCCAGAAGACCTCCCCGCTGTGCTATTTCCTAGTCTACCTAGTCTAACAGATACGCCCCAGACAAGAGTGCTCAGATTCCAGGTGTCTGCTTGAAGCTGCACTGGGAATTTTATTGTTTGGCTTTTTCGTGGCTTCTTGCTTCTAGGTGTTATCTACATAGTAATAACTTTAATGGGTTGAATTTAAAAATTATACATTATAGAATGACAAATACTAACCTCCATTAATTAATATTCATAAGACACACAAAGGCACAGACACATATGAACAATTTTCTTTTTTTTTTAAGTTTATTTATTTTATTTTGAGAGTGGGGGGGGGAGGGGAGAGAGAACATGAGCAAGGGAGGGAGGGGCAGAGAGAGAAGATCCCAAGCTGGCTCTGCGCTGTCATCAAGGAGCCAGAGGAGGGAATCCTGAGATCGTGACCTGAGCCAAAATCAAGAGTGGGAAGCTTACCCCAGGCGCCCACATTAACACTTTTTTAAAAGTCCCCAAACAAGGTTAAATTTGGTTACTTTAGAGAAAAAATCAGTATTAGAAGTTAGATAAGTTGTCAGAGGAGCTCGAGTGGTACATGACTGATTTTTTTTTTACTTTTCAACTATGTCAACTGGTTTCACGTAGATACTTTGTCAAACACTTAGATTATAGCAATCTTTTCATTGCTTGATTAAAGGTTTGACCACTTTCTGGCTACGTCCTCTAATAGGCTGCAAATATAGGCGTGAAGCTGTGAAGGTGGGTTGGAGCATAACGGGGCACCAGAGAGAGTGCTGCAGGCATCCGTTTGCTCACAGGCGAGAGGGAGACCTGACTACCACCTTGCACACAGTGCCACCAGCTCTTTATTGGTTTGCAGACCCTAAGAAATAAGTTCTGCCAACGAAGTGGAAACAGAATCCTACACAGGCCCCCTCTTGGTTTCTTGCTTTCATTAAAAAAAAATTAATGTCTATTTATTTTTGAGACAGAAAGACAGAGTTCGAGCTGGCGGCAGGGGACGGGGAGGGGGTGGTGCAGAGAGAAAGGGAGACACAGAATCTGAAGCAGGATCCAGGCTCTGAGCTGTCAGCACAGCCCGATGCTGACCTGGGCTAAAAGTTGGATGCTTAACCTACGGAGCCACCCAGGCTCCCGACTTGCTTTCATTTTTGAAAATATTTCAAAGCTTTGGTACTTGCCACTGCATAGTTGCAAAGTATTTTGGAGAAGCTCTTAATGCTTCATCCATCATGTGTTGTGATTTTAAAGCAAACCATAAAAAGCCCTGATGATGATGATTTTTTAAAATTGCTTTTATTTTTTAAAGTTTGTAACAGAAAGTTTCTAACAGAATCCAAAGTATAAAGAATAACAGAATATAAACTCATGTACCTACTACCCAGATTAAGGAAGACATTTTATAAATGTAGTTGAAATAGTTCTTCTCTTAATCCTTCTCTGTCCTACAGGTTTTCCTTTTTCTTCAGTCAGATGTTTATCACTGCATGAGCTTTTTAATATTTTATATATATCCCTAATACTTGATACTTAATCCTTTAATACTCTTAATCTATATTTTATTATGTATTATATATATGTATATCTTTAATACTAGATTTCTTACTATGCTGTGTATATATTATACAATATATACTATATACTTTGGGATATACATAAATATATAAAATAGGGTATATATATGTACAATTAGGTGTATATATATATAATTAGGTATATATAGCTATATATATAGTTATAATATATATATATATATATATATATATACACATATATACCCTTAAGTGGTATGTGTGTATGTGTACAGTATTGCTTTTCATTTAGAAATTTTATATAAATTGCCTCATACTGTATGTAATCTTGTTATTTGCTTTTTGGTCAAGTTTCTGTTGATGCAGTACAGATGCATTCTTTTTTACTGCTCTGTAACACTCCATTGCATTAAACATTATTATTTTTTAGTAAAAAATTTTTTTAGTGTTTATTTATTTTTGAGAGATAGAGAGAGAGAGACAGGCAGAGACAGACAGACAGAGTCCAAGCTGGGGAGGGGGGGTGCAGAGAGAGAGGGAGACACAGAATCTGAAGCAGGCTCTAAGCTGTCAGCACAGAGCCCGAAGGGGGGCTTGAACTCACGAACTGTGAGATCATGACCTGAGCCGAAGTCGGACGCTTAACTGACTGAGCCACCCAGGCACCCCACATTAATACATTATTATTAATCAATTTTCCTGTTGTTGAGTATTAGTTCATATTAACTAATAAAATAAATATTTGCCAAAAAAAAAAAAGAGAAACTATGCTACCACTTGGTTTGTTTTTGTTGGTTTTGTTTTGATTTTCTGATTTAAGTCAATAAGCTTTTGTTTTCTAATCAGTATATTTGGAAAAAGGCAGGACTTGGTCTTTGGTAAACAGCATTACGGGGACCTGGGTTGAGAGCACATTTATGATGCTGTTCTTCATGCTAGCATTTTAATGACCTCATTTCTACTTTCCCCTCCTTCATGGTTGGGAACATTCTGTCAAAGCCCATTCTCTTTCTCTCTGTCTCTCTCTTAATTGAAATATAATTCACATACCATAAAATTCACTCTTTAGAGCATAAAACTCAATGGTTTGTAGTGTGTTTACAAAGCTCTGCGCTATTTAATTCCGTAACATTTCATCACCTCAGAAGAAAACCCTATTCCCATTAGTAGTCGCTCCCATTCTGCCCTACCCCCAGCCCTTGAAAACTACTAATATGCCTCTGTCCACAGATTGGCCTATTCTGGAAATTTCATATAAATGGAACAAGATTTGGTCCTTTGTGAGTGCTTTCTTATATTTAGCTCCATTTTTCCTCCATGTTGTAGCATGTATCAGTACTTTCATTCCTTTTCATGCATGAATACTATTCCTTGGTACAGATACACCACGCCGTATTTAGTTATTTGTCAGTTGATGGACATTGGATTTTTTTCACGTTTTGGTTATTGTAAATATTGTTGCTATGAACATTTGCGTGTAGGTTTTTGTGTGAATACGTATTTTTAATTATCTTGGGTATATACTTAGGGGTACAATTGCTGGGTTCAACTTTTTGAGGAACTGCCAAGCTATTTTCCAACGTGGCTGCATCATTTTACATTCCCATTAGCAACGTATGAGGGTTCTGCACATCTTTGCTAATACTTATTATTATCTTATTTTTAAGTTAATATTGCTTCCTTTATTACATAAAGCCAATGCTGCTACTTCTAATTTCAACTGTGTGCATCTCTTTATTGTTCAAAGTGCTATGCCTGTGATGTTAAAGACAATCACTTCCAAGTGTCATCAGGCAGTGGCTTCCTGTGGGTGTCATCCATTATACCTGCTCCCCATTTCACATGAAATCAACAAACTGCTCTAGGAAATTAGGAAGTTCTCCCAGGCCCCAGAGTAAACATAAACTCAATGCTCTTCCACACCTTATTGTACCAGAATCAACAAAATTCTGAAGGAGACGCAAAGATGTCACAGTTGGCCCAACTTGTCAAAAAACCATTTTATGATTTTCACTAACAGAGTAGATTACAATGGAACTCTAATTTGCGTCATTGTTAGTTGTTACAAGGTATGGCACATCCTTCTTCTGAGGACACATCATGATTGGATTTCCAAGATGCTAGGTCACTCTCAGAACAATCTCCCAGCTAGTGAGTGGAGAGCTCACTATAGGTGCAAGGAACTGCTTCCTGCGTTTCAACTGCGTGCTCAAAATAATGTTTTGCAAGATTAGCGCTGGTTAGAAGTGTGCACATTTCTTTCTTTTTTTTCATGTTTCAAGTGAATTCTAGTTAGTTGACATGCAGTGTGATATTGGTTTCAGGAGTAGATTTAGCGATTCATCACTTACATACAACATTCAGTGCTCATCCCAACAAATGCCCTCCTTAGTGAGAAGTGTGAACAATTCTGAGGCAGTCTCCATTACACGCTTGCTAGAATTAAGCCTGCCTGACTTAATCTTACTGTAGCTAGTATATTAGAGCTGTTACATGTAGAGAGGAGATTTATTTTCCATTGTACGGTTTAGCTTAAGAGAGAATAAAGAATTTGGGGCCAAAATTATAACCAGATTGTGACCAATTCTCTAAGCAAAAGAAACAAAGTAACTGTTGAGGTAGCAAAGATGCAATAATTCTCTTCATATGGCCTTGTACTGTTTTGTGAACTACGTGATTAAAAATCATGGGTTTAACAAAAATCTTTACAAGCCAACTCATCAAAACAGGCATTGGGCCAATAAGAATTTAATGTCAAAATATATGTCTTCAGATTTTAGATTTATTTAGGACCATTTTCACATATTGATAGAATATTTAGTTTAACCGATGACAAGACAGCTCCCCCTCAATGGAACCCTGGCCTAAACATACTTGTTTTGCTTATATAGCAAGAGGATAACATTAAACATGGAAGCTTTTGATTTGTGGCACTGAATGATGGTCTACGCCGCATTCTTCAAAAGCTACAGCTAAGGATCCTTCTAGCTTGTAAGCAGTACAAGCCTGACTGAGGTCTTCTGGCCCATTTGCTTGGTATTCATGTTTTATGCCTTGAAATTTCTTTATGATTGCATCCTTGGGGCTCACATTGATCACTTTACTTTCCAGAGGAGCTGGTTCTGATACCCTTGTCTACTCCTCCCACAGAGAATAGTTTCTGTCCTTGGGAACTAGGAACAGAGCAATCTCTAGGTCTCTCCGGTTCTTATTCCTTTCAACTTGAATGTCCAAGGATGGAGGCAGAGCCATAACTACCATCTCAGGTCTGGAAATTGCTTGAGAACAAAAACAAACAAACAAACAAAAACCCACAAAAACATCAACTGCTTTTTTCTGGATTCCTTAGTTTCAAAACTTGCATCATACAAAGTAGAGCAGCATCTTTTTCAGGAAGCATTTCTGCAAAATGCTTGAAAGGATCGGTTATGGTTTAACCCACATCTCTAACTAAGATTTCTTTCCCTTCTTCTACAATGATGCACTTTTTATCTGCACTGAGACAAAGCATGGCAGACTTCTTTCTTTTCTTGATTTCTTCTGGTGTGGAGCACTTCTGAGCTTTCATGTCATAAAAAATAAGATCTACTTCATCGGCAACTTGCATTTCTGAGGACTGTCTCCTCCATTAGAATGTATACTTTATATGGACAGGGACTTTGTCTTGTATACTGTTGAATCTGCAAAGCCTACCACAGTACCTGGTTCCTTTCAGGACCTGGGAGACAGAACTACCCCCCTCACCAGCTTGGGTCTGTGGGGTGGGGCTTTCTTCATCTACGAGGGAGGAGAAGGCTGAGCTCAGGCTGGCACCTGGCCTCAAGGGACAGGCAAAGAATCAAGCTGGATAGGGGAACCATATTTGCCCCACTCCCTGAGGGCTGGGGTCACATGATACCCCGCCTTTGCTATTGTCTTTAAAAAAATTATTATTATAGCTATCCTACCAGGTCTGGAGCGTACCTCGTGGTTTTGATTTTCATTTCCCTAATGACTAATCATGTTGGGTGTTTTTTCATGTGCTTATTGGTCATTTGTATATGTATATGGAGATGGAGAATCCACTCTTGATTTCAGCTTAGGTCATGACCCCAGCTGATTGAGGGATGGAGCCCCATGTGTGGGGCTCTGTACTGAGCATGGAGCTTGCTTGAGATTCTTTTTCTCTCTCTTTCTCTCTCTCTGCCCCTCTCCCTGGCTTGTATGTGTACCCTGTCTAAAATAAAAGTTAAAAAAAAAAACTAATTAAAAACAAAATGAAAACCCAAAGGGAGCATTTTGGAAAATATCTTATTCTTCAGACTTCAGTCACTATAATTCTGCAGCTTGGTTAGTAACTTCTCTTTGTCCACATAGTCAGATTTATATGATTTACAAAATTTAAGTTAGTTCCAAAAAATATGCTTCTGTTAAATATACTTGGTTATCCCCTGAGGGTAGGTTCATGTCTCAAGAATACTAAGTGTTATAAACACTTGTATGTCTCTCATGAACTTTTACGGTCTCCAAAAGTGCCTGTAAAGTGCAGTAGATCCTCGAAAAGGATTTCACTAATCCAATTTATCCTATCACTAACCAACAGATTCTCTTAATTCCCTTCATTTTCAGGGTTGAAGCAAGAGAATATGTGGCTATTTATTATTCCCTGATCACTCTGTCAATTTCTGAGAAGATAAAAGATAACTTTTGCTAAAAACTTTCCTTATAACGTGGCCATGGACAAAACAAAATTCTTCAGTTATACCCAAGTTGGGATAAACACTCGGGGCGTGTAGCCAGCCTGCCCCTGCCGCCCAGGCAAAGGCTCCAAGTGTGAAGCAGCACTGCCCTCTGGTGAGGAAACTGGAAAAATGACCAGTTTACCAAAGTCCCCCCTCGGTGCATCTGTGCCTATCTGTTTAACTGTATCCTAATTGGAACCTAAACTTTATGGACCACCAGTTTTTACCACATATTTCCATCAGAGGCTCACAGGTATTCAATTTTTATTTTTATCCTAAAATATATTCAATTTTTATCCTTAAAGAACACTTCCAGTGTTCTAATAATCATGATCCTCCTTGCCCCACCCCCTAAGTAATTTAATGTGTTTTAGGTTACTAAAACCTCACCATGTTTCACCAAATAAATGTAGTTAAACAACATCAAGTATGGTGCTTCCTCAGTTACGAATGCTTCATGACAGCAGGATGTTGCCCATATGGCTGAAAGCAGGACAATCTACAGAGATAGTCTGTTTCTTCTAGATACACTGCCCCCCCTTTTTGTGGCGAGAAGCTGGAGGTCCAGAGAAACATGGGCATTATCAAAGGGTGTGATTTGTAGTCCTTGCCCCTTATGCATTTGTCCAGCTCTGTTATTGTTACAGGATGTGACAGGATGTCACTCTGTAAAGGCAGCAGCTGCTTATGTAACAGTTCTGTCACCTTGGTAGATTGGCACTGTGGTGAACCCTGAACATGGAGATTTTCTCACCCATCAAATATGACTCTCATTTTTAATATTCCCTGAACCTTATCCTTCATCCCATTGAAAATGGTGATGTTTGGGAGAAAGAAGAGGTAGGGAGGTGGAGAGAGTTAAGCAAGGAACAAGCGAGACCTTCTGCAGTGGTTTGTACCTTCCTTAAAGCAGAGAAGGGGAGTTAAATCTTTGGAGCAGAGTGTGTCTCCCTCTTTTGCTTTCTCAGTTTTCTGCTCTCTTTCCTTGTCTCCTCCTAGCCCTTCTATTTTTAAGTAGCTGGCCGAAATGTGTTTAAAAAATTACCAAATGACCCGATTACATCATCTTTCCCCTAAACGTACCGTATTTGTTTGCTTTACCCTGTTTTCCCATTTCTACCATTTTCTACCTCCCATTGCTCAGTCTGGTAAAACGACAAACTTCATAAGCCCTGTTTGAAATGCATGTATGACTAGATCAGAAATCGGGGTTTGGTTTGATGCTCTATCATGTGGAGTTAAGGCTTTAATGCTAAGTCCTCTCCTAAGCTGCATTTTTCTTATATATTCACTCAATGGTGTATATTGAGAATCATTTCTAGGGCTGCTGCTCATGCCTATGTGAGTTGTATACTGTACAACCCTGCTTGGCAGCCCCAAAGAACACAATCCTTGTTCTCATAGAGCTCACAGTCTAGTAGTAGAAGACAACATCTGAGGGATATATGATGATCATATTATATTCTATTTGGATGTCTCAGATACCTTAAGTTCACGGTGTTTAAATCTAGACTCAGTAGCTTATACCCGGAATTCCAAGCAGCGACTCAGAAATTATCCTAGGCATCTTGATCTCCCCCCATCTTTCAGTGACTTGATCCCATTGATTGTGTTATCACTGTCGCTGTCCATACACCCGAGTGGTTTGTGTGGTGTGCAAGGTTGCCTGGGCAAGAGCGTCAGTGGGGCTGAAACCAGGGCTGAGCCCTGCACCTGACATGAGTCTGCCTCAGGTGAGAGGAAGGGCAATCTTTCCTGTTACAAAGGGGCTCTATTTTAAGCTAGGTGTCTACAGGGGTGTGTTGTTCAGAGAAGTTCCTTTCTTCTAATTCCTCTGTTTACCAGTGGTGACTTGGTGATGTTTCCTAATTGGTACAAAGGTTTATTAAAGAATAGTGGCCAACTCTCCACTACATTAGTTCGATGACATCCTAACTGCTCTCCTTGCTTACTTCTCTCTTCCAGTCCACCCTCACAGGCAGCTGGTAGGGATGATTTTTATAAAACTGAAAAGTGACCATGTTGTGCCTTGCCTAAAATCCTTCTTTTGAAGCCTATTCCTCTCAGAAAAAATTGCTTTGAAAGCCAGTCTCCAAAACTGTGAAAAATGGTTTCTGTTGTTTAAGCATCTAGTTAAGACTAGACTATGGTATTTTGTTATAGCAGCTTGAGCAGACTAATACAGTCCCTTCCAGGTATTTTTCTCTACATCTTGAATAGTCACTCAGCTCACTTCTCTTCTTTCATGTCCTTGTCCACATGTGACTTTGCTCCACACATTAATTATTCTTGTAATACAGTTGACTTCCTATGTCCTCCTTGGAACATCCTGGGTGTTCAAGAAATGTATATTAAATGAATACATTGATTCTGTGTTTAAAATGTTAGAAAAATCTACTGCTTCTTCACAGTTCTTTCAAGAGAGAGGAGGTCATATCAAACCTAACTGTTCCAGTGGAAAAACTTGCAATACAAATAACCAAACCAATCAAGTGAAATATATTTGGTGGGTATGCACCTGGGTAGACACAGGGGTAAAATCCCCAGTAGACACACTGAGCATATGCTTAGATCACCAGGAGATAGAGACACAAACAAATTGAAAAAATTTGGGAAAAAATGGTACTTCAGGAAATGCATTGCATTATTATCATGGTAAGAGTCTGAACTTTGCTGAAATTCTTTTTACTTCAAGGTTTACATCTTTATAAAAAGTGATAATATGGTAGGTAGTGGTGGAGTGGGAAGCATTGTCTTCAATGTTCAGGACTTCTAAAGATCTTCATCAAGCCCTGGGAAGTGTTGTACCAAATATTGGTCAAAGTTTAATTTCCTGGCTTTGTAATAAATCTGTCAGTTTATCAGCTCATATGGCAGGGCGAAATTTCATTATTCTGGAGTGAAACCTGAAGGAGTTTGAGCTTGAGAGGACAGGCGGTATGTACCCTTACATTAAAGCAGAACATTTGTTTCAAGCACTAGGTTTTGCTGGTGACTGGTGAGCACTCAAGGGCAAAGTCTCAGTGGAGAGGAGGAGAAAGACCTCCCTAGTTAGTCCCCTCCATTCAGTTCCTTTTGCCATGTTGGAAGCCGATATGATTGACTTTCCTCTTCCCACACACCCCTCAGGCAGGTTGCCCTTCCTGACTTACTATCTTCATTCAAGACTGCTCTGGAGGTATAGTCTCACCTGATTTTATCTTTGTAAGGAATTTTAAAAAATGTTTATTTATTTATTTTGATAGTGAGAGGGTATACACATGAGTAGGGGAGGGGCAGAAAGCTAGGAAGAGAGAGAATCCCAAGCAGACTCTGTGCTGTCAGCCCAGAGTCCCCTGTGGGCCTTGATCTCATAAACCGTGAGGTCATGACCTGAACTGAAATCAAAAGTTGATTGCTTAACTTAAAAAGGTGCCCCTCTTTGTATGGAATTTAATGGGTGATCCTACAGTAAGTTTTATTAAGATCCAGAAATCTATAAAGATGTCCTTCATCAAAAGGATTTCTGTTCCTTGTGGGGAGAAGAAAAAGGACCAAATTAAGACAAATAGTGAGATGGGAGATCAGACGAAAATAACAAGGAGAGTTAACAGACTCCTTAACATGACATATATCAAAATTGGAGATGTTTAACTTACATAACAGAGGGAGAATTCAACCACATGGACAGAAAGAAAACATGTAAAGACAACTTGTTGAATTAAATTTTGTGCTGTTTATCAACTTGAATATCTTCATCCTCCCTTTTATTGACACAGATTTCTCTCTGGTGAAATCATTTCAGTGACTAAGAAAGGCTTCATCTACTGGCCTTGTCTGGGATGAGGGCTCTCTGGGACACCCATCATTGTTTGCACTGCTTGGTTTGAGTGATGCAAGACCCAAGCAGCAACCTGCAATGGCTTTGGCCTCTCTCAGTGCCTCGGGCCTTGTTCTAGACAATATTTCTTTTTAGGCTAAGGGGTGGCAGGCTGCCCACACTGCTTTATTCCAGCACCAAATGAAACCTCCCTTAAGTGTTACTACATGTTAATAAACATAGTCAGTGAAACCCACTTAAAAAGAATGACCTGTTTATGAAAGAAACCTTTTGAAAGACAGAATATTTTCCCCTGTGGGCCAAAGCTTAGGCAGAAAAACAAAGAGCTCTTTCAAAGGCTTTAAACATGATGGAGGATAGATTCTGACTTTCTAACTACAAAAATAATGATACTTTTAGCTCCAACCTGCCTTGCTCTGGGGAGCTGTAAATACACTTTATAGGCACAGGTTGAGCCTTTCCAACTTTCTACCTCCAATGCCATTTGAACTTGTTAAGGGTGAGTTATGTTAGCTCAAATTTATATGGAGAAACTGAGGCAATAGAAATCGAAGTGATTTGTACAATGCCACCAAATAATTTACAGCTGAAGTCAAAAATAGAACGAGTTGAGACTGAATGCTTCCGTTACATTTAAACATCTCCTGATATCAGGACTAGCTGCCTTCTTTTTTTCTCATTATCTTTCTCTTTTCTCTTTGTCTTCCATGTTTTGTTTCATTACTCCTGAATCAGGCCCAGCATGAGTGCAGGCACTTCCATCAGAAAGCACGAGGCGGTTCAGGAGGCAAAGGGCCTACAGTTTGTATTACCAGCTTGTTGTTAATCCTATGAACAATAAAATACTATTAGCAAAATTGATCTTGGAAACAACAAAATTCTTTCATCCTAAAAACTTTGTATTCCAAGAAATCCTACCTTAGAGTATAAAATTTTGCAATTTTTAAATTTCCAGTGTTTGGCATTTTTATAAAGAAATATTACTTAAATAGGTTTTAATTTTCCCCCATGATTTGTGTCCTAGCTATCAGATGTGCATGTATTCACTTATTCAGTAACATTTTTATTTTACAATTATTTATTTTGAAGTTACTTTTGGCTCAGTACTGGGCTATGTAATATGACTTTGTAGAGCAGATCAAAAATACTTTTTTTTTTTTTAGACTTTTCTTAGGAAGTGGATGTAAAGCTTAGGAATTGGTGTCTGGTTAATAGAGAATTAAGTTAGCTTAATGGAAATAAGTGTCACTTTGAGTGACCATTATTGAGTCTGGTCTAACACTCTTTTGAAATATATTAATATGCTTCTCTTGTGCATGCCTCCATATACCAAGGATCCCTTTGCCTTGGTTAGGTTTCTAGAGATGCTTAAGAAGAAATCAGTGCTCAGCCTTGACACACAACAGGACCAAAATAATCCCAGAGACAATATAATATAAGAGCTAAAGTCCTCTCTCTTTAAATTTTTTTTTAATGTTTATTTATTCTTGAGACAGAGACAGAGCGTGAACAGGGGAGGGGCAGAGAGAGAGGGAGACACAGAATCCGAAACAGGCTCCAGGCTCTGAGCTGTCAGCACAGAGCCTGATGTGGGGCTCAAACACACGAACTGTGAGATCATGACCTGAGCCGAAGTCGGACGCCCAACCGACTGAGCCACTCAGGCACCCCAAGTCCTCTCTCTTTAAAAGAACTTACTGAGGGTAGTTAAAAAAAGATTTTGTGAACAAATAAAAGCCAAATCAGAGAATATTTCTTTACCTAAAAACCTGTTACATGAGTATTCATAGCAACATTATTTATCTTAGCCAAAATGTGGAACCAACGTGAATGCCCACTAATGGATAAATGGATAAACAAAATGTGGTATATCCATACAGTGGAATGTTACTTAGACATAGAAGGGAATAAAGCACTGATACTGGTATTACAATATGGGTGAAACTTGGAAACATTATGCTCATAAATGAAAGAAGTCAGACATAAAGGGGCCACATATTGCATGATTCTATTTATATGAAATGTCCATAAGAGGTAAATCCATAAAGACAGAAAGTGAATTTTTTTCCCCATAGAATATGGGGGAAGTGACTGCTAATGGATAAGGACTTTATTTCAGGGTGATAAAAAATTCTAGAACTAGACGGTGGAGATGGTTGCAAAACCTTGTGAATATATAAAAAAAAAATCACTAAGTTGTACCCTTTAAAATGGTGAACTTTAATGGCATATGAATTATGTTTGAATAATAACAATAACAAAAACAAACAGCACAAACCACCACAAAAAAACTTGAAAATAGAATAGATGAGGAGTTAGGTGAGGGGCCTTGATGGCCTCCTGGACCTGGAAGGATCTTCACACCCCACTCTTGGAGAAAGGGACCAGATTTGAGAGATTGCTCAGCTCTGCACAAGTGAGCATGGTGGAATCCAAGTAGACTTCAGGGGAGGGTTTGTCCTTGTGAGGGAGCATGTGAAGCCACTCATTGTCATCTGCCTGAAAATCTCCCTTGTATCTCCTAACAGGAAGGATTCCTGTTTATTCTTCAAGGATTTTGCTTAGTCTATCCAACAACCCTTCACCACCTTTCAAAATGTGGGGCTGTAGACACCTAGAGAAGATTGAAGTGGTGTAGAAAGGGAAGTCCTAGCTGTCAGACAACCTATTATAATCTGCTTGATATCCTCTCTCTACCCTAAGGCCTGAGAGTGATGAAACCTACCCCAGGTTTTGACCATCTGATTGACATCTGCTCGATGACCACACCTCTAGATGCAGTGTTGCTTCTCAAGTCAGTGTGATGGATGCTATGAGCCACACTGTTTGCTAAGAAGGGTCAGATTTTCTTCTTTCTTGCCAGTTCTTCTGTTACTGGTTCTTCTAAGACTGTCACTCTTTTGATCTTAACCTTTACCCTCAGTAGCTTTGTGGCATGTTGTTGCAGTGAAAAGAGATGAGATTAGAAATCAGAGGGGCGCCTGGGTGGCGCAGTCGGTTAAGCGTCCGACTTCAGCCAGGTCACGATCTCGCGGTCCGTGAGTTCGAGCCCCGCGTCAGGCTCTGGGCTGATGGCTCGGAGCCTGGAGCCTGTTTCCGATTCTGTGTCTCCCTCTCTCTCTGCCCCTCCCCCGTTCATGCTCTGTCTCTCTCTGTCCCAAAAATGAATAAACGTTGAAAAAAAAAATTTAAAAAAAAAGAAATCAGAATCACTGATTGTAAAATGACCTGTTAGTATTTGAAACACCTAGAATGGAGACTCCCAACCACAGTGTTGGATGAGTTGCAAGAGGTGCTTCAAATTACTGAGCTCTCCTACTCTTGGGATCACTCAGGGCCTAACTAGCTATTAGCAGGCTAGTTCAGGCCACCTCAGAGAGAAACCTGGCAGAGTCTACAGTATGCCGGGAGGTGAGCACAGGAAGCTGCATCAGCATTTGTCAATCCCTGACAAAAAATTCTGTATAATGCCAATAGGGGCTCTGCCTCCAGGATTTTGGCAGCAGCCAGGATTGTACCCATCATGGACAAGTGTCCCATGGCCTGTGGGAGGGGGTAGTTTATGTTCCAAATAGCTAAATATATACAGAGCTCAGTCCAATGTGTAGATGGTCAGGAGTGAGTGGTATGGGACTAGAGTGGGCATTCTCAGTAGGATTCCTGAGGGCACTGGTCCATACCACAGACTCTAATTTACTCTTTTCATATTTACGATACTTCTGTCCCATTTTGGCTGATGGGCCATTTTAGTAGGATTCAAGCCCACTGATTCTTCTAACAACGCACACACCTTTTGCAAATTAGAGATTTACCTGGAAATACTTGATGTAAAATTATTCTGTTGGATCCAGTCAATTTGCATTATCATGAAGAAATTTAATGTACTTTGTCAATGACAAAAGAAAGAACCGTACCAAAATGATCAATTTCTATGTGTGCCCTGATGTAGAGAGGGATGTAAAGAAAGAAAAAGTTCTAGAGTTTCTGAGCCTCATTTTTCTCATCTGCCAAATAATGTAACTAATTAAGGCTACGCTCAAATGTGACTTTCTTCTTGCCAGGCCCTAAATTAATTAATAGGTTCTTTTTATAAGAAATGAATAAAGGGTTTGGAATTCCAAAAGACAGATATCAGGTAGAAGGTTGTTTTTTGTTTTTTAAACAAAGTCCCTTAAATACTCAAAAACATTAATTAATATCAGTCATTGCCCTTACTGTTTTCTTAGCTTTCTGTTTTAAGTATTCTCTTCCTTGTTTCACAAATGGAATAGCAAAAATCTTCCCTTCACCCACTAATCTTGGGAGGCATAAATGGAGAAAGTCATCCATAGTCCAGTTCCAGGTATACAGTCTATTTACTGCTTCTTCCCATGGAAAAGGGATTGCCTCCTTCCTTTGTACTCAAGTACATCTACAATGATGGTATTCTGTTATAAATGCTTTCCTTTTTCATTTGGGCCTCTGAGACACGGGTTTGGAAACACTTTCATGACACATGGCAAAACAAAGACTTTCAAACCCTCCCTTCTTTTCTTTTATATAAATTACTGCTTGTGAATGGAATGGCCCAAGCCTTGGGGTATTAAACACTCTGGTGATCTCAAGTACATCCTGTTCGCTAACAAAGTGGAACTTGTCACATGCCAAATAGCAAGGGAGACTTGGCTCACAAGAACATAGACGTACAAGAATTTTGTGATAGACACTATTACTGAGAACAGTATTATAGGTTATTGTGAGGATCAATGTGGTTATATGTGTGGGAGCAGTTTGTACAATCAAGTCCTTTGTGTGTATGCTTTATTGTCGTTTTGGATAGAAGATGACTGCCAAATTTTCTCCTGATCTTAAGATACAGGATTGGTCTGGAATGAGAATATTTGGAGGTGTGATTAAAGGGCAGATAATGAAGGGTAGTAGCTAGAATTTGTGGAGGGAGTGGGAGAGATCTGCCCTTCCTTTGTTCATTGTAACTTCTTCCATCAACCCAGAGGAGAGAAGTGCTTTTAGATTACAAGAAGGATATTGTTCCCCTTCTACCTAAAAATACTTGCCTTTTTTTGAGGACTGCTTAGGAAGGGTAGCTTCTTTAATGAGAAATAATGTCATCACAATACAGTGTCTGACATGCTGGATACCCATTCTAGACTCAGTGTCTGAGTGCACAGCATGAGAAAAACCAGATAGATTCTACTGTGAACAACCACCATGCCAGTAGTTCTTAGTGTCAAGAATAATTCTAGAAATGACTTTCTAAACCACATTCCCTATGCTATTTTCTTACCCTCCAAATGCTTTCATCAACTCTAAAAACTTACAGTAGTCTCAGGGGTGATAGAGGCGGGAGCTGGGGGAAATGTCTTTCAATGGAGATAGTGAGAGTTTTCCAAAATGTAAGTATTACAGGTTAAGGTCTTGGAATTACATACCAACAGATATCACCTTAAAACATTCCGAAACCTCTTAATGCAAAAAGGATTTATTCTGACATACATATTTCTTCAAAGGAGGGAAGGCTTTTTATGTGTAGCCATTGTTCCAAATTTGCAGGATCTGAATCTGTAATCATCATTTCACTAAGAAAAAACAGATAATGATAGTCCCAGCAAGTGAATCAAGACTTATCTTCTTGAAGATTGAAATCACATCAAGTGCCTTTTCTAACCACAATGGTATGAAACTAGAAATCAATTAAAAGAATAAAACTGGAAAATTCACAAATGTCAGAATTTAAATAATATGTTACTGAACACCTGAAGGGTCAATGAAGAAATCAAAAAAGAAATTAAAAAAATGCCTTGAAACAAATAATGAAAATACAACATACCAAAACTTATGAGATACAGCAAAAGCTGTTGTAAGAGGGAAATTCATAGCAATAAATGCTTATCCAAAGAAACAAGAAAAATCTCAAAGAAATAACCTAAATTTACACCTTAAGGAACTAGAAAAAGATGAACAAAGCTCAAAGTTAATAGAAAAAAGGCAATAACAAAGATCATAGCAGAATTAAATAAAATAGAGACTGAAAAGGCAATAGAAAAGATCAGTAAAACTAAGAGCTGGTTCTTTGAAAAGATAAAACAAATTGGCAGACCTTTAGCTACACTCACCAAGAAAAAGAGAGAAGATTCAAATAAATAAAATCAGAAATGAAAAAAGAAATTTTACAATTGCCACCACAGAAATATAAAGGTCTCATAAGAGACCACTGTGAACAATTATATGCCAACAAATTCAACAACCTAGAAGAAATGGATAAATTCCTAGAAACACACACCGTTCCAAGACTGAGTCATGAAGAAATAGATAATCTGAACACACTGGTTACTAGTAAGGGGATTAAATCAGTAGTCAAAAATCTCCGAACAAACAAAAGTCCAGGACCAGATTGCTTCACTGATGAATTCTATCACTGATGAATTTAAAGAAGAATAAGGAAAAATACTTCTACCAGTATTACACTAGTATGAGAGCCAGACAAGGATATCACAAGAACAGATAATTATAGGCCAATAACCCTGATGGACATAGATGCAAAAATCTTTAATAAAATATTAGCAAACCAAATTCAACAATGTAGTAAAAGGGTCACACACCATGATCAAGGATTTCTTCCAGGGATCCAAGGATGGTTCATCATCTGCAAATGAATCAACATGATACACCACATTAACAAAATAAAGGATAAAAATCATGATCTTCTCAACAGATGCTGAAAATGCTTTTGATAAAATTCAGTATTTATTTATGACAAAACTCTGTTTTAAAAATTTTTTTTGAATATTTATTTTTGAGAGAGAGACAGAGTGCAAGCAGGGGAGGGGCAGAGACAGAGGGAGACACAGAATCTGAAGCAGGCTCCAGGCTCCAAGCTGTCAGCACAGAGCCCGATGCGGGACTTAAACTCATGAACCATGAGATCATGACCTGAACCAAAGTCGGACGCTCAACCGACTGAGCCACCCAGGCACCCCTATGACAAAAACTCTTAACAAATGAGGGTATAGAGAGAACATACTTCAACATAATAAAGGTCACATATGATGAGCCCAAAGCTAACATCATACTTAATGAAAAGCTTAAAGCTTTTCTTCTTAAATCAGGAGCAAGACAAGAATGCTCACTCTGACCATTTTTATTCAACATAGTATTTGAAGTACTAGCCAGAGCAATTAGGTAAGAAAATGAAATAAAAAGCATCCCAATTTTTAAAGAAGTAGAAGGGTCACTATTTTCAGATGACACACATTATATATAGAAAACTCTAAAGACTCCACCAAAAAACTTAGAACTAATAAACAAATTCAGTTTGCAGAATTCTGCAGTTGCAGAATACAAAATCAATATATAGACATTTTTTGTGTTTTTATATACTAATAACAAACTACTAGAAAAAGAAGTTAAGGAAACAATCCTGGGGTGCCTGGGTGGCTCAGTTGATTGAGTGTCCAATTCTTGATTTTGGCTCAGATTATAATCCCAAGGTTGTGGGATTGAGCCCTGCATTGGACTCTATGATGAGTCTGCTTAAGATTCTCTCTCTCTCTCTCTCTCTGTCTCCCCCTTTTCTCTCCCTCTCCCTCTGCCTCTCTCCCACTCAGGCTCCCTCTCTCTCTCTTTCTAAAATAAATAAAATTTAAAAAACAATAATAAAATAACAATAATAATTTAATAATTTTTAATAATTTAAAAAACAAATAATAAAATACTTAATAAATTTAACAGGGGCACCTGGGTGGCTCAGTCAGTTAAGAGTCTGACTCTTGGTTTTGGCTTAGGTCATGATCTCGCGGTGTGTGAGTTTGAACCCCGCATCGGGCTCCATGCTGACAGTGCAGAGCCTGCTTGGGATTCTTTCTCTCCTTCTCTCTCTGCCCCTCCCCTGCTCACTCTCTCTGTCTCTCTCTCAAAAATAAATAAATAAAACTTAAAAGAAAGAATAAATTTAACAAAGGAGTTTAAAGATATGTTCTCTAAAATCTGTAAGACATAGATAAAAAATTAAAGAAGACACAAGTAAATAGAAAGATGTCCTGTGCTCATGGATTGGAAGAATTGATATTGTTGGAATGTCCATACTACCTGAAGTAATCTATAGATTCAGTGCAATCCCTATAAAAATATCCAACAGCATTTTTTTTCACAGAAATAGGACAGTCTTAAAATTTGTATAAAATCACAGAAGACCTGAATAGCCCAAGCATTCTTGAGGGAGAAGAACAAAGCTCAAGTATCCTGCTCCCTGATTTTGAACTACATTACAAAGCTATACTGACCTGAACAGTGTGGTATTGGCATACCATAGATCAACTGACAGAATAGAGTCCAGAAATTAACCCACATACACGGTCAATTAATCTTCAACAAAGAAGCCAAGAATATACAATGGGGGAAAGAACAGTCTCTTCAGTAAATGGTGTTGGGAAAACTGGACAGCCACAAGCAAAAGAATGAAATGAGACCACTATCTTACACCATACACAAAAAACACAAAATGGAAGATTTAAATGTAAGACCCAAAACCATAAAACTCCTAGATGAAAACATAGGCAATAAGCTCCTTGACATTTGTCTTTGTAATAATGTTTGAAATCTTGTACCAAAAGCAAAGGGAACACAAGCAAAAATAAACAAGTTGGGACTACATCAAACGAAAAAGCTACCGTACAAGCAAAAGAAACCATCAACAAAATGAAAAGGCAACCTACTGAATGGGAGAAAAAATTTGGAAATCATATCTGATAAGGGGTTAATATCCAAAATATATACAGAACTCATATAACTCAATAGCAAAAACCCTCAAAATAATCCAAATAAAAAATGGACAGATGATCTGAATAGACGTTTTACAAAGAAGACATACACATGGCCAACATGAAAAGATGTTTGGCGTCACAAATAATCAGAGAAATTCACATAAAAACCATGAGATATCACCTCACAGTAGTAGAATGGCTATTTATCAAAAAGATAAGAAATTACAAGTGTTGTCAAGGATGTGAAAAAAAAAAGAGAACACTTGTGCACTCTTTCTGGGAATGTAAATTGATGCAGCCACTAAGGAAAACAGTAGGGAGGTTCCTCAAAAAATTAAAAATAGAACTATCCAAAGAAAATGCAAACAGAAATTCTAAAACATATATGCACCCTCATATTATTTGCAGCATTATTTACAATAGTTGAGATAAGGAAACAGCCCAAGGGTCCAATAGCAGTTGAATGGAAAAGAATATGTGATATCTATGTATCTATATCTATATATTTATATAGACATATAATGGAATATTAGCCATGAATAAGAATGTAATCCTGCCACTTGTGACAACATGAATAGAAATTGAGGTCATTATGCTAAGTGAATTAAGTCAGACAGAGAAAAACAAATGCCATATGATCTCACTTATATGTAGAATCTAATAAAACAAAAACAAAAAAATAAGCTCATAGTTACTGAGAACATATTGGTCATTGCCAGAGGTGGTAAGGGGTGAGAAATGGATGAAAGGAATTGAAATGTACTTCCAGTTATACAATAAATAAGTCATAGGGATGTAATGTTGAGCATGGTGACTATAGTTAGTAATACTGTATTGCATATTTTAAATGTGCTGAGAGAGTAGATTTTAAAAACACTTGCCACAAGAAAAAGTAATTCTGTAACTATGTATAAAGATGGATGTCAACTAGACTTATTGTAGTGATCATTTCTCAATATATATAAATATCAAATCATTATATTGTACACCTGAAATTAATATAACGTATGTCAATTATACTTTCATTAAAAAAGGACTTATCTTCTTGAATTATGATAGACAGAAGCTTTGTCATACATGTAAATACTACTACATAATGAGTAAAGAGTATGGGCCAATTATATTTTAATTCAAGTACTGATGCCCTTGACCATCCTTAAACCAATGTCAACAATAACTCTTTCATATGGACTCAATTTTGTTGGATGTTTTCCCCTTTAATGATGACTTTGGCATTTGGCTGTCCCAAGTATTAGTTCATCTTTATGTATTTATTAGGCACTAACAGGCTGAAGGATCATCGTAGCATTGTCTTATGGATAAAATGGAGGGGATGTAAATTTCCCTCCATAATACAAAGTGTAAGAAATGTCATGCTTCGGGGCACCTGGGTAGCTCAGTTGGTTAAGTGTCTGACTGCAGCTCAGGTCATGATCTCACAGTTCATGGGTTCAGGCCCTACAATGAGCTCTGTGCTGACAGCTTAGAGCCTAGATCCTTCTTTGGATTCTGTCACTCTCTGCCCCTCCCTGCTCATGCTCTCTCTTTCTCTCTCTCAAAAATAAATAAACATTTAAGAAAAGAAAAGAAATGCCATGCTTATTTTGGGACACCTGGGTGGCACGTGAGTGAGTGTCAGAGTCTTGATTTCAGCTCAGGTCATGATCCCAGGGTCTTGGAATTGAGCCCCATGTTCTCTCTCTCTCTCTCTCTCTCTCTCTCTCTCTCTGCCCTGCTCGCACATACACATTCTCTCTCTCTTTCTCAAAAAAATGTCATGCTTCCTTTATTTGTTTAAATCAAATGTAACCTATATTCCTATTCTGTAAGGTAGGTGGGAACTTCACTCTGTCCTTTGGTGTCTACTTTGACTCTAGAATCATATGAAGATCCCAGTTAACTTCATTGTCTAGAGCCTTTAAAGAAGGTGCCATGTCTTCTTGAGTATACAGTATTCACTACTGATATTTTAATTAACTTGTCCTATTTGGTTCCTTGAAGATAAGTAACTTGACTGCCTTCTGGCAAAGCCTGAACATGTACTTTGACAGGACAAGAAGCCTTACTAAGCTATACTGCAGAGACCAGAAAAGCTGTTGCCCCCTTTCTAATATTGAGATGAAAGCATCAAAATCTTACACTTCATTCTAACATGCAAGAGCTTCAATTCCAAGCCTTCCCTTACATCCCCTCTACTTTTCAGACTATCTGGCATAATTCTCCTGGATAAATTAAGGTCTCCATAAGTAAATATCCAAATCCCATGTGGATGAGGTAGGGTGGCAGGTGGATATTGGTTTGGGGATACCAGGCAATGCTGCAGTGAGCCCTGCAACACAAAATTTCTGAGGGAAGGAAAGGGAAAGGAAGGGAAGGGAAGGGAAGGGAAGGGAAGGGAAGGGAAGGGAAGGGAAGGGAAGGGAAGGGAAGCCTTGAGTGACATCTTAAAATAAGAAAAAGACTCCCTTAGGAGTGAGAACGAAATAAATTTTCCTGTCAATGAAACTGTCATTGTTGTAAATGTCAGATTTGTTGCATACTCACAGAATTCAAAAACTAGATGCGACTGAGGAGCACAGACTAGGAGGGAAGAGGAGCATACCGAGTTCCTATTCTACACCAGGTATTGGCCCATCCAAGTAGTTTGGATTTCATTGAATCCTCACAACAGGTACATGAAGCACCATTAGTCCCATTTTAAGAGAGGAAAGCAGAGAAGTTTAAGTAATAACCTTGCTGTGACAGACATCGTTTGTTTTTTGTTTTTTTTTTTTTGCTAATCCATCACACCCCATCTCTTTCTCTCATCCGGAAGAGCTTAAGTCACTATCTCAGCCTTCCTTATGGCAGTGGTGGTCCCAGGACACAGTATTTGGCTACAAGACAAGTAGGAGAGTGATGGGAACTTCTGGAGGAGATTTTGGTCACATTCTTCTTTTTTCTTCCTATCTTGAGAATGCCTGCTTGTCTTCAGGCAACTCACATGCCTGTGATGCTCAGGAGCTTATCCCAAAGTCCCTAACACCTTTCTGGTGGTGTTAGTTGGCTCATGTCACCTCATGTCTGGGGTGGCCTTTACTCTATCTCCCACCCCCACTGTGTCTCAGTCCTGCTCAGACTTATGGGCTCAACTCAACTATTACTCCTTTCCTTGAATCCTTTTCTGGTCCTCCTGAATAGAGTGATTATTCCATCTCCTATATTTCCCCAACATGTTTTCTGTACTTCCTTTATGATTCTTATCACAATCATTCTCTGAAGTTCTTTGTTTCCATGTTTACTCTTCTCTGTCGTGTAAGGCCTTCTAGGCAGGCCCTAGGTGTACATTATGTGCTCCAGAAAGTCCTAGAATAGTGCTTGGAATATAGTAGCATTCAAATAATGTTATTTGAGTGATTAAAAGAGAATCTAAGGCCAGATTTGATTTTGGCCTTAGTCCTTAGGCCTTAGTCTACCACTCAGAAGAGACCAAAAGAATCTGAGGCACGTAAGACAATTTATTATCTTTTACTTATGTCACTATTTGTTGGGTATTGTGTGACATAGAGCTAAAAGCAATCCACTTCTTTTCTGATATTCTTCCTGAGGTCACAGAAATGAAGGGCAGAGCTATCTGACTCTAAAATCTAGTAAGGCATACAAAGAATACATTAAGCACCTAAAGCTTCAGCCAGTACTGAACTACCTAGAAGTTAGCAGAGACTATCCCCCTTTTGAAAAAGACTGGAGAATGAATTAAGAAGGTATTCAGATATTAAAGAAGAGATAAAGCCTCCAGGACAGCGCCAAACCTGAGCAAAGCATGAATGTAATGGAAAGTTGGAAGATGTGGCTTTTTCTTGCTTCACCAGGAAAATAGTTTCAGTTTATTGAATTTATGGGGGCAGGGTTGTGTGGACATCTGAGAACTGGCTGTGATGACCACCGTTTTCAACAAAATTTCACGGAGCTTGGGTGCTTTGTTTGTGACCTAGATAGAAGTGGGAAATGTCAATGTGGTCCATGAATACCGCAGCTGCCCCTGACATAGGAGGGTTGGGGAACACTGCCAGCTCACACCTGCAAAGCACAGAGAAACCCTGCCAATTTATAGCTCATTGGAGAGTATTTAGAGACCCGTGGCTCCAAGTACAGTAGTTCTCTACACCTAAATTCACTTTATCAAAGTGAATAAAAGGTAAACTGTAAAGTGTACTCAGACTCATTTTGGCAGGCAGTGAATCATCGTTTGTGTGGTGAAAGGCAGGCAGAGTCCTTAGAAAGTCAAGCAAGGCTATAACCTTGAGTGCTCTGGACTGAAATGTATCCCCCTGAAATTCATACGTTGAGTCCTATCTCAATGCCCTCCATGTGACTGTATTGGAGATAAAGCCTTTAAAGATGTAACTGAGGTCAAATGAGGTCATAAAAGTAGATCCTAATCCAGTCGGATTGGTGACCTTATGAGAAGAAGGAGAGAGAGATCTCTTGATCCATATGCACGCACCAAGGGAAGGCCTTTTGAGGACATAGTGAGAAGATGGCTGTCTGCAAACTAGGAAGACAGCTCTCACTAGAACCCACCAGGCTGGCACCCTGATCTCAGACTTCTAGGGTCCAGAACTGTGGGGAAAAAATTCTGTTGTATAACCCACCCAGTCTGCAGTATTTTATTAGCTGACTAATAGATAGGGTGTTGTCAAAAGAGGACCAATGAAGGGTTTGCATTTTGAAAAATTTTGGGGCAGCACCATGGACTGTTGGTATTATGCAGCAGCATTTGTTTCTGACAATGATAATTTTCATTATTATTTTTTTTTCATTATCTTTTATATTGATTGGTTTGTTTGTTACTCTGAGAGTAACCTGGTTAGGGAAGTTGCCAGAAATAAAAGCAGCCTCAAGGGACTCAGGACATGTTTACAGGCCAAGGTATCTTTGTATTTTTTTCTATCAAAGCAAGCTCAAAAAGAAACTACTAAAAGAACTTTAAAGCCATTTCCCCTCCACAGCCCTTAACTGGAATCCCTGTTTTCAGAGCTCTGCATTTTGACATGAGATAAAATGACTTCCAATTCTTGCTTTAGGGCACATCTGATACTCCCAGGGGTGTCAAAGTTCTGATAAACAGAGGTCTTGAACAGCTGGCATCGAATATTACTATAATACCATTATATATTTCATATCTTCTTTAGGTTGGCTCATCTTTTGATATTATACGTATTTTTGGAAATCTGTGAATTAATGGACCTGGTGGGCTAGTTATATTTTTTCCTTATATGTTAAAATAAATATTTAACTACTGAAATAAAAATATAGTTAATCCTTGTCACCTAAACTTATTCTACATTCTATCAGAGATACCTGGGGAAATACTATAAAAGTTCTGGGGTGTTTTAGTTGGAAACCCATAGGCATATAGCTGCTATTTACAGAAAGAAATTTCTGGTTCATGGTGATGTCACCATAAGAAACTCACAACTAATTCATTTGACTATGCTTAAAAAATGCATTAAAAAATTCTCAACAAGATACTAACAAAAGAAATCCAACAAAGTGATTAAATAATTAAAAGAATTATTCACCACAATCAAGTGGGATGTATTCCTGGGCTGCAGGGGTGGTTCAATATCCACAAATCAATCAACATAATACACCACATTAGTAAAAGAAAGGATGAGAACTATATGTTCCTTTGAATAGATGCAGAAGAAGGATTTGACAAAATATAGCATTCTTTCTTAATACAAACCCTCAAGAAAGTAGCACTAGAAGGAACATACCTCAACATCATCAAGGTCATAAATAAAAGACTTACAACTAATATCATCCTTAATGGGGGAAAACCGACACCTTTTCCCCTAAGGTCAGGAACATGACAGAGATGTCCACTCTCACCACTGTTGTTCAACATAGTACTGGAAGTTTTAGCCTCAGCAATCTACCAACAAAAAGAAATAAAACACATTCAAATTGGCAAGGAAGAAGTCAAACTTTCCCTCTTTGTAGACAACATGATACTCTGTGTAGAAAACCCATAAGACTCCCCCCAAACATTGCTAGAACTGATACATGAATTCAGCAAACTGGAAGGATGTAAAATCAATGTACAGAAATCTGTTGCATTTCTATACACCAACAATGAAGCAGCAGAAAGAGAAATGAAGGAATCAATCCCATTTACAGTTGCACCAGCAAAACAAAACAAAACAAAACAAAATAAAACAAAACATAAGATATCTAGGAATAAACTGAACCAAGGAGTTAAAAGACCTCTATGCTGAAAACTATAGAATGGTTGTGAAAGAAATTGAAGAAGACAGAAAGAAATGGAGAAACATTTCATGCTTATGAATTGGAAGAACAAATAGTGTTGAAATGTCTGTACTACCCAAAGCAATCTACACATTCAGTGCAATCCCTATCAAAATAACACAAATGTTTTTCATAGAACTACAGCAAACAATTCTAAAATTTGTATGCAACTAGAAAAGACCCTGAAGGGCCATAGTAATGTTGAAAAGAAAACCAGAGCTGGAGGCATTACAAAGCTGCATTACAAAGCTGTAATTATCAAGACAGTATGGTGCTGGCACAAAAACAGACACATAGATCAATAGAACACAACAGAAAACCTAGAAATAGACCCATAAATTTGCCAACTAATCTTTGACAAAGCAGGAAAGAATATCCAAAGGAAAAAAGACAGTCTCTTTTAACAAATGGTGTTGGCAAAACTGGACAGTGACATGTAGAAGAATGAACCTGGACCACTTTCTTACACCACACACAAAAATAAATTTAAAATGGATGAAAGACCTAATTGTAAGACAGAAAACCATTAAAATCCTAGAGGAGAACACAGGCAGCAACCTCTTTGACCTTGGCTACAGCAACTTCTTACTAGACATGTCTCCAGAGGCAAGGAAAACAAAAGCAAAAATGAACTATTGGGACCTCATCAAGATAAAAAGCTTCTGCACAGCGAAGGAAACAATCAATAAAACTAAAAGGCACTGACAGAAAGGGAGAAGATGTTTGCAAATGACATATCAAATAAAGGGTTAGTATCCAAAAAATCTATAAAGAACTTATCAAACACCCAAAACCCAAATAATCCAGTGAAGACATGGGCAGAGGACATGAGTAGACCTTTTCCAAAGACGACATCCAGATGGCTAACAGACACATGAAAAGATGCCCCAAATCACTCATCATCAGGGAAATGCAAAACCACAGTGAGATGTCACCTCACACCTGTAAGAATGGCTAAAATTAACAAATCAGGAAACAACAGAGTTTAGTGAGGATGCGGAGAAAGGGGAACACTTTTGCATTGTTGGTGGGAATGCAAAGTGGTGTAGCCACTCTGGAACACAGTTTGGAGTTTCCTCAAAAAGTTAAAAATAGAACTATCATAGGACCCAGCAATTATGCTACTAGTTATTTATCCAAAGGATACAAAAATGCTAATTTGAAGGGGCACCTTCAATGTTTATAGCACTGTTATCAACAATAGGCAGTTATTGTTGCCTAATAAATACTAGTTATTTATCTAAAGGATACAAAAATGCTAATTTGAAGGAGCACCCCAATGTTTATAGCACTGCTATCAACAATAGGCAAATTATAGAAAGAGCCTAAATGTCCATTGACTGATCAATGGGTAAAGAAGATGTGGTATATGGATCCTTATATATATAAGAAGGTGTGTGTGTACATGCACACACACATGCACACACACACACACGAATATTACTCAGCAATAAAAAAAGAACGAAATCTTGCTATTTGCAACAACATGGATGGAACCAGAGTGTTTTATGCTAGGTGAAATAAGTCAGAGAAAAACAAATATAGAGTTTCACTCACATGTGGAATTTAAGAAACAAAACAGATGAACATAGGGGAAGGAAAAGAAAAATAACCAGAGAGGGAGGCAAACCATAAGAAACTGTTAAATATAGAGAACTAACTGAGGGTTGCTGGAAGAGAGGTGGGTGGGGGAATGGGCTAAGTGGGTGATGGGTACTAAGGAGGGTACTTGCTGGGATGAGCACTGGGTGTCATTTGTAAGTAATGGATCATTAAATTCTACTCCTGAAACCAGTGATACACGATATGTTAGCTAACTTGAATTTAAATTAAAACATACATTAAATATGTGATTTACTTTAAAATACAATGAGGTTTTAACTACTGATATGTTGTTTTTTTATGTTATCATGCCATAATTAAATGCCTTTTTTGTGTGTGTGAATGTGTGTGCATGAGAGAGAGAGAAATTGCAGTCTAAGTTTTGTTTGCTTGTATGGATTACTTATAGATCTTTTTGCATTAATGTTTTTCATCTAAAAGGAGACATGGTGCATTCAATGACTTCTTAACTGTCCCAAGGAAATTCTCAGTTGAACTTGTGATTTAATCTTGTATTTTGATTACTTCTGAAAACTATCTAGTTTGCAACTAGCTCCAAGTCCTTTCCCCATACAATGCCTCCTTCCCATACCACTGCCCAGGTAGTATTCCTTTGTATCTCAATTCCCTGCTTAAAAATTTGCAGTCACTCCCTTACCCTGGTATTGGAAGCCTTTCCAATACTTTCCTATATAATTTATCTTCAGGCATCTTCACCCCAGTAATACTGAGCTGTTTATTTTTCTTGTACACTTGATGCTTTTTTTCTTCTTTGATTCATGTTTACACTTTGAAACAGCCTTTGCCTCATCCACTGTGTCCCATTTCAACCCATTCTTTAAAGGTACAGCCTAGCTATCACATCTTTTTTTGAAAACTTCTCATATCTCTTGAGCTAAAAACATTGTTTCATCTCCTGAATTCTGTCTCACTTTGTACCCCCTTTATGGCTTTCATCACAGGCTTGCATTGTGGTTACTTTTGTAACTACATGTGTGAATATGGTTGTCTTCTCTGATGTCATAGCAAGCCTTTTGGGCAGGGCCTACATGTATGTTAATTTCCTCTGCAAAAGCCCAGCACAGTATGCAACATACAGGAACATTCAGAAAACATTTTCTTTAATTAATAAGTGAATACCTGAGCATCCAAAGCCTGTGTGTGGGGGGGAGGGGCGGGGGGAGAGGCTTAGTTAGAAGAGTACCCAAAGTTTAAGATCCACCAGATATAGATGGAATACCTTTGAAATACAAATAAATTAAATTAACTTTGTGTGAGCAAGCTAGTCCTTATGGTGGCCTTTGAGGCTTAGAAAATTTCCACCACAGAAATGGTAGAAAGACTATAGCAATTCTAGGCTCCGTGAACAGTTTCAGAGTATCTCAGACTTGCGTAGAGCTATGGTCTTTAAAGTATGGTCCCTGGATCAGCATCAGGGTCTCTTGGAGCTTGTTAGAAATGCAAATACTTGGGCCCCATCCCAGTCCTACAACATTAGAAACGTCAGGAGTTGAAGCCCAGCAATCTATGTTTGAACCAGCCCTTCAGATATTTTGATGCGCATCCAAGGATGAGAAACACTTACTTAAAGAAAGTTCTAGCAGGGCTTCTATTCAGTCTTGGCACTTCTCAGCTCAGCTCAGCTAAAAAAACAAAACCAAAAACACCCAAAAAGAACTTTTATAATTATAGGATGATGGAATGTAAATTTTATAAGTGGTCATACTCTAATGCTCAATCTTCCTAAATGAATCAACAGAGAAGCTACGATTCTACCTTTGGTGCCCCACCCTTATTTGGTTCATTGTGAGACAAGGCTGCTCACAGTAGCTTGACAAGTGAACACGGATACACACACCTGAGCAAAGTATGCTGATGCTGAGAAGTTGATGTGAAAAGTAGCGGGGTTATCAGCTTCCTATGTGAAAGGAATGTTCTTGGCTCTGAGCTGCCTGGATATCCCTGCCCAATGCCCAATATGCATTTTCCATTTCTTTAATGTTGGCAGTATCCCCCTTTTTTTTTTAATTCAGTGCCCATGTCTCCTCCTCCATGTGAGTCAGATTCTGATTTGTCAAAGCCAATTATGGTGGTTCTATTCCCTCAACAGTGACTCATAGAGGATTAGGCAGGTGAACCAGTACTGACTAATAAATTGTGAAGGCAAATCTGCTGATGGGTTTCTGTGAAGGTTTTCTTCGTATTTAGTAACGGAGGCACAGGGGGAAACCTAGGCTTTAGGATTTTGTTGTGTGACAATGCAGTATTAGGGGCTGAGAAAACTTTCCTGGTACCACACAGATGCCTTAACCAACACAATGGGGACAGCAGAGGAGAGAAAGTGAAGGGAACCCAGCCTCTCACAGTGTTGCTGAGTCATTGAATTTCCTACTCATAGAGCTCCCCACGTCAAGATTTTTGATAGGAGACATTGATCTATTTCTGCTTGAAATTTATTAAATATTAAATATTACTGCTCTTCCTCTCCCCTTCCTTTCTCTTGAAAAATAAAAAGGATTGATGTAATGACACCTCTAAATTACTTCTGGTTCCAACAGTCAATGATTCTTTGCTCAAAACATTGTGTGTGGAGTTTTAACGTGAGGCAAGATTTGGAAGGAGTGGGATGTGGAGAGGGTGCACATCATCTCAGTTAGGGTCAAGTTTATTTCTAAGGTCTAGGAGATAGCATCAGGTTGAGGCTATGAGGTCAGGAGCATGAATTCCTAGGAGCAGAATCAATGTCCTAAGTCCTAGAGCACAGCAAAGTCAGGATTCCACAGAACAGGCCAGATATTGAAGATAATAGACAGGACTTGGGTATAGGACACGTCAGAAAAATTCACGCATGATTTGCTTACCTGCAGGGGGAGCAAATGCTATGTGTTTCACTTAGTCCCTCTAAAGGTACTAGGTGAGAGTGATATATGAGCATTCAGTTCTATAGGGCCAAGAGTCTCCATGGGGGGCCTTACCAGGATGGGGAATCCTTTGGTTGTCCTGACTCAGTTGCATTCCCTTATACATCCACTCAGGAAATTCCTGGCCTTGGCCTGCTGTTTCAGTCTCTGTGACTCCATGCAGCCCCTTTTCTTTCATTTCCAATTGTCTTTGTACTGATGATTTTCTAAGTCCACATGTTTCAGTTCTTGGTATTCACCTCGTAGTAGTGCAATATCCAACCCTTTCAGATGTCCTGACCTTTGAAAGACAAATTTAAATCAGCCTTGAAAAAACAGTAAAGAGGTTGACATTGGTTTTAGAATTTTTGGGTCAACATTGCCACCTAGTGGTGAAATTATCCTGAAGCCTGTGTGTGACTAGAAAGTATTTCCATTGTGCTGGGACATTTGATTTCAAGATCTTCAAATGGTACTATTTTGAGCAAGAGGGGATGGGATTATGGTTCAGTTTGAACGTATCATTTTGAACCTGAGAAGATGGAGACCTGGGGAAAATCCTTTAGGCCCAATGAACTGATTATTGGTCTAATAGCCTATGGTTCCTGATTCACAGAAATCCTTAATTTTTTGTTCTTAAGGTTTTGGTTGCTCCCTCAGTTTTGATTCCTTAATTTTAAAGAAATCCTTACCGGGGCGCCTGGGTGGCGCAGTCGGTTGAGCGTCCGACTTCAGCCAGGTCACGATCTCGCGGTCTGTGAGTTCGAGCCCCGCGTCAGGCTCTGGGCTGATGGCTCAGAGCCTGGAGCCTGTTTCCGATTCTGTGTCTCCCTCTCTCTCTGCCCCTCCCCCGTTCATGCTCTGTCTCTCTCTGTCCCAAAAATAAATAAACGTTGAAAAAAAAAAAGAAATCCTTACCAAATTTAGCCACTTGTTAGTGTAATCATAAAGCAGAATAAAACAAAACCAAAGCAAATAACAACAAAAATCAATTTCAAATGAACCAAGACTCTATTACTTTTTTCCTCTTGGACATTTTTTTTTCGCTCTTCCCCTCAAGTGTTTCTCAAAGATTTTTGTCAGTTTATCAGTAAAGATTTCAATACATTCTTTGCCATCTGGAAATATTTAGAGTTTGGGGCAGGTCTGGGGTAGGGTCTGAGACTCTGAATTGCCACTAAGCTTTCCAAAGATGCCCGTCCTGCTGGTAGAGGACCAGACTTTCTATGGTAAGTCTTTATAGAATGATGACTACATTCTCAACAACCCACAATCTCTCTTTGGAATGGATCAGAGACTGTGTTCCGTTTGGGTGACTCTGAGGAAAACCTCCCTTTGCCTGAAGCAGCATCTCTCATCTGAAGTGGCTGATTCCCTGTTTGGCTGACGTGGAGGTCGTGCAGAAGGTGAAACTGCTGCTGCTTGTACTACTTATGGCAAGGTCAGGAGTTTTCCCTTACTCTGCAAGGGCTGTTGGCCTTCTCTGGGGAGTCTGTGATAACAGAGTCTGGCAGATGTCCTTGTCGCCATGCCTCTAGGCCAGACAGTTGCATTAAAGTTCTAAATTTGGTTGCACATTGGTGTCACCTGGGGAGCTCAGACACCTAATGATATTTGGGTCCTATTGCTGGGTAAGTTTTAAAAGCTCTCCACGTGGTCCTAATGTGCAGCAAGGCTGAGAGCCGCTGTGAACCAAAAGGCAAGTAACAGGCCAAAAGGACAGTACCTTTCCCTTCTCTTCTTTCTCCTGGTCACCAGCTCAGTCTGAACCACAATCTTGGGGAAGGCCTCTGCTGGACAGAAGGTTCAGCTTTCAGCTGCTCTGGTGCTGCCCCATTTCCTCACTCCCTATCTGCACCCCTCATGGGTGGGTCTGTGTGCTTTAGAGCAAGTTTGGTTTTTCCCCAGTGTCCCTCGGGCTTGGTGAACTTTGTGTTACATTTTAATATCCCACCCATCTGTGTCCTCCAGGTCAGCTGAGGTCATGTGATAGCTTGCTGCATCCTGAGGAAAGAGTTTTGGCTTTTACAAGGGCAAGTGTTGGATTGGTCTGATCCTCTGGGAGTTATGAATCAGATGCTCTGAATGCGGTCCTTGTGAGGCTTGTGGAGTCAGGAAAGTTAGCCAGGTTTTTTTCTCCAGAATTTTTCACATGGGATCCTGGGAGCACCGACCTGGAACTACAATGGCTCTTGACTTTGAAAATAGATTAATTAGGATTAATTGTTTTAGGCTGCTGCTACCACCTGTGGGAGTGCGTGTTACCATTTATGGATGGATATGTATTTGTGAAATGCGGTCATAAATAGCCTGGAAACTTTAATGAGAAGAAGTAGAACAAATTTCATAGTAAAGAAATTGTTAGTTCTGTGGAGTTATGGTTAAAGATCAACAGAAAAATGCCTTGCTTCTCCAATCTTGTCTTTTTAATTAGATTACAGAGAGAGGGAGAGAGAAAAAGAGATTATAGAAACAGAACATTTTCTGTCCTTGCCCTCTTGGTCTTCTGTATTTTTTTTAAATGCTTATTTATTTATTTTGAGAGAGAGCGAGAATCTCAAGCAGGTGCTGCCATGTCAGTGCAGAGTCCTGATGTGGGGCTCGATCCCACGAGCTGTGAGATCATGACCTGAGCAGAAATCAAGAGTTGGACACTCAACCGACTGAGTCACCCAAGCGCCCCTCTTCTGGATTTTTGACCCTGTTAATCAGACTTCTTGAAACTGTTTCCTCTCTGACTTTTATGGTGTCACTGCCTCCTGGTTCTCTTTGAACTGTTCTAGATGCTCTTCCCTCTCCTACTCTTCTTCCTCAAAGGCAGCCGGTCCCAGGAATCCATCCTTGGCTTTCTTTTCTCCCACATCTCTTCCCTTGAGGGACGCCACTCATGACCTGCTCATCCCAGCTGTGCTGGTGACTCTAGTTCCACCGCGTAAAGTCCGGGTTTTCCTTCTGAGCATCAGATTCCGACTTTCTTTTCTTACTGAACTACTCAGTAAGTCCTGCAGTAGGTCCTACAGAAAACTAAAATTCGACACGTCCCGACCGAACTTGTCATCCAGTTTGTGCCAAAAGTGCCAGATATACCAGTCTCTGGAGATTCAGCGGTGAACAAGACAGATACGGTTCCTCGCTTCGTGAAACTTGCATTCGTGTGGTGAAAGCTGATTAAAAAACATAGTGAAATGTCAGGAAGAGATGAATGTGTTGAAGAAGAATAAAGCAGGGTGAGGAGACAGGGGGATCATGGTGTTCACCTTTTAGGTGAAGTCAGGGAAGATTTTTCTGAAGACGTGGCTTGGAGCCCAGACTTGTGCAAGGTAAGTGAGAGAGTCATTGGTTCGAGAGTGTTCTAGGCAGAGGATTTCCTCTAGGTTTGTTCCTGTTTCCCATCTGCTTAGTTGCTTAAGCTAGAAAGTTGGCTGTCCTTATGTATCCCTTTCCTACCCCTACTACCCCTCACTTCATAAGACTTACCATTTTTGTGATATAAGCATGGAATTGCAAAGAGAACTACCAGTTGGGTGTAACCAGAATTGCTGCAGGGACCTGACACAGAAAGATTCAATGTCCATTCATAACCTCTGAAGTCCAAGAACTGCAAGAGGTTTTTGATAGATCATATGTAAAATCAAACCCCCCATTTTGGGTTGTGATTGTCTGTGGCCTCCTGTAAAACCTCATTAGTGTTCCCTTTGTCTAGTGTAAGTACCTCTCAGCATAATGTGTATTTGGTGGCCACTATTTAAATAGTTGTAGTGTCCCTGAGTGAGACACCAAAACCATATTTGGAAGGTCAGGTAGAGAGCCGAGGGGTCTGGGATTCTGACTATGGACTATGGAGTCAGAATGTTCATGTTGTCATTTCAGCTGAGTTATATATCCTCTTCAGCCTCAGTTATTGGCTCTCTACAACTGCAATGGCATTCTAATTAATCTTTCAGGAGAGCTGTTGGAGGGTTTATCTAACATTTCACTTTGTAATTATACTTTTTTTTTTTTTAGCATTGCTTTAGTTTTTTTTTTTTTTACATGCATCTCCTTTATTTTCAACAAAAAAATGAATGTTTCGCATGTTCATTTATTGAGTGCTACTAATGGCCAATTTTTGGTGTTGCAAAGAACAAGATAGGATTCCTCCCCTCTGAGTGAAGGCAGCGAGAGGCAGTAAAGCCAGAACCTCTGAGTTAGGCGTGAGCTAGAGCCTGTTGTTTTTCCACTCAGAAGCCACCCCTTCCATCTCTCTGGCTAACAGGTCCTTGATGTAAAACAAACAAACAAACAAACAAACAAACAAAACAGAAAGAAAGAAAAAAAAGCAAAAAAAAAAAAAAAGAAAATTAGGGTATGAGGCAGCGACATCTTCAAAGAAGGTGGGCTCCATTCAAAAGATGAATCATTATTGGTTTAAGCTAATCATGTAATCGCATTCCTGTCTGCCATGATGGGTTGGAATGGCCATGTTACTGCATTATGGCCAATGAGACGAGTGCTAGAATCTTCAGGGGACCACCTGGAAAGGGTTCCCTCAGCCATCAAAAATGAGGGACAACTGCGTAGAATGTGTCTCTTTATCTTCCTGCCTCTGAGTGTGGTTAGGCTGGAGCACCAATATCGGGGATGATCAGGTAGACAGATAGAAATGGGATACATTCCTGATGACACTGTGGAAAACCAGCCATACCACTGAATTTTTCCAGGATTCTTGTTCTCTGAGGTAATGATAATAATCTCCCAATTGTTTCAGCCACTATTAGTCATTAATTATAGGCACCAGAAAAATATCAATTGTTAGGTATTTCAATAGAATCAGGTACAAATCCTTAAAGAAGCACAGAGTTCAGGGAGGTAATTTGGCCAAAGGAAATCAAGGAGGGTTTCCTAGATTAGGTAGACTTTAAGTTGCCTTTTAAAGAATAAGTGGAAATCCACCAGGTGGAAAACACAGGGAGAGGCATCTGGGTGAAGGAGGGGTACGTAGACATTTTAAACCAATTCATAGTTTTGAGGTATCCAGAGTATTTTATAGATTCTTAGTAGAATAGATTCATGGCATTTGTGGATTTAGCATTCATTTACATGTGATCTTTAAAGGTTTTTAATTAAGCATATACTCTGAAACATACAGTAACCTGTAATTTGTCCAAGACTTGAATCAAAACGTTGGTGGCTTTCTGTCTTGGAATGAAAATGAGTCATGTGGGCATTGAGCCAGTCTGGCTGACTGAAGAGCACACACTGCAGCCTCCCATTTTTTTTTTTTTTGCTGGTAACTTAGTAACTTTCGTAAAACATTTGAAATTTGCTCTCTTTGTCAGTCCTGTTTGAGAAGCAGATGCCAGGGATTAAGCATGCTAGGATTTATATTAGGGAGCCGCGTTGGGAGAGACATGGGGAGGGAACCAGGTGAGGTCAGGAGGCTGGGATGCAATTGGAATACAGAGACAAGGAGAGGGAGAGGAGGTGGAGAAACCGTGCAGTCAAAGGAAGGTTCTGAAAGGCCATGGGGGAAGATCTACCACCAGTCACCATTAGAGAAGTTCCCTGTCTCCCAGGAGCAGACCTGCCTCAGTGTCTTTGCCCCACTCAAAGCAGCCAATGGGAAGCATGACCTTGGCACATATGGGACAATGGATTTCAGAGCACAGCTGCTGGATCCATTATCTATTTCAGTTAGAGGTTGGCTGGGGTTTTCCTAAAAAGGTGTCTCAAAAAGAAAACTACAAGACTGGTAATGGAAGTAAAAAAAGACAAAATACTGGCATATTTTATAGGCAAAGTTGTTAACCCTTTTTTTGAGGGGTCATGGAACCCTTTCAGAACGTGATTTCAGATACTGACTCTATCCCCAGAAAAATTCCCGTATAGAAAAGGGCCCCTGGTGTAGTATGACTCTTTCATCTTAGATTGCTAAATTCCCAGCTTTTCTATGGCTGTGTTCTAATAACTGTACTGTGGGCCTTCAACAACTCTCCATTCACTGACATTTGGACCCCTGCGACCAATTGCTGGTTCTACTTCTGGGATAGACTCATGGCTTCAGCAGCTGTAAATAGACTTTCTCTTGAAAGATACCTCAGCTAAGAATATCTATGTCTTGCCTTTCAGGGCCCATTGGGTACCTCTCCCAGTCTTTAGATCTCTCTGAATCCTTTCTGAGTATTAATTTCTAGAATACCCAAAGGATGGGATTGCTTTTATGTTTATATCTTGACCATTGCCTTGTCCACTTGGTAAGTTAGGACCTCTTCTCACTTTCTTACTCAATATGAGTCCTTTTGTAAAATTTGGGTTTGTGAACCTAGACTGTGTTCTAGATTTCATTCTTAACACTTAAGTGTATATACCCTCTTTTATACTCCTTCCAACCTCTGTGCTCACATAATCATAAAGATGAAATGTATAATACACGTACTCTCACACATTGTAGTAAAAACACATAGGTAGTTGATTCTCCTTGTTAGGATAGTTATATTCAATTAAGTCACCATGAGCATTGAATTACTGAATATAGGACCATTGAGCTAGGGGAGATATGTATAAATACACATACCTAGCTCACATAGATTATAATTATAATTTTAAATTATGTAAACAACTCATCCCAGGAGATTTTATTTTCTTTATTGTACAAAAGAGAAAACAAGGTTTAGAAGTGGTAAGTGTCTTGCCTGAGGCCATCCCACTAACAGGTACTAGAGTTGGGATTCACACCCCATCCAACTGTCTCAGAGCCTGACCTTCTTGAACTGCACTGTCCCCTACCACCTCCGCCCTTGGCCCATCCCTTCATATGAGAGCTGAAACAGAAGGCAGAGTGTCAGCTGGGAAGGGGCTTGTTGGGTCCACCAAAATTTGCACCACCCACTGGACTATTGCAAGTGACCAGTAAAGCACGTGTGTATTGATGTTGGTGTTGCAAATGAATTTGAGCCAGTAGGCAAATCTACAAATAGGGAATTCATGAATAGTGAAGATCAACTGTGCAAGGTTAAAAAATTTTTTTAATGTGCCAAAGGGCATAAAGGGAGAAATATGTCTCCTTTTCTCTTCTATTCTCACACACCCTAGTTCTCCCAGTTCCCTGCTCCCCTGTCCTAAGGGAGCTGCTGTTATCAACCTATTTACCCTTTCAGAGGTATTCTTCTAAGGGCATCTTGAAAGGGGATCTGAATCTGAAGAGATAAGGCATCAAAACACAAACCAACATAGGCAAACAACTTAATGCAAACTCTATGCCTCAGTTCCTCAGCTCTAAAATGGAGGTTATTGCCTTGTCCTTCTGCCAGCCGAGAGGGTGAAGCAGTTTCACGCACCTGAAGTGCTTGTCATGGTAAAGGGCACGTGGGAAATGCGTGAGCTTCACCTATAAGCACTCTAGCCTTCTAACTGTACACGGTGGTTTTGACCTTCCCTGTTCCACTGCCTGTAACTAACCAACATGTTCCCAGCTTGGAGGACAATTTCACAGTGAAGGATCTGGCTGGAGAAAGGGAGCAGTTAACTAAATGTGGCCATAATATGCATATGAAACCACCAGCCCTTGTAGTTCCAGGATTTATGGAAAGAATCATTAATTTTTCTTTCTTTTCTTTTTTTTTTTTAAGGACTGGTATAAATCAGTGTTTCGCTTCAGCTACAGCCAAACCCAGAAGGAGGGGACAGGAAGATACAGGCTCAAGAAGACTAGGGGACATTTCCTCATTCAAATGAATTGGAAAGTGTTGCTTCACCCAGTATAAGCTTCCAGTGATGTGTGGGTGTTCTTTTTCTTCTTTCTAGTGGAAATCTGTCCTTCTTAAGTAGAGAATCCATTTCCTCCCAAGAAAACTAAGCACTCTGGCTTTCTGAATGAATTTCAGGCATTGATCCTGGTTGAAATGATCTATGTGAAACTGACACCCTTGGGAGAATCAAACAGCTTTTTTTTTTCCCTGTAGAAATTAAAATTATTTTTCAATTATACATATATTTTCACTTACTAGATGTGCCACTGTTGGCAGAGCATTTAGGTAGGATTTAACATACGAACTACCATTTACTTAAAAAAAAGATAGGGCTTCATCTGAATCAAATATTTCATGCAGTCAATCAAACAACATATAAATAAACATAAAAATGAAATAGAAGACCATGTCATGGGGAAATGAGTCCCGGTTTGAATTGTTTATCTGGTTTATGTTCTGGGCAAAGCTGTCTGAAGCTTGGTTGTTTCTGTCAGATCTTTGAATACTGGTATTTTCCTACTTTGTGTATCTTTGAGATTTAATTCCTCTTGACTTCAAAGGGAAAAATGGTAGCATGATATGGATCAAGGTTTTGTCTTGAGGGTTTGGGAGGCTTGTCTGCCTTTTTAAAGAAGATAAAAGCCCTTTTGTTTCCTCATTTGTTCAAGAGTAGCTACCATCCGAAGTGAGAACTCAGATTTCTCACAGTTTTATGTTTTAAAGTAGGGACAGAATATCTAAAGTATGCTTGTGCTTTTTCTGTATCCTTTAACACTTGGGTTGAAATCAAGAGAGGTAAAACTTATTCTGGTCATTAAACCAGTAATTACTCTCTTCCATTTTTGAAGTCTCAGCTCAGGGCTGATGTTTAGGAAGGTGGGAACCTTTTACTACTTTGCTCCTCGGAATTCCTGACCACGGATGTTACTGTGGGGATCCTTATTGCCCGCCCCCAGTGCTGGATCAAGGTGGGGAACAGCTAATCATTAGATGCTGCCAACTTCATGTCTTCTGACCTAATCAGCCTCACTACAGCGAATTCTTTCTTGGTAGTCTGTAAACTCTACCATAAACATTGCTAAATGCTTTCTGTTTGCAGAACTCAGTGAGAGGGAGGGGATATTCCCACTTGTTCATTTAGCTCTATTTATAACTTAGAAAATTAATAGATACAATGTTTGTTTCTCCACTTCCCAATAAGCTTTTTCATTACTATGTGCTCCTCGTTATATTGTTTCCCCCTCTCGGTGTGTCAATGGCTCTTAATAGGGAAAAGAGTTCCCTAGCTGTGCTAAATGATGATTTCTTCTAATGGTATAGGGCTAAGCTGGCAGAACACAAGGAGAAGAAGTATGGTTCTTGTCCTTGGGATGCTTACTGTTTGGCTAATGAGAACACACGTGGAATTATTTGCAGTGATATGGAAGTGATATACGTGGTTGTGGTTTAGATAAGTGGTTCTCAACCTGTTTTTCTGCCACAACACACATATGTAAATTTTAGTTCACAGATGTGATGCACACCCATGGATGTAATCACGGTCAAACACAATTCTTTAGGACGTAGGGAGAACCCCACCCCTTACTTTCCTGTTTAAGAAAACATCAGAATGCACGTGGATCAGCATGCTAATGTTCAAAGAATATCCTTAAATTTATTTATTTAAGGGTGCCAATTTGTTAAATACTTTGTGACTCTGTCATGAGTAATGAATTACTTGCAACACACTTTAGGACTGACTGCCTACACAGAAGTTAGAAGTTGAAAGGTGCTGATTTATGTAATAATTGCTACTTGGTTTCATAATACTGCCTCTAGGCTGGGCCTAGCAAATACATGTACAAATACAAAGTTCTCAAAGAGCCTGTGAGTACCCTTGTCTCAGGCAGAGGGCAGCCCACAAACCTGGCCAGATTTTCTCGTGATTAACACCCTTGAGGCTCTAGAGAAACACTGCTCTACATCCCTTTATCCTGTATCCTTGATATCCGGTGTTTGGATGCCATGAAACTTAACAGCTGGTATTCCTGCTGATAGCAGAGAATGACACTACTTCAGGGCTCTGAAAGAATCTTGGTGAATGAAGTGCTTAGCTATGCCAGATCCATTCATTCAGGAACAAAGTATCATTTCTCAGTAGCACCTGAACAGTAGCCTGGCCAAGTGACTTTGTCCATTTAAATAATAAGAAGCGACATATGTCACTTCCGGGTGGAAGCTTTGAGAGCCATTCCATCTGCCACCATTGTTTTTCTTATTTGCCACCAGAGCAGCACTCGCTTTCCAGGTTAAGGACTGTCCTGGAACGAGGATGTGGAGATCAACTGAAATGTGTCTGCAACTGATGTTAACGTGAGCAAGACATGAACCTTTGTTATGAATCACAAAGATCATGGGGTAATTTTTTTTGTTTGTTTATATATATATATATACATATATATATGTATATATATATGTATATATATATATATACACACACACATATATATATATATATACACATATATATATATATACATATATATATATATATATATATATATATATATATATATATATACTGTTGCAATGAGACTCCATTAGAACATTATAATTAAAAATACATTGAAAACTTAAAAAAAATGTATAAATGTAAGGAATAGCTTCTCTAGAAGGGAAACAGTTTTTAGCATGAGGCAGATCCTAGACCCACAATCCACCTGTGCTCCTGACTCACTTTGAGATCTTGCACTGTGTTACTTAAACCCTCTGAGCCAGTTTCCAAATATGTAAAAAGTGGGCGTGAAAGCTAACTGTGCAAGTTTGTTGGGTAGTTACTAGTTTGAAAAGCATCTATCTCAGCGCTCAGCATATGGCAGGAACTCAGTATATGGCAGCTGCTATCACTGTAAGAACTTGGGTTGTTCTTCTCTATCTGTTGTATATTCATGGTATATAATCAACATTACTCAACATTGTAAGCATTTACATATTTAAAGTGTATGGCAGCTGTTGCTTACCTGACTGTTTTGCCTTCCTCAACTCAGCTCCTTTAGGAAAGGACCAATTCATCTTCCCATCCTTGGCCCCAGCATATAAAAGGTGTTAAATAAACATTAGTTGGATTTTTAAAAGATTTGAAGCTTAATTGTGGCTATTCTAAAATAATAAAAGCTAAGAACTTCGAGGCTTTTAAAACATTTGTATTTCTCAAGGTATGGTTTGAGGCCCACCTGTGTCAAAGGTTTGGGAGATGGCAGGAGGTGGGGGTCATGGGGCAAACTGCTTGTTAAAGTGCAGACTCCACATGCTTGGAGTCAGAACTCTGGGGGCTTGGTGCTCAGGGAACCTGGATTTTTGATGGGGACTTCACTTGATTCCTATAAATATTGAATGTTTGCCCCTTGCTATTCCAAATGATAGAAAGCTCATATGCAAATGACCACCCTACATAGGTGTGAAAAATAATAACTAGAGAGCTTGCACAAATGTGGATTCAGTGACCTCCAATCAGACTTGCAGATTCAGTGGGTCTGTGGTGGAGGTCAGGAATTGGCATTTTTAAGAAACATCCCTGTAGCCCTTTTACCCCTACCCCAGGTAAATGGATACAGATGCCCGAACTTCAAGCTTTGGGAAATAGTAAATAGTAAACTAGCTTCTCTTTTAGAACTGTTATTTTTTCCCCTTATTGTTTGGGGATTCCTTGTCGATTCTGTGTCTTTGTATTTAACTGAAAAGTGTTTGGGAAACATTTAGGATTGTGTGTGGCTGGATTTTACCTAAACTAGGTTGTGATAGGTGGGGAAACATAAATAGCACAAGGTTCTCCTGAGGTTTGTGGTTTTTAGGGAAGCGTCTTCCAAGTGCTTACAGTTGACTCCACAACTGTCCTGCCTTGTTCCTAAATAGGCTCAGAGGTATTTAAGAATTAATAAATGTGTCTTTACTTGAGACGGATCAGTAATGCACCTGCCCCAGCAGTTTGCTCAAGCGACATAAATCACAGTGACCATGCCCTTTGGTGCTCCCCTAGTCTCAGCTGCCCTGTGGCTCCTTTAAGCTACCAGGCTCCAAAGGAGGTAGTTAGGGGGTTGTGATAGCAATGGGGTTTTTAATTCAGGGGTTGGCGAAGGGTAGCAATGAAGTTCTAGAAGAGACCGAGTATTCATCCTTCTTGCGAGGACATCTCCCATGTCAAGGATGGGGACCACTGGTGGCAAGACCCCATGTGAGCTGAGGTTACAAATCCCTGGCACACATTACAAGCTGGTTTTAAGATATTAGAGTAGGTGACCTAAGAAGATTAAATACCAGTGCTGATCTTTTTTGAATGATGCATCCGGTGTGACCACACTGGTCACAGGCCCCTGAAGCCTGCCCTGAATCTAGGGGTGAATACTTTTTAGTCATCTCCCTTAGACACAAAGGGAACTTTGAGTTTCTAAGTTCTTTTTCTTCCATGTGCGCTATACCTTTATTTACACTGAGCTTCTTTTTTATTTTTAAGCTTTTATTTTTAATTCCAGTATAGTTAACATACAGTGTTATATTAGTTTCAGATGTACAATATAGTGATTCAATAAATCTATACATTATTCTGGGTTTATCATGATATGTGTTCTCTTTAACTGCTATCACCTGTTTCATCCATCCCCCACCACTCTGGTAACCATCAGTTCTCTACACTTAAGAATCTGTTTCTTGGTCTGTCTCTCTTTTCTTTTCCTTTGCTTGTTTGTTTTGTTTCTTAAATTCCTCATGAGTGAAATCATGATACTAGTTTTCTCTGACTGACTTGTTTTGCTTAGCATTATACTCTTTAGTTCCATCCACGTTGTTGCTAATGGCAAGATTTCATTCCTTTTAATGGCTGAATAATACACCATTGTGTGTGTGTGTGTGTGTGTGTATATATATATATATATATATATATATATATATATATATACCCCAAATCTTTATCCATTCATTTATTGATGGAGACTTGGGCTGCTTCCATAATTTGACTGTTGCAAATAATGTTGCAATAAACACAGGGGTACATGTATCCCTTTGAACTAGTGTTTTTGTATTTTTTGAGTAAATACCCAGTAGTGTGATTATGGATCATAGGGTAGTTTTATTTTTAACTTTCTGAGGAACCTGCATACTGTTTTCTACAGTGGCTGCACCACTTTGTATTATCACCAACAGTACAAGAGGGTTCCTTTTTCTCACATCCTTGCCAACACTTGTTATTTCTTGTGTTGTTGAATTCAACCATTCTGATAGGTGTGAGATAACACCTCATTGTGGTTTTGATTTGCATTTCCCTGATAATGGATGAGGTTGAGAATCTTTTCATGTGCCTGTTGGCCATCTGGATGTCTTCTTTAAAAAAATGTCTATTCATGTCTTCTGCCCATTTTTAATTTGGATTATGAGCTTTTTGGCTGTTGAATTGTGTAAGTTCTTTATATATTTTGGTTACTAAATATATCAGATAGATGTCACTTGCAAATATCTTCTCTCATTCCATAGGTTGCCTTTTAGTTTTGTTGATTATTTCCTTCACTGTGCAGAAGCTTTTAATTTTGATGCAGTCCCAATAATTTATTTTTGCTTTTATTTCACTTGCCTCAGGACATATATCTAGAAAGAAGTTAGTATGGCTGATATAAAAGAAGTTATTGGGGCACCTGTGTGGCTCAGTCGGTTGATTGTCCAACTTCGGCTCAGGTCACGATCTCTCTGTTTGTGGGTTTGAGCCCCGCATTAGGCTCTGTGCTGACAGCTCAGAGCCTGGAGCCTGCTTCGGATTGTGTCTCCCTCTCTCTCTGCCTCTCCCTGCTAATGGTCTGTCTCTCTCTGTCTCTCAATAATAAATAAGTGTTAAAAAATTTTTGAAAAGAAGTTATTATCTGTGTTCTTTTGTAGGATTTCATGTCTTTGGTTACATTTATTCCTTATATTTTTGTGCAATTGTAAATGGAATTTTTTTCTTAAATATCTTTCTGTTGCTTCATTATTGGTGTATAGATATGCAACAGCTTTCTGTACATTGATTTTGTATCCTGCGACGTTACTGAACTTATCAATTCTAGAAGTTTTTTGCTGGAGTCTTGAGGGTTTTCTATGTATAGTATTGTGTCATCTGCAAATAGTGAAAGTTTATTCTTCCTTACCAATTTGGATGCCTTTTATTTCTTTTTGTTGTCTGAATTCACTGGCTCAGACTTCCAGTACTAGGTTGAATAAAAGTGGTGAAAGTAGACACCCTCGTCCTGTTCCTGACCTTAGGGGAAAAGCTCTCAGTTTTTCACTATTGAGTGTTATGTTAGCTGTGAATTTTTCATGTAAGGCCTTTATTATGTTGAGGTTTGTTCCCTCTAGACCTACTTTCTTGTGGGTTTTTTTTTTTATCATAAATGATGTACTTTGTCAAATGCTTTTTCTGCACCTAAAATATTATTATATGGCTCTTATCTTTTTTCTTATTGATGTGATGTATCATGTTGGTTGATTTGCAAATATGGGTCACCTCTGCATCCCAGGAATAAATCCCACTTGATTGTACTGAATGATTATTTTTCATGTATTGTTGGATTGGGTTTGCTAGTATTTTGTTGAAAATTTTTGCCTGTACGTTCATCAGACATATTGGCCTATAATTCTCTCTTTTTTTGTGGTGACTTATCTGGTTTTGGTATCAGGGTGATACTGGCCTCATAGAATGAATTTTGGAAGTTTTCCTTCCCCTTCTATTTTTTTCAAATATTTTGAGAAGAATTGGTATTAATTCTTTTTTATGTGTTTGGTAGAATTCACCTGTGAAACTGTATCATCCTGGACTTTTGTTTGTTGGGAGTTTTTGATTACTGACTCAATTTCATTGCTGGTAATCTGTTTGTTCAAATTTTCTATTTCTTCCTGCTTCAGTTTTGGGAATTTATATGTTTCTAGGAATTTTCCCACTTCTTGTAGGTTATCTAATTTGTTGGCATATGTTTTTTCATAATATTCTCTTAAATATTTGTATTTCTGTGGTGTTATTATTTCTTCTCTCTCATTTGTGATTTAATTTGGGTTTTCGCTCTCTCTTTTTGGTGTGTATAGCTAGAGCTGTATCAATTTTGTTGATCTTTTCAAACAATCAGCTCCTGGTTTCATTGATCTGTTTTACTGTGTGTTTTTTGTTTCTATATCATTTATTTATGCTCTTTATTATTTCCTTTCTTCTGTTGATTTTGGGTATTTTGTCTTTTCTTCTTTTTTTTAGCTCCTTTAGATATAAGGTTAGGTTGTTTATTTTACATTTTTCTTGTTTCTTGAGATAGGCCTCTATTGCTATCAACTTTCCTCTTAAAACTGCTTTTGATGTATCCCAAAGGTTTTAGACTATTGTGTTTTCCTTCTCATTTGTGTAATTTTTGATTCCTTCTTTGATTTCTTGGTTGATCCATTCATTGTTTAGTAGTATGTTATTTAACTTCCATGTATTTGTGGTCTTTCCAGATTTTCTCTTGTGATTGATTTATAATTTCATAGGGTTGTGATCAGAAAAGATGCATGGTTTGATTTCAATCTTTTTTTACTTTCTTGAGACTTATTTTGTGGATTAATATGTGATCTGCTCTGGAGAATGTTCCATGTGCCCTTGAATATAATGTGTATTCTGCTATCTTAGTATGGAATGTTTTGAATATATCTGTTAAATCCATCTGGTCCAGTGGTCACTCAAAGCCTTTGTTTCCTTGTTGATTTTATGTTTGGATGGTCTGTCCATGGATATAAGTGGGGTGTTAAAGTCCCCTACTATTATTGTATTACTATTGATTATTTGCTTTATGTTTGTTATTAACTCTTATGTGTTTGGGCGCTCTCATGTTGGGTGCCTAAATTTATATAATTGTTATATCTTCTTGCTGGGTTGTCCTCTTTAATAATATATGGTATCCTTTTTTGTTTCTTGTTATAATTTTTGTTTTAAAGTCTAGTTTGTCTGTAATAAGTATTGCTACCCTGGCTTTCTTTTGACATTCATTTCCATGATAAATGTTTCTCCATTCCCTCACTTTCAATCTACAGGTGTGTTTAGATCTAAAACGCGTCTCTTGTAGGCAGCCTATAGATGAGTCTTGTTTTTATTTTTTTTTTTAATCCACTCTATTACCCTATGTCTTGATTGGAACACTTAGTCCATTTAAATTCAAAGTAGTTATTGATATATATGTATTTATTGCCATTTGTTACTTGTTTTCTGGTTGCTTTTGGAAATTCTCAATTGTTAACAGGTGTTGTGGATTTCTCCTACTCTTCTTGCATGGATAAAGCAAAACAATTTTTTGAACGAAACTAATATTATAAATCAATATGTTTTGTTCTTTTGCTCTTTAAGTGTTTGTTTGTTTGTTTGTGATGAGCAATGATTACAAAGTGCTCTTAAAGGTCTAAGTAACCCTTCCCTCCTTGCGGATTTTTTTTTTGAGGACTCCCCTTTGAGTTAAACCTCATATGCCCATAGGGTCAACATGGTTTAATTCTAGGGAGATGACATCGGTTTCTACTAAGGGAGACCACAACCACATTTGATGTGGATATATAACATTTTCCACATGTGACCGCAAAGCAACTCAAATCCTCCATTTGCAGGAGACATGATTATGAGTTTAAATAAACCCAGAGCAAACAGCAGGTGCTGAGGGTAAATAAAACTATGACTGGTAGGTTCTCCTTGCCCTTGAGGCTTCTATTTAATAATTAATATAATTTTAGAAACCACTTAAAGATACTCTTTGGGGATTATATTGATAGAGCAATGAGATGTACTATGGATCTTGGTTTTCCTTGTCAACTTGAATCTACTTTGTGTGCTATTTTTTGCAAAGTCAGAGCAGCATATGGTCTTGTATATTTTCAAGGGCGTGTGGCTATGTAGTATAAATGACAATCATTGATCCCACTGCTTTCAAACCTTTTATCGTGAATAAAGTCAAAAGAAAAATAATGTGCCTGACTCTATGTTCTGTGTAGTACTTTTTAGACTGGAGTGCTTGAAATTGCTAGGATACCAAGTAGATTTACAGTTGGAGATGCTGAATGGCACAAAAATAGTCATCTTAAAAAGGAAAATAAATACAAGAAATACTCTGACCTCTTAGAAGCCTCTAGGATTTAGTAGAGATACCTTCCAAGAGTGTTGTTTTCTTCTGTATGAAAAAAGAAACCAGAGTGGGGGTGATTCTGCTGTTTTTTGAGGTTGGTGGTCTCATGTGTTAGAGAAGAGAAAGTGCTTTGTGTTAATTATGTTTCCCTTTTATTCTCAGTGTATGTTCATTTCATTTGATCATTTCTTATTTTTATTTTTCATACATAATACTTGCTATTATCTGACCTATTATCTACTTACTTGATTATTGCCCATTGTCTGTCACCTCCAGTAAAATACAAAATTCATAATGGCAGGGACCAGGTGTTTTGTTTCCTTCTGTATACCTAGCACCTAGCACAATGATTATTGTGACAATAATAGTTGACAATAGCTAACATGTACTGACTGTGCCTGACAATGTTCTAAAGCATTTGACATTTATATTTCTTGCCCCTCACAATAGCCCTGGAGATAAGTAATAGTTCAATCCTCATTTTGTAAATGAGAAAACTGAAGCTTAGAAAAATTAAGCAAATCTCCCAAAACTCATACCACTGATATGCGGGAGGGCCATGATTCAAACCCAGGCTGAGTGGCTTCAGCATTTGCACCTACTACTTTACAGGGACAGGAAGTTTGGCTGCCTTGTTTCCTGCTGTGCTCCCTGTCCCAGCACATACTAGAATCTCAATAGATGTTTTTTGAATAGAAGAATGTTCAGCCTGAAGTGTGATTTTCCTGTATCCTTCGCTGGGAGCAGCCATCAAAGAATGAGACAAGGCTGAGGGAAGTTAATGGGACTGGTTTCTTCCCAAGCAGTCAGGTATGATTTGTTGTTCTCAAATATAATGCGGAGGTTGTTCCCATTCCTCATGCCTGTGCTTTCTCTTCCATCTTCTGTCCGCCCTTTCCTCACCAATGCGTGGGTTGCTGGGGGCAGGGGCTGATCTAGATTCAAAGCGATCAGCTCTGGGACAAGCTTCTCAGAGCAGATTTGCCCACACATCCAGGTAACCCATTCCTCTGACGTGCCTCTGAGTCAGCAGCCTTCACAGGGACAATATGTCCCCAGCTCAGTGTCCTGGATCTCATCACAGGGCCCACAGAGTTGTTTAGCCCAAGAAATGTGTGGGCTCCATTGACTCATGCTGTATTCCTTTAATGTCCTTCATAAAAAGCTCTCTCTGGGGACAAGCCTTCAATTTCTTTTGTCAAATTAAACATGCTTAGAGATGTACGAATGTGTGTGTGTGTGTGTGTGTGTGTGTGTGTGTGTGTGTTTGATTACTGTGGCTGAACCCAGAAAACATGTTCATCAGCCTTAAAAATAGTCTGGTATAAAACATTCAATTTCCTTTGTTCTCTGTTACTGTTACACAGCTGTTAAATTGTGAGTCTAGTGGTAGTAAAGAACATTACTTTAGGCTGTGTGTGTGTGTGTGTGTGTGTGTGTGTGTGTGTATGTGTGCAGGCTTGTGCACCTAAGTGGGAAAAAAGGAGGTAGAGGTATAGCTACATGGCATCTAGGTTTCAAGCATCAAAACACAAAGTTGTTTCTTCATTTCATTTGGGACTGTTAAGCTTTGCAGCCTATTAACACACACAATGGGGGATCATTACACTTCGCATACTTGGGGGTAACATATAGCACTCCTACTTGGACACAAAGGTTGCCTTAGGAGTCAGGTTGCTTAGCACCGAAGGACTTTCAACTAAGAAGAAACCAAGGAAAATAAAAGAGGCCTTTATTTGTGGGTACCTGACAAGCTGAATCCTTCTTTTGTTACCAGGGATATTGACTTTAGGACCAAGGCGTGATATAAGCTTATAAAAACTGAACAAAGAAATTTGCTTTGTGCTTAATAATCGAATTTCTGATAAATATAAATATAAAGGATGCCTTAGGTCTTTTGCATACTTTCACACACTAGGGAGGTATGTAATAACATAAAACTCATTTGGCAGCCAAATGCCCTTATATGTTATCACATATTCTCGTTTGTGAGCTTTTATTTTGCTTCATACATCTAATAAGGAAATGTCAATCAGGCTTGTAGTTAAATCAGTGTTTTTGGTTTTTAAGCTGTATTTATCCTTTTAACCTAAAGTTCTGGTGCAGTGATAAAGGCCCCTTGGAGAGGTAGTTACAGCAGGCATAATTTATCTCACCATAGACTCTATAGACTTGGGCATTGTAAAATCTCATTAATTCTTCAAATATAATGAAAACTGTGATGTTATACAAAGAGTAATTATAAAGAGTGATGTATCTGACTTGAGTCTATGTTAACTTTTTTTACATGATAAAAGAGGGTTATGATGACCTTTGTATAGCAATAAATGCTCTCTAGATTATTATTGACAGCAACATAGTTCATTACTTATTTGCAACAAAACAGAAAAAGGTATCTCTTCCCTCTTGGAGTCTGCATTTTTGTAAAGGAAAGATTCAATAGAGAATAGATATAATAAATAAGTAAAATATGCATTGTTATAACATTATGAGTGCAATAGATAAAAAAAAAGGTAGTATGGGGAAATAGAAATTGGGAATTGAGGGTGGGAGATATATGGCAATTTATAGTATGATGGTCAGATTAGGTCTCCATTGAGAAGGTGACGTTTGATCAAATGATTGAAGGAAGCAAAGGAATTAGTTGTGTGGATATCTGGGGGAGAAGCATTTCAGGGAAAGACAATAGCCGCTGCAAAGGCCAGCACAGTGTGAGAACACCCAACATGTATGAGGAACAGCTAAGAAGCCTCTGGGTCTGGGTGCAAGTGAGTGAGTAATAGGACTTAAGGTCAGAAGAGAGGGGAATTGTAGGATCTTTTATGTTATGTAAGGACTTTGACTTTACTCTAAACAAGAAAATAGAGCCATTGCAGGATTTTGAGTGGGGTGGGGGGATGATTTGATTAGCTTATTTAAAGGATAAGTCTGAGTGTGCTCTGGACAGTCAAGAGTAGAAGTAAAGATACCAATTATAAGGCTATTATAGTAATTTAGGTGCCTGAGTTATACTGTGTAACAAGTTACCCCAAAACTTGTTAGCTTAAAACAACAAACATTTATTATCTCACAGTTTTTGTTTGTCAGAGTTTGAGCATGGCTAAATTGGAACTTCTGGCTTTGGGTCTCTCATAAGAATGTAGTCAAGGACCAGTTCAACGCTTGATTGGAGAGGATTCATTTCCAAGTTTACTCACAAGGAAATCAGTTCCTTGTGGGTTGTTGGATTGTGATCTTTGGTTCCTCATTGGATATTGGTCAGAGATCATCCTCTTTGGCAGTATGATCCTCTCCAGTAGAACAAACAAGAAGAATGAACGAGTGAGAGAGAGAAAGAAATGGAAGTCACAGTCTTTTAAGACTTAATCTCTAAAGTGATATCCCATTAGTTTTAAAACATTATATTTGTTAGAAATAAATCATTAAGTTCAGGGGGACTTAATGGGGAAGAGATTATTAGAAATAAGTTATTTTAGTAAGAGATTGTTAGATATAAGTCATTAGGTCGAGGGGGACTTAGGGGGAAGAGATTGTACAAAGGCATGAATATCAGGAGGTGGAGATCATAGCCATACATTTCAAAAGCTACCTAACAAACTAGACAAGAGATGATGCTAGGGTAGTAGCAATGGAGGTGGTGAGAAGTAATGGCAAAATACACAGAAAATCTTGGAGTTGTAATCCGTGATCTATTTTATTTGTGACTTTAGGCACATTGTATAATACCTTTAGATTTCATTTTCCTACTTTTAATTGAAAGTTCGCTCACTTACCACAACACAAGTAGCTGAAACTTAAAGAGTTGAAGTGACTAGATCTCATTTACATAGCTACTATATGTGTTTATAACCTGTATTTAAAACCTGGCAATCTGTCTCTATTGGATTATATAAAAGATAAAGTATCTGAAACTATTAAAAAAATACAACATGCTATACAGATATAAGTAAATCATGGTCACCAATGTGGGCACAAGGGAAGGGAAACAGAAATAATATAAAAACAGGGAGGCGAACAAAACAGAAGAGACTCATAAATATGGAGAACAAACTGAGGGTTGCTGGAGGGGTTGTGGGAGGAGGGATGGGCTAAATGGGTAAGGGGCATTAAGGAATCTACTCCTGAAATCATTGCTTCACTATATGCTAACTAATTTGGACGTAAATTTTAAAAAATAAAAAATAAAGTTAAAGAAAATTTAAAAAAATATCTTAGTTTCGAAGAATGTTCACTCCAAAAATTAATGCTGATGTCAGTTTTCTTGGGAAGAGAATTTGAGCAGCCATGGGCAAAGGATGGAGCCCTTCTGTCTTTCCATGTGTCTTACATGTGTTTTTGTGGGGGTGGAAGCAGAAATGAATTCCTTCTGTAGCCTGTTTCTACACAGTATGGCAGCACTTAGATGCTACCCAGGGTAAAGCCACATGGATTTTGATCTAGAGCTCAATAACTGGGGTTAGTGAAGAAAGAATGGTTTGGGAACAGATGAAGGGTTTGACTTAATGTGGGATTGGTTCTGTTTTTAACCAAGAAGGCGTGTGACCCTGACAAGGCAGAATGGCCTTACATGACCCAGCAGTGTCATGTGTTCTGATTCAAAGTGAAATCCACCTGGGGATAGGAAATTCATTGTAGAAGTTTAGGGGCTAGGCCTGGCTGACTAGTTGCAGCATGGATAGGGCAGGTGAGTATGCCAAGTCGCACTAATAAAATGATTGAGGCAATAGCCTTCATGACACTTGGCTAATGGAGCCAGTGAAAGTCATTCTAATATGAATATAAAAATTCCAGCTCATGAGTAGTTTTGCATTATAGCTTTGATACCTCCCTTTATTTTATACCATCTGTATCTTTATATTTTAAGGGAATTTCTTAGTACTATATAGTTGAGTGTTTTTTTTTTATCTAGGCTGACAATCTCTGCCTTTTAATTAGAGTGTTTAGATCACTTACATTTAATGTCAATGGCAATATGATTGATTTTAAATTTATCATTTTTCTATTCCTTTTTTAATTGTACCGTCTGTTCTTCTCCATTCTTTTCTTCCTTCTTTTGGATTGAGCATGTTTTCGAATTTAATTTCATCTGTACTATTATTTTACTATCTATACCACATTTATATTTTTAGAAATTATTCTACGACTTGTAACATGCATTTTTAACTTAACTTAAAATATCTCTTCACATATAATGTATGACTCTTATAATAGTATACTATTACTTCCCTTTCCCATCCTTGATGCTATTGTTGTGATAAACTTTATTTCTACATGTGTTAAAGGCCCTAAAGTACACCGTTACTGTTTTTGCTTTAAATAGTCAACTATCTTGTAAAGACATTAACAATTGAGAAACAAGAGCTTTTTATTTACCCATATATTTACTATTTCTGTCACTCTTCATTCCTTTGTGTGGATCCCAATTTCTGTCTGGTGTTCTTTTCTTTCTGCCTGAAAAACATTTTTTAATGTTTCTTATAGTATAGGTCAGGTGGTGATTCTCTCAGCTTCTGTTTTTCAAAAAAAAAAGCCTTTATATTGCCTTAAGTTTTAAAGGAATTTTCACAGGGTACAGAATTCTAGGTTAACATTTGTTTACTCTTTGTTTTAATTGGTAAAAATACGTATTGTAAAATTTATTATCTTAACCATTTTTAAGTGTATAGTTCAGTAGTGTTAAGTATATTACATTTTTGTGAAACAGATCTCCAGAACTTTGTCATCTTGCAAATCTTAAACTCTATACCCACTAAATAACAGTTTTCTCTTTCCCACTTTCCTCCTCTCCCAACCCCAAACCCATTTTGCTTTCCTATTTTATGAATTTGACTACATTGTATATCTTATATAAGGTGAATCATATAGTATTTGTCCTTTTGTGACTGGCTGATTTCACTTAGCATAAAGTCTTCAAGGTTTGTCCATGTTGTACCATATTGCAGAATGTCCTTCCTTTTTAAAGCAGCATACTATCCCACTGTATGTGTATACCACATTTGGTTTATCCATCTAATTTTCCATGGACATTTGAGTTGCTTCCACCTCATGGTTATTATAAATAATGGTGCTATGAACTTAGTTGTGCAAATGCAAATTGCTCTTTGAGATCCTGATTTCAGTTCTTTCGGATCTATACCCAGAAATAGTATTGCTGGATCATATGGTAGTTCTTTTTTATTTTTATTTTTTTCAGGAACCATACTATTATTTTTCGTAGTAATCACAAAATTTTACAATCTTATCAACAGCACAGAAGGGGTCCAACTTTCCCACATACCCAGCTACACTTGTTACTTTTTTTCTTTTTTGTTTTGTTTTGTTTTGTTTTGTTTTGTTTAATAGCAGTTATCCTAATGGGTTTGAGGTGATATCATTGTGACTCAGATTTGCATTTCTATGAAAAGTAGTGATTTTGAGCATCTTTTCACATGTTTTTTGTCATTTGTATGTCATCTTGGAGAAATGTTTATTCAAGGCTTTTATTTTTTAATTATTTGATTTTTATCATTGCTGGGTTGTCCTTCTTTGTATACTATGGATATTAGTTCTTTACCAGATATGCAATTAGCAAATATTTTCTTTCATTTTGTAGGTTACCTGTTCACTCTGTTCGTTCTGTCTTTTGATGAACAAAAGTTTTTAAGTTTGATGTAGTCCTATTTCTCTATTTTTGCTTTTGTTTCGTATGGACGTTTGTTTATTCTTTCAGCACTCTAAGATGCTTTTTCATTATCTTATAGCTTGTATAGTTTCTGATGAAAAGTGTGGTATTATTATCTGTGTCCCTCATATTTAATGTAATTAATTTCTCCTCAGGCTGTTTTTAAAGATTTTTCTCTTTATTAATAGCTTTAAGAAATTAGATAATGTTGTCCTTTAGTGTGATTTTCTTTATATATATTTTTTCTCAGGGTTTGTTGAACCTCTAAAATTTGTGAGTTTACAGCTTTTTATCAATTTTGGAATATTTTCAATCATTACTTCTTCAAATATTCATTACATTCACCTTTCTTTTTCTTTTGGAATACCAATTACATTTTTGTTAAATATCTTGTTATTGTCCCGTAGATCACTGAGTATTAATTTTTTCAGTATCTTTTTCTCTATGCTTTTTATTAGATAGTTTCTATTGATACCTTAAAATTAACTGATCTTTTCTTTAGCAGTATCTAAACTGTTGTTTATTCCATCTAATAACATTTTTGTTTCATATATTTTTCATCTGTTTCTACTAATTTTTTTTCTTGGTTATCATTCATATTTTCCTGCTTTTTCATGTCTAATAATTTTTGTTTGGCTCAGATTGTAGACCAGGCTTATCGGTTCAAGTCTTTTTTAAAAAAGTTTTTAAGAGCAGATCTAGAGTAGTCTTTATACCATAACTAATTTAAACTCACTCCTAAGGTGTGGCCCATATGGTCTCTATTGCATATGCCCCATGTAGCCCATGAAGTCTCTGTAGTCTTACTGGTGGGAAGTCGAATTATTTCTGGATCCATGTGAACTTCAGAAATTGTTTAATTTATAACTCATCAATACGTTTCCTTTTCTTAGATGTTATTATTTGTCCTGTCTTATGATATATAATTGTATATTGATATTCCCTCATAGATTCTATTTGGATTTCTAGAACTCTTTCTCTGTATAGCTCCCTTTTTTGTACGTATTCTAGTATGCATATATTAGCCACTGTGGCCTCTTGAACTCTGATCTGTATCCTCCAGTCAGTGAGATTGTAGTTTGGATTTCTCCTCCCCACTCAGCACTTCAGAAATTTCCGTTAGGGAGAAAGTCTAGACAAACATAGGACTCACTTCATTTATTCTTTTTCTTTTCTCTGTTGCCTGTTGTCCAGTGTCTGAAAATAGTTTTCCCTTATACTTTGTTCTGCTTTCCAGTTGTTTACAGGGGAAGGATAATTCCAGGCCCTGTTACTTCCTTATAACAAGAAGTAGTTTATCCCTAACTGTATTAAAAATTCTCCTCTTGTAGCCTTTATATACTTTAATTATAGGGACCTGGAAATGAAAGTCACTAAAAAAGGATGTTTGAAAGTGTTGAATTAATCAAGCCAAGAATTAGGTTGAACCACATAAAATTGATAATATTTGGACTACTTTAAACCTATCTGATTTATATGGTTTAAATTTATACTTTTTTTTATTTTAGACAGGGCACACACACACACACACACACACACACACTAGTGGGGGAGGGGCAGACGGGGAGAGAGAGAGAATATTAAGCAAGCTGTACACTAAGCATGGAGCCCAAGATGGGGCTGAATCCCATGACCCTGGGATCATGACCTGAGCCAAAATCAAGAATCAGATGCTCAACTGACTGAGCCACCCAGGTGCCCGTAACTTTATACATTGCTCATTGGATTAGCTAAGGAGAGCAGACTCAGGACTCATGTACAGGTGTTTACGTTTTCAGTGTGAGATCTTAGCCAAAAATAAATTCTTTGTGTTGTAAACGATGTCTGGGACTGTGCGTCTGGAAATCTTAGGACACTTCTGTTGACTTAATTCTTCAAACAGAACATTCTAGGTCTACCTTTGCGAGCTTTGGGTTTTTAGGGTCAGCTGTGTTTTTTGTTTGGTTTGTTTTTGTTTTGAGGGGAAGACTCTTTCTCTGATTGGGTTTATTGTTTATTCAAGGAGTATATCCTTCTTCCTCATGCCCTCAACTGAGGTCTGTTCCAAGACAAGATGTTTATAAAAGGAGACTTCAATCTTGTTTTCTGCAGCATAATCAAATACAGTGACCCAGTCTCTTTAACCTGGGGTGGGGATCTTTTAGCAAAAATGTAGTTGCATTCTTTGTGAGAAAAATGGCCTCACTAAGGACATAAGAATGTTGTTGAGGGGCGCCTGGGTGGCGCAGTTGGTTAAGCGTCCGACTTCAGCCAGGTCACGATCTCGCGGTCCGTGAGTTCGAGCCCCGCGTCAGGCTCTGGGCTGATGGCTCAGAGCCTGGAGCCTGTTTCCGATTCTGTGTCTCCCTCTCTCTCTGCCCCTCCCCCGTTCATGCTCTGTCTCTCTCTGTCCCAAAAATAAATAAACGTTGAAAAAAAATTAAAAAAAAAAAAAGAATGTTGTTGATTGTTGAACTTGTGGTTGTAAACTGCTGGAAGGGATGGAGGGTTTGGAGAGCTGTGATAAAGGTGACAGGAGTATATTGTGGTCTCGCTGTTAAATGCTTAAAATAGAGAATTAAGTTTGGTAATTACCTCCACAGAAGAAGACTGAAGAAAACCCAAGGTATTCTATTTACTGATAATTACCTGATGTGGTTTTAGTTTTACTATTTCATAATTTCATATAATATAGAACACTTTACAGTATTTATAAGTGTTTTGTGGGTGACCAGATTATAATGGGTTTTATTTAGCATTATAGGATATTTACTCATAAGGCTTATTTTGTGAGCTTTCTTCAAAAGGTATGATTGAGATAATACATGGCCCAGTGGGTTTGTCTTCCTTCCTCCTCAGAGTGCAAATCACTCCTAAATGTTGACGTTAGTGTTTACCATGTAAGGTTGGATAGAGGATTATTATGGGTTGGATTTGATTCCCAAATTTATGTGTTGGAGTTCTACTCCACAGTACCCCAACATGTGACCTTATTTGGAGATAACTTCTTTACAGAGGTAATCAAGTTAAAGTGAAGTCGTTGGGGTTGGCCCTAGTTCAGCATGACTGGTGTCCTCATAAAAAGAAAATTTAGACAAAGAGGTACACATAAAGGGAAGATAATGTGAGGAGATATAAGGAGAAGAGGACCATTTACACAGCAAAGAGAGAGGCATGGAGGATCCTTCTGTTGCAGCACTCAGAAGGAACCAACCCTAACAACTCTTTGACCTCATATTTATAGCCTCCAGAACTGTGAGAAAACAAATTTCTGTTGTTCATACACAAAAATAAACTCAAAATGAATGAAAGAAATAAGTGTGAGATGAAACCATCAAAACCCTAGAGGAGAAAACAGGCAACAACCTCTTTGAGCTCAACTGCAGCAACTTCTTACTCAACCTGTCTCCAAAGGCAAGGGAAATAAAAGCAACAATGAACTACCAGGACCTCATCAATATAAAAAGCTTCTGCATGATCAATAAAACTAAAAGGCAACCAACTGAATGGGAGAAGACATTTGCAAATGACATACTGGATAAAGGGTTGCTATCCAAAATCTATAAAGAACTTACCAAACTCAACACCCAAAAAACAAATAATGCTGTGAAGAAATGGGCAGAAGACATGAATAGACACTTTTCCAAAGAAGACATCCAGATGGCCAACAGACACATGAAAAGATGCTCAACGTCACTCATCATCAGGGAAATACAAATCAAAACCACCTCACACCAGTCAGAGTGGCTAAAATTAACAACTCAGGAAATAACACATTGGTGAAGATGTGGAGAAACGGAACCGTCTTGCACTGTTGTTGGGAATGCAAACTGGTGCAGCCACTCTGGAAAACAGTGTGGAGGTTCCACAAAAAATTAAAAATAGAGTTACCCTACAACCCAGCAAGATCATTACTAGGAATTTATCCAAAGGATACAGGAGTGCTGATGTATAGGGGCACATGTACCCCAATGTTTATAGCAGCACTTTCAACAATAACCAGATTATGGAAAAAGCACAAATGTCCATCAGCTGATGAATGGATAAAGAAGATGTGGTTATATATACAATGGAATACTACTTGGCAATGAGAAAGAATGAAATCCTGACATTTGCAGCAACATGGATGGAACTGGAGGGTATTATGCTAAGTGAAATAAGTGAGTCAGAAAAAGATGGATATATGTTTTCACTCATATGTGGAATTTGAGAAACTTAACTGAAGACCATGGGGGAAGGGAAAGGGGAAAGTAGTTTCAAATAGAGGGGGAGGCAAACCATAAGAGACTCTCAAATACAAAGAGCAAACTGAAGGTTGGTGAGGGTTGTGGGTAGGAGGGGAAAATGGGTTATGGGCATTGAGGAGGGCACTTGTTGGGATGAGTGCTGGGTATTGTATGTAAGCGATGAATCATGGGAATCTACTCCCGAAGCCAAGAGCACACTTGGCTGTATACATGTGTAGATAGTATACACTGTATACATGGATAGATAGTTAAGACATATACTGAATGAAAAGAATATTGCAGAGAAATATCTGTTTTGTGGCATCATTTAGGAAAACTTAAACTATATCCCAAATACTACTACTAATGCTTTTCATGACTACATATATGCATTCATAAAGGTATACAGAATGGACTAGACAATAGTGTTTCCCATGGATGATAAAGAAGAAAGAGAAAGGCATGTGACTAAGATTGATATTCAAAGGGAACATAAATAATTTAAATTTTTAAATTTCTTTTTTTAAAGAGGGAGAGGCAGTTACTTGAAGGAAATCTGACACTGTTAGCAATCTGGATTGGAAGCAACATGGATGTTTACTAAATACTCTTGCCTGTTCCTTTACTTTACAAATCTTTCACCATAAATAATAACATAGATGGTATGTAAATGTGTAAAATTCACTAAGAAGGGACAGCTAAGGTTGGGGGTAGGGGAGGGTAACGCCATGCTGGGTCAGTAGCCAAGTTGCAGGGATGTAGAAATGAAAGGTGTGTTCCTGCCCACACAGTGTGATGTTTGAGTGATAAAAAGAGAAAGTGAGCCAGGAAAGCCCTCCTGGAGCAGGTGACACCAGAACCATCATTAAGAATCAGGGCTAGCATCCATCAGCTGATGAGGGGATAAATAACATATGATGTATCCATACAATGGCATATTACTTGGCAAAAAAAGGAACAGGGTACTGATACATGCTACAGCATAAGTGGACCTTAACATTATGCTAAGTGAAAGAAGCCAGTCACAGCAAGTGATTCCATTCTTATGAAATGGCCAGAATAAGCAAATTCATAGAGATGGAAAGGAGATTAGTGGCTGCCAGGGGTTTGGAAGGAGGGTGTATGAAAAGTCACGGGGGGGGGGGCGGTGACTACCAATGGGTACAGGGTTTCTTTTTGGTTTCAAATACATAATGAATCAAGTGAACTTAACTGAATTGACTGCTAATGTGCATGGGCTTTAGTGATGTTCTAAATATTCCACAAAATTCTAAAATGTTCTAAAATTGATTGTACTGTTAGTGATACAGCTCTGTGAATCATACTCTTTAAAATGGATTAGTTCTATGGCATGTGAATTCTACTTCAATAACGTTTTCATATGAAAAAAAATCGATACATTTCTGTTTAAGCCACCCTCTGTTTGGTACTTAGTTATGACAGCCCTAACAAAGTAATGTAAGAGTCTGTGCAGAATGGTGTGTTACAGACTGACTGTTGGGAGGAAGAAGCATGCAAGGAGCAGTGGGCCACCATAAAACTCCTTGGACACTGTTAGATGGTGAGACCCAGTGGGTTATCAGTTCTTGATTGTCCAGTTTCTGGATGGATACAAATGCCACCTAGACTGAGCAGATAGGGCAAAGCAGTAGAACCTAGCCATAAGTTTACTAAGAGCTTATTATTTTGTGTTGGTCTGATTGTGAGGGATTTGGAAGAAGTAGAGTAAGACTTGCATTTTCTGGCAAGTTGTGAGGTGATTTGATGGCTTCTAAAGAGATTATTTGGAGTGCGTAGGTGGTTTGAAAGAAAAACACATAAATATTCTAAATTTTGCCGTTGGCATTTAAGAAACTATCATATTGCAACAGTATTATTTTATATTCCACTGCTCTGAAGCATTATGGAATGTATGGAACATTTATAAATCTTATTTTCGTTAAATATTTATGACTTCTAATGCTCTACCTTAGTTTTCTCTTGGCCTCTTTGTCTCTCTCTCTGAATTATGTGGGTGACAGTGTGGATTTTTTGATTCCTGACTCATCCTTTTACTTATTTGCTCTTTTGTTTGTAATGAAAAATTTTTGCTACAGTTAAAATGGTAACTGTCCCAGTGTACAAAACAAAGAAGGAGATCCAACTATTACCTCCCAAACAATGAGATCTTAAGAATGGAAGTAAAAAGTCCCAAGACACTGAAGTGAGCAAGTGAATAAGGCAGCTGGAGGGGACCCAGGCCTGTCAGCAAGTTGTTATAATTGATGCCCTTCCCCTTACTCTGACCGTGGTATAATTTAAAATGCAGTTGGTTAGCACTTCTTGACTTGACTACAACAGTTTCCAGGCCATGAGGAGTTAAGCCAACATGGTTTCATTAATTTGCCTTCTTCCTGAAGATTTGAGGCTTGACGTTTCAAAGAAAGCGAGATGCCACAGTGGGCCAACTATTGGGTAAGAAGTTCCTCCTCTGGGAGAAAGCCGTTTGCTCAGATTCCAGCCTTTCAAATGTCAAATGTTACTCATCCTTGCTCTGGCTCTTGCAGGCATGTGTAGTCCTTCTTTTTAAATTTGAGAATGTTTGCTTCTACTAGTAGCTCAGGGAACTTTTACTTGCTGTTTGAAATCCAACCCTGGTACACAAGAAGTATGACTAATTCTACTTACTGGAATTTCAATGTTTTCATCAAGGCCACAGTTTCCTTTTCCAATTTTATATAATGAGGGCAAAATACCAGCTGGCAAACACACTCTTTTTTACTTGATGTACATCAAAATATCTACTGTGTTACAATAAAAAGGGAAGTTTCATAATGGTGATTTTTGTAATCGAAAGAAAACTGTGTCCAAGTGTATTTAAAGAGAGGATAGCTCATGATTTGAGTATTCAGTTAAGATATTTACTCAGTGAAGCACTTAAAGTTAACCTTTCAGCTATGTGTTTGTGTGTGTGTGTGTGTGCACGCTGGTTTTCTGTACAGCAAAAACAGGTTATCTCTAGGCCAGAGAAATGGTATATACACCAGAGTCATGGCCAATGGAAAGATTTTAAACAAGATACAAATACTCATGCCATAACAATGGCTTAGTTAAGCAATCATTGTAATGGCCAATGTAAAGATGAAAGAATATCAGCTAACCAAAACCAAATTTTTGTCTTTTTCCACAGCAATCCTTTATTACTTTCTCATGTTGCTAATGCTCCAAATATGGATTTTTGGAATGCTGTTGGGAATAGCTCATATCCGGAAGTTCTAGTGGAATTGGGATGAGGCTTACTCACCAGGCAGTTCTTTTGAGGCAAGATCTGACTTGCTTAAAGGAAGTATAGATGTTAATTTGGAATGGCCTGAGAGATTCCTGAAACCTTTTGCTCAAAAGAATCACCTGGAAATTTAAGAGAATCTAGATCCCCAGGTCCTGTTCCCAGAGTTCCTTGTACAGTGGGTCAATATGTACCTATATTTGTTTCCTGATTTTCCTAGGCACAGTCTTGATAAGGAACCTCTGGTCCCAATTGCCAATTTGTGTAACTGTGGCAGCAAAGAAATTATTCTGAATTATTGGATTACCTATGCAGGGTCTGCTGAATTTGGCATGCAAAGGCAAAGCTTTTTTTTTTTTTTTTTTTTTGTTTAATCTATAGATCACTCCCAAATCTCCTGTTGTTTGTGTGGCTTCTTTGATTCCTTGTGGGGGTCATTTGTGTGTCAACTGATAAGTGATCAGCTGGAATCTTCTTCGGAAAAACAATGTCCTGAACGTGGGTGGATATCAGAAACACCTGTGGAGCTACTTGAAAATATCTTTTCTCCAGACCTGCTGAATCATAATCTAGGGAGAGGTCCAGACCTCCATTCTTTTGTAGGTCTTCCAGTCGATTTTGAAAAGCAGTTAATTTTGATAATCTGAGTTATACTAACAGGGAGAAGTGCTGATTGCTGGGTTTTGGGTACTAATTAAAGCTGAATTGCCTATGTAGAAATCATATTAATTTGATTAATATGATTAAAATGATTCATCTCACTGTTTTACGATTAGCTTCTGCATTTGATCAATAGATATTTGTAAATGTCCTGAATCCTAGTGAGAAGAGTAGGAGAGATCTTGAGCATTTGAAGTATGTCAAAGCTTTCAGATACAGCCTAAGGAGAATCTTGACATAGGAGTAGAATCTGAACAGGTTGTGGAGTGGGGCGCAGAGAATTCCAGGTGAGTCCAATGAATGAGTGAAGTGATTAAGATAGGGAGTAGAATTCCATGCTAGTAGGAATCGGGCAAAGCATATATGATGGAAAACAGCGGAATGTAAAATTATATAGAATAGATTGGGGTTTGGGAAGTAGCTTGAAGATGAAAAAATCTAGGAACTGTTGCAACATTTTTATGTTTATACAGGAATAAAGTGATAATATTTTATTTTGGTAGAGTGTTCTGAAGTTTGGGAGGCAAAGCTATGGCATGATGCAGAATGAGAAGATGCTTGGTCTAGGGTGGCGGCTGGGGAACAGGAGGATAGATGTGATAAATATGTATAGAAGTAGCCAAAAGAAAGCTATTTCCCTTGCAGATTATTTGAACGTTTTCTGTTAAAGGAATGGCCATATCATGCACAAGAAGGCATAAAATATTTCCATCATTGCAAAATAACTTTGATCAAATTGGCTTCTTATTTAAATTGTCAGCAAAAACATCCAGATAGAGCATTAATGAGATTTTTTATTATGTCCATGGGCAAAACTTTTTTAGCCTAAAGAGTGTATAGTCACACTGGTTTGTTGTTTGTATAGCAAGAGGACAAACATTCAGATATTTGAGTACTGTGAATAAGCAGATGAGAAAAACAAGTATAATCAACTGTAAAGCTCTTTGACTTTTTTCCAATTATGCAAAATGTTTGCAAATTGTTAATGATTCTATACACACAGAGAAATATTTGACACAGATTCAAAAGACAAAGATCTTAGAATTTCCTAGCTTCCTCCCCATCATGCCCCTACCTATCTTTAAAGAGCCATTTCAAAAAATTACCTCCCGGGTGACTCTTTCTTTTGAGTGCTCCTTTGTAAGCCTTCCCTTGAATTCGATGGCTCCATTTGCTCCTCACTTCTATTACCTCATCCCAGAGTCCTGTTGCCTAAGGACTTGGTCAGCTAGATCTCTGGCTCAAGGCAGCAGATGGCCTATGTAAAAAAGAGGGCTCCTTCTGCTACCAGAACAATGTAAGGGAGACTCAGATCAGCTGCGGTGAAATCCTGGAATCTGTAGATATTGGAGCAGAATGGGGAAGCAATGAGAGTCAGAAAAGTCTTGGAAAAATTTGCTTTCAGGTACAGACTTACCAGGTCCCAAGTTTACAGGATGACTGGAAAGTATCAAAGTACCTACTTCTTACAAATAGTCTTCCTGTGTGGTTCCAGAAACATTTATAGACAGGCATTGGAAATATAGCACTGAATAAAGCTGGACACAGTCTTTGTTCTTATGTAGACTTGCCTCAAAATTAGTTCAATTTATGAAAAAAAAAAAGGGAGTTTAGATTATATACCAACTCATTACATTTTTGACCCTACACCAATCCTGTGGGAATAACTTGAGTCTTGCTAGAGCAAAGCCTTCAGACTTTATTAGATCAATACTGTGTTTCTTCATGTCTTTAAGTATGAAAATGAAATTGAAAAGTAGACGTATCTGAACATCACAGATACAAGTGCCAGCTTTTAAAGCTGAATAAAAGATGATGGGATGGGATTTTCTTATGGCTCAGGGGCTTTTTCTCAGAATAATTGTCCAATTTCTTGTAATTTTTAAAATTCTCTTCGGAAATCCCAAGAGTGCAATGTTAACTAAGTTCAGATATTTCTTATTTTAAATCTCTCTCCAATCACTTAAGTTAAATCTCACTGCAATAATTTCAGTCAAATTGTTAAAGAATGGCCTTAGTTATTACTATGAGTAAAGCAGGGAAAAACTTCAAACATAATTTCAGATACAATAATACCAATTTGAACAATGAAAGCTTTGCTCTGGTTCTAAGACTTTTTTGACTGAGTCGCTGCTAGAGATTGGACTTTACACTAATACTTAGGTTAATTGAATCTAACATTAATGTGCCTTACTGGGGGCAGTTAAATAGAATTAGAACTTGTCCCATAGTAATACCTTTTACCTTCCTGATTCATCTATGAACTCCTACAATTCCTCCTTCATTCAGGTGTCTTTTCCTCCACGGGGAAAAAAATGGTAGAAGGCTCCATCCCAACAATATGCTCTTTTAAAGCTTAGGTTGCTTTGGCAGGGAAACACTGGTTGTGTCTTCACTTACGCATCATTGACTCTCCTTGAAAATAAATCCACTGGACATGTCTGTGGCTTGTTGGGAGATTCATTGCCACGGCTGTCCTACTCTATACCATGGCCACACCCTTAACTGGAATTCAAGCCTGAGGTTAGGAGAACGATGATCTTCACCAGCCTTTGAGGATGTCTGACCTAAACTTGTAACAGCTTTTCCTTAAGTATAAAGAATAATCAAGCTAAATTAATATTTTGATATTTTTCAAGTAAAATGAAGTTTCAGCATTGAGAAGTTCAAGTTTCTGCACTGAGAAACTCTCCAAAGCATAAGCACATCTAGGAAGAATGTCATATAGCTCATTCTTTTCTTTCTAGAAGGATGTTTAAAAGCTGGATAACACTGTATTAGAATGTTAATTCACGTTTTGGGTTTAGTTTCATAGTGTAACATCTGGTCTTTATTATGGGTTCACCTGAGGTTTATTTTATTTTATTATTATTTTTCACAATACAGTTCCCTGTTTGAAAGATCATTTAAGACATTGACTTTTGACATTGTTAAATTTCCTTTCTCCCTGGGAGTGCTGTTAATATCTGATATTTGGCCTTTTTTTTTTCTTCCAGTGCCAAGAACTCCCAGCAGATGTCATTGTAAGTCAGATTTGTTTAGCACTACTTTTAAAAAAAGAACAAGTAGAATCATTGCGTGTAGCAGTGATGTGTGCATTGGATACTGGATTGAATTCATTCCAGTCCCACCAGGGTAGGGATTATTATAAAAATGTAAAGAGACTCCTGGGATTCTTACCTGCCTTTATATAATGTGGGAGAATTGTCTTCCTTAGGCATAAATTAGAGAACAAAGAGCCACAGCCTTGCACCCAAGCCCTTCCTGGGCTACCCAGCTCAGGACAAGTGTTCTGTGTTCTTTGTGGCACAGGACATCAGGAGAGGGGACAGTTGCTGGGGGCACATAGATAGTAATCAGGGGAGTTGGGATTTAAAATGAAGCAGACTCAATTATTCTGGATCCTCAATGGGAAAACACAAGTGGGCTAAAAGAGAGCACAAGACTGTTTCTTTTTGAAAAAAAAAAAAAAAAAAAAAAAAAAAAGGTCAGAGTTATTTTGGAACGGCTGACATGTTTCATGAATATCAAATGAAGGTGGAAAAGACAGTTCTCACAAGGAAGGCCAGGCCACAGTGACTTATTTGCTATAAATGTAAACGAATGTCCATCTAAATTTTCATTAGTTTGTACCTTAGAAATATAGTAATAATTTTTCCAGCTTTATAGAGGTGTAATTGACAAATAAAATTTAATGTACTTAAAGTGTACATGATGATTTAATATGCATATACATTGTGAATGTTTATTATAATTAAGTTATTAACACATCTGTGACCTTACGTAATTACTTTTTTTTACATTTTTAAAAAAATGTTTATTTATTTTTGAGAGAGAGACAGAGAGACTGGGGCAGGAGCAGAGAGGGAGGGAGACAAAATCTGAAATGGGCTCCAGGCTCTGAGCTGTCAGCACAGAGCCTGATGCAGGGCTCGAACTCAGGAATCGTGAGATCATGACCTGAGCTGAAGTTGAACACACAACCAAGTGAGCCATCCAGGCTCCCTTGTTTTTTTTTTTAATGTTTATTTATTTTTGAAGGAGAGAGAGAGAGAGAGAGAGAGAGAGAGAGAGACAGAGTGTGAGCGGGGGAGGGGTAGAGCAAGAAGGAGACACAGAATCCGAAGCAGGCTCCAGGCTCTGAGCTGTCAGCACTTAGCCCAATGCAGGTCTTAAACTCATGAGCCATGAGATCATGACCTGAGCTGAAATTGGACGCTCAACCAACTGAGCCACCCAAGCACCTTGACCCCTGTTGTTTTTTATAGTGAGAATGCTTATTTACTGTCAGCAAATTTTGAGTATACAGTACAATATTAACTGTAGTTACCATGCTGTACATTAAATCCCCAGAACTCATTCAACTTATAACTGAAAGTTTGTATCCCTTGATCAACATCTCCCATTCTTTCCACCCCCAGCCCCTGGCATACCATTATATTCTTTGTTTCTGAATTCAACTTCTTTTTTTTAAAGATATAAATAATATATATAAATACATATAAGTGATACCATACAGGATTTGTCTTTCTGTGTCTGGCTTCTGGCTTGCGTCACTTACCTTAATGCCTTGCAGGTTTATCCATGTTGCTACAAATGGCAGGATTTCCATCTTTTTTATGATTGAAAAATATTCCATTGTATGTGTGTGTATCTATATTTATATACACACACTACATTTTCTTTATCCATTTATCCATTATTAGACACTTAAATTGTTTCTATGTCTTGGCTATTGTAAATAATGCTGCAATGAACATAGGAGTGCAGATTTCTTCAAGAGTGTACAAGGGTTCCTCTTTCTCCATATTCTCACCAGTATTTGTTTTCTCTTGTTTTTTGATAATAACCATCCTAACAAGTATGAGGTGATATCTTATTGTGGTTTTGATTTGCATTTCCTTAATAATTAGTGACCTTGAACTTCTTTTCACAAACTTGGCCATTTGTATGTCTTTAGGGAGGTGTGCTTTGCCCGTTTTTTTAAATCTGGTTTTTTTTTTTTTTTTTTGCTTTTGAGTTGTATAAGTTCTTTATATATTTTGATATTAATCTCTTATCAGCAGATGATTTACAAATATATATTTCCATTCCATAGGTTTTCTTTTCTAGAAATATATACATTTGTTTTAGGTTGTCCAATTGATTGGCATATAATTTTTCATAGGACCCTGTTAAGAATGCTTTGTGTTTCTGTGTTATCAGTTGTAATGTCTCCTCTTTCATTTTTTTATGTATTTGCTTCTTCTCTCCTTTTTCCTTGGTCTAGTGAAAGGTTTGTTAATTTTGGTTTTTGTTTTCAAAAAAGGCAACTCTTAGTTTCCTAGATCTTCTCTGTTGTTTTTCTGGTCTTTATTTCACTTATTTCTGCTCTGCTCTTTGTTATTTCCTTCCTTCTGCTAATTTTGAACTTAGTTTATCCTTCTCTTTCTAGTTCATTGAAGTATAAAGTTAGGTTGTTTATCTGAGACCTTTCTTTTTTCTTAACATAACTGTTAATCACTACAGACTATTTTCAGAAATGCTTTCGCTGCATTCCATAAATCTTGGTATGTCATGTTTTTATTTTCATTTGTTTCAAGATTTTTTAATATTTCTTTTGATTTCTTCTTTGACTCATTGGTGTTCAGGTAGGTGTTGTTTAATTTCAATGTATTTGTGAATTTTTCAGCTTTCCTTCTGTTATTGATGTTTAGTTTTATACCACTGTGGTAAGAAAAGATACTTGATAAGATTTCAACCTTTGATTTGTTAAGACTTGTTTTGTGACCTAATATATAAACTATCCTGGAGAATGTTCCACGTGCACTTCAGAAGAACATATATTCTGATGCTGTTGGATGGAATGTTTTGTATATGTCTGGTCTTCTTATTTAAAACACAATATATAGATTCATGGCATTTTCTGGACCTGGGGAAGGGTGGTTTTTAAAGGTATATTACAGAATTTAATTTAGCTTCTCAAATCAATGCAAATATTAAATATTAAATATCAATGCAAATATTAAAAATAGGTACATGCATAATTCCAACCTTACATATTAGTAAAATTATGACACTTAGTGATGACCGTGATGACCAAAGAATCTTTTCTTGGTTTGCTTCCGTCAAATTTAATTCCTGAGTTGTTCATGTGTAAAACAGTCCTAAGGCTGGATAGAGCTACCATTCAAAGGAGTTAATTCCTTTTGAAGTTTTGAAGTGATGGAGGTTGAGATGGTAATGTAAATGAAGAAAATAAGATGGAAAGGGGAAGACAAAGGAAGGAAAGCAAAGAGTCTGCTTAGAAATTCAAATTACACTTCTTGGAATATAGTTCATGGGTCTTTGATTTCTTTTGCACCCTACTGTGAAGACTTTGCTCATTTTGCATAACTAGTTAAATTAAATAGAATAATAATAAGTACTGATGATTTAAAGTCTATATCTACAAATCCTTCCTATCTATTTTTAATTAAAACCTCCCACCCCTCACTCCCCAAAAGCATTTGATCTCATAAAGGAAAATGGTGTAATCAGCTCAGGAATGATAATCTGAAGGGGTACTTGTCAGACTAAGTGTATCCTGTGATAAACAGAGCAAGTGGAAAACCAAATTCCAATTGCCATTCATTGTCCATCAAAGAAATTTAATTATAGTAGGTATATGTTATTCATATTTCAAAGAAGGCAACATTTTCTAAGAGGGTAAGAATAATTACTTCCATGTAACTTAAAGACTTTTTCCATTGCTGAATTTAAGCATCTGGGGAGAATTCCCTGAGCAACTTTAGGCACATCTGAAAATGGGATTAATCTTTGAGCTTCCCGGCCACATGCCAAGATTCTGACTGTTGTCTTTCTCTGTCAGTGGGACACTGCTTTGGGGTGAGATCTTACATAATCTTGGCAGAGAGCCCCTCATTTTCTGCTTCTGGGTGAGTGGCTGGAGCTGGATTGTTGGTGTTCCTGGACTTTGTTTCAACCTCACACATAATGACCCTAGTCAGTCTGGGGTGGAGAAAATGAGTGCTAGCTTCTCAAAACTACTTCACAAGTCAGGCAGCTTGAGGTGCTGGAAAGGGTGCTGAGGCGGGTGTTAGGAGATTTTGGTTCTCGACCTAGTTCTGCCTCATTGGGTGAACTTGGCCCAACACTTTAATTTAAGGCCTCTTTCTTCCAGGCTTAAGAATGTGGACAGAATTTTTTAAATGCTGTGGAGAAAAAGTAAACCTTAGTTGCATTTTATTTCTCAGGAATTCCTTCCAGGGTTTTTGCAGCTTGTTTTGGGGGTAAAAAAGCCGAAGTTTGTGACATCTAAAATCCATCTATGTGTTGTATTTTGGATACTCTGATTCTTATATGTACACTTGTAATCCACTTTGTTGATGAAGAAAGTGGGGGCAAAGATGGGCTAAATTTCTAGACCAGAGTCAGGACTTCAGGTGTTACCAGAGCCCCAAGTAGTCTAAGTTTGGGTTCTGTTATTTTTAAATCTCTTCCTAAGGGATTCCCTGTTTAGATTGGATAGAATTTTTGCCGTGTGATTTTAATGTGTTGAAAAAGATGGGGGAGCCTGTGCGTAGCTCAATTGATTAAGCATCGGACTCTTGATTTCGGCTCAGGTCATGATCTCACAGTCATGAGATTTAGCCCCTCGTCAGGCTCTGTGCTGGACATGAAACCTGCTTCTGATTCTCTGTCTCTCTCTCTCTCTCTCTCTCTCTCTCTCTCTCTCAAAATGAATGAATGAATGAATGAATGATGGGTCTCTCATAAATGAAGCATAGGTTCCAGATACAAGGCTGTGGTTGACCAGGCCAGTCTACTTCCCAAAGAAGCCTCACATAGATTTTCTTTTTAGCTTAAAATACTGTTGGTCCAAAGAACAAACAGTAGAGTCTCAGGGCAAAATGTAATGGAGGTCAAGGTGAATCCACGTGTTTCTTTTTTTTTTTTTTTTAACCTGAAGGGTTAGAGGCACTTTGATACCACCTTCCACTAATACAACTCCTGTCACTTCCAGTTATAAAAGGGAAAAAGTATGACTTCTGCAGCTGCAGACACAGTAGCCATGATAGTCTCTAACCCACCTACACACCTGTGGGTACCAGCTCACCAAAGTCAGTGGTCTGCACACCTCATCTGTGACTCTCACAGTCTCCCTGTCAGGAGGTCTTATGATTATCCACACTTTACAGATGAGGAAACTGAGGCTGGGAGATTGACTACCTTGTTCAAAATCTTCTAAAATTATCAATCATTTTATCTTTTTGGAGTTTTAAGTCTATGTTTTACTAAACATTCTTCCTCCTCTTCCTCTCCTTCTCCTCCTCCTTTTCCTCCTCCCCCTCACCTTCTTCTTCTTCTTCTTCTTCTTCTTCTTCTTCTCCTTCTCCTTCTCCTTCTCCTTCTCCTTCTCCTTCTCCTCCTTCTCCTTCTTCTCCTTCTCCTTCTTCATGGTAAGTATACTCTGTAATCCTCATTACCTATTTCACCCATCCCGCCTCCCACCTCCTTTGTGGTAACCATCAGTTTGTTCTCTATAGTTGACAGTCTGTTACTTGGTTTGTCTCTCTCTCTCTTTTTTCCTTTGCTTGTTTGTTTATTAAATTCCACATGAGTGAGACCATATAGTACTTGTCCTTCTCAAACTGACTTATTTTGCTTAGCATAATATTCTCTAGACGTATCCATGTTGTTGCAAATGGCAAGATTTCATTCCTTTTTATGGCTGAATATTGTTCCTGTGTGTGTGTGTGTGTGTGTGTGTGTGTGTGTGTGTGTATACACCACATCTTCTTTATCTTTTCATCTATTGATTTACATTTGGGCTGCTTCCATAATTTGTCTATTCTATATAAAACTGCAATAAACACAGGGGTGCATGTATCCCGTTGAATTAGTGTTTTTGTGTTTTTTGAGTAAATACTCAGTAGTGCAATTATTGAATCGTAGGACAGTTCTATTTTTAACTTTTTGAGAAAACTTCATTCTATTTTCCACAGTAGAAAATACATCAGTTTGTATTCCTACCAACAGTGCAAGGGGGTTCATTTTTCTGCACATTCTCTCCAACACTTATTTCTTTTTTGATTTTAGCCATTCTGACAGGTGTGAGCTGATAACTCATTGTGGTTTTGATTTGCATTTTCCTGATGGTGGATGATGTTGAGCATCTTATCATGTGCTTGTTGGCCTTCTGTATGTCTTCTTTGGAAAAATATCTGTTCATTTCTTCTGTTCTTTTTTTTTTTTAAATAGGACTATTTGATTTTGGGGCCAGACATTCTATTAAATTCTCTTTCCCTCGACTACAAACTTTACTGAGTAGATGATGATATTGGGGACTGGGCATAGATGGGAACTCTCTACACTTTCCACTCAGTTTTGCTGCGAACCTGAAACTTCTTTAAAAATACCATTTATTAAAGTAAACAATAAGGGGTTAGTAAGAATTTCAGCTCTTGATATTTGTGTGATCTTGAATAAGTTCTTTATCTCTCTGAGTCTTTTGTGTTTATTCTGTAAAATTAAGATAATAATAGTTTCCATACCAATATTGAGAAGATTAAATGAACATATCTCTATTTATATACCTGTGTCTATATCTAATCTCCTGACTCATTATGAGTGCTCAAAAAATTTGCTTGTTCCTTACTATTAAATTCCGTTATGTCACACATGAAGGACATGGTGAGTTTAAAGCAGGACAAGACTGAATCCAAATATCCTACCTCCTGTTTATTGCATTTTTCACAATCCCACACTGTCCCAGAAACCCAGTTTTGTGTGCAGTAAGAGATGCCTGTCTGTGCGTATTGTAACTTGTGTGACCTGCATGATGGGGGATACTCACCATGTTGACTGACAGAAAGAACTTATTTGGCGGATTTCATTTGCTCAGATTATCCTTGCTAAATTGTACCAGGCACATTTTTTAGGCCCTGTTCAGTTTCTCTGTAATCACTTTCAACAGTCTTAAGCTGTAAGGAGGCCTCTTAAGCAGTGTGATAAGGAACAATAGAGTCTTCTCCACCAGAGAGCCTAACTGTGCTCTGTAGTCTGGGAGCAGACTTGAAGCCTACTGGTTCTGACAGGTGAAAAGCTGTGCCCTTTAGTCATGGATGAGCCACTTCCAGAAAACGATAATTCACTCTCTTTTGGATGGTTTAATTGCTTAACTGCCAGATGGTTTCTTCTAGTCCCTTCTAAATTTATTATTTTGATTCTCCAAATCACAAGCACGTCTATTCTACAGAGCAAGGGTTTTAACCTCTTGGCATTAGGAAATGCTTTAAGAATCTGATGAAATCTGTGGGCCTGCCCCTCAGAAGATGCACACACACATACAGCAACCTTTGCAAAATGTTTGAATGGAACCTCAGGGAACTAAACCCTACTGTAAAAAGCCACAGACAACAAAAATACTCACACACATAAAGGATGCAAAACTAATACTGGAAAATAAAATGATGCAAAATACCAAGGAGTTGTTCCTCTCTCTTAAAAAAATGAACCCCTAAAATGAGCCACCTCCCAGAAAAAGGGTTATTTCTTACTGCACCTGAACGGGATTTTGTTTGGGCTGCCTATGAATATGGTCAAGAGTGATAAAAGGTCAGTTAGAACTATTTCAGCAAAAACTAACAAATAAAGAACCCAAAAATAACAACAAAGAACACCTCACCTAATTCTAGTGGAACAAAGACAGCCAATATTTAAAATATTTATTGAAATAATAATTCTTAATAAATTCTTAAGAAAGTATGATTTTCCTTTTCTTTATATCACAAGAGGCTTATTAAGTCATTGTTGAGGCTTGAAAGAAATCTTTTTAGAAAAAACAGAATACAGTATAGCAAGAAGATAGAGTGCTTCAGAATGGAAATTTCCAGTTGGGAAACATGGGCTCAGTAAACTATTTGATACATTTGACCATGTGGAAGATTGTTTTGAGAGGCTGTTTGAGAGTGAGAGAATTAGATATAGTTACATACAAAACTAAGGAAAAAAAAATTTTGTAAGTGTTAACTTCTGGAGAAATAAAAGCGGTACATGAAGGAAATAATTACAGCTCACCACTTGGTTTAGCAGGGAACAGTTTAAACATGATAATTTAAACAAAAACAAGGTGGGGGGCAGGCAAGGACACTAATAGTTATCTTTTATAAAAAGAATTGAATAGATTATACTTAAAATTGATAAATCAAGAAATACCAGCAGGCATGTAATGTTTAGAAATGTGGAGATAAACTATATGGAAAAACAGAAGGCATTAAAAGTGCTTAGTTTTGGCCTTGAGGCTAGAAAATCAGAAGTGTGAGGGAGTAGATATTAATTTTTTAATATGACTTAAAATTTTTTTTTAATGTTTATTTTCAGAGAGAGTGACAGTGCATGCATGAGTAAGTGGGGGAGGATTAGAGAGAGGGAGACAGAGAGAATCCCAAGCAGGCCCTGAGCTGTCAGTGCAGACCCCAAAGAGAGGCTCAACGTCCCCAACCGTGAGATCATGACCTGAGCCAAGATCAGGAGTCAGACACTCAACTGACTGAGCCACCTGAGAGCCCTTTTAATATGACCTTTTTAAAAGTCACATAATGGACTTTAAAAAAATCAAGTTTTACACAAATAGCTGTTTCTGGATCTTCTTTTTTAAAAAAACGTATTTATTTTTAAGTAATTTCTACACCAAATGTGGGGATCAAACTCATGACCCCGAAACCAAGAGTTGCACACTCTTCTAGCTGAGCCAGCCAGGCACCCTTCTGGGTCTTCCTGAGTAAGTATAAGATCTGAAAATACTGGACTCTAATTCAAGCCTCTTCAGGCCCTGAGGATCATCTGCCCCCTGAGAATGGACTTGTGTTCTCACTTTCCCTTCAGCTTTTCCCAGTCCCTCTGTTAGCTTGTGTGAATTCGAGCTTTCCAGCCTTCTCTTTGATGAATGTTTTAGTGTTACTACCTATTAATAACATTTAATGAAGGAGTGCCTGAGTGGCTCAGTGAGTTAAGCCTCCAACTTTGGCTCAGGTCATGACCTAGGGTTTGTGAGTTGGAGCCCCGAGTCCAGCGTTGGGCTCTGCACTGACAGCTCATAGCCTGGAGCCTGCTTCGGATTCTGTCTGTCTCTCTCTCTCTCTCTCTCTCTCTCTTTCTCAATCTCTCTCTCTCTCTCTCTGTGCCTCTCCTACTTGTCCTCTCTCTCTCTCTGTCTATCTCTTTCTCTCAAAAAGTAAATAAATAACCATTAAAAATTAAAAAAAAAAGTTACCAGAAATTCAATAGTTCCATTAGCTTTTACTCTAATTTCTATTTCTTCTTTTAATTCAAGTATAATTTTAAAAATTACATATTGTTAAATCATACATATACTGTGATCCTAATCCTACCACATTTTTTCTACCCCTAAAGCTTCCCAGAGGTGTCTGGAATTGTGTTCACTAAAGGTAGCATGTGCTAATCTGGGAAGAGGGATAGGGGTGATTTATCGCTTTCTTTCTGTGTGGTTTTCTATATTACTTGACTTTTTCTTTAAGTAAGAAGTCTATTATTTTTATAAAAAGCAAAGTCATAACTTAAAAATAATCTCACCCATTCAACAACTCTTTTTGAAGGTCTATTTGTAGACAAAATGATGTTTTTTTCCTCTTTACCACCCCCATGTACTTTGTTGCTAGGATTAGTTCTTTACCAAGCTAAGCTTTTATGTTTTATCCAACTATATTTGCAAGTATGGGGGCGCCTGGGTGGCGCAGTGGGTGAAGCGTCCGACTTCAGCCAGGTCACGATCTCGCGGTCCGTGAGTTCGAGCCCCGCGTCAGGCTCTGGGCTGATGGCTCGGAGCCTGGAGCCTGTTTCCGATTCTGTGTCTCCCTCTCTCTCTGCCCCTCCCCCGTTCATGCTCTGTCTCTCTCTGTCCCAAAAATAAATAAACAATGAAAAAAAAATATTTGCAAGTATGTAAGTTACTGAGGTCACATATTTAGTTTGTGTGAGTGTATGTATTCATAACTATATTCCCAGTGCCTAGAGCAGCACCAGGCACAGAGTAGGCCCTCAGGAAACATCTTTTGAAAGACTCAATGGAAAAAGAGCTGGGAGAATCTTTCATAAGAAGTCATTTGGCAAAAGTGTTTATAAGAAGTATTCAAAGGTTACTAGGTATTCATCATGCCCTTTTGAAGGAACTCAGAATACCTGATAATTATATTTTCTCTAAGGACAGTTTTATAAGTCAGATATCAGGGAGTAGAGATTTTGGTTGCATAACTATCATTTATTGTTCCTCACTTTCAACACTGCCGACCAGTGTGAAATGGGTGTGGGACTCATTGCCTTTTGAACAGAGCAGTATGGGGAAACAATGACTCATATTATAGTGAGAAATGGAAATGACAACCCAGATCAAAAATGTCTAAGCTATTGGTGAATCTAACTGAGAACTACACAGAGTGGCAGGAGAGTCACCATGGGTCTACTGTGTCTTGTATCTGAGCTGCTTGTGATGATTGACAAGAGAAGTTCCCAGAACCATGACTTTGACTTTGGCAGGATCCCTGCTCCCTGCTTAGTTTTTCTTTTCTTTTTTTTTAAACTGAAGTACAGTTGACATAAAATATTATATTATTTTCAGGTGTAAAACATAGTGATTTGACAATAGTTATTACAGTATTATTGAATATATTCCCTTTGCTGTACTTTTCATCCCTATAACTTATTTATTTTATAACTGGAATTCCCTGCTTCCTTTTATCCCATAGGCTCTTTGGACTCATTCAACTTCCCTTTTCTCTATAAACCCATGCCTAGCTGTGGAGTAAGAACATCTCACTTCCTTTTTGTACCATGGCATTCTCTTTATTTCTTTGCTCCTATAGCATTTTGGATGCAAGAAAATGTGCTAGTTCAGAGTTTACACTCCAGGTTAAACAGACTTGGTTTTGAACACTTTGGCAGTTTATAGGCTTGGACAAGGCACGCTGTGTCTCTAGAGCATCTGTTTGTTCATCTATAATAATAGTGTAGTCACTACAGTATTATCATGAGTGACTAAGTAAAAACATACACACAAAGCACTTAGCACCATGTCTAGCAAGCAGGAAGTACACAGGGATTAGCCAGTACAACTGACATTGTCATAAGTATTTGTTTATATATTTGTCTCCTTTAGTAATGAACTTCCCCAGGACAGAAATTGTGTCTTAGTCATCTATAGAATTCCATTGACCTAGAAACATAACTTGAGTGTAGAAGTTGCTCAGTAAATCTTTGAATAACAAATAACTGCATATAGGTATACACACACACATATATGTGTGTGTATGTGTATATATATATATGTATATATATATAATGTTTATGAATATATATAACAGGTAGATACATGATATACGATGAGATAAAATGGCCTTTTGAAGCTCTAATTTGCTTGTGAACATGGATAGCATTATTAGAATACTTATATATATCACTATTAAAACTCTGATTTAATTATGTTGGATTTTTTCCCTCACCATAGTTGGAGCTTTTCTAAGTTTAGTTACTCTTGGCTTCAAGAAACTTGGTTCTTTAGGGCAAGACCCAGTCCCCAAGAAAGGAGATTCCACTTCCTTTCAGTAGGAATGTCACTCTGTGGGCCAATTTTGGATTAAACTGAAGAGAACAAATGGAGTGCTTTGGGACAACTGGTCCTTTGGGGGCAGGGATGTGCTGCTGGTCACTTGTTATTGGAATCTCTCTTCTGTGATGTGCAACCCCTTCCTAGGGTCAGATTGTTTTTTGTAGTAGGGAACTTGTGATAAGGCTGACACAAAATGGAAACTCCAGAGGGTAGGGTGGAAGAACCAATTTTGGGGGAATCAAAAGTTAGATGTTGAAAATGTGAGTCTTGGTTGATACTATATTCAAGTAGATTTGTCCAGAGGGCAGAGGAGATAATAATGTTATAGAGGTAAAAATATGGCTGATACCACCAAATTCCATGAGAGATCACAGAGGCGGAGGACTGAGAAAAGGTTGTTTGAAGTAATTTATAGCTGTTTGAAGTAATCTCTTTCTAGATATCTGTTCATCTCCAGTGTTCATGTCATGCTCTGCAGTTGGCAAAGGACATCACACAGTCTAGTTAAGATAGAACTGCTTTTGATTCCACAAATAAAACTGGGAGTTGAGAATACTTTATCAGGCAGATCTGTAGTAGATCTCTGTCTCTGTATCCAGGACAATATCCACTGAACCTTATTCCAGCTCTTTTCACAACCAGCTCTTGCCACAGAAGTCAACTTCTGGGAATGTAACTGATGACCTTTATGAGATCATTTTTGTTTGTGTGCAGAAACAATATTCAGCTATTTGAGTGATAAGAACTGGTAGCATTGGAGCAGACCCCATGTCAAAAAGAGAAAGGAAAAGGAAAAAGACGTGTAAAATTATAGTTAGAAGAACAAGATTTTATGAAAATGGTAAACTAGAATGGAGAGAAGGCAGCAGTGGAGAGAGATAGATGGAAGATGCTGGAGGAAGCAAAAGGGAGTCAAATGCAGGAAGAAAAATGAAGGAACAAAATGGGGAGACTGGGGGCTTAGTGTGGAAAATCAAAACATCTTCCTCTGAGCCTTGAGGGAAGGATAAAATGGCACAAGGAAAGTCATAGTCATTTTGTAAGATCAGGATATTTGAGAGATTGGCACATTATTCATATATAATTACATATCAGTAAGATTACCCTTTATTAAGTTATTACTATGTGTCTTGTATTATGTTCACTTTAGTTCTTGTGACAATCTTTGTGGTAGGAATTATCACCATTTTACAGTGGAGAAAACTGAGGCTCAGTGTAAGTAACTTGCTCAAGGTCAGTGAACAGCCCAAGCTCACATATCTGTCTGACCTCCCAACATGCCTTTTTTGCCAGTTATGAAAATCTTTGGAGAGCTGATGAGAGCAGAAAGTTCTTTCCTCTGATAAAAAAAAAAAAGCACAAAGGCACATATGCATCACATTTTATATGCAATTGCAGGAATTTCATGACCCACTGAAACCCATCTATGGACCTGACCCCTGTGGATGTGTTGACACCACATAAGAACAATAAGCCAATTTTCAACAGAATAACCTTTAAATATGTGTTAGCTTTCCAAGTCATCACAATGTGATGCTATTTGAATAACATTTCTGTGGCTCCAAACATTTCTGGATCTCCAGCTTCAGAATGTCCTCAGAACCCAGTTACTGGCCACAGAAAAAAAATCAGTCCCAGTTACTTTTGTTTTCCCCAAACAGTATTTGTTGTCTTGCCTTGTTCATTATCTTTGGTTTCAAATGCCTGTTGGCTATTTTCAAAATTGCCAACCATTCTCAAAGGATTCCATTCCATTAAAGAAATCAAAAAAATATGCAGTAGGCTCAGAAAGAAACCCTAAAGGGGCATTTTAGAAGGGGTTCTCTCTGAGGTTAAACCTTAAGATAAGAAACTGTTCTCAAATACAACCATATGATAGCAACACATGCTGTCTGTGGTTATTACTTTAATGCAGTATTCTTAGTTCAGTGTCTAAGGTAAGAAATACCTTTAAAAAATATTACTTTGAGAATACACTAAATGTGATTATTGTAAGTTATCTAGTAAAAATTACTCTTTAAAGTTTTTTTTTTTGATTATTGGAAATAGAACTTTGTCACTTGTGTAGGTACACTTTAGCATCACTTTTGTAAATCTAGTCCTTCAGTGAACCTATGTAGAAATAGTTCACGTCTTAGTCAAGGTCACTTGGTGTGTTTGTATCCATAATCTGATTTAATTTTCAGTGCTTCTGAGAAGTTACTGAGTAACTATACCTAAAATAATGGCTTTTAAAAATAGTCATTTCTTGTGGCAGTTTTTATGATATCCTCTTTTCTTCTCAAACCTGACTTAAATATATCTATTTTAAAAATTAATTTTGTTTTGGGAATATGATGTTACTCCTTGGATCATGAAAATAGTTCTCTAAGTGTATAAATTAACTTTGGATGTTTAAGTTACCAATTATATTGACTAGAAAATTTCTTCTTTCCTTTTTTAATGTTTATTTATTTTTAGAGAGAGAGTGTGTGAGTATATGCATGAATGGGGGAGGGGCAGAGAGAGCGGGAGACAGAGAATCCCAATCCTGTGCTGTCAGCACAGACCCTGATGCAGAGCTCTATCTCACAAACCGTGAGATCATGACCTGAGCCAAAATCAGGAGTTGGATGCTTAATTGACTGAGCCACCCAGGAGTCCCAGAAAAGTTCTTCTTTCTGACCATATACCCCTACAGTGCATAAAAAGCCAGGGACCGTCTATATTGTACATAAATGTCAATGTATAGTAGAGTATAATTAAAATGTCCACAATCTCTTTTTATGTTCCGTCCTGCATAAATGATGATTGACTTGGCTGATGTCTATTTATAACAACCTGATGGGCTCCCCTTCTGGAATAGACTTGAGGGCTGCAGAGATGAGTATACTTCTTATATTGTAGCAAATAGTTAAAGCGTTGGTTCTCACTTTTTTTATTGCTCCCCACATATCCATTCACAAGTTCTTATAGGCAACACAACCCCATCAGTAACTAATTATTAGGTTATTGATAATATTGGTTGTGGGTAACATGCGTGGTTTGAAGTCCAGGTGCTTGTTCTAACGCTATTACTTTCCTTCTCATGGAGATAGTCATACTAATGCACTGTGGTACTGTAGTTGACAACCATTGGCATAAGGGATAGATAGATGATGTCCCTCATAGTTCCTCAGTACATTTAGTGTTGATTCTTGATACTCATGTTATGATCCAGGAATCAGCAGCATCAGTATGACCAGGAAGTTTGTTGGAACTGCACAATGTCAGGCCCCACCCCAGACGTACCAAATCAATATTTGCATTTTAACCAGATCACTAGGTGATTGTATACATACCACAGCTGGAGTAGCACTGACATAGATGGTTCTATGTAAAGTCATATACATAGAAATTGCAGAACATGCTGAATTGCTGTATGGATAGTGGCAAAAAACCACAAGTAGACTGAATAAACACACTTTCCCTCTCTGGCAAGCGATGGGTATGAATATGTAAAATGGTAAAACTCCTGATATTTGGCTCATTCATTTTAGCCTTTGGAATTGGTTATTTTTCCACTTCCATTGCCTTTCACGTTGTTTGGCCTTTTTGCTGGTTCACGTGGTGAAACTGACTAAGGCTCACCATCCAAATCAACATTTTAATTTGCTTCTTCCAGAAACAAGACTTGGTGGTTTCATTTTTTGTTAAACCACAGTTCTCATATGAAATAATCTGGTTTCGTCCCAAGTTAGGAGCGATGATTAAGGATGTGACCAACTAACAAAAAATAGATGGTAGAGCCAAGATGCAACTGTAGGTCTGTGTCACAAACAAAATGCTGTTCCTAAGCATTCCATGGGAGACTCTGCAGAACCCTGTAGGTCTAGCTGGAGTTTCAGGTAGCACAGTGTTATCTCTGGAGACATTATTTGGTAGAATGTTGAAGTGGATCCCCCTCCTCTCTTACTCTGCTGGTGGGAGTACATATTGGCATAAGCCTAGTAGAAGACAATTTGGTTAAACCTGTATAAAAAGCCTTGAAAAATGCACATTTGGTGATCCTGCCATTCCAGTGCTAGAATTTGCTTAAAAATAATCATATGTATGGATTAGTAAGTGAAGTGGTAGGTTAATTCTATGAATTAGTTAATTCTATGGCTTTAGTATCTAAAGGAAGGAAGAGAACCCTTCAGCCTGCTCTGCCATTGGCGATCCTCCTTCTACTCTCTGTAACCCCACCCCCACTCCCAAGGCTTCCTCAAAGTAATTGAGTGGCTTGTATAAGTCATTTCTTCTTACTTGGGGCTCACTTTCCTCATTTGGATGGGAAATTTGGTATATAGGCAGTATTTCTCAGAATATTATCTATGAAGACAATTTGAGTGAGAATCATTCATCACAACACCCCATGAATGAAGTGTTATTTTCTTTTTATTGGGGAGGAAACTGAGGCTCTGACTTTCATTTGACCCTTCGTGAGAGGTAGAGGTGGGATTTGAATCCACTTCTGCTGATTTCATTCCATTGCTTATTCTATCACTCTAGGTGCTAAGGAAACAAGCAAACAGAGAAGTGCTGACCCTGCCCTTGTGAGCTCATCCTAGGAGGGGGGGATTTTGAGGACTCTTTTCATATACCCCACATTGTTTCTTAAAATGGCTTTTTTGGTGAAAATACTTTTGTAAATCTTTAATTTACTACCATGGAAATAAGCCTGGTTTTTGTTTTTTCTTTCCTTTTTTTAATTTTTAGAAAAATAGCTTCTACTCTTCAGATATTTAGTTTTTGACAGCCAATCAAGATGCTACATCTCACTTTTAAGTTACGACCTTTTGGTGCTCAGTCAGTTGAGTGTCCAACTTCAGCTCAGGCCATGATCTCATGGTTTGTGAGTTTGAGCCCTGCATCAGGCTCTCTGCTGTCAGCTCAGAGCCCGCTTTGGAACCTCTGTCCCCCCCTTGTCTCTGTACCTCCCCTGATTGTACTTTGTCTCTCTCAAAAATAAATCAACATTAAAGAATAAGGTACAGACCTGTCTCTACTAGGAATGCATATTTCTCTACTTGGAAAGATGTTGCTGCTATGAACTGGAACAAGACAGACTCTCATTAAGTGGGTCATGTCTACTTTAACCAGATGTGCAAGCTTTTGCCTTTTGTTCCAGAAAAGCCCTGGTTTCATGTCTAGTAGTTATAGGTTTGGTATTGCTTTCAACTGTGCTGTTTATACTTGCATTATACTTCCTGCATGGCTTCTTGACTTTGGGGAAGAAATAAAACTGCTTTGAAGCATTCATTAAAGAGATGTATCTATTGGGCACCTCTTAATGTGCCTGGCACAGGGCAAAGCTATGGGGCTACCCAGTGAACAAAACACCCAAGGACTGGTATCCTCATGGATTCAAATCACTTTTTCAACAGTCCACTTTAAAACTCTTTCCCCCTAATTTTGTTAAGCTTCAGTGTAAAATCTGGTTGATTAAGAAAAGGATCTGTGATAGTTCTGTGATATAATCAAATTCATTGGAACTGTAATAGTATGCAACATTCTGCACAATTTAAAGCATTACTTGCAAAGAAGAAGACACACAATATATTTACTCCCTATGTTGAAACTGTGAATTAACCTTTTTTTGTAAATAGAGTCAAAGAATCTAGTTGCTTTGAAAATCCTGCCATTCTATTTAATGCTCTTTCATTATATTTGATCTTCAGTTTTATGGGCTGCTTTGGTTAGTGATGGTAATAGCAGAGAATTATTGTAGCCTTCAAGAGGATGAAAGGAAGAATGGAAATGATTAAAAGTAAGTTAGCTTTTTCATGCACAGGAGGTAGGAATAGTGAAGAAGCAGCACCACATTCTTAAAATGATTAAGCAATTTACTAGGGCATTTTGAAGCCTCATTAAAAATTAACAAATTGATCTTAATGCATCGCATCTCATTCTTTTGGCAGGTTGCCTAGTGCCTTAAGGCTTTGGTTAATGGGCCCTGATGATAATCTCTACCAAATGGCAGTAACCTAACATTTGAAAAATCATCTTTCCTTTTTGTTGATTGTAGTGAGGATAGATAGAAAGAGGTGGGATCTTAGAGTGATTTTCATAAAATTTTAATTTTTTGACTGTACAAAGAAGAAACCTGCCAAGTTTTGCTACTGCATCTGAGATTGTTTGGCTCACACTGAGATTATAAATGCTTTTGCTGAACGCCAGTTATATATACCTAGATTTAAGTAAATTAGATCAGAATCAAAGTTCTAGATTGTTATGAACTGCTTAAATTCACCATAATGGCATGGAAGTAGCAAGACAAGTATGGCGGCTTGGGCCTGTTATGGCCCAATAGCAGGCTTAGATCAGTGCTCTGGCTTTGTCCCATTTGTTCCTGCTCAGGGAGCCAGCATCCTTTGGCTGTTTGTTGCACTCCTATCAGCAGGTCAAGGAGCCTCTTGTGAACATCCATTCCTTGATCAGTAGTTTCATCTGCAGAGGACACCAAGCTTCTCTTTTTTTGCATGTATCCTTAATTCATATGAAAATTTGTGATATCAAGAGTCATTGAGTTAGAAAGGGCCCTAAAAGATTTAGATTCAAATACATGCCTTTTAAGTTTGTTTCTGTACCCCCATTTTGGGCTATGTAGCTTGCCTAAAGCCCTTTAACTAGACCATGGAAGAGAGTTACAACACGTCTCATCCCTTTGCTCATCACTCCCCCTCCTCTAAACATTGATCAAATTTTTCTACTTTATTCATTCACTCAACATATGTTCACACATGCACACACACACAGTATTTGTACTCAACTCATCCGTATCTCGTATATTAGCAGTACCTTTTCTAGTGACTTACACTTTTGAATATTTTGAAAGCTACCATGATACATGACTGTCTTTTTCCATTCATATTTCATGGGTAAACATAAAATTTAATTGATTGTACTTAATTGAAATAACAAGTATGATTGGAACTTGCAGTTTTGAGAACATAAATGAGTACACAACAGTAGAGAGGAGAAATGTGCACGGGTAGCAGAGGTGAGTATAGTTGCTGTGCGTGCTCAGCCTCCACGGGCATCAGCACACAGCAGTTAATCTGGCGATATGATTAAGAGGAGAGTCACCAAGAGAGTTGTCATAACTAACATTTACGGAAGGTTTGTTGTGGGCCAAGCGCTGAGTAACCGCTTCACTTACAGTCTCTCTTCTCGTCTTTATTGCAGCTATGAGGTTTAGGTATTATTACCCCCATTGACACAAAGGAAAAAAAAAAAGATCTCTGCTAAGTAGCTTGTCCAGAGTCACATTGCTAGCAAGTAGCAGAGCAAGAGAAAACCCAGATCTGGCTATCTCTGAAAACTTTCTTTTTAACTGTGGTTCTGTATTATAATAATGGATTTTGACTATCGAACATCTCAAGGAAATCTACGCCTGCAGAAAGAATGAATGCAGATATCACAAAAGAAATCTCCACCTGGGTGAAAAACTGTCATTTTCCCCTGCTTGGTATCAGTTTGTTCCTATTCCTGTTACAGGAAATTTGGGAGAGAAGTTTTGTTGAAGGAGCCTGGAAAAACACAGGCAGTGACTTTTGGGTTCTGCATAAATGAGGGCAAATAAACAAAATGTCTCCTCCTGGTCCAAGTTATTTATTAGAAAGTTTACAATTTCAGCAGTGAGTGATGTCAGATTTAATATATCCTCAGGACTTGCAAGAGCTCTGTCAGCTTGCAAATTTCTGAGCTAGGAACATGGAGACTTTATAATAGACATGTGTTTTCTTGGGGTTCCTTGTACTGTTTCTCCTCCCTGTTCACTTTCAGTCTCAGTTTTGGTGAAAGCTTTGATCTTTAATTAGAGAGAATAATTAGGATAATTAGGGAATGTTTGTGGTTTTTATTGGTGATTTAGATCGTGATATGTATATGGCTAAACTGTTAGATGGATGAACCTGATTTCCTATACACATACACATTTTTTTTTACCTTCCCTACCTCCAGGAATTAAAGGGTATTTTAGAAATACGTTTAAAATGGAAAATTGACCTTGGCTTTATGATGTAAGTCTTGGAGTAAGCCAACCATTTGTTTTGGGAGGCTTCTGGAGCTGGGTCTCTTGATCCTCATTCTATTTAATGACGTCAAGATAGTCCTGGGTTTAACAGATTTTTTGAATCTCCTTTACCAATGGGATGTTCCTGCATTAAATTATTTTGGCACTCCATTTCATGGAGCACCTTTATCATCAGCATATTTATTTCACACTTTTTGTACATTTTCATGCAGTAAGGAGTGAGTTCTTTCCTTCTTGCCTCTGAGAGATAACACAGAGCTCCTAGTTTATCCAGAACAGCCTCTTGCTTCCACGGTGCTGTGCTGATAAAGGCTTAACAACAGGTTCTCAGTGGAAAAAAACCAATGCCCTGACTCTGATTGATAGCATTTGGTGATTTCCATGGTGTAAATATTTCCCTCATGGCCTATGTGAAGCTACCATACTGACATCACTGAATGTGGGGTTGGGAAGAGATGTATACAGTCAGTTCTCAGGAGCTGGTCTGAGCCAACTTCACCCCTCTGTCCTTGAATACAATAGTACAATTGTGTGGGCTCACTTCTGATGATGTCAGTCAGTGTGAAGGCAATGAAAATCTTCCTCTTGTAGTACTTCCTTGCTGAGTTTTCCAGTTATTGCTTTACCGACTCTTTTATTTACTAGTTCAAGTGCACTGATTGGCTCACTGGGCTAATCATCCAACATAGGCTCAGGTCATGATATCACAGTTCAGTTCGTGAGTCTGATCCTGGCATCAGGCTCTCTGCTGTGAGCACAGAGCCTGCTTTGGATCCTCTGTCCCCCTCATTCTCTTCCCCCAACCCCCGCTGTGTGTGTCTCTCTCTCTCTTTTAAAAATAAACAAAACATTAATCACAAAACAAAACAAATGCACTTATAAGTGAAGGATTTTGTTTTAGGGGTTGTTTGTATATGAATGTATGTGTCTATATACATATATAAACTTATGATATAATACTTACATTTATTTATGTAAGTTGATATTTTTTTTCTGTTTCAGGCTTTCATTTTTAGTGATGGACCACCATATTTTCTTAGTGTTTCCAAGGGTCTCTGGCCTTTTCTGTCCAATTTGCTCCCTTCAGCCTCCAGAGTAATGAACTCAGTAATAAAATCAATTGAAGCATGAGTCCATTAGTTTCAACTCTCTTTTCCACTCTGTCCTCACCAATTTCCCTAGTGCAAACAGTTCCTGTGGTGAGGACGTGCTGCAGTATATATGGTTTTTTGCAAGAGGGAAATAACTGTGCTGATCTGATACCAGCCCACAATTTTATGCAAGGCCTTCCAAACACTTGGACAGGATTCCAGGTGCAAGTAAGGTGATTCAAATAATCTTTTAATGACACAACGAAATGGGATTAGCTTTCTGATGAAATGTCTTCTGTTTTTCCTGTCATATTCTGAAGCTCCCTATATTGAATTGTATAACATCAGCAAGATGAAACATAGAAGAACACTACCACCCACTGGTCTTTCCTTCTCAGGACAAAATTTCCAAACCGAAGATAGGTTTGCTCTTCTTGGATAATCTTTTAGTCCTTTTATATGTGGTATGGGGAAATAACCACACCAGTCAGAATCACGTAGACACCTCACACTTTGATAATCCCTTCTGCCTCAAACACATGGGAATGCTAGGTACAATATGGTAAGAGAGCAGAAAACAAAGACATAACTGGCTCAAAAACAAAATAAATATTTTGGGGCCTCCAAATCCCTGAGAGTAAGCAAAGCTGATGCTGCTGTTTTTGATGACTTTCTCAAATGTCCCCTTCTCAGTAAGGCCTCTTCTGGACACTGAGCTAAAGCAAATTCTCCTTTCTCTAACTCCACAAGCACTATTCTTTTCCCCTGGTCCATTTTAATCCTTGGCTCCTGTCTTCTAACATAGTAGATATTTCACTAATTAATCATCTTGTCAGCTCCAGGAAGGTGGAGATCCTGCCTCTCAAATATTTGTGAATGAGTAAATGAATGCTAACACACGCAATGCATTTGGCAAAGTAGTAGCAGGTAGTAAATGTTCAATCAATATTAATGTTGTTACTGCTACTGTGAACAGACAAGTCTTGGCGCTGACGTGGTCTGACTTTTCCTGCCTCATTTCTGTCTGTCTCTCTCTCTCTCCCCCACCCTTCTGCTGCCTTTGCCTGTATATTTACTGCTTTTTTTCCCCCTCTACTACTCTTTCTTTTCTTCCCCTTCTGTCCAGTGTTGGATCCAATGCCTTGTGCCTGTGGAGAATAGCTGAGGCCACTGCAGACCTCGGTTTCACAGTGTGAGCTGCATGTATGTATTGGGTGGCCAATAGGAGAGGGCGTGGTGGGAGAATGAGGAGACTCATGGCATGGATTGAGGAGTAAGACCCTTCTTCTCCCTCTCCCATCTCAACTTCACTGCCATGTCCACAGGGCTCAAAGTGGTGAAAATTGTTGAGGGATTTCATTAGGCAAGAACACTTTCAGCAACAGACACCCTGTGTTGTCGGGTTGTAGCTGCCCAGCAGTTGTGGGGAACCATTGCATTTCAGAGCTGGAGGATACTTGGAACATGCTGTGGTCTGTCTCCACTGCTGCAGCCTTATGGAAATAGACCAGGCTCTGGGGCCGTACAGGCTACTCTCTTTAGCCAGCTCTGTGATTTTCTGAAAGTCACTTAAACTTCCTGAGCCTTGATTTCCTCAATTATGAAATAGGAATTATGGTTGCTTGCAAGATTGTTATGAAATTGGGAATTTAACCAGTTAATTTTTTTTATTAAGCATCTATTATGTGCCAGACCTGTGTTAGATGATGGAAATATAGTAGTGAGCAAAAGAAATACTCTCTTTGCCCTCATGGAACTTATAATCCCGCTGGGAAAACAGATACTGAATAGTGACAGGTACAGAGTAGAACCTCAGAAAATGGTAGCTATCTGATTACTCATTTAAAAATGAGGGCATTGCAGCACCAATCATGTTAAGGGACATGCTCCAAATAGCACAGTTACTTTTGGCAGAGTCAGAACTTTATGGTAAGGCCCATAGTGTAAAATAAAGTATAAGTAAAACCTTGGATTGCAAGTAACTTGTTCTGTGAATGTTCCACAAGGCAAGCAAACATTTCTAAAATATTTTCTCAGTGTTTATTTTTGAGAGAGAGAGAGAGAGAGAGAGAGAGAGAGAGAGAATGGGTGCATGTGAGTGGGGTAGGGGCAGAGAGGGATAAAGAGAGGGAGACAGAGGATCTGAAGCAGGATTTGTGGTGTAGGCACAGAGCCCAAAGTAGGGCTCAAACTCACAAACCACGAGACCATGACTCGAGCAAAAGTTGGATGCTTCATCGACTGAGCCACCCAGGCATCCAAAGACAAGCAAACATTTCTAATAAATTTTAACTTAATAAATGAGCGATGTCTTGCAATACAAGTTGTACGTGATGCTGAATGTCACATAATCACAACTGAGCCAATGGTTCTTGAAATTCGCTTTGATGTACAAGTGCTTTGGATTACAAACATGTTCCCGGAACAAATTATGCTTGCAAACCAAGGTTTTTCTGTACTTGTTACAGGGGCTGGTTGTGGTACCCAAAACCTTCGTGATGAAACTTCACCTTTTGGTTCCTGTGGAGGTAGCATCTCCTGACCAAGGGAGCAAGGATCCTTCTAGCATTGCCAGGTGTTCCCAGGTCAGACTTGCTTTATGTCACCTGGAATAATTTAAAAGCCAAAGATCGCCCATTTTATGTGAAATTTTTTTATGCTTTCACAGGTTCTTGGAGAATCTGCCCATGGATCAGTAACATAAATCAAAAGCTTATGTTTAAATGAGCATAGATCTACATTGACCGCAAAACTGTTATTGAGGAGAATGTCCATTATGTAACTCAATGACTCTCATTAATGGACTCATAGAAGAAATTTGAGAATTTAGAGCGAACAAAATTTGTGCTTCCTATTTTCTTGCAATGAGAACAACATAAATAATCATGTTTGTCTTTTTGCACAGGCTGCCGAAAGTCTTGGAGTCAAAATTCATGTCCAGTCACAAGGAATATATAAACCCTTGAAATTGGCAAATATTTCCTTCTTATTTCCTTGGTTCTGATATGTCTTTCATTTCTATTATTTTATTATCTCTATGTCCTTTAACTTGAGCTAATATACCAAAATAGTACATTTCAAAACTGCTTTCCTTTGTAGGGCAGAGAGTGACACTATGAGGGAAAAAATAGAGCACTGAGGTAGATAATGGAGAAAAACATGAATGAGGATGACTTCTGGGCAATTGTTTTGTCACAAACCCTTTCTATCAAGTATTGATAGACTTTCCGTTTGCTGCTGATGGAGTGAAGTTCAAGGACCTGTGATCTTTGGTTGACCTGGATCTCATCTCAAAATGAATACCTTCCAGTCCTTTCCTTTTGTCTTTGTGTACATTTGCCAGGATATTAGATAGGGCACAGCAGTTAAAAGCTTCTTGGTTCCATATTTCTCATTTATCTAGATTTGCAAGGTCAGTTTAGTCTTGGCTTCCAGTGCATTGCTGTGATTAGGATTTTGTTCTCAGGGACCAAAGCTACATTTACCTCTATTTTCTTTATGTTTATGCCCTAAATTCATATCAATTTTCTGCAGCACAGCATACTTGCTGCAGAATTGGCTCTTCTCTGCTGTTCTTGTTGCTATTAAGAAGGAAACAAAATATTTGGACTCAGCTCTCAAATAGGAATATGTTTTTATCAAGTAGAACAATAAAAACAGCATAAAACTACTCAGATTCCCCTACCTCTGCAGCCTGGTGACAAAGTGGGGGCACGGTAAGAGTCACAGAGAAGCCAACTTCTGGCCCAGCCCAATTAGTGATATTGCTGTGACCCAGCGTTCTCCCTAGTTGCAGGGAGTGCTGAGTTCCCCACCATATACTCACCAAACCCCAAGGATGATCTTCCCCTCTTTTTTGCCACAGAGATCCTCTCTGCTGCTTCCTTTTCTGTATTTCTCCAGGGATCCTCTCCTGATTGTAATGCTTGTGAGTCCTTTTGAGGACAGTTTTCCTGGTGTTCCGTCCACCTGGCCATAGCACTAGAGCTGTGGTTGTAGCCACTGCTCTGCTCCTGTCCCATGGCCTGCAGGCACCCCTGACCAGTTTTCCACAGAAGAAGTACCTTTGTCCTCAATTGAATACAGACCCTCTAGCATAACTATCCCTTTACTTGACCTGCTCACTGATTCACGGGGCAAGGGTAGTGGCTGTTACACACCCAAATCTGTTCTCCCGCTCTTCCATATAATATGGCTGCCTAGTCAGAGGCTATTTTTTCCCGGTCTACTCTGCAGCTAGGTAAGGACATGGAACTAAGCTCTCACTAATGGGATGTAAGAATTCAAATATTTAGTTATGTAAAATGAAAGCGTTTGCCTTGTACATTAGTTTTCCTCCTTTCCCCTGGGAAATGTCAGCGATGAGGACAGAACTCTAGTGCAATAATTCTCAAAGTGTGTTCCACAGACACCTGGAGGTTCCTGAGGCCCTTTCAGGGAGTCTGGGAAGTCAAAACTATTTTCATAATATTAGGATGTTATTTGCCTCTTTCATGTTTTGCATTTGCATTGATGGTGCCAATGCGATGCTGTGTGAAGGTACTGGTCCCAAGCATGAATCGAGTCACTAATACCCAACTGTCCCAAGAGTCATCACATTCTTCACAGACTTGTACTTGCAACAAAAGAAAACAAAAATTGCCAGTTTCAGTTAAGAATATCCTTGAAGAAGCATTACAAATAATGACTTTAATCACCTTGTTGAGTACATGTCTTTTTAATATTCTGTGTAATGAAATAGGAAGTGTGCATAAATACTTCAGATACATGTGGAAATATGTTGTCCCAAGGAAAGCATGTGTGTGATTGTTTGAGTTTCAAGTTGAACTAAACAGCATTTTTACCTGAAAGAATGATTGACAAACTGTGTTTATTCAGACATTTGGCATAAATTTTCTTGAAAATCAGCTTGTCACTTCATGGAAAAAACCAAACAGTATTACCAATGACAAAGTTTGAGTTTTCAAATGAGAATTTCAATTTTGGAAAATATGTAACTGCCACCATGAATTTACCAGCATCTCAATATTTAAAAACTTTTGTGATGAGATCGGTGGTGATACCAGTGAATATGATTTTTTAACATTGTGCAATAAAATCTGTCAATATTTGAAAGTTCTGCATAGCTCAGTGAACCAGTAATTTCTTAAGGACCAATGCATAATGTTACAAAAGCATGCATGGGTAAAAGATTGATTGGGTATGTTAAACAAGAAACTTGCTTGTTTGCTTGATAACTTTTGGCAATTGTATTCGGTTATATGGTCACCACAACACCAGTGGGTTTTAATGTAACAGAGTATGAAAAGATTATGGATATGTTTCAGATTTTGTATTGCAACTCTGAAGAAACTACTACTTGAGCTTTGGTGTAGTATCAAAGAACAATAGTCATAATTATCTGAAAAGGCTGTAAAATACTCCTCCCTTTCTCAGCTATATAGTTGTGTGAGTCTTGATTCTCTTCACGTAATTTATTTTTTTTAATTTTTAAAAATGTTTTATTTATTTTTGAGAGAGAGTGAAAGTGAGGGAGGGTAGAGAGAGGGGGACAGAGGATCTGAAGTGGATTCTGCACTGACAACAGAGAGCCCAATTTGGGCTCGAACTCATGAACCATGAGATCATGACCTGAGCTGAAGTTGGACATTCAACTGACTGAGTCACCCAGGTGCCTACCTCTCTTCACATACTTTAAATAAAACAACTTGCTGCACTAGATTGAATGCAGAAGCAGTAGCAGCTTCTGCTTCTTCTTCTTCCCCCCTCCTCTTCCTCTTCTCTTTCTCCTCCTCCCCCATCTCCCTCTCCATCTCCTCTATCTCCTCCCCTCCCTCTCCTCCTCTTCCCCTCCCAGTCCTTTTCTTCCTTCCTTCCTTCCTTCCTTCCTTCCTTCCTTCCTTCCTTCCTTCCTTCTTTCCTTCCTCCTACCCCTTCTCCTCTTCCTTCTCCTTCTCCTCATCATCATTGTCCATTGTCGTCATCGTCCTGTTCTTCTCCTCTTCCTCCTCCTCCTCTCCCTCCTCCTCCTCTCCCTCCTCCTCCTCTCCCTCCTCCTCCTCTTCCTCCTCCTCCTCTTCTTGCTCTTCCACTTCCTCTTTCTTTGTCTTTGTCTTCTTCATCTTCTCCTTCTCCTCCTCTTTCTTTTTTTTCTGTTATTATCAAGCCAGTCATTAAAAAGAGTTTCAAAAATTTCAAATGATGCTGCTGTTTTTACTACTTTTTTGGAAGATAGTTATTTTTTAATAAAATAAATTAGTTATGTTAGCATATAATAGTTTTTAGAAAGGAATTAATAAATATTTTAATAACATTTCAGTTGTAATTTTGAATATAGTAATTATTAATATATATTACCCTTATAGACAAATCTCTCTGGGGTCCTCAATGATTTTTCAGTGTAAAAGGATTCTGAAACAAAAACATTTGAAAATCCATGAGCTACATGATGGACTCAACCTGGATCACTGGGTGAGCTCTTGAAACACATCTGTCTCCTTCCAGAATGGTATAGGAAAGAATACATATTTTGTTTGAGCTGCTTGGTATTGGGGACTCTTTGCTATGGCATCTTGGCTCATATCCTAAAAGATCTATTGGCCCAGATAGTGATCTAATGGACACAATAGGATTTATATTTCCCTTTCATCAGCCAACCAGTATCTCCAAGTTGAGTTTCTGTACCTTGAATCTTTCCCAGAAGTACTTTTCCTTTAACCTTTTAGACAGAATCAGTCTTGGGGCATTTGTTGGTCTGAACATATCAAGCCAATTGTCCTTCTCTTGAAGGACCTCAGAATTCTGGAATGGTGGAATTTTTAACAAGTAAACTGCCTGTGACCATATTCTGGGAACTCTTACATAAGGTTTTAATCTGGATTCTGTCTTTGTTCTGTTAATGTCAGTGTGTTTGGTCTAGTTGTTATGGTAGTAATATTTTTCTGAGACAACAATGAAGGCATGTGGTTTAACAAGTACAGGGTATCATTCGGGAAAATGGAAGAATACTTGAATTTGAAACTTTCTGGGAAAATTCATGATTTTTGGTCATCATGTTTATAAGAATAGTCCCTAGAATATGGGAGTCACATTTCACTAATTTTTATTTACTAGACCTTGCACAGTGGATAAAATTGATTTACTAAGATGCTCTTTAATGATAGCATTGCTTTCCTATTGTGTATACTCACATGTAAATAGACTGCTACAAATGCTGAAATCTCAAGAGAGGAGATATCTTTTCCTAGTTTCCTTTTTCTATGAATCATGTTAGACTTTTTAAAAACTTTATCATTTCTTTATTCAAGATATCATGAATGATTACCCATTTTTTCCAGGATCAAGTCTACTTTCCATTCTGGGTATTTAAGACTTATTATAATTAGGCCCGATCCTATCCTAAGAGCTACTGGAACTCTTAGCAGGTCAAACCCACATAGGAAGAAAAAGGGGGAACTTGTAGATTCCTTGGCCTGGTATTATCAACACACTCTTGAAAACCCCCTTTACTCTCTTGTCCCCAGTCATACTCATGAGCAACATAACAAGCCTGGTTAAACTCAACTCTGCTTACCCTGAACCTGATCACAGCTGAGCATTGTTGGAGAAAATCAAGCTAATATGATGACTTTCTCCCTTTAAAATTGTAACCACCGATCTTGAATGGGCACCCAGCACAGACTGTCAGTCCTGCCAACTTCTCACAGCTTAACTTTCTCACTGACTGAGGTGGCATTGTTTCTCTTCTAACTACCTCAGCTGATGACCTTGCTTCACATTTTATTTTAAAAATAATCGGTATACAGAGAAGATTAGCATGGCCCCTGCGCAAGGATGACACGCAAATTTGTGAAGCGTTCCATAAAAAAATAATAATCGGTAAAACTGATATGTATCTGCTCACACATATTTTACCTTCCCTCCTTATAAGATGGGAGAATTGTCCTCAGTCCTTCTCCAAGGACCCCACTTCACACTCCTGGTCCTATTATTTGTACTTGCATACCATCCCTGTGAAACAGGAGAGAATATGTCTGTGCTCTCCAGGAGACAGTATTTATCACACACACTCACATTCACTGTGCCACAGTTATATTGGCTTTCTTTCTGTCATTTGATATTTCTGTCTCATGTGCCTTATACATGTCCTTTTCTCTGTTGTGGACAATGTTCCTTTGGGTTTTGGCCCAGATAGTACCTGTTACCTGCTGAGAGAAGCCCTCCTTGACTGTAGTAACTGAAGTAGGCTTCTGTTTGCTAGGACTGCGGTAATGAAAAGCCACAGACTGCGTAGCTTAAACAACAGAAATTTATTTTCTCAAACTCATGGAGGCTAGAAGTCTGAGATCAAGGTGCTGGCAAGGTTGGTTTCTTCTGAGGCCTCCCTCTTTGGCTTATAGATGGGTGTCTTCTCCCTTTGTGTTCACATGGTCTTCTCTCTGTGTGTCTGTGTCCAGATTTCCTCTTATAAGGACACCAGTCATAGTGGATTAGGGCCTGCCCTGGTGACCTCATTTTTAACCACCTCTTTAAATAGCCTATCTCTAAATACAATCACATTCTGTCATACTAGGGGCTAGGACTTCTATATATAAATTCTTCAGGGACACAATTCAATTCATAAGAGTTTTCCTTGGTAACTCTCTATCCCATTGTGCCATTTTTTTTCCCCACAGCATTTATCACGATCCGAATTTGTATTCCTCCATTTGCTTATGTGTCTATCTTCCCACTAGAATATAAACTCTCAGAATGAAGGGCCCTCTTACAGTGGTGTCAAATAGCACAAAATAGAAGCTCAGTGAATGTTCATGGAGTAACTGAACAGGCAGAGAGGGGAGAGGAAGAACTATAGACGCTTTGTTTCAACCTGATGAGGTTTTTGTACTACTGCACTATTGTTTTTATTTCTCCAATTTTAATGTTTCTATTTTCTCTTTATATCCTTTAATGCTTATATCAAGTCATTCCTCTTTCTGGAAATCTTTCCAAATTCTATAGAATAAACCTATTTTTCCAACGTCTAAATCTTTTTTTCTTTTTTAAAAAAATTAATGTTTATTTTTGAGAGAGAGAGACAGAGAGAGTGAGTGGGGGAGGGTCAGAGGGAGAGGGGGACACAGAATCCTAAGTAGGCTCCAGGCTCTGAGCTGTCAGCACAGAGCCCAATGTGGGGCTTGAACCCACAAACTGTGAGATCATGACCTGAGCTGAAGTCGGACACTCAACTGACTGAACCACCCAGGTGCCCCGGGTGCCTAAATCTCTGATAGCAGTTATTGCCTTAATTAGTCACTTTGGCACATTATATAACTGAATATTGCTTTTAATTCTTTAACGAAACAGCATTTTACTTGGTTGTTTCCTCTCTTAGTATGTGTGCTCCATCTCTCCAGTGAGGTAGTGATATGTGTGCTCAAGGAGGTCAATCATCTTTTATTTATCTGCTTCTGGGTATACTTTAGAGTCCTACGTTAATAATGAAGCTGAATTAAACAGGCTTGGATGCAATTTCCATTCTTTATTAAGGAAAAAAAAAAAACAGCTACCTTTGGGCAAGAGAACATGAGTGGAGTCAGAAATTCTGTATGGTGTGCTTTCTGAGGCTTTAAGAAAAATCCTCTGCTTGGCCTACACATTTCTATCTCATTCTCCCTTCTACATTTGCTCACAGATGTCTAATGGCAGCTATTTGAGCAAGTGTTAGGCTGCAAAATAAAGCAAGGTATTTTTAAAACTGCTTTATTGGGATATGATTGACATATATAAAGCTGTAGATGTTTAATGTATCCAACTTGTTATGTTTGGAGATAAGTACTACTCACCTTCTGAAGCCATCCTCATTATCAAGAGCAAGGTGTTCCTAAGGCAAACATGCCCTAAGGCAAGGTAGTGACTTACATTTCTTGACTGACTTTATTCTAGAAAAAAACACTTAATGGAGGGTGGGAAAGAAATGGATGCCTGAGGTGGGGAAAAGGTGCTGAAAAAAAATTTGAAGACCTGATTTACATCTAGGCCAGAGTCAGCCCTGGCCTGGAATAGCAGACTGAAGAGTAGAAGATATTTCTATGAGTTAGAATCAAGTATGGTTAAGTCTCTGCTCTAAGGAAACTGGGCTCAAATCTTAACTCTGTTAACACGAGTTATATGACCTTAGAAAAATGACTTAACTTCTCTGTGTCTGAGAATACCCATATAGTAAATGGGGTACTTCTAGGTTTTTTGTGAAGATCAAAGTATTGTTTAATAAATATTATTTGCCATTGTAGGCAATTCTTAGTTTAAACCATCCTCACTGAAGGTTAGAACAAACCTGTTTTTTTTTTTTTAGGAGTAGCATGAGAAATGAGGGATAGGGCTAATTTATACTTAGGTATCGACATTCCTTCCCTGTAGGCTTTGTTGTTAAGGGAAGGGGTCCTTCAACTTTTGGAACAGAGAAGTTATATTTTATTTCCCAGAAAGTTAGAAGTTACCAGTATGTAACTGTAAAGGGAGGTGTGGATAATGAAAAATCTCTGAGCAAGCTGGAGTGGGCGTGGGGGTGATAGTTCTGATGTTGTCTCTTAGAGTGATATTGCCCCAAAGACATACTGGAAAGAACTAGTTTCTTTACCACTGGGAATTCATTCAAACTATAGCAAGGAGGCTAAGCCTAAAAGAAAACAGATCTAAGATTATTCCCATTTCAGAACAAACTAAAGCCCAGTGAACTGACTTGAATGAAAATGCCACAGATGAACTCCAAGCTAAGTGCTCTTTTGATGACCTTATGCTGCTGTTCCCACACATTTCAGATATTAATTGAATGGCAAAAGTGCTAAAAGTCAAAGAATATTCTAAAAATCCATGTTGAACCTCTCAGAGGTAGATTTGACCTCTAATGTAGGGTGGGGGGCAAACTTGTAAATAGTTTAGAAATATAATATTTATATTACATCAGTATTTTCATAGGCCCCACCTACTCTGAGACCAATTTTATGCTCTGGAGACACACATTACTTCCTGTAAGCTACTCAAACCACCTTAAAGTGATGGGCATAATGACTCATGGTCATGTAACATTCCTTTTAGACACATATCAGCATATTTGTTATTACATTACTGCCTGAACACCCACAGAACTTCAGGAGGTAAGATAAGATTAATATTTAAGAATTTAGTCCCACCCATTTCTATTTTATTCAAATATAACGTTTGAAATGATCACTGTTGGGAATTCAATTTTGCTTCACATAGGAATAAGGTAAAGATGTGTGAACAGGCATGTCTTAGTCTTTGGAGTCAAGCCCTATTTTGGAACTGTTTTCTTTGGAAACCACACCTAAGTCATAGCAAGGAAATCATTTGACATGAAGCACATGACCCAGCTTGCAGGTGTGGAACTGGAAGGAGCTGGCATTACACAGTACAACATATAAGGGGAACCAGGAGGTACCCTATAAAATGCCCATTAGCTATTTAAGGTGGAAAAATGGCTTGCTTGTAGCTGAAGTTGGTAATTTAGATCAATAAAATTGTCAGATTCACATATCTTGGCCATAAATCTCATGCCATAAATCATGGACATTGACCAGACTCTTCTGCCTGATTTCCTTAACTAGACTGTAAATAGTATCAAGTACTTATAATATCTACCATGTATATTGGATTAAGTGGTACCTATTATATGTCAACCACAGCACCTAAAAGTGCTAGTACACAGTGAGAGACCATTACATACTCATTCATCAGTTTCATAGAGTTTTATAAAGTGCTGAAAACATTTTAGTATCCCCCAAAATATTAATTTTTGTAGTTTGTAGAATAACAGAGACACCAATTTATTTACTCATTTATTTAACAGATATTAGAGGTAGCAAGCACTACCTCCAATCCTTTCTTAACTGAGTGATCTTTGGTAGTTACTCAGTCTTTCTGCCTCAGTTTTATCATGTGAAAAATTGAGAAAATAATAATACTTCCTTAGTTATTGTGATTATTAAATGAGTGAATACATAAGGCATGCTTAGTACATTGCCTCAAACATTATAAATACTAATATTTATTATTTTAGTGTAGGAGACACAGTGATTATATTGCTGCATACCAAATTACCCTAAAATTTAGTGACTTAAAACAACACATGTTTATTATCTCATAGTTTCTGTGGGTCAGGAATCTGAGCAAGTCTTAGATGGATATTCTATTTCATAGGTTTCTATCAAGGTATTCCCTGGGCTGTAGTCATCTGAAGGCTCAACTGCGGAAAGATTTGCTTCCAAGCTCACACAAAGAATTCTTGGCAGGATTTTGTTCCTCAACAGTTGTTGACCAGTGGCTGTCCTCAGTTCCTGGCCATTTGGGTCTTACCAACATGGCAACTTGCTTCATCAATGTGTGTAACTTGAGAAGCCAATACATTAGAATTGGCAAAGAAGACACAAGTCATAATCTTTTACAACCTAATTATTCCATCTCTTTTGCCATATTTATTGATTAGAAATGAGTTACTATGCCCAGCTCACACTCAAGGGGAGGCTATTAGACAAAAGTGTACCTACTGGGGGTTAGTCATCATTGGAGGCCATATTAGAAGCTGCTTACCATTATGGCGAATAATACAAACTTGAGGATTACATGTTTATTGGGGAAGACAAGCACTAAAAATAATTCTAGAATAAAATAACAATTAAAAATTGTTGAATAAAATAGCAATTAAATAAATTGAAAACTATGAGTTAGAAATACAATGTTTGATGACAAGTTATAATATTGGTACCTGATTTGAGTTGGCATACTTCAAATGAAGGCATCTCTGAGGAAATAATTTTTAGTTTTATATTTCAAGGATAAGTGAAGTAGGCCAGAGATGGACCAGGGAGGTAGATAAGCCCTCTAAGAAGAGTGAACAGATGAAGTGTAGGCCCTGAGGCAGGTGTCCTCTCTATGTGGCTTGGGGTTCTCATAGCATGGTGGCTCACTTCTGAGATAGTGTTCTGAGAGAGAGTTCAAGATTAAAAAGCAGAAGCAGAAGCTGCACAGTCAACATGTCAGGCATCCCTTCCACTGTATTATATTAATCAAATCAGTTAAAGGCCAAGATCAGAGTCAAAAGAAGGGGTACTAAACTCTACCTTCCTATTGGAGGTAGACTGGAGGAGCAGCATACTTGCATAAGATCTGGCAGAATTGTTTGGGGGCTATCCTTGGAAAATAACAACCACAATTAATGATGATAGTGAGAGTAATTTAGATTGGAGTTCAACATTGGGTAAGTAAGAAAGGAAAGTATGTAGATACCTCTTTAAGAAACTTGGATATGACAGGGAGATGAGACTTGCATGGGTAACTACAAGAAGATGGGGTGAAGAGAGGACTTTAAAGTGATCTTTGCATGTTTCAGGGACGGATCCTATAGAGAAAACCTGGAAGATCATGATAGAGATGGGCTGGTGGATGAAACAGATTTCTGAAAGATGAGAGGGGAAGGAATCAGAACACAATTTGGGAAATTGGGCTTTGGCTGGAGAACTTTGTCCATTGTAACAAAAAGAAAAGAGGAGAAAATCTCATTGGATACAACTAGCTGTCAAAGGTTAACTTTTCCATTAGTGTTGGAGATCCCATGTACTGGAGACTCAGCAACACATATAGAACTCAGAAAAGAAGTGTGTGGGCACAGTGGGAGAACTGTGGATACTGCAACAGGGTAAGGAAGCAAGGTTGAGAGGAATAATCACAGATGCAACTGAACCCTATTCAAGGGAGGATGTTTGGTTTAATTCGTGTGTTGCACCATGTATTCTCATTTTACTGAATAGGAAACAGCACAAGGAATGTTTTATTCAGTTGTATAATCTCTGTTCTATTTGGCTTCCTTTTTAAGTTAAACTGGACAAGACAGGAAAAATCCCTTTAAGAAGCAGAGGGCCCCCTGTGCTTGTTTCTTCATTATTTGTGCCTTTTTCACTGTGGAATATCTTACTGGCTTCCAGATCAATACTGTCCTCAGCTTTGATTGAAGGCTTATACAAGAAATGCATCTATGAAAAAATGTACACCATTTACTGACCAATATCATGTCCATTATTTCTTCCCTAAAGCCTGAAAGATTTACTTGTTCTGAATTTTGCTGTTGGAAGTTTTTCACTTTTAAAGAAATAGCTTATTTAATTTGTTGGATAATTAAAACGCTAAAGCAAACACTGTTTTTTTGCACTGGATATCAGGATCTCAGAACTAAATTTAGTACTACACCACAGTATGTATAGATGGTCATGGGACAGAGTTTAAAAGCATAAATTCTGAAGTTATATTTCTCTAAGCCCTAGTTTTCTCATCCCTAAAATTAGGTAGTGGGGTGTGTAGGAGGCTCAGTCATTTGGGCATCCAACTCTTGATTTCAGCTCAGGTCATGATCGCAGTGTTGTGGGACTGAGCCTCTCTCTCCCTCCCTCTGCCCCTCTCCCTCACTCATGCACACACTCTCTCAAAAATAAAATAATAAAATAAAATAAAATAAAATAAGGTAGATTTTGAGCCTAACTTGTAGGATTTTTTGAGGATTAAATGAATCAATACCTGTGAAATACTGAGACGGCTGCTTGGCAAATTATTGTTAGCTCTTTTGGTGTTATTTGTATTCTTCAGTTTATGGTGGCTGATTTGCAAATATAGAACTTACCAGTTTTCTGGGCTCACATTTCTAGAGTAAGCCAACATTTGTCTGACACTGCCATATTTTCTTTACATTTCTTTCTTCTTTTAAATTTTTTTAACGTTTATTTATTTTTGAGACAGAGAGCAACAGAGCATGAACAGAGAAGGGTCAGAGAGAGAGGGAGACACAGAATCTGAAATAGGCTCCAGGCTCTGAGCTGTCAGCACAGAGACCGATGCGGGGCTCGAACTCACGGATGGTGAGATCATGACCTGAGCCGAAGTCGGACACTTAACCAACTGAGCCACCCAGGCATCCCTACATTTCTTTCTTCTGATACATTTTCCATTTTTTTCTTTAGGTCTCCATATCCACTTCTGTAGAAGCTAGAGTAGATGGTTTCCAAGGAATCATCTAGTTTTTCAATCATGCAGTTTATGATTCTTCTCAATGGAGATAGTGATAAAGGAGAATAATCTATATTCAAGGCAGCATACAATCAATATGAATGGTTCCAACTTAACATAGATGGACTCTTTATTTTTGAAGTGGAAAGTGGATATTAACTTAATACTTGTGATATTCTTTTTCCTATCAATGTTCTCCCTACTTGGTATGAATGGATGGGCTGAGCAAACAAAGGGTTTACTGGCTCATATCATGTCATAAAAGGCAGGGTAAGAAAGCTTCTAAATTCTTGGCATGTAGGGATATAGAGTCTACAAATATAAACAAAGATTATTATTTACCACTTGCATGAGAAAAAAATTCAATGGGATATATATCATTTGAGGAACCCAGTAATATCATTGTTACTTAAAACATTGCATTGTGGGATAATCATTTGCATGTTCAAACAATGCTGATGACCATTTTTTTCTAGAATGTCTTGGAGATAATTGATACATTAAGTAGAGGTTTGGAAGAGAGAAACTCAAATGTCCTTCCAACTTTTAGTATTCATGCTTTTATGATCTTCAGAACGCTGCATTTGGAATTTCTCTACTTACAGTGTGATGGCCTCATTTGAGATTAGGTAGATCATTTTGACTTTACCATGGGGATAGGTGTCAGGGCTAGCCTGAAATATGGGCAATCAGACATTTCCCTCTGTATTCTAAATTAATCCTTCTGAGGCCAACTCTAGCTGTTGCTTTAAAATTTGGCTCTTGGGGCGCCTGGGTGGCGCAGTCGGTTAAGCGTCCGACTTCAGCCAGGTCACGATCTCGCGGTCCGTGAGTTCGAGCCCCGCGTCGGACTCTGGGCTGATGGCTCAGAGCCTGGAGCCTGTTTCCGATTCTGTGTCTCCCTCTCTCTCTGCCCCTCCCCCGTTCATGCTCTGTCTCTCTCTGTCCCAAAAATAAATAAACGTTGAAAAAAAAATTAAAAAAAAAATAAAATAAAATTTGGCTCTAACTATGTATTCTTTCAAATCATAGTATGATTTTTTTTCATCTATATGTAACTAGGTTAGGTGTACTTTTGCATGAAATCAGAGGCTTTTTTTTTTTTCATCTTGTATCTAGTTTGGCACAAAAGAGAGATATACCAAAGGGATTTTTTAAAAAATCTCGAGTATCAGGAATTGACTGGCTGCCAAGGCTTTGAATCAGACTGGGGTCCCCTGATCAGATTTGAGGCTTTGTTTGTACTTTTATGATTATGTGGGTGTATGCTCAAAGTCAAAGGATGAGTGAGTGGGTGAAGGAAGTTATCTAGAGCCTAAGGCATGGGTGTTAGGACCAGCTCTTTATATCCTGAATCTGCCAGAATGAAACTCACTCTTTGGGAAGGGCCACGATATTGCAAAGTTGCCAACACTCCACTAATCAATGTGTTGTGTTACAAGACATTCTGATCCTGTATTTGAAATAGTCAGACACATCCTGATCTCAATGCACAGAAAGAAGATACCAGGCACAGGTGTGCCCAATATCCTGGTAGATACAACATGAATACTAGAATAGTAATTGTTGCCAAGGATTGCTTTGGTGTTCAGCATTGATAACCAAAATGTGTCAGGGGCTTTCTCTTTTAGTCTTTGACAGTGTCAAACTTTTTTTTTTAAGTTTATTTATTTATTGTGAGAGAGAGAGAGAGAGAGAGAGAGAGGGAGAGAGAGAGGGAGAGAGTGAGCGAGCGAGCAAGAGTCGGGGAGGGGCAGAGAGAGCAAGAGAATACCAAGCAGGCTCCATGCTGTCAGCAAAGAAGCTAACATATGGTTCAGTCTCATGAACCAGGCAGAACATCATGACCTGAGTTGAGACCAAGAGTCAGATACCTAACCAACTGAGCTACCTAGGCGCCCCAATGATGTCAAACTTACTAGGAAAGATGGGCAAAAATGTATGAATATGGGGCTGCTTCTAATATTCTTTTACTAGGCCATCAGTGTTTTCCCCCCATAATTATAAATAATCTTGTATTGTCCCCTAGTTGTTTAAACTGTAGACTGGAAGCATTTCAATGGCAAGGACTAGGCTTCCTTAATTCCTTTGGTATCTTAGTACTCCCTTCAACACTAGGTCCAAAATAAAGTAACTAACCTCTTGAAAGTCATTCTTTGATTGACTAAGAAATAGGATTTTGTTCCACTTGTTAAAAAATGGTTAAGGGCAACAATTTAGGTGACATGAATAAACTATCTAACACATCATGAAGTGAACAGTCTCCATCAGGAGAACTACAAAACAGGATGGAAGGCAAGAAGATTTTGTAGAATAAAGAATAAGGGACAAAGAAGAGAAAAATAGAAAACACCTGATTGTTTGAGCTCATACAAGTCAACCTTGTTTGGGTTGAGAAGGAACAAAATAGTAAGTATCTCTAGAGCCCATAGTTGGCTTGGCATTTGGGGATTGGTTGACTAGATATTCTGCATTTCTTTTTCTGGCCAAGCAGAACATTTACAGGGACACAAAAGTTATCTAAGTTTTGGCTGGCTGATATGGCTTTCCAGGCAGGAGTGGCTCATTTTGGGCCCCAAAAGTGATGTTAACATAATTGATGTATTAAAAATTGGACTTCAACATTCTATTTCTACAGATTATTCTAGGTGTTGTAACAAGTGAAAGGTGTGGAATTGGACTGCACACTTTTCTCCCAGTGCAGGGTTACTGTGTCAAAATGAGGAAGAGGAGGGGAGGATGCAAGAGGCAGAGAAGAGGCCCACGATTGGAGAGGGAACTGGCTTCCCAGGGTCTGGCACGTTGCCTACCTGATGTAGGGTGGCCTCTTGGTAGAGGTTTGATGAGTGAATGAATGTATGAAGCCTAAATTAATCTGGGCAGACAAGCTGGGTAAGCTCCAAATCTTTCCTCTCTTTTTCTGGGAAAGCTGAATTAAAGCCAGCTGTTCTTTAGATTGCCAAGACGCTTTTGAGCATGTTCCTTTCTATTTCTTCCATTTCGATTTATTTTCCCCTTGGGTGCTGAAGGAATAAATGCTTCACCAATTATTTATTCTTTATAAGGATTGGCCCTTTGTACTTGACATTTTCTTAATTGTTCACATTCTGCATATTTCCTTGTTTTTCCTAATGCTGTTCCATTCCCAGTAAATCTTACGGTGAAACTCTAATGATGAAAAGGCAAAGGGATTTCCTATTTGAGCCTTCTCATTTGTCCTTTCCACATGTCTCTGCTACACATTTTCCCTAATACCAATTTCTTATCTAAGCTGACCACACCACCGACTATTTAAATGTGACTTTGAAGTTTCAAATGATTTGACGTCTTGAATCTCCTGCAGAATAAAACTTGTCAAAAACATAGATGTGTAATTCCTCTCTTTCTCAGAAATTCTATGAAGGTTTTAGAATGTGTGCCTATAAGTCATATTCACTGATCAAATATGCCACCTAACCAGCTGGGTGAGAACACATCTGTGAGTGAATTTATACAACACAGGCATCAAGAAGGTGAGCAGCCTTCTGGCACCGCTAGGTCCTATAGGACGTGATTATAGGAATGAATCCGGAGGAACTCTGTGAAAGGCAGCAGCCCCTGACAATACAACCTTCAGTATGCATAACTTAAAAATGAAATCCTTTAGCATTAGCATCAATCTTTAAAAAGAAAAAAAACCCTACTAGTTTATACTCCACACTGCTATTTTACTATAATAGCACCAATTCTTGGTGTGCCTGGGTGGCTCAATCAGTTAAGACTCCAATTCTTGATGTTGACTCAGGTCTTGATCTTATGGTTCATGAGTTGAGTCCCACATTGGGTTCTGCACTGACAGTGTGGAGCCTGCTTAAAATTCTCTATATCTCTCCCTCTGTCTCTTCCCCTCCACCATTTACTCTGTCTGTGTCTCTCTCAAATTAACTAAAAAAATAATAATATCCTCCAATTCTTGTTCATATACTACTATTTTAAAAATATTAATGATTGGAAGATATATTCAATTTTATATTCTGCCCTTTTTTTAATGTTTATTTTTGATAGAGAGAGACAGAGTATGAGCAGGGGAGGGGCAGAAAGAGAGGGAGACACAGAACTTGAAGGAGGCTCCAGGCTCTGAGCTGTTAGTGCAGAACCCGAGGTGGGGCTCAAACTCATGAACTGTGAGATCATGACCAGAGCCAAAGTCAGACAGTTAGATGACTGAGCCACCCAGGTGCCCCTATACTCTTTTCTTGACCCTTATACCATTAAATTTTCTTTGTTTTGTCATAGTTTAACTTGCTTCTGCCCTCATTAATCATATCTTCACCTTGATTTTCTTTTAAGTTGATTTATTTATTTTGAGAGAGAGAGTAAGTCCAAGTTGGAGAGGAGCAGAGAGAGAGGGAGAGAGAGAATCCCAAGCAGGCTCTACACTGTCAGCACAAGTCTGATGTGGGCCTCAAACTCATGAACAGTGAGATCATGACCTGAGCTGAAGTCAGATGCTTAACCTACTGAGCCACCCAGGTGCCCCCTTTACCTTCTTAAATATACTAGCTAGTATCATAATTACTACTGCCTAACTTCTGAATTACTTTGCAATACACTAGACAAAAACAACCACAGCCCAGCCATAGTCAAACTTACTCTATCCATCCTGCTCTTCCTTCTTCTCCTTACTTTTCTCCCCATCCTCCCTTTTTCTGTCTCTCTCCTTTCTGGAGCACACAATTGGAGTCAATGAGCCATACTCCTAAATTCGTAAGAAAATATCGTAATTCATCTAAGCATGGCCCTTATTTTATGACATTTCCTTACCTCATCCCCACACTTGGGTCCCATCAACAAAATATCCTCATGTTCAGGTGGTAATTTTGGGAATTCTTTGACTAATATGATACTTTTATGTTCCTCAACCAGGTCTTTCCTCCTTTTTTTGGAAAGAGAAAGTTTTCTTATATTTTCTGCATCCATTTGATTGTGCTGATTTCAGTGACAAATACAGTAAAAGAGTGGTTTTGAAATTTTAGTGTGCTTATTATCACCTGAGTTGCTTATTAAAACAGATTTTAACAGGTGAGTGGGGCCCAACAATCAGCATTTCTGAGTGATGTCAGTAGTGATCACCTACTCTTTGAAAAGTGACTGCTTCATTAAAGAATTTCTAACTTTTTGTCAAAGCACAATTGGCAATTTTGAGAAAACACAATTCTCTTGAAAGAGAATTGTAGATAAGAGAAGTGATTTGCCTAAGGCAAAAAGAGGGAAAAGATTTACTCAGTACATATATTGTTCTAAGTCTGGAAGTCACCTCTGCTATCAAAAACCATGCAGCCATGTTCTATCAATCCAGGGAGGAGGTATGTGCTTTCATTATTTACTAGCAATGAGGTCAGTCTGCTCCTTTCATTTGAGTTGTAAGTAAAACCCCATCATAATGCTATCAGAGATTCCAAAAAAAATTATGTGCATAACATGAAGAATTTTACTATTTCTGTGCAAATGAAAGAGCTGTGGAGAGCCGAATGGTAGGATAAGAGTGTACAACCAATGGCCTCATATCTAGATGTGCGTTAATTGTAGGCCAATCAACTATGGGCTCCACTGTAGCATTTAGTTATTTCTAATCCTTGGTCTCTTCAGATTGGGGTAATCAAAAAATAAAACTTCTTAGATGGGGAATGCAAAAATCAGCTGATTTGGGCTAGCTATAAAAAACAGAGGGAGGGGCAATATTAGGGCTTCAGTATAACAGCGAAGAGATGGAGTTTGGGGAAAGTTAAAGAGATCTTCACTTACCTGTCTTCTTCCTTTTCTAGTTCTTTCTTGCAATGGACATTTATTGCAGAGATGAAAAAGTGCACATAAGATTAGCCCAGGGCCAGGTACATAGATGTTTAATAAGTATTTGCTGCATAAGTGAAAAAATGAACAAAAAGAGGTAGATGTGAAGCTCTGTGGGAATGGAGAGTAGGGTGATGATATGGCTACTCATTGTCTTTGTCATTGGCCAAGGGGAACTTAGGCAGTGACATCCTGCCTCAGACATCACTGCAGGGATGTTATCCCACAACCCAGACACGTGTAGTGATTAGATCTAAGTGTATACTGCATATCTTTCTGAGAGCATGATGTGGTAGGCTGTTAACAATCATTTACATGTCGGGAATTCTTGTTTCCCACCAAATGTGATAGGATCAGAGCATCTTATGGAGAAAGGGAGGTTTGGGTGATTTGGAGGGAGAGAGGGTGGATTTGGGACCTGAGGCACTTCCTGGGAAGGCTGGTATCTGCAGGCCTCCAGTGTCCAGGCTCCTAGAGGAAAGATGGGGTGCTTGTAGAGGGTACCCTGGATGGGGTGGGGGCAGTAGAATGTGTCCATCTCTCAGGGATCACCCCACTCTTAGGACTCTTCATGCAGGAGTCCTCAAATCACCTAGAGGGCTTTTGTTAAAACACAGAACACATGCTTCCATCCCCATGGGATTCTGATTCAGTACATGTGGGTGGAATCCTGAGTTTGCTTTTCTCCTATGTTCCCAGGTGATGTCAATGCTCCTGGTCTGGGGACCACAATTCGAAACCAATCGCTTTAGTCATTTCTGAACGAAATGCAAACTTTGCAGTAAATATTTTATCTTTAGAAATGAGGGTAAAAAGATGAGAGTGGCTGCAATATTTTATTTTAAAGAATGGTTTTAATTGACTCAGATTTTCTAGAAATGTATTAAAGACTTCCCGTTCTTTCCTGGAAGGCATATAACTAAACTTTTAAAATTAAGATTTGGTCCAAATAACAAACTAAAAACTGAAGTTGTTTTAATTAAGAAAGAGGATTAACTTTTGTTATATATTTGGGGGGGAAATCTTGTGGCTGTGTATTTGGGAACTTCATTTTCTTTCAGGTTTAGTACATAATACTTTTCTCCATCAAATTTCATTAGAAAAGGAAATCCAGTCTCCTTAATTATAGCTAAAAATGAAGGCTAAAGCATAATGTGGGCAGTCTGTGTGTGTGTGTGTGTGTGTGTGTGTGTGTGTGTGCGTGTGTGTGTGTTGCACTGAGGCAAACGGGCCTGTTGTAATATTCCAATAGCACAGATGTTTTAGATAAGTGTGAGTCAAGGTAAATATTTAAAATTTCCATCTTAGCTTGGGAAATCCAGCATACAATAACCAGAAGTTTTCTGTAATAGTAAGCATCTTATCTTTGACAACCCTTTTATGTTTTAACAACAGTTGCTTTAATGTACATTGACTCTGATTTCAATCTAAGTAGAATCAGTCTCATATTTATTTTCCTTTTGATAAACGGCTATGAAGAGAGGATTCATTACATGAGTTTCATGACAATGACAGTAACAGTAGTCATAATTCATTAACTCTGTAACTGTTCACGAAATAGTGTCATATAAAACTTGTTTTTTTTCTGAGTACTATAAATAAACCAAATGCTGCTATCAGCTCACTAATGTTACAAAGTCACTTTGAAGTACTCACAGAATATTATCATTTCTATGTTACATATTGGATCTGGGGACCCTGGGCAATAAAACTGGCTCCCTATATTAATATAGGCTAGGTTAATATAAAAGCAATAATTAAATCCAAGAAGAGGCAATCCAATAATTTTAGCCACTTTCACAACCAAAACATGTTGACTGCATGGGTGATCCATAGGCAGAACTCAGTAGGAAACAGGCAAAGAAGCCAAATCATTTGAACAATATTGTGAACAAAAAGATCAGTTCAATCCAAATTAATTGAACATTATTATGGAGAAAAATCAATTTAGGGTACTATTAAGTCATCCTAAGTCTCTATCTAGTGTACTCTTCACTACACAAATATTTAGATACATTAAGGGCTACACATTTTTTTAGGATCACATTTACTTTTATAAAAGGGAATTGTGAAATTACTTAATAGGAGAAATTTCCCTGATTAATACATATTTAAATACAGAATACGGTCACTGAATGAGCTGCTTCTATTGTGGAAGAAATGTAAGAGAGTTAAATAATTTACTGTAGATTTAAAATGTAAAATAACACCCATCATAATGATAAGAATAAGCAAAATTCCCGATTTTTAATTTTGTATCTGTTTTATGTGTTTTATATTTTTTCAGAAATAAGACAAAATCTAAGATAGAAAACCAACTTAATGCTAACTTACTGGACACAGACTAGGAATTTTTGAGAAGGTTAGAGAAGAGGAAAGGTAGGGTGACTGTTGTGGGGGGAAGGGAGATATCAACCTGGCTTTAGAGGAAGGGTGTTTTTGGGATCGGTGATGAGGAAGGAAGAACATTTCTACAACTATCCCCCAGACTAGGCACGTACCGAAAAGCCTCCACTGTCTATCTGGCCTCTGTAAGATTGTAAGATTGGTGAGGTCATTATTATTATTGTCATTGTTGCTGTCATTGTTATTTTTTTTTTTTTATTGTTACTGTCCTTGTTGATATTTGCCTAGCACGCTCTCCTGCTGTGTTTAGCTACCAGAGCGTGTAAGCCAGCTTGGTCACTTCTACTACCTCATCCACCAGTGTGAGTGGAATGTGTGATACGAGGAAGGCAATGAGCATCCTGTCCTGTGGTCCATGGGCGTGTGAAGCTAGGGCTGCTACCAGCCATACCTTCTACCAGTGGAAAAGGTCCACTTCCAGAAAGGGAGAGTGAAGTCAGCATAGGAGGAAAAGTAGTGATGCGCAGATAGGAGAGATGAATGGAGGGAGAATCCAGGAGACAGAGTCCTTGGTGTGTTGTTTTGTTTCAGTCTCGAGCCCCCCCCCAGGAAACATCAACAACTTCCTTTTTTGCTTACGTTTTGTGTTTGAGTTGGGTCTTTGTCACTGAAATGAAAACAGGTCCTAACCCCGGTGTCCTTCCTAACTCCTATCTTTCACCTGTCATTTCAGCTGGCAAACTGGTACTGACGAATACTTTTTAAATGCTACTTTCTGAATATCACTTCTTTTCACAAAAATTTCTATGGCACTCTCCCCTCCTGTAATGAGTCTATATTTCTTTGGCTTAATTTTAAAGTAGAAAAGGATATTACTGGGAAATTCCAGACTTTCAAAACACTGAGTGATCTAGGGCATAACCTAGGAATAGCTAAATATTGAATGCCCTAATCTGTCTTCAAGGTTGTAATGAGTTTGTCTCTGAGAATGACAGAATTCTTAATGTTGTCTAGTACGAGGTGATTACCATTATTGATAACATCTGAGCTGAATCTAAGTTTAAATTTTGGACTCCTATGAACTCAGCCTGCAGGAATTCCCTTGGGGAGGATGGGGGCTTTTAGAAAAACTGAAAGTTTTTCTATTTCAAGCTGCTGCAGGCCAGAAAATGGACTAATCTGATAAATGGCAGAGTTTACTGTTTTTACAAGTACATTTCCCAGGTGACTCAGGTAACTGTTTTGGAGAACTTTGTTGTTCCCTAACTTCTTTAGAGTAATAATGGAGTATTAGAATACAGTTTCCAAGCCTTTAGCTAGTTTTCAGGGACTTAGTTGGTTAGCATCATGGACATGACTTCTTTAAAGAACAGGGATAGACCAGTCGAGCATGTGTTGGACTCTCATGATTTATTGCTGAAGAATCTGGGAGTTGGCGGAGTGCTTTTTGCTGAGCAGATTTTCCTTTTTCTCCCCCTTGAACGAATGAGTTTTATCTGAATATATTCAAATTCAAGTGTTTTTCACTAATTTGCAATTAACTCATATCAAGATGTTATTTTATAAGAGCAATTTCGTATCCCTCAAACCCTCTAAGTATTTTTTTATATGCTCAAAGATCCTTTCTGACCTTAGAAGACATTAGGCACAGTATCAAAAACAGAGATGCAAAGGTGAAGATGTGGATTTGGCTCCGAGAGGAGAGTGGGAGATCACATAAAGTATGGAGCCAAGAGCCAGTGAAGTTTACCTGAAGAAGTAGTTAAGGAGAAACTAAAGCCTGGGCTCCAATTCAGCTAGCTGTGAGAGGATGAGCTTTCCTTGCCTTGATTTTCCCTTCTGTGTAATGGGAATAGCAGGGAGTTGTTCTGAGTATAAAAGGATATAAAATTATAAAAACTTTTGAAAGATGGGACACATTTCACTGACAGTAAACACTATGATTTTTGTAGTCCATCAAACCTTTCTCCTTCAATGGGGCTGACAGCCTTCCCTGACATGGAGATGAGGACTGTTAGAAATTAACATAGGTCATGTTTCTCACTTCCCAGAGCCTTCATCTATGTTGCCATTAATCCAAATTTTATGGTTCAGTTTGAAAAGCACAAGATTTTGAGTTCAAATTGCTTATGTTTGAGACCTGGAATGGAGGCAGGCAAGTTAGTTATCCTGTTCATTTGATGCTCGTATCCCTCTTTGGAGGAACATGGGGGCAGAGAGGGGGTGATAGGAGCATGTGGGGAGTTGGCTTAGGAGGCATTGTTCGTTATTTGTCTGAATCAGAAAAGTGGGAATATTTGTCTTTTCAGTGTCATATATTCAATAGAATATATTTAATGCAATCTAACAAATGCATTGATGATGTAATTTTTACTGGATATTGTTAAGATAGTAATCATTCACCCTTCTTTAGTTTTATCCTTATTACTCTGTTGAAAAAAGAGCATCTTTTTTCTTGTTAAACTAGGAAGAGTCTCATGATGTGTTTTCACCCAGGGCAATTTTCAGAGTGGAGGGAGAAGGTGTGTACAGCTAAGGGGAGGCTTTGCCTGGGTTATGTCTCACTCTTTTTCACATGGGCACCTATATGAACCTCTGATTTTCCTGTCCCTCCTTTCCTGGTTCCCGGTAAGCATACAGGCTGCTGCCAGACTTTTCCTTCCAAATTACAACTTTGATTATGTAATTCTACAGAGCATAAATTTTGACGATTCCACACTGACTGTTGAATTAAAGAGAAATGAATCAAACTGACATTCTGAATTCTTTAAAATAGGATTTAAACTTTTGTAGACATTTGATAAGATGCTTTAGTTTTTTTTTTTTTTTTTTTTTCTCTGTCAAATTAGATTATTTGCCCTTCCCCATATAGGGTCTGCTTCCTTTCTTTGGAAAGAGATTTTACTCGAGTTCTTCCTACTGAATTCCTGTATATTATGTAAGTCTTATCTCAAAAAACGACTGCCTCCATGAAGTCTGCCATGGTCTCCTGACAGCTTTTAGTGTAAATGGTGAAGACCTATGTCGGGGTGATTTAGTGTGAGCATTTCAGAGATAGGCCTGGGGCCCTTCATCTTTGTTATTCATAACCTGAGCATTGATCATGTAGTAGGCCTACAAGGAATATTTCTTGAACTGCAAATTGAGTTTGAATGCTGTCTTCAACTTTTCTTTACACACATCGTTATTGCTGTTTCCTAGGATTCAGCTAAGTCCTCCTCCACAAATTCTTCAATAAATGCAGCCAATAGCTTCCCTCCTGGAAGTTGAAGTTTGACTTCAAACTCTCATCTCCTGCATTTTGTTTCTCTTGACTATTTTCTAATATGTTCGCTCCTCAAATTGCATCCTAAATTCCTTAAAAACCCAGACTAGGTTGAATACAAAGCATATGGGAACTACCCTGTTAGAACTGGTGCTCAATTGCTAGTTATTGACTGACTCATTCCTGTGGGACCCAAGGAATTTAACAAAAATCCCCTACCCCTGGACAAGCAGAGCAAGACTAACTCCATTTTGTGCTACACCCACCATCTCATGTATAACCCCCGCAGGACCTACTTATTGCTTAAGACACTCCCCCACCCTAGTCAAGCCGCTGAGCACACCCTTACTGGAAACCGGCTCATATAGGAATGCGGAACCCCTAACTGCCAAAGAATGTAAACCCCGCCTTCTGCCCACCAAACTTGCGCGCCAATTCTGACCAGAGTGATAGGCTAATTCAAACAGTTACTATAGGGTAAATTGTAATTCAATTGGCCACCTGCGTGTGGACTGACATCACTATGCAACTTTCTGTGTGTGTTACAATCTCATTGACCCCTGGCCCCTATAAAACTGCTATGCCTCTTAACCTAGGGGTCCAAGTCCCTGCTCCTCTGTGCCGGGTATACTTGGGCCCAAGCTCGAGCTTGCAAATAAACCCTCCTGCATTTGCATCGGTATCGGCTCCTTGGTGGTCTCTCAGATTCGAAACCGGGGGCATTACAATTCCCACAGTAGGAGAAATGTCCTAAAAGGAAGAGACCAATTTTGTTGTCCGCTGTGGCTGGATCTCCCGAAAGTACACGTGCTGTAAACTGTTGGTAAAGAAGTGCTAATGACCTGAAGACCAGAATCTCTCTTGAAGAATTTTTGATAAATCATTATTAAGCAAATTCTATTTCTCATTTTTGTGAAGATTCAGGATTCACTTGGATTGCTTAATTTAAACAGATGTGAGTTAAAATTGTTTGGGCTAATTTGCCAGAAATCAGTAAGTGAAGCAATGGGAGGCTCTCAGGCTTTATCAACAAAGAGGAGTTGAACTAGTGGATTAATTCTTCCTTGGTGGATGGTGCCTGCAATTTGGGTAGCTGCCACCAGCTGAATGGTGATGGCTGGTAGCTATAATGGCAGCTGCATGACATTACCCCTGGGGTTCTAACATTATAATATACATTCCTGGGTCCTACCCACCCTTGAAGTTTCTAATTCATATGGTTTGAATTGGGAACCAAACATGAGTTTTTGTGGAAAAGTTCCCAGCTGATTTTGATGTACGTCTTCAGTTAGAAGCCATTGATTTGCAGTCTTGGGGTGCAAGACTAGGTTTTCTTCAGGTAAGGATAACTAGAACCAAAGATAGAAAGCAACAAGCCCTTGACTTTGCTATTTCTATATAATTATTTATGAAGAAATTACAGGCATGCTGATGAACTTCTTTTGTCTCCTTATAATACCAAAGTTAGAGTCAGAGAAATGCACATTCCCAAGTATAGAACGTGGGATGTACTTTGCAAGTAATACCTGATAAAATTTGTGAGTATTTAAGAGTTTGTCTTTTATCTTAAATGAATGTCTTTAGTATTTGTTTTTAGGTATGGAAGATTTTTATGGCTTCAAGGCGCCTTTCCAGCTATTCCTAACTTCTATTCAAAGGGAAGGTGTGATTTTTTTCTGGAAAGCTCCCTGTTGCTCTGCAATACTTATTTACCCTTCACTATTCTTGCTCTGTTAACCTATGGCCTGCTGCATGGTTACTGAGCCCTTGGATTCATTCTCTCTCTCCCCTGCTCCAACTCAGAATTGCCTTCTAAAAAGAAAAGTGAAAGTTTTGGACCTATCCATGTTACTAATTCCCTCATTCAGGGCCCCATTCCGTTTATTTTACTGTCTTCTTTAAACAGGCTACACATTTTAAAATCTGAATGCTTAAGAATCATCAAAGCTGTTTTTAAACAAGATTATTTGATATATGGCTGTTATTAGTATGAACTGTGCTTAATTTCTCAGGAAACCACAAGCATTAGTCTGGAGGGAGGTAGGCACTGAGTATTCACCGCATCTGTGCCATATGGATGCTCCTCTTTGAAAACAGTCTTTTACCCCAGTCCTTTTGGTACTTATATCAACTTAAATGGGAGCTATTGAGTAGAATATTATTCTAGGAGAGTGTTTTATTAAGATCGACATTCTGTGAACATTTATTGAGTAGAAAACGTGCCAGCCATTGTGAATGGATGTCATTCAGATATTTTACATGAGAAAATGGAGGATTAGGGACTTCATACTTTGCTCGAGATCATCATAACTGCTTGGTGAGCATTTCATCTCTCACTCATCTAAGTCAGCATCCATTTGGCTCACTACTCCGTCGCACTGTGCCTTAAAACATAGACATTGTAAAGGAGCCAGATTCAGAGCATCTATCCATACTTCCTTCATCCTATGTGAAGGGTGCTACAATGGCACACTAATGCCACTGCTGCTCTAGTTAATAACACCATCTGATGTGTCATGAGGTGAATGTACACATTGACTTCCACAGAAACAAACTGCCCCTGGAAAAATAGGCATGCTCTTGAAAATCTAACAGGTTTATTTAGGAGTTGAAATCCAGTTAAGAAGTTATTGTGACATTTTCCCTCCAATTTGGCCTTCACCTGTGTTCAGTGGAAGACTTCTGACTTTAGGCAACATCTTGGGTGGATTCCGTACATTTCTGGTCAATTTTGATTACTGGAGCTCAGCCCACTTTTCCACTTTCGGACTCACATTGAATCCACACTCTACATATTTTGCTCAGTCTCTCAGGCTGGAGGACTTCTGGTGTCCTGGAACAGGAGGAGGGAGAGGGGAAGAGGCACCATTATAGATGTTTCCCAGTTGTTTATTGATGGGTCTGTACTGGCTTTGGTGCCTCTGTGGAACAGCATCCATGTGTAGGCCTCCTTCTGGGGCACAAGTGTGTGGTCTCCATACTACCTCATTCTCTCATGTTGGAATCCCTTATTCTCCAGGCCGCATGGTCCCCACCATGAGCAATACAGCCACAGTGTCCTGCTGTCACAATCTGCCTTCTGCCAGCACTTGGTAGACAGCTTTCTTGGAAGCTACCATGAAAGACAGCTAGAGCACAGCTAATATCTGCATGGTACATTTGGCCCTTAGGAAATCAAGTGTCTTTTTTTCCTTCAACCATGTCCACTTTCTACCACAATACCTTTCTCATTTTTTTTCCTTGCTCAAATAGGCAGAGGCTAAGCTTACCTGCAAGTAGCATCCCTTCTTGTAGGAAAGCCCTCTTGGAGTTTTTCCTAACCTTTTCTTCTTCAGAGAAGAAAAGCACTTCCCACTTGGAGAGAGATTCTCTCTCACTTTGCATTCAAGGCCAATGTCTTCCTCACCTCCTTTTCTGGTGTAACAGTCATTCCAACCTGCAATTAGAACCACATGGAGAACTTTAAAAAAGGCCAATTGCCTCGGGTGGTACCACAGCCCCATTAAATAATCATCTCTTTGGGAGGCATTGGATTTGCAAGCTGGCGGGTGATTCTAACGTGTAGCCAACGGTGAGAACTGCTGTGCATAGATTAGAAGCGGGGGTCCTAACTGTTTTCCCCACAAGTTAGGAAGACTTGGCAAGAGTTGCAGGTGTCCCAGCTGTCTGTAGGTGTTGACATTCTTTTTAAAACGTGGCTACTTTTGTTAGGTTGTGGAGCCTAACAAATTATTCTGGAAAAAAAATTCCCCTCAACATCTTGTTGTGCAGGATGAAATGGCATCTATGAAATGACATAGAAAGTGAAGTGGGAAAGGGCCTTGCTGCTTTCCTCAGCTGTGGCCCCTAAAAGGGAGGTGACCATACAATTAAATGGTGCCAAGTATTTGTGTCGTGAAGGAGTTATACGGGTGGGTGCAGGCAGCTTACTTTCTATTCCTTCATTTCCAGGACAAATAAAAGCAGGCATGGCCTGTGGTTATTTTTTATTTTTAGGTTTTGCTCTCCCTCCTTTTCTGTTTGTTTAAGGAATGCACAATGCTGAGGCTTTTTTTGCTGTGACTTAACTAGTCATGGTTTGCTTGTTGTGAGAGGCAGAGTGAGTATAGCTGAGGAGTGAAAAATTCCATCTGTGAAAATGAGAAACACAATCAACTCTAAAGTTTCTGGGGGAAAAGGAAGCACTTTGATATGGAGATAGCAAAAAACCTGAGTGACTGGGGCAAGGAAAAACCTGCCTTGGCTGTGTAGAAACAGAAATTTTAAAGTGGAAAGAAAATGGGGTTCAGAGTCAGAAATCTTGTGGTCTGGCCTTGCTTGACCCTCCCGCTGTTTTGGAGAGGCAGTGGTTAGTAATTTAACATGTGGAGTCTACATGAGCCAGTCTGGAAACTGATTTTGGCTTTGCCACCGAGAAAGAAGTCTCTGAACTTCTCCGTGCCTCAGTCTCCTCATCTGTAAAATGGGGATCACAGTGGCATGTACATCAAGATCGTGATGAGGATTAAATGAAATAATATTATAAAAATGTCCTATGTAAGCAGTTATTAAATAAAAAATAATAATTAAATTTGACCGAATGTCAAATGTGAATGGGTTTGTGGCTTTCTGCTTTTTAGTTTTCAGCAATTTTTAAAAATTTTATTTGAAATCTTTTAATTGGTTTCATGCTTCTTCATCTCCTATCATTTTCCTAATTCTCTGCATAGGGAAGTTAAATGAAAATATATGACATTTCAGTACCGCTAGCCTTCTAAAGAAGGTTGATGTGGGGAAAAAAAAGAAAATTTCAATTAAATATCTACCTTCTTTTTTTTGTCTTTTTATGCTATTTAGTAGTAAATTAGGTTCAGAAATATTTCTACACTCCTAGAAAATAGGTAATATACACTTACCTTTCTCAATACAGGGATTATTAGACAATTGCTTTTATAAGCTATCTCTTTAGCTTTTTTTTTTTTTTAATTTTTTTTTCAACGTTTATTTATTTTTGGGACAGAGAGAGACAGAGCATGAATGGGGGAGGGGCAGAGAGAGAGGGAGACACAGAATCGGAAACAGGCTCCAGGCTCTGAGCCATCAGCCCAGAGCCTGATGCGGGGCTCGAACTCACGGACCGCGAGATCGTGACCTGGCTGAAGTCAGACGCTTAACCGACTGCGCCACCCAGGCACCCCTCTTTAGCTTTTTTTTAATAAATTTTTAAAGTTTACTTATTTTTGAGAGAGAGACAGAGAAAGTTAGAGGGGGAGGGGCAGAGAGAGAGGGAGAGGGAATCTAAAGCAGGCTCCACACTGTCAGCATGGAGCCTGACATGGATCTTGAACCCACAAACCATGAGATTATGACCTGGGCTGGAACAAAGAATCAGACACTTAACCCACTGAGCCACCCAGGCACCCCTGATCTCTTTAGCTTTTTTTTTTTTTTTTTTTTTTTTTTTTTTAATTTTTTTTTTTCAACGTTTATTTATTTTTGGGACAGAGAGAGACAGAGCATGAACGGGGGAGGGGCAGAGAGAGAGGGAGACACAGAATCGGAAACAGGCTCCAGGCTCCGAGCCATCAGCCCAGAGCCTGACGCGGGGCTCGAACCCACGGACCGCGAGATCGTGACCTGGCTGAAGTCGGACGCTTAACCGACTGCGCCACCCAGGCGCCCCTATCTCTTTAGCTTTTAAGTAGTTCTTTGACCATTCTGAGCACCATGAAAATCCACATGATTGTAATGATTTTTATAAGCATCTATTTAAGAATGGTATATTTGTGTATTTTTCAGGACACTGTTATGTTCTGTAAGATATGTAAATATTTTGTATATTGGTAAATAGGTAAACAGTTATTATATGCTGCAGTCTTATTGTAGTCTTTTATGGTTTAAGAGCAGAGTGGACAGGGATGCCTGGGTAGCTTTGTTGGTTAAGTGTCTGACTTCAGCTCAGGTCATGATCTTGCGCTTTGAGAGTTTCAGCACCATGTAGGGCTCTGTCCTGACAACTCAGAGCCTGGAGCCTGTTTCACATTCTATGTCTCTCTCCCTCTCTGCCCCTTCTCCACTTGCACTCTGTCTTTCTCTCGAAAATAAATAAACATTTAAAACAATTTAAGAGCAGAGTGGACAGATTAAGACTCTGGGTACTTCATTTTTGAATAGTTTGACAATATTGTAGACAAACATTGAAAACTATAGCACTTTTCTGGAACTGTGTTCTAAGAAAATTTGTAATTTTACTATTTAGCTCTATCTTATTTATTAGACCATCACATGGTTGAATGTCTGTTGATAGAGTAAGAAAAACAAAAAAAGTCCTTTACACGAATAAACCTGTGCTCAGGTCAAGCAGAATTATAAGGATATTATAGTCTCTATGTGCCCCCAAATAAACTAGTGCTATGGTTGGTATTGTTAGCTTAGTGGCTAGAGTATATCTAAACTGGTAACTAGGTATTTCTGGAGTGTTTGACATTGAAAGAAACATTTTAATAGCAACGTTATGTGCAGGACTTTAAAACTTATTGGCAATTTCCTCAACATCTTATGAGGTGTTAGTAATTTCCTTAACATTTTATGATGTGAGGGGTGCCTGGGTGGCTCAGTTGGTTAAGCGTCTGACTTTGGCTCAGGTCATGATCTCACAGTTTGAGGGTTCGAGCCCCGCACCTGGCTCTGTGCTGACAGCTCGGAGCCTGGAGCCTGCTTCGGATTCTGTGTCTCCCTCTCTCTCTCTGTTCCTTCCCCGCTCATGCTCTCTCTCTCTCCTTCAAAAACAAATAAAAAATATTAAAAAAATAAAAAAAATATGATGTGAACAGGAAGAATTATTATTATGTAAATTTAGTATCTAGGGCATTAAGAATTTAGATAATTTTCCAAGTCTATGCAAGTAATCAGGATTATCAGGATTAGAAAACAGCCTTTGGATTTTCCAGGCAAATTAATTCTCTTAATCCTGATCTCTGATGAGACAGATGGGTAAAAAGCTCTGTGTAAGAGATCTTTACTCACCTGTGCTATTTCTGTGGATATCTCTGTTTTGGTTAATTTGAAACCAGGGTTACTCACAACTCCTTAATTTGGACACAATTGATATAAGAAGTCAGTTTACTATTCCTTAAAAAAAATGCAATGGCATTGGGCTAGTCATGGGAATTAAAGTATGTTAGAAATATCTCCTTTGCAGTCAAGAAACCCCATTGCTCACATTAATTGCTTTCGCAAACATTCAGAACTATGTTTTATTTATTTATTTTTTTAATTTTTTTTCAACGTTTATTTATTTTGGGGACAGAGAGAGACAGAGCATGAACGGGGGAGGGACAGAGAGAGAGGGAGACACAGAATCGGAAACAGGCTCCAGGCTCTGAGCCATCAGCCCAGAGCCCGACGCGGGGCTCGAACTCACGGACCGCGAGATCGTGACCTGGCTGAAGTCGGACGCTTAACCGACTGCGCCACCCAGGCGCCCCCACAACTATGTTTTAAAGAGAAGAGAATTATTCAAAGAAGTTGAGTATAAATTATGTATATATATGTATATATAAACACATATATATTTGAGAGAGACAGAGAGACAAGCTATTTATATGGCAGTAAGGAATTGTGGTCTGAGGTAAAAGAGTGTTTTTAATGGGAGGAGTCTGGAAGGAAAATGAGCAACAGGGACATTGGATTTGAAATGTCTTTCCTAGCGATTCATTTGTTATGAAAGACTATTTCTGACTCACAGATGAAATGTTACCATCTTATGAATTTTATCGGGAGAAGATGTTATGCTTTATGATATTTCATACATGCAAAGTATGGGTCTCTCCTAAGTAACTTTCACATGTAATAAAAAGTCTGCAGTAGGCGTGTGCTGGCATTGATTCAGCTCCTCGATGATTCCATCAAAGATCTAGGATTTTTTTTTTTTATCTCTTAGTTCCATTGTTTTTATTTTGTAGTCTTTTGTCCTTAGGTTTTCTGCCTTATGGTTACAAGATGGCTTCTGAGGCTTCAGTCAACTAAGGATACCTTATTCAAATCAGGAAGCTAAAGGAAAGGACCATGTCTCAGTGTCTGTTCTGTTTTTAACTGTTACACAAAAATGTCAGAAACCTCCTGGCAGACTTTTCTCTACATCTCATGGCCAGGACTAGATCATGTAACTATCCCTAGCTGCTAGGGAGGCTGGGAAATCAAGAAACAAAACTTTCATGATTGACTGAGTCTAATCATAATGTATCACTTGTGTCTGGGCACATTTCTACTGTAAGGCATTAAGTGTAGGGGTAAATACTGGCCAATAACTAACAGTGTGTGTCACATGCAGTCATACTTTCATCCTTTATTACTATGACTGAAGTAGTACTCTTTTATATAATATAGCAGCAGTCTGTGTATTCATGAAGAAAAAATTACCCTGTACTCTAAAATTCTTTACAAGTGACAAAATGCCTCTCTGAAGCAACTTTATGGAAAAGTTTCTTTTCCATTAATGGAGGAAAAGCTAACTAATTTGTCAAAGATTTGATTACAGATCCGGAATAGAAAGAAAATAAAACCTGCCCCTCAAAATATATAAACATAAATTATCATAAAGCTTCCATGAAAGCAAAAGATACTTCTAAATTTAAGCTGTACAGTAATTGCACAGGAAATATTGGTGCTTTCGCTTGCTTGCTTCTAGAATCTTTGACAGTGAGCAGATACCAAGATTTGGGTCATATGTCTGTGTTACATCATTTAATTATCAGGATACTGAAGTAAATTGTTGGAAATAAATTTAACAGATATATAGTAAACATACACTTTGTTTCAGGAACTCTGGTAGATAAAATGGATGTAAATTAAATTCTTCCTTCAATGTCACAATAAAATGACATGAATTTCTCAGTAATACAGGGTAGGGAGTATTCAAAGTCTAAACAGAATGTTGGGAGTTTTTTGTCACCAAGACCACCAACTTTGATATCAGTCCAAGGAGGCTTGATATCAAAGTATGAGGCTACAAGTATAGGGTTAGCTTGTCAGTTTTAAACAAAATAAATAAAATTAATAAGCATCACACCAAAAACATTGTTTTTCCAGTTTGAGAATATGGAATATTAGGTGATAGTATTTTCCTATTTTCAAGCCAATTGTTATGGTATTCTGAAGCCATAGTTTAAGTTACATAGGCAAAAGAAATAATGCTGTTACATTTAAGAGATATGTTCATATACAAGTTATATTCAATGTTCATTCTAGAGGCATTTCATCAAAGAATAAAGTGTCCTGGTGCATAGACATTTATTTTGAAAATATGATGATCTGAGCCCCATGCTAAAGCACATGCCTTAATGCCTCTAATTAATGCCTCTAATCTCCATTTTAAAGATGTGGACACTGAGTCTCAGGGATCAGTAATTTGCCCAACTACTCACAGGTTATATAGTCATGATGATAGTTCTGGCAACCCTAAGGGGTGGGGGATAAACTTTCTAATTCATTTCATACAAGTAATATAATAATGCTCAATCCTGGCTCACAATGAATCACCTATCTTTAGAAAAATATTACAGGCTTGCTCCCATCATATACCAATTAATCCAAATGTCCCAGGGCACCTGGGTGGCTAAGTTGGTTAAGCATTGGACTTTGGCTTGGGTCATAATCTTGAGGTTTGTGAGTTCGAGTCCCACATTGGGCTCTGTGCTGACAGCTCAGAGCCTGCAGCCTGCTTCAGATTCTGTGTCTCCCTCTCTCTCTGTCCCTACCCCACTTGCACACTGTCTCTCTGTCTCTCAAAAATAAATAGACATTAAAAAAAGAAGAAGAAAAAAACAGATGTCTAGTATTGGAGCCCAGGCATCAGTAGTGTTTAAAAGCAAAAACCTCCTCAGGTGATTTTGTTGTGCGCCTAAACTTGAGAATTTCCGATTATGCTGTAGGACAGAAGATAGGATTAATTAAATGTTTGAATCAGAGTGATCCATAGCCAGCTGGTACTCAAATATTCAGTTCATGTGGCATTTCCTGTGAATGTGAATACAGACAAGTTCCTTGTGTCTTATTTGAAATATTGTTGTCATGAAGCACTACCTTTTCTAGCCATTCTTCTTTATCCTATTTTCAAATGACTCACTTTGAATCCTATACTTATTTCATGTTGCAACATTGTCCTTCACGTGGTTGTCCCAATCAGTGCCCCATTTTTCTCTGTGGTCTTGGCCACAACTTAGAACCTTAGAATAATGTAAGTCATTTAGACATTGAAAATATGATTTCTGGTAATGCTTCAGGAAGTATTTTAAAGTTAATTTTCATTTTTGAAATAGATCAAAAACTGGTTATTGGCAAAGAGAGAGGAAAAATAGGTGGAAGGGACTTGGGCTAACACTGGGGTCTGTGTGATTACTTTTGATTTAAATACTGGAAATGACAATTGAGTCACTCATGGCTTTTCTAACTCTGGACTTTTTTTCCCCTGGAATATCTATTTTAACTCTGTCTGGATAAAGACTTGTAAGAGAGTTAAACTCACACCATTTATTTATTTATTTATTTATTTATTTATTTATTTATTTAAGTTTATTTTAAAGGGAGAGCACAAATGGGAGAAAAAGGCAGAGGGATGGAGGGAGGGAGGGAGGGAGAGAGGAAGAGAGGTAGTGGGGAAAGAGAATCTTAAGTAGGGTTCAATCTCAGCACAGAGCCCAAGGCAGGCTCGATCTCAGGACTATGACATTATGACCTGAGCTAAAATCAAGAGTTGGCTGTTTAACCAACTGAGCCATCTGGGCACCCCTCAACTCATTCCTTTAAAAAAAAGTTGTTTTTAATGTTTATTTTTGAGAGACACAGAGACAGAGTGTGAGCAAGGGAGGGGCAGAGAGAGAGAGAGAAAGAGAGAGAGAGAGGAACAGAACTTGAAATAGGCTCCAGGCTTTGAGCTGTCAGCACAGAGCCTCATAAGGGGCTTTAACTCACAAAGCTTTGAGACCATGACCTGAGCTGAAGTTGGACACTTAACTGACTGAGCCACCCAGGTGCCCCTCAACTCGTTCTTTTTAAAGGAACTGAGAACTTAGTGTGTTTTCTCTTCTCTCTCTCTCTCTCTGTCTCTCTCTTTGTTACACACACACACACACACACACATACATATACACACACACATTCTTCTTCTTAGATAAAATGGGGAGAAAGGGCAGAGATTAATTATGTTAGATATAGTCTGACTTAGCACAAATTATCCAAATTTTATGATCATTTCAAGGCTACCCAAAATTTAGGTAGACCACTTTTCATGGTCTCCAATTAATCACCCCAGTCCTCACTAATTTGAGATTTTGTGTGTGTGTATGTACTTAAAAAAAATTGCACGTCACAGTCCTCTCCCCTCCCTAGAGCATTGCTGCTTTGCTAAAATGACTTATTTGAAAACCTAACTTACTATTTACCAGGAATAGGACTTTGGACAGACTTCTTACTTCCTCTGAGACTGAGTTCATTCATCTGTAAAATGAAGGTAATGTTATCTATAGCTTACCATGACTGTAGAAATTAAAATGAGATAATTTATATAAAGCACCTAGTACAAAGTCTGGGGCATGGTATTTCCTCAATAAATGTAATTTATCTTCTCTTCATTCCCCTTCCCTCTATCAAAATATATTCTCAGGAAGAACCTGATACCATTCATTTATATATAAGTGAGAATTTGTCATTTTTTCATATCCTAGAGTATTCTATAGAAGTAGACTTCTGGGGTGCCTAGGTGGCTCACTTGGTTGAGCATCCTACTCTTGGTTTTGGCTCAGGTCGTGATCTCATGGTTTGTGACTTTGATCCCTGCATTGGGCTCCATACTGATGGTGAGGAGCCTGCTTGGGATTCTCTCACTCTCTCTATCTCTCCCTCTCTCCCTCCCCTCAAAATAAAGAATCTTAAAAAAAGTAGATTTCTAATAATAGTGATAATAATAGTTATAATGCCTATTGTGTACTTTGCTATGAGAATTTTTGGTTAAATGGATTATTCTCTTTTTAGAAATTTAATATCAGCAAGTAGGGAAAAGTTTGTATGTGTGGTTGGTTGGAGAAGTCATGCCATGCAGGCAGCTTTCCTCTGCATACAAGGGAGATGTACCCCCAGTACCATTCAGTGATGTGTTTGTGCACACAATAGTTAATGACCATCACAGGATGACCCATCATAAGTTCTGTTCCAGCTAACTCAGGGTAAGATTAATCATGAAAGCAAGGATCTATAAGATACAGGATCTGGGGAAGAAATTAGGCTGGAATTCAATGAAAATTGTTACAAAGAAGTGATGATAATCAGAAAATCAGAAAATATGATCTTCAGCCATTTGGTGCTCTGGTATATATACAACACAGGATGGAAGATATGAGAAAATGTGTGCAAAGGAGACTTAAACTGTCATTGCAGTATTTTTCAAAGACATTTCTGCTGGGGTACTTGTCAGAAGTGCCCTAAGTCTATTTTTCTGGAGACAAGAAACCCTTTGTTCAAGGACCTGTAGAAAGAAGGCAGACAAGGCTTTAGATTCTGCACTCTCATCCTCTTGAGGGCATACCTTATTTACAAAAGGAGATTTAGATTACACGATCCTATAAAACTTGGCACAGAGAAACCAAAAACAAATATTTATTCTACAAGGATGGGTTAACAGTGTTAAGGTAGTGAGACTTACCTTGCACAACCTTAAAGAAGTTTATTGAGTTGTTAATTGAATGATGTTATCTATGATTAACAAATGTTAAGAAATTGCTGTCAGATTTCTGGTAAATATTTAACAACACTTGTGAATCAGACAACAGAAATGGAATAAATTCCTCCCCCCTTCTCTTCCCCACCCTCTACATCCCCCACCCCAGTCCAAAGCCACTTTTTTCTTTTCGCTCGAAGTCAGTATTAAGATGTTATTCAAAATAAGATTTTTGCCCCATGGAATTGGCTTGTAACTGTGTATTCTCCAATTTTCTGGGTCAACACTATGGGGAAAGTAACACAGCCTCAAAGGATTTTCAGGTAAGGTTGCTCCATTTTATTGATTCCCATAAAGAAATATCCAGTTTTTACTGAGAATGCCTTAAATAATGCTTTGATTCTGATTTGGACTAAGGAAAACTGAAAGCCTTTTTGCTTTTCTTTTTCCTCTCTCTAAAATATGTGTGTGTGTGTGTGTGTGTGCGCGCGCACACGTATTTTTCTGTGTATTTGTACTTTTAAAATATTTGCAACTTTATTGAGCTCCTGAACACCGAGACCAAGCTAACCTGAACCCACGACTGTGTTGTATTGTAACTTCTCTTGGATCACTTCTACCTGATTAGTTTCAGCTCTTTAATAGCCTGGAGGTGGTGATAGTTAACATCACAAGGGGCCAGAATATTGGCACATGACTTCAAACAAGAGATCAAAGCAAATTTCCAAAGAAGTTCCAAGTGTGTTCTGTCACTGCTGGCAAAGAGCATCACACACTCATGATTCATTACCTTACAAAAAAAAAAAAAAAACAAAAAACAAAAAACAAAAAGACAAAATAGAGGGGTGCCTGGGTGGCTCAGTTGGTTAAGTGTCCCACTTTGGCTCTGGTCATGATCTCGCGGTTTCTGAGTTTGAGCCCCGCCTCAGGCTCTGTGCTGACAACTTGCTCAGAGCCTGGAGCCTGCTCTGGATTCTGTCTCCCTTTCTCTCTGCCCCTCCCCTGCTCACACTCTGTCTCTGTCTCTCTCAAAAATAAATAAATATTAAAAAAATAGAGATTTAGTACTTGTCTAGTCATTAATTTGTTATCCACCTATATTGATAGAACACATTAATTTGTTAATGAACAGATCTCTACTTTGCTCTTTGTTTTATAGATGGTCCTAGTAGATAGATGCCAAATAGGTTGTTTTGTCCATGTGCACAATTCTTAGGGAGAATTTTGGCCTGTCTAAACATTGCCTAGGAATTGTTTATCATGGCTGACTTAATACTCCCAAAGCATGTATACTATTAATTTCTGCTTAAGAATCTCCAACAAAGCAAACATTTACACAAAGAGGGTGATTCCCTTCTAGCTGCAGGGATGGACCAAGACAGCGGTACCCAAACAGATTATGACTGTGTCTAGGTCCCCAAAACTTTAATCACATTTAATGAGTGTACAAGTTGTACCAGGAGGAAGGAAGATGTGATGTCCCCCTGTGGCTATACAATACATCTTGCTTTTTATTTCCATGGCTATAGTAGAGGGCCTGTATCGTGGCTTTCCCCCAACTCCATTTACCAGCTATTAGCAGAAACCCATATTTGGTGTATTTAAAAACACTGAGAATAGAGCAAGGCAAAGGAGGAGGAAGGATGTTTGGACAAAAAAAAAGTTTCCCACAGGAATTAACAAGGATTTATTCAAGAGAGGAAGTCTTTCTCATTTGCTTCTTGCTCATGGAAATCTTTTTACCTGCCTTGCCAACTTCTTGATACTGATATCTGGGAGGTATTAAGCAATCCAGAAAATGTATTCATCAACTCAGTTCATCTTAATCATGAAAGGACAGAGAAATCAAAGTTACTTTCCTCCTCTCTCGAAGGTTCAGGATTTGGAAGGCCTAATGGTCTGCTCCCTACCAATAGCAAACACATTCATCAAATGTGATATACTGATTGATAAATCACATGCTAGGGCCAAACATATTCTGAGAAATCAAGACTCCCTCTTGACATTATAACTTCGCTCTAAATTTGAACCAGATAAACATCATTTATATGTTTAAATTCCACCTTTGGGAAGTAAATTGAAATATACAGGCAATAAGTGAACTCTTCATTTCTCAAAGAAATCATTGGGTTTAAGGCAAGAAGCCTTGTGCTTTTGGGACTCCTCTCTGAAATCAATGCCCTTTTTCAGGGCTTCTGACCCAGTGAATTTGAATTTAAGGGTAGAATATGTTCTTATGGCTCTGGCTGTTTCAAGGAAACAAGAGAAAGGCATGGAGTCTGCCTTGCAGAGGCAGCTCCTGGTCCACCGTGAGAAGCATCCTTGTTGCTTGGAATTGAACCTCAGTTCTAACACCTCAGAGACCACCACACATAAACTGTTGGCACCAAACCATAACAGCCCGGACGGATATAATACACATGACCTGCAGTCATGTTATTTTGGTAACTATGAATCAACAATGATAGAAATAATCTTTTTTAAAACTATGTGAGGTCTGAAGAAAGAGCTGACTAACAACTGACTCATGTGACTAATGGAAGGCTTCAAAGAAGTCACCTAATCAAGACAACATATTGTTTGGCTTTCTATAGGAAAAACAAAACATCTGGTACTTTTCAATTAATAATAAACTAAACTTAAAAGCAGAGTTTTATCTCTCTCTGAATCCTTTAACTTATGAGGATATAATATTAATCTCATTTCGTTGTGGGAATTTAGGATTTTAGCTATCTTTATAGGTCACTTTTGATATCTATTTTTAGAAAAAAATGTTTATTTGTTTATTGAAAGAGAGAGAGAGAGAGAAAGAAAAAAAGAAAGAAAGAAAGAAAGAAGAAAGAAAGAAAGAAAGAAAGAAAGAAAGAAAGAAAGAAAGAAAGAAAGAGAATCCCAAGCAGACTCCGGCTGTTGGCACAGAGCCCTGTGTGGGGCTGAATCTCATGACTGTGAGATCATGACCTGATCCAAAATAGAGTCAGATGCTTAACCGACTGAGCCACCCAGGCGCCCTGCTTTTGATATCTTTATAGACGTTTTCTAAATAGAGATATTTCCAACTCTTATAAATGTCAAAGCCACACTCAGCTCTCTCCTATGTCCTCAGAGATGCTTGTCCCTTGCTTACCACCTCGTTTTTCCTACAGTGTCTGGCTGACCTTTCTATGCCAAAGGCCATGAAAACCAGACCTTAGTTAAGAGCCGTTACAGTATGTGAGTAGTTACCATGTGACAGCAGACCATGCTTGCCAGAGGTGAGAAGCAAGAATTTATGGATTGTGGCAATATATTTGATGAAGCCGATTAAATTTGAAAATCAATTAATATTGTATCTATTGAATCATTCAGTTTTTTTAGCATAAGCATCCCGTTTGCCAAACACAATTCTATACTATCTCTTAGTGCCCTTGACCCCGTACACTATGATATACCCTGAGTTGTTCCTTGATCACCTATGTTGACAAGAGCCTAGTCTAATGAAAGTAGGAAGGATTCAAGGCAAGAGTTCTAAGTTCATATTTGAGCACCAGTCCTGACTTGTGTGACCTTTTGCTACTTATATTACCTGAATCTCAGATTCCTGATTTATAACATAAGAATAAAAATATCTCCTATTTAAAATAGTTGAGAAATTCAGTTACCTTTTTTGGTGTTCTCATTTTATACACGAGGGAAGAAAGGGAAATGAGAGCAGTAAAAAGGAAATAAATAAATGGGTGTAAGTTTAGAAAATACTGTTTATAACGGAAAATGAAAGACTGATTGTGACAAGTGCAGCTTATATCAAGGTGGGATGGGTTACCTAGGAAAGGACTCTGAAGGCATGCTGCTAAATGAGCCAATTGTATCCCAGAACTGGGGGCTGGAGTTCCCTGCCTGTGTGTGTGGTTTGATTGATAAAAAAATGGGCCATCCAGATGCCAGAACCATCTGTCATGGTACAGAGCTCATCCTTTGTGTATGAGGAAGATTAGGCTTGTACTCTTGGTGAGATGACAGGTAGTTGGTATAGAACATTGCCCTGTGCTGAGTTGAGAGTTTGATATTTAGGGTCTGTGTTATCTCAGCCATAGTTGGGAAGCACGCTGTAAAATACCCTTGCATGGCCTTTCCTTTCTGCCAAGGCTGCCCAAGTTTATGCAAAACTGAAAAACAGAGGGCTCTAGACAGACAGTTTCTTGGAAGGGAAAGAGATCACTTGTTAAATGTTTTTTTTTTTAATTTTTCCAATTTTTATTTCTCTTCATGTGACATAATACGTCTTAATTTGTTTTGAAAAGTGGACATATTCTACTTAGCTGTCAGAGTTAGCACTGATCTGCAGGAGTCCAGCCAAGGGTGAACAATAGCAGTGTGTCAAGTCAGAGCTGTTGTCTAAAGCAAAGTGAGAATGGGCATTTCTGAGATCCACAGGGGTGGGAAGGCACAGAGTATCTGAGTTCAGAGAGTCAGCAAGTGCCTGCTTCATAAATGGGGTTTAATAATGATCCCAGCACAGGATCTTTTTATGTTCTGCTTTATTATAGCCCTTAGGGATGGGTACTGAGGCACAGCCTACAGCCAGAAAGTTGAGTACCTACAGGTGCAATTTATCCCTCACCAACAAAACACTAAAATTGCTTCAATTGGCAGACCAGAGGGAATTGAGACTATGAGGAAGGAGATAGTCCGAATGAAGAGAAGGAATTCATAGTGTGTAATCCATGCAGAGGAAATTGAAAATTGATTATGTTCAGATGGTTCATGAAATGTTGATTAATTCCAATAGTGACAGTAGCCAGTTGCAAGAATGATGTCCTTCAGCACATGCATCATGCTAAGAACTAGTTCCCATGCACTGTGCTAAAAACAAGTTGAACTGGTTTCAACTGGAGGGGTGGGCCTAGAATAGTAGATTATCTGGAAGAATACCAGGGAAGGGAGAGCACCCAGGTAAAGATATAGTTGGGTGAATAGACCAGTGGATGGAGAATAAGGAAGGTCTCTTCTTATTGTTTCTAATTTTAGTGAAATAGGAAACCTTTGGAATATAAAACAGCAACCAGACAAGAAGTTTATAGAGACAGTGGTGTCCTCAAAGCAATCCAGATTTCAGATATAGCAAAAAGGTTAAGGGAACATTTACATAAGAGGTTGAGGATACATGGGCGTTTTGCTGATGAGACAGACTGGGGAGTACCCGAGAACAGAGAAGAGCAAGGAAGAGGAGTGTGGGCTGCAAAAGTGGGTCAACTTAGGGGAAGAACAAAGCCATATGGAGATGATGATCTGGATGATGAGGGCTGACCTGGGGTTTCATTTTATTTTATTTGTAATTTTTTAAAGTTTATTTATTTTGAGAGAGACAGAGACACTGTAAGCAAGAGGGGAAGAGAGAGAGGGAGAGAGAGAACCCAAGCAGGCTCTGCACTGCCAGCATGGAGCCTGACCTGGGGCTTGAACTCATGAAACCATGAAATCATGACCTGAGCTAAAACCGAGTCAGGTGCTCAACTGACTGAGCTATCCAGGCACATCTGTTTTTGAAAATTTTGAAAAATTGAGTATAGTTGGCCTACAATGTTACATTAGTTTCAGGTGTACAACATGACTGATTCAACATCTCTAAACCTTATGCTCTGCCCACCACAAGTGTCCCTACCATCTGTCACCATACAACACTATTACAATACCATTGACTGTATTCCCTATGCTGTGGCCTTTATTCTCACGGCTGATTCATTCCATAAGTGGACGACTATATCTCTTGCTTCTCTTCACACATTTTGCCTATCTCTTACCCCTCTCCCTTCTTGCAACCATCATTTTGTTCTCTGTATTTATACAACCTGGGTATTTTAGAAGAATAAAAATAGAAGAATAAAAATATTCTTATGAACGTCTTTTTGGGGGAGGAATCCAAAGGTTGTAAAATTTAGCTTTATCATCGTCATCATGAGACTGGTTTAGCACTTACCAATTTGGATACATCTATATCAAATTTGTTCTGTTAGTTCTATCATCTGGAATATATTTATTACTATTGATTTGCTAGGTATGAAATAATCTCAGAGTCTTTTAGTTCATACCTCTGTGTGTGCATGCCTGTGTTGGGTCAGTTTTATGGAGTTATACATAAGATAACAACTGAGATTAACCTTTTATCATACATATTTTACAAGTTTTGAAAAATATATGTACTACCAAATCAAGATCTAGAAAACTATTTTATTTTGTTTTATCATTTTTAAAATTTAAATACAAGTTAGTTAATATTTAATATAATAATAACATTATAATGATTTCAGGACTAGAATTTAGTGATTCATCACTTATATATGACTCTCAGTGCTCATCCCAACAAGCATCTTCTTTAATGCCCCTTGCCCATTTAGTCCATCCTCCCCACCCAACACCCCACCAGCAACCCTGTTTTTTTTTCTGTATTTAAGAGTGTTTTAAGGTTTGTCTCCCTCTCTGATTTTATATTATTTTTGCTTTCATTCCCTTATGTTGATCTGTTTTGTATCTTAAATTCCAATATGAGGGAAATCATATGATATTTTTCTTTCTCGGGCTGACTTATTTCAATTAGTGTAATACACTCTAGTTCCATCAATGTTGTTACAAGTGGCAAATTTCATTCTTTTTGATCACCAAGTAATATTCCCTTGTATATATGTACCACATCTTCTTTATCCATTTATCAGTCGATGGACATTTGCACTCTTTCCATACTTTGGCTATTGTTGATAGTGCTGCTATAAATATTGGGGTGCATATGCCCCTTCAAATTAGCATTTTTGGATCCTTTGAGTAAATACCGAGTAGTGCAATTGCTGGATTGTAGGATAGTTCTGTTTTCAAATTTGAGGAACCTCCATTATGTTTTCCAGAGTGGCTGCACCAGTTTGCATTCCCATCAGCAGTGCCGAAGGGTTCCTCTTTCTCCACATCCTCACTAACATCTGTTTTCTAAGTTGTTAATTTTAGCCACTCTGACAGGTGTGAAGTGGTATCTCATTGTTGTTCTGATTTGTATTTCCCTGATGATGAGTGATGTTGAGCATTTTTTCATGTGTCTGTTACCCATCTGTATGTCTTTTTTTGAAGTGTGTCCATTGATGTCTTTTGCCCATTTCTTCATTGGATTATTTGTTTTTGGGATGTTGAGTTTGATAAGTTCTTTATATACATTTTGAATACTAACCCTTTATCTGATATGTCATTTGCAAATACCTTTTCCCATTCTGTTGGTTGCCTTTTAGTTTTGCTGATTGTTTCCTTTGCCATGCAGAAGTTATCTTGATGAGGTCCTAATAGTTCATTTTTGCTTTTGTTTCCCTTGCCTCTGGAGACATGTCAAGGAAGAAGTTGCTGCAGCCAAGGTCAAAGAGGTTGTTGCCTGTTTTTTTTTCCTCTAGGATTTTGAGATTTTCCTGTCTTACATTTAGGTCTTTTATCCATTTTGAGTTTATTTTTGTGTATGGTGTAAGAAAGTGGTCCAGGTTCATTCTTCTGCATGTCACTGTCCAGTTTTCCCAGTGTCATTTGCTAAAGTGACTGTCTTTTTACCATTGATATTCTTTCCTGCTTTGTCAAAGATGAATTGGCCATACATTTATGGGTCCATTTCTGGGTTCTCTATTCTGTTCCACTGATCTGTGCATCTGTTCACATGCCAGTACAATACTGTCTTCACAATTATAGGTTTGTAAGGCTTCTTGAAGTCCAGAATTATGATGGCTCCAGCTTTGGTTTTCTTTTCGACATTACTTTGGATATTCTGGGTCTTTTCTGGTTCCATAGAAATTTTATGATTGTTTTTTCTAGCTCTGTGAAGAATGTTGGTGCTATTTTGATAGGGATTGCATTGAATTTGTAGATTGCTTTGGGTACTATCAACATTTTAACAATGTTTGTTCTTACAATCCATGAGGATGGAATCTTTTCCCATTTTTTTGTGTCTTCTTTAATTTCTTTAATAAGCTTTCTTTAGTTTTCAGTGTATATATTTTTTACCTCTTTGGTTATGTCTATTCCTAGGTATTATATGTTTTTTAGTGCAATTAAAAATGGGATCGATTCTTTGATTTCTCTTTCTGCTGCTCATTATTGGTATATAGAAATGCAACTGATTTCTGTACATTGATTTTATATCCTGAGACTTTGCTGAATCCATGTGTCAGTTCTAGCACTTTTTAGATGGACTCTTTTGGATATTCCACATAAAGTATCATGTCTTCTGTAAAGAATGAAAGTTTGACTTGCTGGTTTGGATGCATTTTATTTTTTTGTGTTGTCCAATTGCTGAGGCTAGGACTTCCAACACTATGTTGAATAACAGTGGTGAGAGTGGACATCCTTGTTGCGTTCCTGACATTAGGGGGAAAGTTCTAAGTTTTTCTCTATCAAGGATGATATTAGCTGTGGGTCTTTTGCATATGGCCTTTATGATCTTGAGGTATAATCCTTCTATCCCTGCTTTCTTGGAGGTTTTTGTCAAGAAAGCATGCTGTATTTTGTCAAATGCTTTTTTCAGCATCTATTGAGAGGATCATGTCGTTCTAATCCTTTCTTTTCATTAATGTGATGTATCACACTGATTGATTTGAGGATATTAAACCAGCTCTGCATCCCAGAAATAAATCCCACTTAATTGTGCTGAATAATTCCTTTAATGTATTGTTGGATCTGGTTTGCTAGTATTTTGTTGAGAATTTTTGCATCCATGTTCATCAAATAAATTAGTCTGTAGTTCTCATTTTTAGTGGGGTTTGTCTGGTTTTGGAATAAAGTTAATGCTGGCCTCATAGAATAAGTTTGGAAGTTTTCCTTCCATTTCTATCTTTTGAAACAGGTTCAAAATAAAATGTGTTAACCCTTCTTTAAATGTTCGGTGGAATTCCCCTGGGAAGTCGTCCTGCCCTGGATGCTTGTTTGTTGGAAGATTTTTAATTTCTGATTCAATTTCTTTACTGGTTATGGATTTGTTCAAATTGTCTATTTCTTTGTGTTTCAGTTTTGGTAGTTTATATGTTTCTAGGAATTTGTCCATTTCTTCCAGATTGCCCAATTTGTTGGCATATAATTGCTCATAATATTCTCTTATTGTTTGTATTTCTGTGGTGTTGTGATCTTTCCTTTCATTCATGATTTTATTTATTTGGGTCTTTTCCTTTTTCTTTTTGATCAAATTTGCTAAGGGTTTATCAATTCTGTTAATTCTTTCAAAGAACCAACTCCTGGTTTCATTGGTCTGTTCTACTGCTTGTTTGTTTTTTATTTGAATATCATTGATTTCTGTTCTAATCTTTATTATTTCCCTTCTGCTGGCTTTGGGCTTTATTTGCTGTTCTTTTTCCAGCTCTTTTAGGTGTATGGTTAGGTTGTGTATTTGAGACCTTTTTTCCTTCTTTTGGAAGGCCCGGATTGCTGTCTACCTCCCTTTTATGACTACTTTTGCTGCATCCCAGAGGTTTTGGGCTGTTATGTTTTCATTTTCATTGGCTTCTATGTGCCTTTTAATTTCCTCTTTAATTTCTTGGTTAACCCATTCATTCTTTAGTAGGATGTTCTTTTTTTTTTTTTTTTTTTATACTATATGAAATTTATTGTCCAAATTGGTTTCCATAAAACACCCAGTGCTCATCCCAAAAGGTGCCCTCCTCAATACCCATCACCCACCCTCTCCTCCCTCCCACCCCCCATCAACCCTCAGTTTGTTCTCAGTTTTTAACAGTCTCTTATGCTTTGGCTCTCTCCCACTCTAACCTCTTTTTTTTTTCTTTTTTCCTCCCCCTCCCCCATGGGTTCCTGTTACGTT